>NC_079189.1:113725660-114395660 GCF_029499605.1 Hyla sarda | reverse complement strand
CGCCTCCAAGGTGCCCACATCTTTACCAAACTGGACTTAAGAGGTGCTTATAATCTCATCCGCATCAGGGAGGGAGACGAATGGAAAACGGCATTTAACACTAGAGATGGACACTTTGAGTATCTGGTCCTGCCCTTTGGCCTGTGCAACGCTCCTGCCGTCTTCCAAGACTTTGTTAATGAAATTTTTCGTGATCTCTTATATTCCTGTGTTGTTGTGTATCTGGACGATATTCTGATTTTTTCTGCCAACCTAGAAGAACACCGCCAGCATGTCCGCATGGTTCTTCAGAGACTTCGAGACAATCAACTTTATGCCAAAATGGAGAAATGTCTGTTTGAATGTCAATCTCTTCCTTTCCTAGGATACTTGGTCTCTGGCCAGGGACTACAAATGGACCCAGGCAAACTCTCTGCCGTCTTAGATTGGCCACGCCCCTCCGGACTCCGTGCTATCCAACGTTTTTTGGTGTTCGCCAATTATTACAGACAATTTATTCCACATTTTTCCACCATTGTGGCTCCTATCGTGGCTTTAACCAAGAAGAATGCCAATCCTAAGTCATGGCCTCCTCAAGCGGAAGACGCCTTTAAACGGCTCAAGTCTGCCTTTTCTTCTGCTCCCGTGCTCTCCAGACCTGACCCATCTAAACCCTTCCTATTGGAGGTTGATGCCTCCTCAGTAGGAGCTGGAGCGGTTCTTCTACAAAAAAATTCTTCTGGGCATGCTGTTACTTGTGGTTTTTTTTCTAGGACCTTCTCTCCGGCGGAGAGGAACTACTCCATCGGGGATCGAGAGCTACTGGCCATTAAATTAGCACTTGAGGAATGGAGGCATCTGCTGGAGGGATCAAAATTTCCAGTTATTATTTACACCGATCACAAGAATCTCTCCTATCTCCAGTCAGCCCAACGGCTGAACCCTCGCCAGGCCAGGTGGTCTCTGTTCTTTGCCCGGTTTAATTTTGAAATTCACTTTCGCCCTGCCGACAAGAACATTAGGGCCGATGCTCTCTCTCGTTCCTCGGATGCCTCGGAAGTAGAGCTCTCTCCGCAACACATCATTCCTCCTGACTGCCTGATCTCCACCTCTCCAGCCTCCATCAGGCAAACTCCTCCAGGGAAGACCTTCGTCTCTCCACGCCAACGCCTCGGAATCCTCAAATGGGGTCACTCCTCCCATCTCGCAGGCCATGCGGGCATCAAGAAATCCTTGCAACTCATCTCTCGTTTCTATTGGTGGCCGACTCTGGAGACGGATGTTGTTGATTTTGTGCGGGCCTGCACTATCTGTGCCCGGGATAAGACTCCTCGCCAGAAGCCTGCTGGTCTCCTTCATCCTCTGCCTGTCCCCGAACAGCCTTGGTCTCTGATTGGTATGGACTTTATTACAGACTTACCCCCATCCCGTGGCAACACTGTTGTTTGGGTGGTCGTTGATCGATTTTCCAAGATGGCACATTTTATTCCTCTTCCTGGTCTTCCTTCAGCGCCTCAGTTGGCAAAACAATTTTTTGTACACATTTTTCGTCTTCACGGGTTGCCCACGCAGATCGTCTCGGATAGAGGCGTCCAATTCGTGTCAAAATTCTGGAGGGCTCTCTGTAAACAACTCAAGATCAAATTAAACTTTTCTTCTGCTTATCATCCTCAATCCAATGGGCAAGTAGAAAGAATTAACCAGGTCCTGGGTGATTATTTACGGCATTTTGTTTCCTCCCGCCAGGATGACTGGGCAGATCTTCTACCATGGGCCGAATTCTCGTACAACTTCAGAGTCTCTGAATCTTCTTCCAAATCCCCATTTTTCGTGGTGTACGGCCGTCACCCTCTTCCCCCCCTCCCTACTCCCTTGCCCTCTGGTTTGCCTGCTGTGGATGAAATAACTCGTGATCTTTCCACCATATGGAAAGAGACCCAAAATTCTCTCTTACAGGCTTCATCACGCATGAAGAAGTTTGCTGATAAGAAAAGAAGAGCTCCCCCCATTTTTTCTCCCGGAGACAAGGTATGGCTCTCCGCTAAATATGTCCGCTTCCGTGTTCCCAGCTACAAATTGGGACCACGCTATCTTGGTCCTTTCAAAATCTTGTGCCAGATTAATCCTGTCTCTTACAAACTTCTTCTTCCTCCTTCTCTTCGTATTCCTAATGCCTTTCATGTCTCTCTTCTTAAACCACTCATCATCAACCGTTTCTCTCCTAAACTTATTTCTCCCACTCCTGTCTCCGGTTCTTCGGACATCTTTCCTGTAAAGGAGATACTGGCCTCCAAAAAGGTCAGAGGGAAAACCTTTTTTTTGGTTGACTGGGAGGGCTGTGGCCCTGAAGAGAGATCCTGGGAACCTGAGGACAATATCCTAGATAAAAGTTGGTCCTCAGGTTCTCAGGCTCAAAGAAGAGGGGGAGACCCAAGGGGGGGGTACTGTTACGCCGAGCGCTCCGGGTCCCCGCTCCTCTCCGGAGCGCTCGCTACACTCTCGCTACTGCAGCGCCCCGGTCAGATCCACTGACCGGGTGCGCTGCGATACCGCCTCCAGCCGGGATGCGATTCGCGATGCGGGTGGCGCCCGCTCGCGATGCGCACCCCGGCTCCCGTACCTGACTCGCTCTCCGTCGGTCCTGTCCCGGCGCGCGCGGCCCCGCTCCCTAGGGCGCGCGCGCGCCGGGTCTCTGCGATTTAAAGGGCCACTGCGCCGCTGATTGGCGCAGTGGTTCTAATTAGTGTGTTCACCTGTGCACTCCCTATATATACCTCACTTCCCCTGCACTCCCTCGCCGGATCTTGTTGCCCTTGTGCCTAGTGAAAGCGTTCCCTTGTGTGTTCCTAGCCTGTGTTCCAGACCTCCTGCCGTTGCCCCTGACTACGATCCTTGCTGCCTGCCCCGACCTTCTGCTACGTCCGACCTTGCTTTTGTCTACTATCTTCAGCAGTCAGAGAGGTTGAGCCGTTGCTAGTGGATACGACCTGGTTACTACCGCCGCAGCAAGACCATCCCGCTTTGCGGCGGGCTCTGGTGAACACCAGTAGTGACTTAGAACCGGTCCACTAGCACGGTCCATGCCAATCCCTCTCTGGCACAGAGGATCCACCTCCTGCCAGCCGGCATCGTGACAGTGTTTGAGGACTGTCTTCAGTTATGTGAAAGATTTATTTGTAAAAAGTAAAGTTAGTCATCACACCACACTGCTGTCTGTCTTTGTTCTTCTATTTTCCGGGGACTTGGAAACTGGTGCATCTGTGTAACATTAAGGGCACTCTCTTGTACCACCAGCCAGGCACTATATTTAGAGTAAAAAACAAGGGACTTTCCACTACCTGAAGCTAATATACAGATGTTATACACAGGCATGGAGTGCATGTTCATCAGAGCTAAATGTGGTTGTAACTGGATGAATCAAGTTTCAAAGTTGTTGGCTGTCTGAACCAAAGTTAAAGGGTAACTCTCATTCAAAAAAATGTTGTTGCTATTGCACTCCATATGGTAAATAAAAAATATTTCTAATATACTTTGTTTAAAAAAAATTAAGTTTTCTATATTTTATTTGTGCTTAAATAAGCTCAAGAGCACATCTTCCCCCATCTCATACACAGACTTTGGACCGAAGCCCAAACACAGGAAGTGCAGCCTGGAGTCCTGAGGGGTGTGTGTCCAACCAACAGCATATGGCAGTTAAGTGTGAGAGGAGCTATGATTGGATGAGGCTGGACACACACCCCTCAGCACTCCAGGCTGCACTTTCTGTGTTTTGGCTTCAGTCCAAAGTCTGTGTAAGAGATGGGGGGGGGAAAATGTGCTCTTGAGCTTTTTTAAGCACAAATAATACATAGAAAACTTCATTTTTTTAAAACAAAGTATATTAGAATTTTTTTTTACTTACTATAAGGAGTGCAATAGCAAAAAAAAATAAAAAATTAATGAGAGTGCCCATTTAAGAAGGGGCATATAACAAACTATTGGGAATTGGGTGACAAAAGCATTTGTCCTGTTCTAAAATCAATAGATAAAGTGTTTTTCTTAGAGGTTTGGCCTATGTCCTGACTTCAAAAATACATAATTTAGCAATGTCCTATACATACTGTTAACTGACTATCTTGTTACATAAAATTCAATGCTGAGAAGCAGCAAATATAATTGCATAAAACATTTTTGTAAATGCTCCTTAAAGGGGTATTCCAGTGGAATTTTTTTTTTCATATCAACTGGCTCCAGAAAGTTAAACAAATTTGTAAATTGTGTCTGTTAAAAATCTTAATCCTTTCAGTACTTATCAGCTGCTGTATACTACAGAGGAAGTTGAGTTGATCTATTCTGTCTGTCCACAGTACTCTCTGCTGACACCTTTGTCTGTGCCAGGAACTGTCCAGAGTAGGAGTAAATCCCCAAAGTAAACCTCTTCTTCTCTGGACAGTTCCTGACATGGACAGAGGTGTTAGCAGACAGCACTGTGGTTAGACAGAAAAGAACAACTCAATTTCTTTTTAATAGAAATCTGCAAATCTGTTCAACTTTCTGGCACCAGTTGATTTGAAAAAAGTTGTTTTCCACCGGAGTACCCCTTTATGATCATTCTTTCTTAGGCTAAGTTTCTACACAAGTTTTTTTCTTGCATTTTTCGGAAAACTGCTCTGCTGTTTTTGAGCCAAAGCCCGAAGTGGAGCCATTGGGAAGGAAAAAGTATAAGTCCTTCCTTTATATTTCCCATTCCTTTTGAACACACTTCTGGCTTTGGCTCAAAAACTACAAAAATACCAGAAAAAAACTGTGTGGAAACCAAGCCTTAAGGGATATTCCCTTCTCAAGAAATTATCCTTGGATCCGTGGGGTTCTCAGTGTTTGGACTCTGCTGCTCTGAAAACGTGGGAAAATTGATCCTAGAATATACAAAGCTCACCAAGAGTGTGTAGTCTGGGCTCCATTTATTCTTTATTGAGCCACTGAACATTTCCGCTATATGTCAAGCCTCTATATGATCTATAAAACCATACAAAGAAAAAAAAATCTCCTCCACTCACTGCACATTTGATTCTCGAAGTTCCTACATAGAAACACCGGAGGACGTAAAGATAAGGTCCAGCCTAGGGCAACTACCGGCAGTTTCGGTGAGTGTAGGATATTGTTTTCTCTTTATAGATACTATTTGATTCTGGATATATATGTCTCCTTGCACTGCCTCCAGATATTGCACGCGCCTTCTTGCTTCGTTAGTCGCTGTGCTTCACTCTGTGCTGAGGAATCTCTGTGGTGCCACTTCTAGCCCTTCTCACACACGTATGATCTATACAATGCGTGCATCACTTATGAGAGCAAAATCGTGGTGCAAAAGAAAATGAGCAAGCACAGTGTCTCAGCACTGATGAAGACTTCAGACTTGTCACTATGTCATGGCAGAAGTCTTTTTTTATAGAGACAGTTACTCTATTAAGGCTCTATTATGCATATAGATATTTTAATGTATGCGGTGTTAATTCATGAGAATATATGCCTTGTATGGCATGTGCTGGCACATAGCACAGTATTTTTATTCATGGAAATATAATTAGGAAAAAAGGCTTTATAAAACAAGGTCACAAAATGTATTTATGCATAGGACCGAAAGTTGTCCAAAGTTTGTGATAATTCCCTTAAATAGACTTTATAAAAGTGAAAAGCATACATAAATAAAAAGTATTTTTGCCAATTTATCATTCCCTACAGAATTAAAGGGGTGCTCCATTGGAAAACTTTTTTTTTAACTCAATAATGACTCAGGGCATACCTGTACGTTCTGAGTCCGCTCCCGTTCTATAACGCGGGGCTACAGTGTCAAAGAGGGTTGGCCTGGCCTCTAACAACAGCCGGGACCCGTGGCTAATAGCGCGGCACTGATCTCGGTGCTGCGCGCTATTAACTCTTTAGACACGGCGTTCAAAGTTGAACGCCGCATCTAAAGTGAAAGTAAAACATTTCCGGTTAGCTCAGGGGGCTGTTCGGGATCGCCACGGCAAAATCGCGGCATCCCAAACAGCTATAGGATAGCAGGAGGGTCCCTTACCTTGCCTCCTGTTGTCCGATCGCCAAATGACTGCTCAGTGCCTGAGATCCAAGCATGAGCAGTCAAGCGGCAGAATCATTGATCAATGGTTTCCTATGAGAAAATATTGATCAATGTAAAAGATCCGTGTGTGCAGTGTTATAGCCCCCTATGGGAGCTATAACATTGCAAAAAAAAAAGTTAAAAAAAAAGTTAATAAAGATCATTTAACCCCTTCCCTAATAAAAGTTTTAATCACCCCCCTTTTCCCATTAAAAAAAAAACTGTGTATATAAAAATAAACATATGTGGTAAATGTCCGAATTATAAAAATATACCATAAAGTAAACCACACGGTCAATGGCGTACGCACCCAAAAATTTCAAATTCCAAAATTGCGTATTTTTGGTCACTTTTTATGTCATGATCAATAAGTCTGAACAATACAAAAATTGTACTGCTAGAAACTTCAGATCATGGCGCAAAAAATTAGCCCTCAAAAAATAAAAAAGTTATAGGGGTCAGAAGATGACAATTTTAAACGTATAAATTTTCCTGCATGTAGTTATGTTTTTTTTCAGAAGTACAACATAATCAAACCTACATAAGTAGGGTATCACTTTAATCATATGGACCTACAGAATAATGATAAGATGTCTTTTTTACCAAAAAATTTACTGTGTAGAAACGGAAGCCCCCAAAAATTACAATATGGCCTTTTTTCTTCAATTTTGTCG
Source organism: Hyla sarda (assembly GCF_029499605.1). Taxonomy (NCBI): domain Eukaryota; kingdom Metazoa; phylum Chordata; class Amphibia; order Anura; family Hylidae; genus Hyla; species Hyla sarda. The sequence continues at coordinate 114,388,910 of NC_079189.1, read as the reverse complement.
CACTATGATTTTTTTTTCCCGTTTCGAACTGTCCAGAGCAGCCTATATTTGTAATGGGGATTTTCTCCTACTCTGGACAGTTCTTAAAATGGACAGAGATGTCAGCAGAGAGCACTGTGCTCGTGATGTCAGCAGAGAGCACTATGTTCCAAAAAGAAATTAATTTTCTCTGTAGTATTCACCAGCTAATAAGTACTGGAAGGATTAAGATTTTTAAATAGAAGTAATTTACAAATCTGTTTGACTTTCTGGCACCAGTTGATAAAGAAAAAAGTTTCCCATCGGAGTACTCCTTTAACATCTATTTTTCCTTGCATACCTGATACCTCATAACAGGTTTAAAGTGTATTAAAGCCTTGGGCAATCCTAGCCATTCCTCAAAATATGTTTTAAATGGAAACTTTAAGACTGTCTCCACATAATGTTCATTTTTCTAAGAAGCCTATACAAAAACATTGGAAAATACCCTATTCATAGCATGCTGAATTGTGAAAAACATGCCAGGAACCCAGAAACCAGCACACAAACCATACAAACCAAAATGTTTTTGATATAATTCCCCTTCTGCTGATAACTCTGCTCCCTCCATAAATATTCATGCAGTCTACTTCAGCATGTCCGCGACCCTGCTGTCAGTTTCCCCTTAATAAGATAAGGTTTGTTTCTTAAAAATGCTGTGCGTCAAACTACCCTAATGGTAGGGTCACACACAGCGCATTTGCAGCATACTTAATGCTGCGGATGCGCTGCCGGCATTCACAGAGGTACAACAGAACAAGCTACCTGCTCCCTGTAGCTTTGTGTGTCTGCTCGTAGCAGTGTATTTCCCGCCAGTAGTCACGTGCAGACACACTGTGCTACCCGGCCTAAGAAGGGAGCTCGCTCTGCAGACACTGTGTGACTGCAGACAGCACATCTACAATGTGTCAAGTACGTTGCGGATGCCCTGTGTAAGATGCTACTCTTAATCTTTCTTTTTCTGGAACAATCAAAGAAATGTTAAAATGTCATTGAATATGGATATTTCTTTTCATTCACTACATTTTAAAACAATAGTATAGAGATATGATAAACGTATATAAGTATATTAATGGCCCACACAAACGTATATAAGTATATTAATGGCCCATACAATGGCCCATACAAAAAATATGGAGAAAAACTGTTCCAGGTTAAACCCCCCCAAAGGACGAGGGGGCACTCCCTCCGTCTGGAGAAGAAAAATTTTAGTCTCAAGGGGCGACACGCCTTCTTTACCGTGAGGACTGTGAATTATGGAACGGTCTACCTCAGGAACTGGTCACAGCAGGAACAATTAACAGCTTTAAAACAGGATTAGATACATTCCTGGAACAAAATAACATTAATGCTTATGAAGAAATATAAAATCCCATCCCTTCCCCAATATCGCGCCACACCCCTACCCCTTAATTCCCTGGTTGAACTTGATGAACATATGTCTTTTTTCGACCGTACTAACTATGTAACTATGTAACTATGTAACTATATGTGAGTTATGTATGTCTATCTATCTATTTATCTACCTATCTGTCTACCTACATATATACTGTGTGTTTGCCCATCAATACATACATTACTTTTTACAAACAAATCTGTTATAATCTGCCTTGTATGATACAGAAAATAGACAAAAGAGAAGAAAATTGTAAGCTTTTTTTATATGTTCATTCAGCATATTTTAGGTACGTAAGTTATTAATATTCTCTTTAGGGTAAGGCAGGTTTTATAGCCGCGTAATGTGTTTTGACAATAGGACTGGCTTTGTTTTATAACTGAATGTTCTATTGTTATACACTAATTAATGTCTTTACAATGATAGCTTTTAAAGCGAGAGAGAGTGGGAGTCAATTTATACATATATAAGCATTTTAGCAATTTGCTGAAGTATACTAAAACACAATGTTGCTGACCTGAGTAACACAACCATTGCCAATCATAATCCTCTGCTGACAGTGTTTTATTAACACCTGATAATGAAATTAGTCTCTAGAAAATCATTGTAATGATGTGTAAAATTGTGAATTCAGTTGAATGGAATAATAATTCAGTTTTCAATAGCGTAAATATAGATAGTTAAATCCAATTGCCAGGTTTGAGATTTGCAATGAATTGGACTGATTTGCCTTTTGGAGAATCAATGAATAAAGCTCCTTATCTGTAATTATAAATGAATGCTTCATATTTTTTATTAAAGGGATTCTGTCACCATGTTCATGCTGTATCTTAAGGCCGCTGGAAGGAGTGACACACTCTGATTTCAGAAGTGCATTCCTTCTCTGTAACTATGGTGCAATTTTTGTTAAATTTAGTTTAAAGAGTACCTGTCACCGAACTAAACTTTTTATATAGTGTTCCTTATGTAATTATAATACACTTTGCTATTTACTTGCTGTTAAAATGTCCAACCTTTAAATGTTTTTAATGTGATTGAAAAAACAGCCACTGGGTGGCTCTTTACTGTTTCCTGCACAAGTCAAACAGTCAGATTGGTCTCCTACCGACCTGGCAGGAGACCAAACTCAGAAAGTGCGTGTGAGGCATGGTTAGGCACAGCTCTCACAGGCTTCAGTGACATTGTGCTTGCTGGGGAACGCCCACTATCTCCTGCTTGGAGCTCACACAATGTGAGCAAAGGGAAAGGTATGATACACAGCTTTTGAAAGTTTGGAAAAAAAAATAAGGGCAGGAGGGGTGTTAGAAGTAGATAGGGAATATAATCTGAGTTATTTAAAATATGGTTTAATGACACGTTCTCCTTAATATTTGAATTGCCATGCCAGCACTATGAGGCAGGAGACAGAGATCCTCTTATTCTACAGCTGATGACAACTTTCTCCCTACTACATTACATGAGGAGAATGTCGTCAATCTGTGGTGGGAGGATTGGATGAATCTTATATCTATGAAATATATAGGACCGTTATGTCCAAGCAACATAATACAACTGTTAAATTGTGAATTTAAAGAAAAAGTATATCACAGTCACAGATATTACACACACTTCTGAAATCACTGTATCCATCATTACTTCACACTGCACACAGATGATCATAACACAAAACTACACCAGGGCAAGCCAGGGACCACCATATAATAAAGTCACAAAAACATGGGGAAATAAAAGCCCAGGGCAAACAGATCCCATTAAATGAACTCCCCTAAATCATAACCTTTATTAATGTCACTATAAAAAATTGTGGTGTGTCCAGAAGTTAAAGGGGTATTCTGGATTTTTTTTTTTTTTTTATATTTGACTATTCTACAGAGGCTGTAAAGTTAGTGTAGTTTATAACATAGTGTCTGTACCTGTTTTATGGGGGTCTTGTGATCTTTACCCCAATATTTCTTTTTAACAGCATACAAAATAAGGGTCGTCTGAGGTTTTCCCAGATTGCAGTGTCGCCTGAGACATTGCATCACTGGTCAGGTGTTCAGAGGGAGCGGAACGATCCCGCTGGGTGGGAATTGTTAGGAGTTAATAACTCATTTATGAATTATGAATTATGGTCAACAAAAATATGAAAAATATTATAACCGTTATGAATTGCCAAAAATAAACAAACAATGCAATTCACCACATCTGGGACCGACTATTTTCCCAGATATGAGTTCTATAGTAGTGGTAGTGTAACTTTTGCAATATAATAAAATAATAACACAGTTATTATAAAAATTATATATACATTTATTGGTTACATAAAGGAATAATAAAAACAGACCATGATATCAATGAAATTATATAAGAAAATATCAATGACACAATGTCAGATATTAACAATGAAATATTATTAAGTTATTAAAAGATTAAACCTAATCACAGAAGTGGGTTAGTTCAGATATCAGTATATTACTATATGTAGAGTTCATCACATTATACGATATCCTATGGGCATATTATTTCTAGATATATAAAATGGGAATAAGCCCCGCCCAGTCCTAACCCCAGCTTTTCCTTGGTAAGATACAGTATTAAAATATACTAATTATTAGGAAAACTTAAATTAATTTTCCTCGTGGGATATATCATGTTTTACAGCAGAGAATCCCAAAGACTATGCTATATGCAATATGATCATAGCATTGATCCCCATAAGACCCACCCCGTTTATCTGCAGTAAAAGGGGGTGTGGCTTATGAACTACTATTACCATCTCATAATTGAGAATCCATATATATATAAATATGTAAATAAGCCAAGTCTGCTGAATAACATGATATAATTTCCATCCACATTAAAAGGAGATAACTTAATCGAATAAGAAGCCAGTGTATCTTACCAAGAGCACTTCTGGATAAAAGAAAGATGGCTGCCTGGATCCCATGGGAACGCCTGAAGTCAATAACCGGTGAGTAGGGAAGAAATTGTCATATGCACTAAAGTATTTCTCCCTGACTCTTCATGGCTCCGCCCCTTCAGATAGCCTTTGTGATCAGGATGGGTCCCTCTGTCTGTATGGCAGTGATCTCCCTCTGGATGTGTCCTGGGTCTGTCCCACACCCGCTTTTTAACTTGTCCCATATCTAAAAGATCCTCCCCCCCACAAATATCATATTATCCAATGATGTTTGGAGGGTGTGTGTATGGAGATCAGGGCAAGTCACAGGTCTAAGCTAGTGACATCACAGCTAGTCATTAATTATAGCCAGTATGATTAAATTCACCATAAGTGATATATATATATATATATATATATATATATATATATATATATATACACATCATGGCTACTATATCTTCATAGTACATTATATTATTCCTGAGATTAATAATCATGAATTAATCCATCAGGCAACACCAATTATATGATCTGAATACATCTGAATACAGCATTTAGTTATATAGCTGTATACACAATCCTACTAAAAGTTATAAGGCCACTATCTATCAGTTATATGTATATACACACACACACATATATATATATATATATATATATATATATATATATATATATACACACACATACATACATATTGTTACATATATCAATATTGTATGATAGGGCAAGATTCATGCTATAAGGATTATACCATGAGAATACTTTTTAAGAAGACATTATATTTTAGCCTTCAATTCACCTGGCTGAAACTATTCATGTTGACTGACTTCTCTTCAGGGACAATGTCTGTTTACATTCCCTCAGTATCACTTAGCTCAATACATATGAGAGCCATTGTACTGAAATCTCGACTAACAAGGTTAAAAATGTGAATACCTTGAACATTTACTTTTTAAGACTTCTGCCATTGTTTGGTAAGGAACCTACCAATAAACAATTGTTTGGCTTATTTGAGATTTGTCAATGAACCCTTAGAAGAGATACACATTTGCAAGAGATGAACTATTCATGTCTCAAAGGCTCCATTTTAGGCCTTCTGAAAATTCACACAAAATGGTGGATCATATTGCCATGTTATATTAGAAATAGTGATTCATATTTGGGGCTGATATCACGACAGCATGAGATCATTCTGAAAGAATTGTAGTTTTGCAACAGCTGGATGCACCCTGGTTAGAAAACACTATTGCATGGAAAAGATTACAGGTGTATTTCAATGGGTAGGGTGGCTGATGTGTGGAAGGGAGGAAAGTGACCGTACGCTTACAAACAAGGAATCATGGGACTTGTAGTTTAACCCCTCAAGGACCACAGTTTTTATTTTTTCATTTTTACACTTTTGTTTTTCCCTTCTCACCTTCTGAAAATCATAACCCTTTCAATTTTACACCTACAGACCCATATGAGGGCTTGTTTTGTACACCACCAAATTTACTTTGTAATGACATCAATAATTTCAACACAAAATCTATGCATAAACCAGAGAAAAATATTTGTGGGGGGCAAAATTGAAATAAAAAATAAAATAAAAATGTTGTCATTTTTGGAGTAAAAAGTTTCTGGTAAAAATTTCACTTATCTTTATTCTGTAGGTCCATAAGATTAAAATGATACCAAATTTATATAGGTTTTATTTTGTTTTACTTCTGTTCAAAAATTATAACTTTTTGCACAAAAATTAGTACGTTTAAAAATGTCCTCTTCTGACCTCTATAACTTATATTTTTCTATATATAGGGATGTGTGAGAGCTCACTTTTTACGGCGTGATCTGTAGTCTTCATTGGTACCATTTTGTTTTGATGGGACTTTTTACAAAAAAATGTTATGGTATACAAAGTGACCAAAAAATGCGCAATTTTGGACTTTGGTATTTTTTACATGTACACCATTGACCGTCGTGCGGTTTAATTAATGTTATATTTTTATACTTAGGACATTTATGCACTCAGTGACATCACATATGTTTATTTTTGTTTACATATTTTTTTTAAGGACTTTTTTTTCACTTTCGTTTTTTTCCTCCACCCCTTCTAAAAACTATAACTTGTTAAATTTTGCTGCTACAGACCCACATAAGGGCTTGTTTTTTGCGTCACCAATTTATGTAGGTTTTATTTTGCTTAACTACTTTAAAATTATAATTACATTAAAATTATAAAATTAATATTTTGAAAATTGTTATTTTCTGACCACCATAACTTTTTTTTATATTTCTGCATACTGGGCTATATGAGGGCTGATTTTTTGTGCCATGGTCTGCAGTTTTTATGGGTACCATTTTTGTTTTGATCTTTTTAATCGCTTTGTACTAATATTTTTATGGTATGTGAAGAGACCAAAACTGCAAAATATTTGACTTTGGTATTTTTTTTACGTGTACGCCATCGAACATGCAGTTTAGCTACCCTTATTTTTTAATAGTTCGGACATTTACGCACATGGCAGTACCACATATGATTATTTTTATTTTTTATTACATTATTTTATTTAAAAAATGGGAAATGGGGGGTAATTCAAACTTCTATTAGGGGGAGGCTTATTCATATTTATCTTTTTTTTTAACACTTTTTACTATATTTTTTAGCCCCCATAGGAGGCTATACCATGCAATTTTCTGATTGCATATACTGATCAATGCTATGCCAGAGTATAGCATTGATCAGTGTTATCGGTGCTCTGCTGTTCCAGCCTGCATGGCAGGCTTGGAGAAATAGAACACTGATCAGAAGGCGAGGAGCCAGGTAAGTGCGATTTTGTCACTATAATCCCGATCAGCTTCGCTGAGCTGCTGGAATTCTTTCACTTTCATTTTAGACGCCACAATCAACTTTGATCACGGCGTCTAAAGGGTTAATGCCGGCATCGGCCTGATCGGTGATGTCAGGCATTAACCCTGGGTCCCGACTGCTGAAAGTGTTCTCCACTCGTGAGAAGGCTTTAAATGCCCGTAACGGGACTCAGGGAACAGGGGCATACCTGTACGCCCTGCATCCCAAGTACAGGGGCATACCTGTGCGCCCTGCATCCCAAGTAGTTAATGGGAAAAGGCAAGTGATTCATACTTTTAATAGGGAGGGGTTAATTCACGTTTATTAACTTTTTACATTTTTTTATTTATTATTTAGTCCCCATAGGGGGCTGTTGATTGCAATCTTCTGATTGCATACACTGTTCAATGCTATGCCATAGCATAGCATTGATCAGTGCTCTTGATGCTCTGCTGCTCCAGCCTGCCAGGGCTGACTAGAGCTTCGGACGGTGATGAGGCAGGTAAGGACCAGGCCTGCTGTCCTCTCAGCTGATTGGGACACCACAGTTTTACGTGTTGGTCCCAATCAGCTCTGCTGAGCTGCCTACACTCTTGTTTTTATTTTATTTTAAATGCCGTGATTAACTTTGATCACGGCATCTAAAGGGTTACTGCGGGACATCCCCATGATCAGGGATGTCCGGCATTAGCTAAAGGTCCTGGGGTCTAATAGCCGCCGGGACAACCTGCTATGATGCAGGGTCAGCTCATAGAAGAGGAGGAGACCTTAACCCCTTAAGGACCATGGGTTTTTCCGTTTTTACACTTTCATTTTTTCCTCCTCACCTTTTAAAAGTCATAACCCTTTCAATTTTGCACCTAAAAATCCATATGATAGCTTCTTTTTTGCGCCAACAATTGTACTTTGCAGTGATGTCAGTCATTTTACCCAAAAATCTGCGGCAAAACGGAAAAAATAATCATTGCGCGATGAAATTGAAGGAAAAACGCCATTTTGTAACTTTTGGGGGCTTCCGTTTCTACGCAGTACATTTTTCGATAAAAATGACACCTTATCTTTATTCTGTAGGTCCATACGGTTAAAATGATACCCTACTTATATAGACTTGATTTTGTCGTACTTCTGTAAAAAATCATAACTACATGCAGAAAAATGTATACGTTTAAAATTGGCATCTTCTGACCCCTATAACTTTTTATTTTTCCACATATGGGGCGGTATGAGGGCTCATTTTTAGCGCCGTGATCTGAAGTTTTTAGTTTTGTATTGATCGGACTTTCGGATCGCTTTTAATTAATTTTTTCATGATAGAAAAAGTGACCAAAAATACGTTATTTTGGACTTTGGAATTTTTTTGCGCGCACGCCATTGATCGTGTGGTTTAATTATATATTTTTATAGTTAGGACATTTATGCACACGGCGATACCACATATGTTTATATTTATTTTTATTTACATGGTGTTTTTTTATGGGAAAAGGGGGGTGTGATTTGAACTTTTGTTAAGGAAAGGGTTAAATCACATTTATTTTTTTACACTTTTTTTTTGCAGTGTTATAGGTTCCATAGGGACCTATAACACTGCACACACTGATCTTTTACCCTGATCCCTGCAAAGCCATAGCTTTGCAGTGATCAGGGTTATCGGCGGTCGATTGCCCAAGCCTGAATCTCAGGCTTGGAGCAATCAATCGCCGAGGGGACACGCCGGAGGCAGGTAAGAGGACCTCCGCTCTTGTCCCAGCTGATTACGACACCGCATTTTCACTGCGGTGGTCCTGATCAGCACTGCTGAGCAGCAGGGAAGGTTTTACTTTCGGTTTAGACGCGGCGTTCAACTTTGAACGCTGTGTCTAAAGGGTTAATAGCGCGCGGCACCGCGATCGCTGCCGCACGCTATAAGCCCCGGGTCCCGGCATCAGATACATGCCTGGACCGACCAAATATGACGCGGGGTCACCACGTGACCCCGCGTTATATCGCGGGAGCCGGCCAAGGATGTAAATATACGTCCTTGGTCGTTAAGGGGTTAAAGGGGTACTCCGGTGGAAAACTTTTTTTTTTTTCAATTGAGTGATGCCAGAAAGGAAAATAGATTTGTAAATTAATTTTATTTAAAAATCTTAATCCTTCCAGTACTTATTAGCAGCTGTATACTACAGAGGAAATTATTTTCTTTTGGTATTTCTTTTCTGTTACGACCACAGTGCTCTGTCAGCAGAGAGCACTGTGGTTGTGATAGAAAAGGAAATCCAAAAAGAAAATAATTTTCTCTGTAGTATACAGCTGCTTATAAGTACTGGAAGGATTAAGATTTTTTAACTTTCTGGCATAAGTTGAAAAAAAAAACTGTTTTACTCTGGAGTACCCCTTTAAGGTTTTAAGTGAATGAACCCCAACAGGAAATAGCCAGTTCACAAAAAGATAGCCTCAGAGTTATAGTAATCACACCACATAGCCATTTAGCCCCAAGACAAGCATGGATTCTTACCAAGCATATCCATCTCTGTCTGGCAGGTAAGTACTAAAATCACCTTATGGTGGATAACCACTTTAAAATCAATGCACATTCTCTCTAAATACCAGTGATATATAGTAGCTTTGAGTCTGCAGACCTCTAAGTACATGTGTGCATAAATTATACTGTTTAAAACAAAGTCAATTGCCCCCCTCTACATGTTTCAGTGCAACAACAGCAACATCAGGAGGTTCATTTGGCATGAGGGGTCAATTAACTAATCAGAGATATGCACAGATTCAGGATTAAAAGCCATATGCAACGATGCCCTTACTATATACCCTAAAAACCTGCTAACACATTCACTTTAAGTGTATGAAAAGTATTTGACTCCCGAAAAGCTTTTCTCCACAAAATACTTGTAGTTTAATAAAAATGATATTACAAGATTCTGTAACATTCTATGATTTTGCATACCATTGTCCAGTTTTTCCTTCCTAATCCTTGTTGGGGAGGAAAATCAACAAAGGAGGAAGCTTTTGACTTCATATCCCATCCTCATTTATTGGTGTCTTATCCCAACACCATATACTGTCACTATATCCCTTCCTCATATCTCAACCTCATATCCTCACCTCCTATCCTGAACTCATATCTTGTCCTCATATCCCATCCTCATATCCCGACCTCATATTCTGTCCTCATATCCCGTCTTCATATCCCGTCCTCATATCCCGACCTCATATCCCATCCTCATATCCCTTCCTCATATCCCGTCCTCATATCCCGTTCTCATATCCTGTCCTCATATCCCAACCTCATATCCTGGCCTCATATCCTGTACTCATATCCTGACCTCATATCCCGACCTCATATCCTGACCTCATATCCCAACCTCATATCTGTCCTCATATCCCGTCCTCATATGCTGTCCTCATATCCCATCCTTATTTCCCATCCTCATATCCTGTCCTCAGGTGGGACTGATTTATGATGAAGATATTGTAAGCTGAAAAAAGAAGGGGACGTGGCTTTGTGGGACTGGGCGTGATTTCCAAGCAAGACCGATGCACAAAAAGGGTAGATAATACAAGGGATGGGTCCCGTCCTCATATCCCAACCTCATATCCCGATCTCTTATCCCAACTTCATATCCCATCCTTATTTCCCTTCCTCATTTCCTGACCTCATATCCCGACCTCATATCCCGTCCTCACATTCCATCCTCATATCCCAACCTCATATGCTGTTCTTATATCCCATGCTTATGTCCCATTCTCATATCCTGTCCTCAGGGGAGACTGATTTGTAATGAAGATATTGTAAGCTGAAAATAGAAGGGGACGTGGCTTTGTGAGACTGGGCGTAATTTTCCAGCCAGACCGATGCACAAAAAGGATAGATAGCACAAGGGGTGCGGCTAAAACAGTGGGCGTGTCTTTGTGAGATGGGGTGTGGCTTGCAAGTTGGACTGACACATTCACCAGGAGATGCAGAACAGAGCTTGTGGAGTAAGGTACTGGAAGTCCCATATACTTGCATGGGACTTGAAACAAAAAACGATCTTTTATATAAGGATGTAGGTAAGGGTTAATTTAACTATCATATATTTGACATATAAGTAATATGTGTACCAGATATTATTGAAATATCTCCAGCCGTACAGAAGTTATACGGGAACATACATTTCCTGTAGATTTGCATGGGACTTTAAAAAAAAAAAAAAACGACCCTGGCAAATGGAGGTGAGTAAGGGTTAAATTACCTATCCTGTATTTGTTGTTGACATATAAGTAACATGTGTACCAAGTTTCATGTTAATATCTTTAGTTAATACATACACACACATTGAGTTTTATAAATATATATATATATATATATATATATATATATACACACATATATATATATATATATATATATATATATATATATATATTTATTTATATTACAAAATAGAAAGTTGCAGCATCACTCTTTGGCAAAAAATGTGTACACTTAGCACACATTTTGATCAAATAGTACCCCCCATCCACCACACAGGGGTGGCCTTACTTCAGATGGGACCCAAAAACATTTATTCCACTCACCTCTGACTGGGTGACATGCAGATCCGTTTAAACACCTCCTGTGAAGGAGGGATGCATGACTGTGGAGAGTAACCCCGTCCGCTCTCTTGCATTGCAAGAAACATAAGAAAAAGTGAACATGAAAGCATTTTTCAAGTTTGACATATAAAAATTATTATATATTTGTTGCCAATGACTCTGTTTTAGATGTTTATTAGGAAAATAACCATATTTGTAGTGCAGCAATCATTACAGAGAATAAATGGTTAAGTATGAACTTTTCCTGAAAAGCCTGTGATTGAATTGGGTTGCTGTAAATCACAGTAAGGGGATTTATATTACTTAAGCCATTGGTAAAATCATTCTCCCACCACCATTTTAACACTTGTCATTTTTAGCTATTTTTCCAGTGTGATTTATATACTTTGCTTTTTGTATGAAGTTTAAAGGCACTATAAACTGTACTGAGAGATCCCTGGCTGGAAAAAATGCTATGGGGAAGCTATAAACATTCACTAATCCTGTACCTTCACAACATGTAATTCACGCAAGATCTTTATTCCTGAAATGCGCCACAACAAACAGCAGTTGGTAAAGACAACATAAATACAACCTGAACACTTTGATTTAAGTACAAAATCTGTAGACGAAGGCAAGGATGAAGATCTTATCCTCTATATGCTTCTACTGTGTCTGAACATAGACAACAGAGAACATAGCATGTCGTATGTTTTGAGAAAACTGATGGATATCCAGGTGCATTGTTACTGATGCCTTACAGTTTGAGTTATACATGAAAACCGGACTTAAATGAGAACAAAAAGGTTGAGATATCTAATTGAATTAATTCCTGCGGAGCACCTTGATGGATGTGAATTGTTGACCATTTCAATGTGTATTTATTTATCTAGGGTCAGAGCACATTGCTAAATCATACATCATCTTCAGTCTTGTGTACCTTGCTTTGAAGTTGTATGGAACATTTGAATCTGTAACCATTCCAGTCCTCAGAATTATTAAAGGGGTACTCCACTGCTCAGTGTTTGGAATAAACTGTTCCAAATGCTGGAGCTGGCACCGGGAGCTTGTGATGTCATAGCCCCACTCCTCATGACATCATGCCCCACCCCCTCAATACAAGTCTATGGGAGGTGGCGTAATGGCTTTCCCGCCCCCTCCCATAGACTTTCATTGAGGGGGCAGGGCATGACATCATGAGGGGGCAGGGCTATGACGTCACAAGCTCCAGGCTCCAGCGTTCGGAACAGTTTGTTCCAAACGCTGAGCAGCGGAGTACCCCTTTAAAGAAGGGCAAAGAATATAATTAGAGATATGAGTGGTTAAGCAAGAGGAAGGCTATGCTTAGAAAAGGATGTTATTATCCCGATGCAGGGTAAAGACAAAAAAAAAAAGCAGGAATCCACCTTTTTTGTGAGCTAATCGAACATTGGTGGATGTTCTTCTTTTCTTGATCAAACCAGGTGTGTACCCCCCCCCCCCACCACCACCACCACCACTACCACCACTACCACTGCTATCACGACCACCAAAAAAAAGTGTGACCCTGGGCAAAATTTGAAAGGAGCCCTATGTCATGCAGATAAAGATGTATGTCTCAGTATGTCTCGCTCCCTGAAGTTAATCTAAGTGAATGGGGTTGCATTGCAAACGGCTGTGGCCTGATAAATGTGATAAATTGATCCTGGATGGATTTCTGGTCATGAAAATATGTGGGTGGCAACATGGCCTATTTACACACATTGGCTGAGATGTGTAAACTTTTATACTTTTAAAATTGTCATTTTCTGACCCCTACAACTTTTTTATTTTTCTGCCTATGAGCGGTATGAGGACTCATTTTTTGCACCTTGATCTGAAGTTTTTATCGGTACCATTTTTGTGTAGATCTGACTTTTTGATTGCTTTTTATTCATTTTTTTCATGATATAAACAGTTAGCAAAAATGCACTATTTTGGACTTTTTTTGCGCGTACACCATTGACCCTGTGGTTTAATTAATAATTTTTTTTATAGTTCGGACATTTATGCACGCGGCGATACCACATATGTTTATATTTACTTTTAATTACATGTTTGTTTGTTTTTTAAATGGGAAAATGGGGGTGATTTGGACTTTTTTTTTTTTTGAAAGTAGAAGTTTCTTTAATTTTTCAGTATAGAGAAACAAGTGCGCATTTAAAACTAAATACTGGAAAAGCATATGGTCAAGAGGCATACAGGATAATACGAGTAATTTAACAGGGCCGAGGGCGGTTCAGGATACTAGCAACATCAATGTCTTTCAGTAGGACCCTGTAATCATATGCAGGGGGGCCTCGTCAGAAGAGAGGGGAGGAGGAAGAGGTGTATAGGAGAGACAGAGGGAGTAGGAGGAGGGGGAATAAAGTAGACAGGTAAATCACAGAAGGCAGGTTCTTACCTCACAGAGCGTGGCCAGAGCTCCAGGCCGCAAGACCATGGCAGTGGTGAAGAGGAGAGGGACATGTAGGAAACGAGGGAGGGGGAGCATGTTAGGCCTGTGGGAAGGGGTGGTTAGCTAAGTGGATCTGGGTGGAGAAGGGGGATAGAGGACCCTGAACTCAGGAGAGGAGATGAATTCAGACCATGGATGTCAGAGCATCGAGTGTTTGGCTGAGTTCCTGTGGGAATCTGCCACAAGCTCTTCCATTCTGTGGAGGTGGGACACCTCCTGGAGCAAAGACGAAAGGGTGGGAGGGTTAGTGGATTTCCAGAGTCTGGGTATCATCGTCCTCGCCGCTATGAGGAGAAAGTGTAACAAGAACCTTGACTTGGGCCAGATGTTAAGGAGGAGAGGGCGTGGATCGATTGGTATGGTGAAGTCGGTTAAGTGATGTATCACATCCAGGACCTGTTTCCAGAAGGTTTCCTGAACAGGGCATGTCACCCAAATATGTGTCATTGAGCCGCCAGGTGAACTGCAGCGCCAGCACACGTCCGGGAGACTTGGATATATACGAGAGAGGAGAGCTGGGACATGGTACCATCTGTGAGTATCATGTAGTTGGTCACCTGTGCTTTGCAGGAGATGGAGGTTTTATGGCACAGGGCCACGGCCATTTGCCATTCCTGGTCAGAGAATGCAAGGCCCAATTCTCGCTCCCAGCTGAGCCGAAAGGGCAAGGGAGCGTCGCCACTACATGCTAAGAGAAGACCATACAACACACTCACCGGGCGGTGGACCGGCGCCGAGGAGGAACACAGCCACTCAAAGGGGGGGAGTTGGCGATGTAGGTAAAGATTGGAATTTGAAGTGGCATAGAAGTGGCATAACTGCATATATTGGAAGTCGAAGGAGGGGTGGGGGGGACGGTCCTGTAGTATGTCAGATGGGGATTTCAAGGATGTCGAGTAGGGGAGAGAGGAGAACATTAGGCCCTCCCGCTTATCATGACCCAGGAAGCACGGGGAAGAGTACGCTGGGGGGAACCCTTTAGTCCTGAATACTGGGGTCAGGGGTCCATGTGGGAGAAGGAAAGTGGATTTCCTCAGGTAGGAAGTGCGTGCACATGTGCTGGAGTGTAAGATTGGAGGTAGGGTGGATACAATGAGGTTTGCAGAGTCCTGAGTCTGGAGCCAGAGAAGGGACCTCGGGTCTATACCTGCTGAGGAGGATTCTATGTGTACCCACAGCTTTGTCTCGTGGTGGTGGAAACTATCCAGGACTCAGGTTAGAACTGCGGCCAAGTAGTAAGATAGGCAGTCGGGTAAAGCTAGGCCCCCCTCGGACTTTCTTCTGGACATGACATGTCTTGCTAAGCGAGGGTGCTTGTGCGACCAGACAAAGCTAGAGAGGAGCCTAGTGATGTCTCGGAAAAATGTGCTGGGGAGATGGGTCGGGATGGTAGAGAAGAGGTACAGGAGGCAAGGTAGAATATTCATCTTAATGACATTGATGCGGCCAAGCCACGAGAAATCCCTCCGTTCCCAACGTTTCAGGTCGGATTTAATCAGTTTAAGTAGGGGGGGGATAATTAAGGCAATATGTGTCTGACAGCTGGGCAGGGATGTGGACGACGAGCTATTGCAGGGATCTGGATTGCCATTTGAACGGGTATACGGTTTTCAGATGTCGGGCCATGGAAGGGGGTAGGGTGACATTAAGAGCTTCGCACTTAGAGGGATTTAGTTTATAGTTACTGTGGGCGGTGAAGTGTTGTAGTGTCAACATGAGGGAGGGTTGTGAGGGGGGGAAACGTGTATAGGAGGAGGTCGTCAGTGTAGGCCAAGCATTTATGGTGGTGTGGAGGCAAGGGTAGGCCCTAAATGTTCGGGTTGTTGCGGATGTCAGTAAGTGTTCCATGCATAAAACATTTAGCAACGGTGACAATGGGCAGCCCTGTCTCGTACCGTTACGTATGCTGAAGGGACGCGAGAGCTGTCCATTTAGATGCACCTGGGCTTGGGGGTCGGAGTACAGAGCCATAATGCGATCCTTCATTGTGGGACCCAGCCCTACTTGAGTGAGGGTGGCGTCTAGGAAGCCACAGTCCACTAGATCGCAGGCTTTCTCCGCATCGAGGGAGAGGAGGAAGAACGGCATCCGGCATTTCCGAGCTAAATGCATAGCCGAGAATGTCCTCAGAGTATTGTCCCTCAACTCCCTCCCACGGACGAAGCCCGCTTGGTCCGGGTGGATAAGGTCACTCATGTAGTTGGAGATCCTGATGGCTATAAGTTTGGCGAACATCTTAGCATCGAGATTGAGGAGCGAGATTGGGCGGTAGCTGGGACATATGGATGGGTCTTTCCCCTCCTTGAGTATCACCACAATGAAGGCTCGCCTGAAGGCGGACAGGAGGGGACTCGCGAGTTCTGCACGAAAGGTTTTGAAAAATTGGGCGGAGTATCCATCCGGGCCCGGGCTTTTACCTCCAGGCAAGGACAAGATCACCAGGTCCAACTCCTCCTGAGTGAACGGAGCCTCCAATGACTGGATCGCCTCCGGAGAGAGGGTCCGGAGGGCCATAATGGAAATGTATTTGTGTAGGGAGGGGACAGGGTCAGAGGGGGAGGAGGTGGTAGTGGTCGGGGGAAGATTGTAAAGGGATTCATAATACAAGCAGAAAGCATTTAAGATGTCTGGTGTGAGATGAATGAGGGTGCCAAATGGCGTTTTAATAGAGGGGACAAAGAGGGAGGACCTCTTTTCCCGAAGCGCATTGGCAAGTAGTCGGCCCGATCTATTTCCCCATTCATAAAAGGTTTTACCCACGATCTGTTTATAGAAGCGATGTTTGGAGTTCAAATGGGCCAGTAATTCATGTCTAACCTGTATGAGTTCTCGGAGTAAAGATGCCTGGAGCGAGTGTTTGTGGAGGGATTCCAGGACGTGTAAGCGATTAATGAGGGATGTGTATTTAGCAGCGGATTCCCTCTTCAGCCTAGCCCCATGTTTGATCAGCACTCCTCTGAGTACACATTTAAGGGCCTCCCATTTGATCAGGGGCCTAGATGTGTCTCCCTGATGATCAGCTTGGAAATTTGAAATGGATATTCTGATCTCTTGGAGACAGAGCTCATCCAGGAGGAGGGAGTCCTTCGTGATTGGGGACATATACCGTCACGATCATTAGAGGTTGTCCCGCCAGTTCACTGTTAGCAAATAAGTAACAGGCTTGGGGGTCAGTCATGGAGTCAAGGACAGTAATGGGGAGGGATCTATGAAATGCCAGGGAAACCCCTTTTGTCTTGGCTTCAGGGTTGGTGCTGTGCACCCATGTGGGATAGTAACGGTTACGTATGTCAGGGAGAGAGCTGCTTTTAAAATGCAACGGTTACGTATGTCAGGGAGAGAGCTGCTTTTAAAATGCGTCTCCTGTAGGCAGAGGATGTGGGTTCTCCATTTGTGGATATAGTATAACAATTGTGCCCTCTTCTCAGGGATATTAAGAACCTGAACATTAAGGGTCGCTAGGGAGATGTCAGCTGCCATGGTGGTGGTGTGAGGATGTATAGTACTTACTAGTGTTGAGCGGCATAGGCCATATTCGAATTCGCGATATTTCGCGAATATATGGACGAATATTCGTCATATATTCGCTAAATTCGCATATTCGTAATAATCGCGTTTTATTTTCGCATATGCGAAAATTCGCCCGGCGGTCTCTCACAGTAGTATTAGAGCCTTCTTTATACCACACAAGCTGGAAGCAGAGAGGGATGATCACTGTGATGTGTACTGTGAAAAAAATAAAATAACAAATGAATATTCGTAATTACGAATATATAGTGCTATATTCGCGAATATTCGCGAATATGCGATATTCGCGAATAAAATTTGCATTGCGAATATTCGCAAGCAACACTAGTACTTACCATGGTCTCGTCTGCATGGAGAGTCGGACAGTCTGCGAGGCACAAAAGAGGGAGAGTTGAGATACCTGTGAGAAAAGAAAAAGAGAAAGGGATGAGAGAGGGGTGTCAGCAACTGTGGGGGGGCAGCTACAAGGGGACTATAGAAAGGGCCAAAAGGGCCAGTATTTAATTCCTATAGACCATCAAAGAGGGCCCAGTAAAGTACCCATTCTTCCCATACACCATCTATTATAATAAAAGTGCAATCTTTATTGATGGTGGCGCACGAAAAATTAATTTAAAATCACAGGTGCCAAATAGTTCTTCCTTGTCTGTATACTTTGGTATGCTGACCATCTGGTTCAGCCTATTGATTTGAGTTCTCAGCTCTGGGAAGCCTGCAGTCAATCCAGATGCTGATCAGGAATACTTTGGCTACACAATTTTAAAATCTTTTACACTGCCCCCCTCGACATGTTTCGCTGCTATGTGGCTTTATCAAGAGGTAAGCGGGCAATCATAAGGGCCAGTAAGGATGTCGGAACCAGTCCGAAGTCCCGCCTAGTAGGGGGAAACGTGGAAAGCGAGCCAGTAGGCAAGCAACGAAAAAACAACAATATTACACATCAATCACATTGAAGAACAGGACCGTTATGGAACAAATGAAATAAACAATAGAAACCGGGCAATGTAATATAGAGCAGGCCTAGGGCCTGTCAACTGCTAGCAGAGGGGCGGCTATTATACTAATACACCAGGAGTGTACAGTTCAGGGTTCGAGGAGATGCAAGTTCCATGAGCGCCTCTGGTCTTTCTCTTCTGGTGTTGAGGTAGTGGAGGTCGCGGGGTGGCATTTGGGGGTGCTGAAGGGAGTCCGTTGCGAGCTGTCTCGGAGGATAGAAGAGCTAGCGGACCCGTGAAGAGCTGTTCCCACGATGGCAGCTTCACTGGCGGCAGCTTGAAGGTTTGTTGAAATGCAGGTAAGTCCTGTGGGCGACGAAGGGTCGCTGAGGAAGTTCCATGGTGAGCCGTTAGGGAGAACGGATAGCCCCAGCGGTATACAATGCGGGCATTTTGAAGTAACTGCAGCAGGGGTTTAAGTGCGGCACGCAGTCTGAACGTGCAGAGGGAGAGATCAGGGTATAGCTGGATGACAGTCCCGCTATAGGAGAGAGTAGGGAGTGCCCGCGCTCTCTTCAAAATTTTGTCTTTGAGAAGGTAATGGTGTACCCTACAAATTACGTTGCGGGGATTTCTTGGATCAGGGTTCTTCGCTTTCAGAGCCCGATTTGCTCTGTCACGTTCCAGGGATGTGTCCGGGGGGCGTTGGAGTATTTAATTGAGGACCCTCTGTAGGGTACTTGGAATATCTTGCGGAGCAACCGATTCAGGCAGTCCTTTAATGCGGATGTTATTTAGTCTGTGACAATTGTCAATGTCATCCAAATGTTCAATGGTGGACAGCTGCTGAGATTGGATGGTAGTAGAAGAAATCTGGAGGTCACATATCTGTGACGTCACGGTGTCACAGAAGAGCTCTAAGTCGGCTACCCTCTTCTGTAGGTGTTGGACCTCCTTCTGTACTGGGCGCAGGTCTTGACGCCAAGCTTCCTTGAGGTCAGAGGCCAGTGCCATGATGTCTGACTTTGTGGGAAGGAGTTTCAGCAGGGCCTGTCGTTCAGGATGGTCTTTCAAAGCGTATATCGCCTCTTCAGTAGAATGTAGTGAGGGAGTCTCAGGCTGTGGGGCCGGTGGATGCCCCTGGTCATTATGTGGCACCATGGGAGAGTGGCGAGGTCGTTGGTCCATGTCAGGGCCTTGTGGGAGAGAGTCATTGGATGAGGAGTGGCCAGACCGCGGGTTCGCCCTCGGGGGATGCTTTAGAGGGGTTTTGAACAACTTCTTTTTGGCAGGGGGGCTTTCCCCCCAATAGTTGGGGGATTCACTGTCCTCTGACAAATCGTTGGTAGGTGTAGATACATCTGAGTCCATGTCAGCACAGTGGGCTGCTCAGTCCACAATGGGTGAGTATAAAGGAGGAGAGATGACAGGCACGTGAGCAGGCAGGCAATGCTGATGTGTCGAGGCTGGGAGCTGGGGGCCATCTTGTGAGGGCAGAGCTGCTTGTTGCATTACAGTCTCTGAAGGAATCCCTGTCAAGGGAGCAGGTGAGCCTGGGGAGGTTATGGAAGTGGCAGGCATAGTAGGGCTGATAGGTGGTACTGCAGTGGGGACCTCAGGAGAAACAGAGGCCATGAGGGTGGATGGAGCAGGGGCCTCCTGCAGTAGTGGTTGGCTCAGTAACTGGCTGAGAGAGGGAACTAGCTCAGCCTGTGAGCTGGTGGCGGCAGTACCTGGAGGCAGGGGTTGCCGAGGATGTTGGTGCTGGAGAGCGGTCACTGAAGCCGTGGGTCCGGAATTCAGTGCCGGTATTGGCACTATGGCAAGAGCTGGTGCGACGTGTGCAGCGGTATCCAGCTGCGCTGCGCACATGATAGCAGGGGGAGCCTGGGAAGATGGCCGCCGTTGGTCCGGGGGCCACTTTGATAGGGCAGCGCTGGGGTTAGGTATCCCCTGATGGAGGGCTGGGGTTCCGGACCCTCTGCCGATGGTATCCCCCGCTGTTTGTTTCTGCTGTTTCTGCTGCCCATTGTGCTCCCTTAAGCCCGTTAGCTGGGTCCGTCCACGGAGCTCTCACCTTTCATGTCCTGCTGCCAGAGCGACAACCCCCCCCCCCCCCCCCCCCCCGGTGATTTTGACTTTTATTAGGGAAAGGGTTAAATCACATTTACTAACTTTTTTTTTACACTTTTTTTTGCAATGTTATAGCCCCCATAAGGGACTATAACATTGCATACACTGATTGCCAGCACTGTTCACTGCAAGGCCGTAGCTTTGCATTGATCAGTGTTATTGGTGGTCGATTGCTCAAGCCTGAATCTCAGGCTTAGAGCAACCAATCGCCGATCAGACGGACTGGAGGAAGGTGAGTGACCCTCCGCTCGCCTCCTAGCTGATCGGGACATCACATTTTCACTGCCCCACTGAGCCCCACTGAGCAGCCGGGAAGGTTTTACTTTAGTTTTAGGCACGCCATTCAACTTTGAACGCTGTGTCTAAAGGATAAATAGCGCACAGCACCACAATTGTTGCCATGCTTTTAGCTCCGGGTCCCGGCTATTAGCCCCGTGACCGCGTGTTACACCCTATGGGAGCTATAACATTGCAAATAAAAAAGTGAAAAAAAGTTAATAAAGATAATTTAACCCCCTCCCTAATACAAATTTGAATCACCCCCCTTTTCCCATAAAAAAACAGTGTAAATAAAAACAAAAATAAACATGTGGTATTGCCGCTTGCGGAAATGTCCGAATTATAAAAAATATATTGTTAATTGAACCGCACGGTCAATGGCGTAGTCAAAATAGCGTATTTTTGGTCACTTTTTATATCATGAAAAAATGTATAAAAAGCTATCAAAAAGTCCGATCAATGCAAAAATTGTACCGCTAAAAACTTAAGATCACGGTGCAAAAAATTAGCCCTCATACCACTCCTTACGTGGAAAAATAAAAAAAGTTATAGGGGTCAGAATATGACAATTTAAAACGTATACATTTTCCTGCATGTAGTTATGATTTTTTCCAGAAGTATGACAAAATCAAACCTATATAAGTAGGGTATCATTTTAACCGTATGGACCTACAGAATAAAGATAAGGTGTCATTTTTGCATAAAATGTACTGCGTAGAAACGCAAGCCCCCAAAAGTTACAAAATTGTGGTTTTTCTTCAATTTTGTCACAGAATTTTTTTTCCATTTCGCTGTAGAACTGGTGATGCAAAAAATAAGCCATCATATGGATTTTTAGGTGCAAAATTGAAAGGATTATGATTTTTTAAAGGTAAGGAGGAAAAAACGAAAGTAAAAGCGGTACAATAATAGAAATGAATGTAACGATGGGTATCATTTTAATCATATTGACCCAGAGAATAAAGAAAAAATGTAATTTTTACTGCAAAGTGTACAGCGCGAAAACGAAACCTCCCCAAATTTGCTAAAATATGATTTTTGTTTTAAATTTCCTTGCACAAAAAATAATTTTGGGGGTTTACCATAGATTTTAGGGTACGCAAAAAACAAGCCCTCATATGGGTCTGGGAAAGGAAATATAAAAGAGTTATGAATTTTTGAAGGCAAGGAGGAAAAAATTTAAATGCTAAAATAAAATTGGCTTTGTCCTTAAGGTCAAAATGGTCTGTGTCCTTAAGGGGTTAAAACAGTGTATTACTTAAAATTAAGTTTCCCTGAAGACATACATTAATAGCAGAAAGGAATCAAATGCAATGGATAAGATTAAAGGAGTGATCCAGGATCTGAAAACTTATCACATATCCTAAGGATAGGGGATAAGTGTCAGATCAGGGGGGTCGGACCGCTGTGACCCCCCTCCCTGCTATCTCCCATACGGGGCCCCAGCAGTCCGCTCAAAGGGTGTGTGTCCACCACCACACAAATTGGTGGAAGACACACCCCCTCAATTAAGTGCTATGGTAGAGATTGCCAAATGCAGCGCTCCGGCTCTCCCATAGCGTTGTTTTGAGGGGTGTCGGCTGCTGCTTCGTGTGGTCGTTGATCAGCTAGGAGGACGGCATGAGTGCCTCTACCCGCTTTCTCAAAGTCTGATCCAAAAATCCAAAGTTCCAGTCAGCCATGGCAGGCTGGAACAATGAAGCACCAATAACACTGATCAATGCTATGCTATGCCATAGCTTTGAACAGTGTATGCAGCCTGTAGATTGCATGTAATAGTCCCTATAGGGGACTATAAAATTGTGTAAAAAAAAAGTAAAAATAAATAAATAAATGTGATTTAACCCTTTCCCTAATAAAAGTTTAAATCACCCCCCTTTTCCCATTTAAAAAAAAATATTGTAAACAAAAACATACAATTATGTGGTATGAGCACATGCGTAAATGTCCGAACTATAAAAATGTAATGTTACTTTAACTGCACAGTCAATGATGTAAACATAATAAAAATAACAATTTCCAGAATTGCGTATTTTTGGTCACTTTGTATACCATAAAAATGTATAAAAAGTCTCATCAAAACAAAAATATTACCAATAAAAACTAGATCACAGTGCAAAAAAATGAGCACTCACACATCCCTGTCTATGGAAAAATACAAAAGTTATAGGGGTCAGAAGAGGACATGCTAAATTTCGTACTAAAAGTTATAATTTTTGAAAAGAAGTAAAACAAAATCAAACCTATATAAGTTGGATATCATTTTATTCGTATGGACTTACAGAATAAATATAAGGTGTAATTTTTACCAAAAAAGTGCACTTGCATTTTGTCCCACAAATAATTTTTTTGGGTGTCACCATAGATTTTGTGGTGAAATGATTGACGCAATTACAAAGCCCTCATATCGGTCTGTAAGTGGAAAATTTAAAGCATTATGATTTTTAGAAAGGGAGGAAGAAAAAACAAAAGTGCAAAAATGAAAAATGGGTTAAAAAACAAAAACCCTATTGTTCAAAAAATTATTAATTAAAAAAGCCCACTCAATATCCCATAAGAATCTTAAATAGAATTTCCGAATTACTCTTTTTTTTTTAATTCAAATTAAGTACACAGCATATAAAAATACAGAGAGCATATATTGTAAGGCAATGAGGTAACTCAAGTGACCTTGTAGGTCCAGGAATATAAATAATGCTCAAACAGTACTGAATACAGATGAGTACGGAAGGAATTTTAAGTAGAGTGAGAGGGTATGAAACAAGGTGAGAGTGCAGAAGAAAGGCAAGGAAAAATTAGATATGGGGAGCGAAAAAGAGGTGACAGAGATGATGTAGGAATAGACCATGTGAGCGGATAAGTAATGGAAAGGTTGGCGAATGACAACACATTAGGCATCACAGAACAACAGAGAGAATCACAAATGGATACACCGAGGGTAAAGGAGGAAGATTATGGAGAGGGGAGAGATAAAAGAGCGGAGCAGAAGCAGCATAGTCCAATAAGAGGAAGTAGCGGGAATAGAGAAACAACTCAGGAGAAAGAAAAGATAGGACAAAGAGTTACACTGTGGAGGACCCCAGGGTGGGAGACCCTGAGCAGAAGGCGTCCGAAGAACAAAAACTAGACCAGGGCAACCAAGTGGAAGTGTAGCGAGCCAAGTCTGAAGGAGAGACAGCCAGAAGTTCCTCCATGCGGTGGATAGAGGCTACATCAGCCACCCCTTCCCCCACAGTGGGGGGCTCCGGGGAGCGCCAATGTTGCGGAATGACAGAATTTCAGAATTTTTTGTCATTTTATTTAAAAGAAGAAAATGCTATTTCAAATGAACTTAACTATTCAGAGCCTTTACTATGACATTGAAAATATTGCTCTCTTGATCTTTTCATCATCTCTTGATCATTTTTCAGATGTTTCCACAACTTGACTATAGTCACCTGTGGTAAATTCAGTAGATTGGACAGGATTTGGAAAGACACAGTCCTGTCTATGTAAAGTCTCAGTGCTCACAATGCATATCAGAGGAAAAACTACCTGTCTGCAGAGCTAAAATACAGGATTGTGTAGAGGCATAGATCTGAAGAAGTGGATGAAAAATTTCTGCTGCATAAAGGGAATCAACACATAAAGAAGGAGAGTATATTTAAAAAAAAATAATAATAAAAACTACCACAAAAGGACATAGTTGGAAATTAGAGGGGCAAAGGTTTAAAACTAATATCAGGAAGAATTACTTTACTGAAAGAGAAGTGGATGCATGGAATAGACTTCATATGGCTCTGTGGATGGAAAAATAAGAGTTATGTCTATTAAAAGGAGAGAAGTAAAAATTAAAATTCAAAAAATCCTCAAAGCCCGAATGGACTGTATTCTTAAGGGGTTAACACTGATTAGGACATTCTGCCAGAATATGTTTTTATTAGCACTAGCACAGGTGCACTGCATTTAAATTAGCTAATATGAAATAATAGCCTATAGCAATCAGGTTACGTCTTTCATTTTTAAAAGGCCTCTGAAAAAGGAAAGAAGCAATACGATTGGTTGCTATGTGCACTGCAGAACATTTCCTTTACCATAGGTTTCAATAAATCTTCCCCTGGATGTATATATCTGAATATTAATTTTTATTGGCTATATAGTAAACATTGCAATATTGGATGTCATTGTGCACATACTGTATATTTAAAATAATTTTGCATTTGCTTGAGGAAAATTCTCGAGTGAACCAAAACACCACCATTTTTGCACATTTGATAAAACATTTTTT
Organism: Hyla sarda; assembly: GCF_029499605.1. Taxonomy (NCBI): domain Eukaryota; kingdom Metazoa; phylum Chordata; class Amphibia; order Anura; family Hylidae; genus Hyla; species Hyla sarda. The sequence goes on along the minus strand of NC_079189.1, from coordinate 114,363,613 downwards.
TTTTTAAATGCCATCATTTTCTACTGCAATTCATCTGCATTTGAGGTCTCCACTCGACCAAGCCCTTATTACCTGCTTTTACCCAGCTCATCTTTTTTGCATTTAGACTTCCAATATATATTATTTATTTATTTATTTATTTAGGTAACCATATTAGCAAATAAATTACAAAGACCTTATTGCAGCAAAGTCAAAACTGTAAATGCAAAACAGATTAGCATTTTAAAATAGTAATGGTAACAAATAAACGACATGCATTTAAATTGGAATGAGAACAGATGCAGATTAGTGGAGGCCATGATTCCATTAACTCCATACTGTGAGCAATAATGTACATTCATGAAATCATCAATAAACATCCAGTAGCAATCATTATTTGGAGCGTGATAACAGACAATGCTCCTAACTTTTGCTTATGTTTGTCGATGTACAGTTGGAAAAAATAAATGCAGATTTAATAATTAGTACACAAAGGCCTCATTATTTAGCCTTCCTGTAAGTATTGGGAAAAAAGTGGTTTGAAATTTGGCCATTCTGCATATAAAGAAATGTGTATACCTAAATAAAAAGGCACGTCCATCTTCTTGTCTGTAAATGTGTGTTCTCCAGTGGAGTTTCTTATGAATGTAAGCAGTCTATATTGGAAACATGCACTGTCTATTCTTTTTTTTTGTATATTTCACTAATTTTTTATAATTTTATTTTTATATTATTCTTTGTTTTGCTTATTTATTTTTTAATCAATTATGATTTTTAGTATGGATGCATTACTTCTAAAGTATTCAAAATATTGAGAGGGTCTGCTTTTTCCATGAAATTATTCAGTCGAATGTATAAACTATAATCCTGTAATACACTAGGTCTGACTCTTAAACACTTAAAAAAAATTACTTAACTAGACGGCATATTAGACCTAAGAGTCTTCACTTAAAGTTTTTTATTTATTTATTTTTTTCACCCTTTTGGCTTCAGGACTTGTCTAGAAGTCATTTTTCTATATAATTTTATAAGTTGTTAAATTTCAGTCTATGCAGAGGGTCTTATTATGTACTAGTAGTAGGATAAGAACCATACTGCTAGGCTATGTTAAAACACAATTTTTTTTTTTTTTAAATGGACCAGAATACAAAAAAAATATATATAAAAATAGGTGAAAAAAAACAGTTTGAACACAAAAAATAAAACAGCGTGAGAAGATAGCCTATAGGTTTATTTTGGTCAGCATTTTTTATTAGTATTTGTCATCCGAAACTAGAAGAGACACATATACAGGGGGAAATAAAAAAATAAAAAAAGAATAACAGAAAGATTTAAATATTTTCCATATTTTGGACGCATTCCTTGTTTTGGCCTAAAGGAAAACTATCAGCCTGTTCACCAGTGAGGGGTCACTTACTAAAATACATCTCAAAGGTGTGAAGATATGTCACCCAGAAGGTCCTCTGCTATATTCATGGTATGTGATTCAACGTCCTAGGGATGTGGAGTCGCTGGTCACATGAGTGCTCAGTCGGCGCATGCCCTCTAGTCAAAGAGCGTAGCACTCATGTGACTAGCAGCACCACATCACTAGGTCGTAGAGTCACAGACCATGAATATGTAAATTGAGCCGGGGTGCCCTGCCTCTATTATGCAATTCACAGAATATAGCATAGGATCTTCTGGGGGACATATCTCTGGACCTAGAGGACATATTTTAGTAAGAGACCCCTCATAGGATTCCTGTTCACCCACAACCCAGTTAATTGGGTTTAGCATAGGTGCACAGGCTGACAGTTTTCCTTTTAGAATCTTTCATGATTTAGATTTCCCACAGTGGTACTGACATCAGTATTTTGCATCAGAATTTGCTATTCAAAATTAAAAGTGGAACCTACAGAAAAAAAAAAAAAAAAAAAAAACACTGAAAACACCCCCCTGGGCTTATACTCGAGTGAACTCTCCACCCGCAGTGGTCTTCAACCTGCGGACCTCCAGAGGTTTCAAAACTACAACTCCCAGCAAGCCCGGGCAGCCATCGGCTGTCCGGGCTTGCTGGGAGTTGTAGTTTTGAAACCTCCAGAGGTCCGCAGGTTGAAGACCACTGCGGCCTTCGACATCATCCAGCCCCCTCTCAACCCCCTTTAGTTCTGTACAGTACTCACCTCCGCTCGGTGCTGGTCCGGTGCTGCAGGACTGTCCGGAGAGGAGGTGGTCCGGTGGGATAGTGGTTCCGGGCTGCTATCTTCACCGGGGAGGCCTCTTCTAAGCGCTTCGGGCCCGGCCCCAGAATAGTCACCTTGCCTTGACAACGACGCAGAGGTACGTTCATTGCCAACGTACTTCTGCGTCATTGTCAAGGCAACGCCTCTATTCCGGGCCGGAAGCGCGGAGAAGAGACGCCCCCGGTGAAGATAGCAGCCCGGAACCACTATCCCACCGGACCACCTCCTCTCCGGACAGCCCTGCAGCACCGGACCAGCGCCGAGCGGAGGTGAGTACTGTACAGAACTAAAGGGGGTGAGAGGGGGCTGGATGATGTCGAAGGCCGCAGTGGTCTTCAACCTGCGGACCTCCGGAGGTTTCAAAACTACAACTCCCAGCAAGCCCGGACAGCCGATGGCTGCCCGGGCTTGCTGGGAGTTGTAGTTTTTAAACCTCTGGAGGTCCGCAGGTTGAAGACCACTGAGGGCGGATGATGAGAAGAGGATGATGAAGGGGGGGTGTGGGATGATGACAAGAGGATGATGAAGGGGGGGTGTGGGATGATGAAGGGGGGTGGGGATGATGACAAGGGGATGATGAAGGGGGGGTGTGGGATGAATACAAGGGGTTGATGAAGGGGTGTGTGTGGGATGATTACAAGGGGATGATGAAGGGGGGTGGGGATGATGACAAGGGGATGATGATGGGGGGTGGGGATGATGACAAGGGGAGGATGAAGGGGGGTGGGGATGATGACAAGGGGATGATGAAGGGGGGATGTGTGGGATGATGACAAGGGGATGATGACAGGTGATGATGATGAGGGTCTGGATGATGACAGGCGGTGATGATGATGAGGATGTTAATGACGGGTCTGGATGATGACAGGGGGGGATGATGTATTTCCCACCCTAGGCTTATACTCGAGTCAATAACTTTTCCTGGGATTTTGGGTTGAAATTAGGGGTCTCGGCTTATACTCGGGTCGGCTTATACTCGAGTATATACGGTAGAAAGATTGGTATCTTTTTCCTGTTTTGGACCCCCTCCTTGTCGTTTTCGTCAAATACAGATGTAAAATACTGAGCCAGAGGCCATGTTCACATGGCAGAATGACCGCCCGGAACTCTTGAACAGAGTTGCATTGTTTTCGCCAACACCCTCTGCCTGCTTTATGTGTGCCTGAAAATTTTCTTGGCGGACATTCCGCTGTGTGAACATGCCCAAATACTGCTGTGCAAAGCATTTACCAATATTTTTTATTTATGTGTATATTTTTGTGTTTAATCTTCTAGAATCCAAACACAAAATTTTTGGTTGCCAGATTTTATTTCAAACTATGGACAGAAATGTGAGAATACAATAAAATAAGCCAGGAAATGTTATGATGTGTGAATGTACCCTATGGTGCTTATTCCATGCCGAAATCCTAAAGAAACTTGCTGACATTTCATTTCATTTAATGATGTTCTCAAAAATAATGCATGAAAAGAATTAATGCAGACTGTTTGGATTGGAAAAGGTTCCTGGAATTAGTTAAACGTTCTAGTCCATGAAGGTTCCCTCCAAGCCCTTTCCACTTTTCATAAAAAATAAAATAAGCCCCACAAATTGACACATCTACGACAATAGATTACAAAAACAAGAGGACAAAGCATTCATAGATCAAGCAGTAATAGTTTTATTGAGACATACATGCAAAAAAACATACATTTACATACCATAAAATGCAATTTGTAGAACCAGGAATGACTTTAGAGATATTTACAGATGAAGACTGAACAAAAAGTGAAGACTTACAACACCACCAGAATGTAAACATACAGTGGGGAAAAAAAGTATTCAGTCAGCCACCAATTGTGAAAGTTCTCCCACTTAAAAAGATGAGAGAGGCCTGTGATTTTCATCATAGGTATAACTCAACTATGAGAGACATAATAAGAAAAAAAATCCATAAAATCACATTGTCTGATTTTTTAAGAATTTAAGCAAATTATAAGTATTTGGTCACGCACAAACAAGCAAGATTTCAGGCTCTCACAGACCTGTAACTTCTTCTTTAAGAGTCTCCTCTGTCCTCCACTTGTTACCTGTATTAATGGCACCTGTTTGAACTTGTTATCAGTATAAAAGACACCTGTCCACAACCTCAAACAGTCACACCCCAAAGAGCCCTGAAGAGGAGGCCCTTTTCAGTCATTCTCTGCTTGTGATAGTTCTTAGTAAATTACCTGTTATCTCTGTGCTCATTCTGCTTATTCTGGTTTTGTGACTTTTGGCTTGGCTTTTGACTTTTTTTTTTGATACTCTGTTACTGCACTTCGTGCTCTCCAGCTTTAGACTCGGCCCTCTGACTACGTATTTTTGTGTATGCATGCTTAGGTTTGTTTTCTGTTAGTCGTGTACCTCTAGCCTTTCCTGACCTTTTGCCAGTTTTGTAGCTTATTGTTTTGACTTTTTGACTGTCCCTCACTTATTTAGGAAGGGACTGTCACCGTGGTCATGGACCTGTCGTCTAGGGCAGGTACGTAAGTAGGCAGGGACAGTGGAGTGGGCGAGAATAGTGTGCACTCCTTCCCTACCCAGATGTGACACAAAGTAGAACTTTTTGGTAAAATCTCAACTCGTCGTGTTTGGAGGAGAAAGAATGCGGAGTTGCATCCAAATAATACCATACCTACTGTGAAGCATGGAGGTGGAAACATCATTCTTTTGGGCTGTTTTTATGCAAAGGGACCAGGATGACTGATCCATGTAAAGGAAAGAATTAATGGGGCCATGTTTTGTGAGATTTTGAGTGAAAACCTTCCATCATCAAGGGCATTGAAGATAAAATGTGGCATTCAAGGGCTTTGAAGATAAAACATGTCTTTCAGCATGACAATGATCCCAAACACACCACACTGTCAACAAAAGAGTGGCTTCGTATGAAGCATTTCAAGGTCCTGGTGTCATGTCTGTATTGGTCTGTGTTCACACACAGCCTATTAGTCTTGGTGTGTGTGAACAGTTTTATCTTCCCTTGTTAGGGAAGAGTTAAAACTGCCTGTTTGTTTCAGCCCAGGCCTCTGTTGGCCAATAGCTGCTAGGGTGTGTCTATTTAATGTCAGCCCAGGCTAGTCTCTGGTTGCTGGTGATTGACATCTATCCTCATTATACCCTAACTTGCTAACATGTTGGACATGCGGCTAATGGAGGCTGGGTGAAACACTCTTTGTTTGAGCTTTTATATCTACTATATCTTTTTTAGCATTCCTTTTTGTAGTTTCAGGTTTTAGCCATGTTTTGGCATCCTCTTAGTAGATTTTAAGCTATGTTTGTTTAGTCGGTTTTAGGATTTATTATCCTTTCTGTTCTGTGTCTGTTCACACTATGTCTGACACTTGCTTGTTACCTATGCTCTGTATGTTATTCCTGTTCTAGGAGTCTTTTCAGACTCATCCGGTTTTAGTCAGTGATTTTTGTGTTTGTACCTGTTCAGTGTGAACAGTGTTCTATCTGGCATCCCTGTTTCTGGTACCTGGGGACTTGGAGTCTACTGGACGTTTCTGAGGGATTGTGGTTTCCTGTCTTGTGTTCAGTGTGAACAGTGTTCTATATTATATCCTGTGTATCCAGATATCCCTGTTACCTGTCCATGGGGAATCCGGGGAATTGAGAATTAGTACAAGATATCTCCGTGCTCTATTGGAAGTTCTGGGGGATTATGCTATATTCCTGTCTGTTCCTATAGTCTGTTGACTTATCCGTTTTCCTGTCTGGTGTTTTGAACTCTATTTGTTGTTAGTTCTTGTATTCTGATCTCTTGAGTTTTGTACATGTCTACTTATCTATAATGACCCCTGTTCATGACCACAGATCTATAGAGTCCTCTGTTCATGACCACTGAGTCCTCTGTTCATGTCTGATGAACTTTAGTGTCCTCTGTTCATGTCCGTTGATGGTGTACACTGTGCTGCTCACTGATCTGTGTCCTCTGAACTTATACACTATAGAGTTGTATTTTCCTGTTACATAGTTACATAGTTACATAGTTAGTATGGTTGAAAAAAGACATACGTCCATCAAGTCCAACCAGGGGATTGAAGGGAAGGATGTAAGGGGATAAGGGAAAGGGATGTAGTTTTATAATTCTGCATAAGCATTAATGTTATTTTGTTCCAGGAATGTATCTAACCCTGTTTTAAAGCTGTTAATTGTTCCTGCTGTGACCAGTTCCTGAGGTAGACCGTTCCATAAATTCACAGTCCTCACGGTAAAGAGGTTAGTTTTCTGGTTGGTGACCAACTATTTATTAGTGTGTGTTTTTATTAGGCACTTTAGTTCTTGGAGGGACCGGCGCCCAGTTGTCAACTCACCGGTTAGGGTGAGTGGGCAAGTAAGCAGGAGAGCAGTTTTAGGGTCAGTTTAGGGCTCGCTCTCCCTGTCCTCCCGTCGGTCCCTAACACCTGGAGTGGCCAAACCAGTCTCCAGATCTCAACCCCATAGAGAACCTTTGGATGAAGTTTAAAGTCCATGTTGCCCAGCGAAAGCGCCAAAATATCTCTGCTCTAGAGCAGATCTGCATGGAGGAATGGGCCAAAATACCAGCAACAGTGTGTGAAAACCTTGTGAAGACTTACAGAAAACGTTTGACCCTTGTTATTGCCAACAAAGGGTATATAACAAAGTATTGAGATGAACTTTTGTCATTGATCAAATACTTATTTTCCACCATAATTTCCAATTACATTCTTTAAAAATCAGACAATGTGATTTTATGGATTTTTTTTTTCTCATTACGTCTCTCATACTTGAGATATACCTATGATGAAAATTACAGGCCTCTCTCATCTTTTTAAGTGGGATAACTTGCACAATTGGTGGCTGACTAAATACTCCCCCCCCCCGTAGGTAACATAGATGTAATATAAGTGGTACCTCTAATTTACTCAGAATGGCTTCTTCCGGTATGAGCCATTCCAAGCAAACTGTTGGGTGGTGGAGGCTAAGTAGCTGCATCTCTCAATTTGCTAATTGCTGTGTTTAATTTCATCTTTGTTATATTCCACTAGATTATGTTATTTAGTTACCTTTATCTCTATTCACATTTGTGATTAATTTACCAGTTATAAGGTTTATTGCTTTAGGGGTACCACTTAAATCCTGTCTATGTTACCTATGTTTACATTCTGGTGATGTTGTGTAAGCTTTCATTTTTTGTTCCTCCTCCATCTATAAATATCTCTGTAATCATTCCTGTTTCTAGGAAATGCATTTTATGGTTTTTTAAATGTATGTTTTTTTTTTTTTTTTACATATATATGTCTCATTAATATTTTTACTGCTTGATCTATGAACGCTTTGTCCTCTTGTTTTTGTGCACTTTTCATAAAAGTGGCATTTAGTATACAGAAAGGCAAACTGTCCAAATGTTTGCACTTTTGTAATTTTCCACCTACAAACCCATATGAGGGCTTGTTCTTTGCATCGCCAATTGCACTTTGTAATGACTTCACCAATTTCATAACAACATCTGCGATGAAAAAAAAAATAACTTATTAGTATGGGGAAATAAAAATAAAAAAACACAATTTTGTGAATTTTGGGGGTTTCTGTTTCTATGCAGTGCACTTTTCAGTAAGAATGACACCTTATCTTTATTCTGCAGGTCCATACAAAGGATTAATGTAGTTTTTCTTTTTATTTAACAACATGCACCAAAATGATGTTTAAGATTGTCATCTTCTGACCCCTACAATTTATTTTTATTTTTCAACATATGGGGCTATATGAGAGCTAATTTTTTGCACCATGGTCTGTAGTTTTTATCGGTATCATTTTTGTTTTGATGGAACTTTTTGATCTCTTTTTATGCATTTTTCTAATGGTATATGAAATGACCAAAAAATGCAACATTTTGGACTTTGATATGTTTTTTACGTGCACGTCATTGAACATGCCGTTTGACTAACCTTATATTTTATTAATTCGGACATTTATGCACACGGCAATACCCCATATGTTTACGTTTATTTTCTATTACATTATTTTACTTAGAAAATGGGAAAGGGGGGGATTCAAACTTTTATTAGAAGAGGGGATTATTCACATTTATTATCTTTTTTATTTTATTACACTTTTTTTTCTATCCTCTATAGGGGGCTATACAATGCAATCTTTCAATTGCATACACTGGTCAACGCTAACCTTTGGCTCAGCATTGAGACAGTAGAGGGTCACCAATCTGATGGCGAGTAGGCAGTCCTCTCAGCTGATCAGGACATCGCTATTTCATTGTGATGGTCCTGATAAGCTCCACTGAGCTACCGGGATAATTTTACTTTCATTTTAGACACAATTTAGAGAAAATTGAACAATAAGAAATGTATTTTAGAACACTACAAATTTATGTAAATTAGTGGTGCCAAATTGTTAGTGGTTAACAATTAATTTTTACGTAAAACTAAAATAAATAATTTGTAGCCTGAAAGAAGTGTATTAGTAACTTGTTAAGAGCTTACAGTGTGATAGATGGCTCAAAAATCAGCTTCCTAGAATGTGCATTTTGTGGGCCATTTTATAATTATTTTATACAGGATATCCCAGGACATTTTAAAATTATACCTTATGTAATATGGAAGAGAATTGCTTTATAGCTGTCATTTTATTACTCGCAAGATGGCTTAGAAATCTCTCTGGCACTAATATTTATTATATATTTATTGTTTATGCAGTAGAACACAGATGCAAGGACAAAGTGCCATAATTAACAAAACAGGGGATGTTACCACAAGAGACCTTTGCCATTCATTGCTATTACAATAAATATTATATGATCATTGCTAATCAGAAATTCATGCAGTAGCCAGTCTTTATACAACTTAGGATACTGAAAACCAAATGAAGGGTAGTTGTGTTCTGCTTTAGTATTAGCCCGGGTTCACATTACGGAATTTCTGAGCAGATTAAGGTTTTAAAATTCCGCTCAGAATTTCCGATGCAGCAAAGTCCCATTGCTGCCCACACTTGGAATCTGAAAAAAGGGTAGATAATCAAAATTGTCTAAAGAAAAACTATGTTACCCATAGCAACCAATCTGAGCAGTTTAAAAAGGGATATCTGAGCCCTGAGCAATTGCTTTTGGTAACAAAGATAATATAAAGATATATGTCTATTTTCTGGAAAAGTGCAGCCCACCACAGAAAATTCACATTTATGTTCAGGAAAAGACCAAAACTTGTCACTAGTTTACTATGTTCAGGCAAATAAAGTTAATAGGGCCATTTTCACAGGCTTCCTGTGTATACGTTTATTGCAGTATTGGAACATGAACCCATAACAAGATTGCACAAAGGAAGAGATTGCGATTGTTTATAAAGTTTAAAGACAATTTAAAAACTTATTAAAAATAACTTTATTTATGTTTAAGACCCTGGTGTAAGGGGGGGGGGGGGGGGGCATTAATGCCACACTAAAACCCAAATGCTCAATTAGACCAAAACATTGACAAGAAATCTATAATATTTAACAAATTACTTACATGGTCACGGTTTCTTTCTGTTTAGAATATATTTAACATCATTGGAATTTCTTAAAGCGAATGGAAATCAGGTTATTGATGTAATAACCTTCAACGATAAGTTCTAGTTCACTCTAATTACTTTGATTAATGGGTAATATAATCCATGTTAACCTTAGTAGAAGTATTTTTCTTTTGTCCTTTCCCTCCAGGTGCACTGCAACAAAAGTGATCATGCATAAACCATAGACTACCATTTTTTTTTATCTAAGAGCCAAGGAACGTGGTCTCAAATCATCCAAAGTGCAAGAAAAAGTGCAAAATGTGTTACACTAAAAAATGTGCACAAAGGATGTGGTCTATCACAAGCCTTTCTCCTACAGGAGAGAGGCCACAGAACAAACCTTACCCTTCGCCTCCGGACCAAAAGGTACATGCGTTCATGGTGCCAGTGCTTCAACTCAGTGAGCCAGTAGACCCAGTGAGTTTCGGCACTTCGGGGTCCCCACTCCCAGAAACACTAAAGTTCCTCGGCTCTAGACCCTCCCAGCCTCATGGCGAGTCCCGGAGAGAACAGCTCACATCGGGGCAGCCATCGAGCTGATTCTTCAAAACCAGCCCTGAAATGCCCTGGTACACCTATCCGCTCAGTGCAGCACCCATCCCCACCAGCCCAATACTGGTGTTTTGGCCACCAGCATGAACTGATAAGAACATATACTACACTTGATCTTAGCCAAAAGATATATACTACCATTATTTCAATAATTTGCTACTGTGTGCTATTTGTATATACAGTTTCACCTTGTTACTACAATATCCCCACTGACAAAGCAACAGGTGGTGCAGTGACACACATGGGGCTTTTACCACCTGGATAGGTATGTTTAATAATCACTGACAACTGATGCATGGGATCCTGACTCAAACTTTGACCTGAACATGTTCGTTAATACTGAATGGCTGTGTGTTTGTTACCTGATTGTACCTAAAAAGGATAGGTGCCACTGGAATAAATTTAATAGTAAGGCACCTTATTTCCCCATTTTGGCTTGAGTATCTGTTATTTCCATTGTCATTTGCAACATATGTGTCTGGTGCTGTCTGTAGGTTCCCATAATTGTTGGAAGATATTTTAGATCAGTAGGACAACCTCTCAGCATCATTCTTACAGTGGGGATCAAAAGTTTGGGCACACCAGGTAAAAATTTGTATTAATGTGCATAAAGAAGCCAAGGAAAGATGGAAACACCTCCAAATTACAGATTAGACATTCTTATGATATGTCAACAAAAGTTAGATTTTATTTCCATCTTTTACACTTTCAAAATAACAGAAAACAAAAAAATGGCATCTGCAAAAGTTTGGGCACCCTGCAGAGTTAATATCTTGTACTGCCCCCTTTGGCAAGTATCACAGATTGTAAACTCTTTTTGTAGCCAGCCAAGAGTCTTTCAATTCTATTTTGAGGTATCTTTGCCCATTCTTCCTTACAAAAGTCTTCCAGTTCTTTGAGATTTCTGGACTGTCTGTCATGCACTGCTCTTTTAAGGTCTATCCATAGATTTTCAATTATGTTGAGGTCAGGAGATTGTGAAGGCCATGGCAAAACCTTCAGTTTGCGCCTCTTTATATAATCCCCCATGGATTTTGAGGTGTGTTTAGGATCATTATCCATTTGTAGAAGCCATCCTCTCTTTAACTTCAGCTTTTTCACAGATGGCATCAAGTTAGCATCCAAAATTTGCTGAAATTTTATTGAATCCATTTTTCCTTCTACTCGTGAGATGTTCCCTGTGCCACTGGCTGCAATACAAACCCAAAGCATGATTGATACACCCCCATGCTTAACAGTTGGACAGAGGTTCTTTTCATTAAATTCTGTTCCTTTTCTTCTCCAAACATACCTTTGCTCACACCGGCCAAAAAGTTTAATTTTAACCTCATCGGTCCACAGAACTTGAAAACTTTTTGCTATCTTCTTCTAGCCTTTTCCAGCTTTGTGAGCGTCAACTATTTTCAGGTTCAGATTTCTAGATAACTGCTTAGAAGAACCCATGGTGCTGATTGTTGGGGCAAGGTCAGATGAGTCTGGGCATTTAAAACCTTTGAGATTGACATCACATGGTCTTCCCAGATGATGATTGAAAACAATACATGACACTGGCAGGTCTCAGCCTTGCAAAGGGGGCAGTGCATGCTATAAATTCTGCAGGGTGCCCAAATGATGGAAATAAATGTAAATGTAAATAAAATCTAACTTTTGTAGACATTATAAGAATGTCTAATCTGTAAATTGATGCCTTTTGGAGATTTTTCCATCTTTCCTTGGAAACATGTACATTAATATACATTTTTACCTGGGGTGCCCAAACTTTTGATCCCCACTGTATGGGGTGCTTGGTAATTACCAATTGATAGGATTCCCTTTAACAAGAACCTAGCTATTTTTACAATGCTACGCATGCACTGGCCCTGATTTACTATTGTAATCCCAACCTGTTTTGTTGGGTTGTGCAAAATTCCTCTGTAGTATTCAGCAGCTAATAAGTACTGGAAAGATTAAGATTTTTTAACAGAAGTATTTGACCTTCTCTCTCTCTCTCTCTCTCTCTCTCTCTCTCTTTCTCTCTCTCTCTCTCTCTCTCTCTCTCTCTCTCTCTCTCTCTCTCTCTCTCTCTCTTCTCTCTCTCTCTCTCTGTTTAACTTTCTGGCTCCAGTTGATTTAAAAAATCCCCGGAGTACCCCTTTAAATCTGGTAGGTGCATCCTCAGAGGTAAATCAGAGCATCAACATATTGGCCCTGATTTACCACATTTTCTCTGGAAACCTTAGTAAATATGTTTGGGATTTTTCTAAATGGTCGGAAACATGCCCCCTTTTTGGAGACCATGCCCCTTTGTGAGGCCACAAACCTTTTTCGGGTTTTCTAAGTAAAATGGAGAGTTGGTTGGGTTTTTGAATTTTTGGTGCAAATTCTGGCACAAAAACCTAAGCAAAAGTGATACTGATAAAAACTACAGATCATGGCGCAAAAAATTAGCCCTCATATCGCCCCATATACGGAAAAATTTGAAAGTTATAGGTAGTCAAAATAGGGCAATTTCAAACATACTAATTTTGTTAAAATGGTTTGAGATTTCTTTTAAGCGGTACAATTATAGAAAAGAATATAATCATGGGTATCATTTTAATCATTTTGACCCACAAAATAAAGAAAACATGTCATTTTTACCCTAAATTGTACAGCGTGAACACAAAACGTCCAAAATTTGCTAAATTGCGGTTTTCTTTTCAATTTTCCCTCATAAATAATATTTGTTTGCTTGTGCGGTATATTTTATGGTAAAATAAGTGATGTAATTACAAAGTACAATTGATGACGCAAAAAACAAGCCCTCATACGGATCTGTGGATGGAAAAATGAGAGAGTTATGATTTTTAGAAGGCGAGGGGGAAAAAACAAAAATGCAAAAATAAAATTGGCCAAAATGGGCCTGGTCCTTAAGGGGTTAAGGGGTTAAGCTTCTGTACCCTTCACAAGAATCAGGAATTTTATTTTAGGATTTAGAGTGACTATTTGGCTTTACTTACTTGTGGCACACAGTATTTTACCTTCTTGAAAGCCAATTAAAGTTACATTGGTAGAAGTGAGATCTGCTATGTCTAAAAACACATTGCACAGATGAGGTGCAAGTGACAAGATCTTTAGAGACTTCTTTGATATTCTGTATGAAGTTCCTTTTAAAAGAAACTAATGGCTATTTGTATTCTTTACTCTTTAAAAAGTCTGTAGAGGCGATAGAGGCAAAATTAACCACAAAGAAAATTATTTGAATTTATCTTTTCCTTTGGACTTGGTACAACAGATGTTTTTTTGAGTGTGGTACTAATCTCTCTAATTTATCTCTATGTAATTTAAAGCAGGTAACTTCAATTAACAATGTAATTAGTAGTTTTCCTAAAGGGTTATTCCAGGCAAAAACTTTTTTTTATATATCAACTGGCTCCGGAAAGTTAAACAGATTTGTAAATTACTTCTATTAAAAAATCTTAATCCTTCCAATAGTTATTAGCTTCTGAAGTTTTCTGTCTAACTGCTCAATGATGATGTCACATCACGGGAGCTGTGCATGGGAGAATATCCCTTGCATGATGGGAGAATATCTCCATAGGAGCTGGACAGCTCCTGGGACGTGAGTCATCAGAAAGCAGTTAGACAGAAAACAGCAACTCAACTTCAGAAGCTAATAACTATTGGAAGGATTAATATTTTTTTAATAGAAGTAATTTACAAATCTGTTTAACTTTCTGGAGCCAGTTGATATATAAAAAACAGTTTTTGCCTGGAATACCCCTTTAATGATTTCCCTTCAACTCTGTAGATATAATATACCCCATGCTCACAGTAAGAATGACATTTTGATATTTATTTTGAAACTTTGTAAATATTAAAGTATTTCAGATTAAACAAAAATTATTCAGCCAAAGTCCTAGAGGACCAGCTACTTCTTCCTAGGGATACTGAAAAAAAAATGTTGTTCGCGTCAGGTTTAAAATGTAGTGATCCTTATTGTAAAACTAGCATGTATAAACTCAATGACACGAGAACACCAAACACCTTAGATAAAAGAATGGATAATTAAAAAGTTATTTATTATGACTGCTACAATTATGTATTATTTATTATGTTAAAAAAAAATGGTTTATGAAAGAGATAAATAATTCTTCCATTTTTGATGCATTGCTGTAATATGAAGATGAGCCATGAGATAGCTCTTGGCCAGAAAAGCTTTAGCTGCTCCATACAGATTTAACTCTGGCTCTTACAAGTTTTTTTTTATCATTGTAATAAACAGGTTGATATCACTTTTATGTAACACAACCAGCAATCAGTCGCTAAACAAGCAGTTGTTTGTCAGCTGATCACGTAGTTCTTTTCTTTTTTTGCTACATAACCATAATTTATTGAGCACACATCCCCCTGTGTAATGGAGGAAATGTGGCTAATTAATAATGACAACATAGAGTTGAATGAGGAATCCAGCAATCATTTATAAGGTCATGTAATAAGGCCCATAGACCATATTACATGGCCTAACATGCACAGTAGTTGAGTGCTTGATCTTGGAGATTTTCGTTTACTAGGACCATTGCTGGATCGCTGGTAGGGGGAGGGTGAGCAAAAAGGCATGTTAGGCTGTGGCCCTTAAATATGTTGTCCGGGAATTGAAAAACAGACCTATTTCCTTTCAAAGACCGCTGCCTTTCTGTCTCCAATTTGGGTGTGGTATTACAACTTGGCTCTATTCACTTCAATGGAATGGAGCTGCAGAACCACACCCAACCTGGAAACAGACAGGGAGCGGTCTTTAAAAGAAAATAGGTCTGTTTTGTAATTCCTGGACAACCGCTTTAACTAGCTTGGCTCTGTTTTCTTGACATTTGGCTAAGAAATTAAAAAATAATAATTTCATAAGTTTCAGGTCCAGGAAAGGTACAATTAACTTTCTCTAACAGCTATGCAATGATGTTTGCACCTCTTAGCAGAAAATGCAAGTGACATATTTCTTGGGTTGTCCAGGTAGAAGAAAAGTGTTACCATTTTCTGCTCTCCAACACTCCTTTTCTACTCTGCGCTTGTCTTGATGCTACAAGATCAGCAAAATTATGCTGATATTGCACCTAATTTCTTGAATGGTTGCAGCAAATTAACAGTACACCTTATTGTGCTGCTGACTATGCACTTACAGGCCTATATTTACTATTGCAAATTAATTGCTACAGAGTTTTGGTACAATTTGTGCTAAAAAAAATGTCTTCTATGAATTGTACCATATTTATTAAAAGTCACACTTTTTTGTATGATATATACAAGACAGATTTGTTTAAAAAAAAAGTTACACACTTTTTGGACACTTCTGTTGTTTCTGACAAGCAGGCCATGGTCTTGGTTAAGAGGTGTTTTCTTAATAAAAGGGGATTAGCCTATATGTGCAAAAATGAGAAAATAATCAATGAAGCATGTATGATTTAGTTAACAGTGGTTAGATGGGCAGGAGTCAATTTTTTTTTTCCAGAACAATCCCCAGACTAAAATATATGAAAAATTAAACCTCTACTCACCTCCAACATTCCTGCGATGCCTCTGCTGTCCTGCTCTGGTCCCCTGATGCGATCCTCTTCCTGACCGGCAGTGTAATGCTTGGGCCGTTACATACTGCCACTCACCAATCACTGGCCAAGAAGGGACATCGCTGCAGCCAGTGATTTGCTGAGTGGCAGAATGACACACTGGGCCCCAACATCACTATTAGGGATGAGTGAATTTTTGAAAAATTTGATTCGATCGATTCGCCAAATTCTCTGAATCAAATCTGTATTAAAAAAAGGCTATTTCTGGCCTACAGAGAGCCTCAATAGGGGTGTAGAGCACTTTGACTTGCTGAAACATGCAAAGGGTGTGTGTTGGGTTAGTGAAATAATACTGTTATCAGTATGACATGCAAATTACAGGCGTCACTATTAGAATCACTGTTGCAGAGCGGCACAATGACAGAGTCGGGAGGTAGCATCAGTATGAGGAGACCATATAGTGGCTGAATGACACAGCGTGTAGGTGGCGGCAGCATGAGGAGACTATATAGTGGCTGGATGACACAGCGTGAAGGTGGCGGCAGCAAGATCATGACATATAGTGGCTGAATGATACAGCCTGGAGTTAGCCGTAGCATGAGGAGACAGTATAATGGCTGAACAAGGCAACCTGGAGTTGGCAGTAGCAACAGAAAACCATATAGTGGCTGAATGACACAACCGGGAGTTGGCGGCAGCATGAGGAGACCATATAGTGGCTGAATGACACACCTTGGAATGACACACCTTGGAATGACAGAGCCGGGAGGTAGCATCAGTATGAGGAGACCATATAGTGGCTGAATGACATAGCGTGGAGGTGGCGGCAGCAAGATCATGACATATAGTGGCTGAATGACACAGCCTGGAGTTAGCCGTAGCATGAGGAGACAGTATAATGGCTGAATGACGCAGCCTGGAGTTGGCGTCAGCATGAGGAGACCATATAGTGACTGAACAAGACAACGTGGAGTTGGCAGCAGCAACAGCAAACCATATAGTGGCTGAATGACACAGCCTGGAGTTGGTGGCAGCATGAGGAGACCATATAGTGGCTGAATGACACACCTTGGAGTTGTCGGCAGCATGGGAAGAAAATATAGCGGCAGAATGACCGAGCCTGGAGTTGGCGGCAGCATGAGGAGACCATATAGTGGCAGAATGACTCAGCCTGGAGTTGGTGGTAGCATGAGGAGACCGTATAGTGGCTGAATGACACAGCCTGGAGTTGGCGGCAGCATGAGGAGACTATATAGTGGCAGAATGACACAGCCTGAAGTTGGCAGCAGCATGAGGAGACCATATAGTAGCTGAAGGACCATATAGTGGCTGAATGACACACCCTGGAGTTGGTGGCAGCATGAGATGACCATATAGTGGCTGAATGACACAGCCTGGAGTTGGTGGCAGCATGAAGAGACCATATAGTGGCAGTATGAGACAGCCTGAAGCTGGCAGCAGCATGATGAGAACATTTGGTGGCAGAAAGAGACAGCCTGGAGGTTGCATCAGCATGAGGAGAACATATGGTGGCAGTATGAGACAGCCTGGAGCTGGCAGCAGCATGATAAGAACATATGGTGTCAGATTGAGACAGCCTGGAGCTGGCATGAGCATGAGGAGAACATATGGCAGAAGTATGAGGCAGCCTGGAGCTGGCAGCAGCAAGAGAAGAACATATAGTGGCAGAATGAGACAGCCTGGAGGTGGCATTAGCAGCATCGGGAGTCCTGAAAGTGACCCGGTGAGATAGTGGGGTAGTGGGTGGCAATATCAGTACCGGGTGAAAAAGGTGGGTGAAAAAAGGACAACTTGGCATGAGATGTGTGGCATCAGGCGGGTGGCAGGATCAGAATCGTAGGTGAGGTAGGTAGGCCGAAGAAAATGGTTTCTTTTGTAAAAGTGTTAGTGAGCACAAGTAAGTATTGAGGATATGCATTACGTAAAACTTAACTTTTAATAATATTTGTTGGATAAAATATGTGTACCCACAATTTTTTTTAAATCAAACAAAAGGAAAGGTGTGTAAAATACACCATGTGCCACCTACACCACCAAGTATTCATGTAATGCAAAGACCTCTAAAAGGTGGAAGGGAACAACATATGGTTCATTGTAACCTGTGGGGGTAAAAACTTCCCCTGTACGGCTCAACTCTCGCATTATTAATTCCCTTCTTGGCAAGTGTTACTCGCCCTAAAAAGGGCGGCCCCGCACAGGAACCTCTCCCTATTTCCACCTGCAAACACTGCCATTTCCCAGTGTTTTTAGTTGGAAATATGGAGAGGTTCCTGTGTGGGGCTGCCCTTTTTAGGGCGAGTAACACTTGCCAAGAAGGGAATTAATAATGCCTTACAGGGGAAGTTTTTACCCCCGCCAGTTACAATGGATCATTCATTGTTCCCTTTCACCTTTTTGAGGTCTTTGCAATCACATCAATACTTGGTGGTGTGTGGCATATTGTGTATTTTGCACACCTTTCCTTTTGTTTGATTTAAAAAAAATTGCGTCCAAATATTTTATCCTAAGAAAAGTTATGCTTTAGCTAATGCATATCCTCAATACTTACTTGTGGTCTGATGCGGAGGAATGTTTGTAACTGGGGAGCTGCGCCTTAAATCTGTTTGGCAGTACCCATATTTGGGAAGTGTTGGTGTAGAACCATGGTCAATCTATTCTTATGCATCAGGCATTGGTGGGTGGAAATCGTGGCTGATCCTTAGGGTTTCTATTGCCCCCACCGCACTAAACAACCGCTCTGATGGCACACTACTGGCCGGAGAGGACAGCTTTTCCAGGGCAAACTCTGCTAGTTGTGGCCACAAAGTCCAGCGGATCTTCAAGGTGTGTTGGCATGGTCATGTCACGTCACGCCACCCCCTGCTGGTTCAGGTCCTGCTCCAGGTCTACCTGCTGCTGATGAGTTTCTTTAGTATGCGAGTGAAGAAAGCTACTCATCAGCGACTGTAGACTCAGGCTGCTGCTGATAGAGCAGATACTGCTCCTGCCACCCCAACCCTCCCTAGCATACATGGCAGTGTAAAATTATCGCAGAAGGACCCCCAAATCAGACCATCAAGAGGATGGACGATGGTGCAGATAGGCATCGGCCAACTGACTAAGTTGAATGTCTCTGTAGTAGGTCAGTTTGTCCTCCCTCTCAGTGGGTGTAAAAAAAGGCCCCCATTTTGTGCCAGTAGCAAGGGTCCAATAAGGTGGAGAGCCAGAAGTCATCCTGCTGCCAATTGGGACAATTCGGTGGTCACTACACAAGCAAGTGAGCATGCATCAATTGTGCAGGGCTGGTACTGCCTTCTTCGCAAAGAAATGACAGCTTGGGACCTTCCATGGTGCAGAGTCCACCACTTGAAAAGGGAGGGACTGCAGCACCAACTACTTGGACAGGAGTACATTCAGCTTCTGTGCTGTTGGATGAGTGGGCGCATACTGATATCTCTTCGTCATGGCTTTGCCGATGGATTGCTGGCAGAATGACTAACTCGAAGTAGGAGGAGCAGAATCATCTGGTGCGACAAAAGATGGTTATGACACACAGCTCCCTTTGGCTGAGGTGGTGGAGCCTTGGCTGGCTGAAACATGGGAGCGACATGCCACTGGGTGCTGCAGCAGACTGGACCACTACATCAGAGCCATGGTTCTCCCAGGCCGCTTTCTGAAGATGGCGCATATGTTGATGCAGGGCTGTGGTGCCAACATTGGGACCCTGGCCATGCTTCCCCTTCTGCCGACACATCTCGCATGTGGCCATGTTAACCTCCTCTGGATACTTGATGAAAAACTGCCACACCACCAAGTATCTGATTTTAGCACAAAGAGTCCGCACTGATTCACTGCTACTGCTGCACACTCCAGGAACCCCTGTTCCACTACCTCCCAGGAATGTAGGCTGCCACGAAGCAGGTGGTCTACCCCAGGCACGTTTGGCTCCAGACTTTCCACTTCTGCCACCATGTTGACTGTCAACCATGCTACCACCTTGCTGACTCAGCTGCTTCCTCACGGGCAACCTGCAACCCTCTTCTCCTGATAATGATGAAGCCCCTTCTGCACCCAGCTCCCAAGTGTGATCGGCTTCATCATCATCGAGTTGTGTCTGCATGTCACTGATGTCCTCCGTTCCTCAACAGTTTCTGCTTCAGGACCCTGAACGCTCGCAACACCACCTCCCACACCACTCTCCTCATCACTACTTGCCCGCCTAGCCGAGGAAAAGTCTCCTCCACTTCTTGTCTGGGCAGTAGCTTCTGACTGTCCTCTATTAGATTGTCCTAGACTAGACTAGATTAAATAGTGGAGCTGAACCCACAGCATAAGATACTTCTGTGGGTGAGGGAACAGCATAGAAACGAGGCAATGGGAGGAAAGGGACTGCTCCCTTGACATGCCAACTGAGGGTTGTGTATGAGGAACCAACTGACTGTTCACTGGGGGTGTCAGATGTCACTTGCGATGAAGTGGATGACCATGTTAACCAATCGACGACGGCTGATGGGTTGCTGGTCGAGAAATGACCTCTAGCTGATATCAGGAGCTCAGGCCTCTCTCTGCGACTCCTACTCCCTAGTCTGCTGCAACCTCTGCCTGATGAAATTAGTCCTCTGCCATTCCTCTGTGCACGTCCTGGCACTTCTCGGCTTGACATACTTAGTGCGTATAAGAGGGGAGTACAATACGCTCCACCAAGCTTAACCCATTAAAGGGGTATTCCAGGCAAAACCTTTTTTTATATATATCAACTGGGTCCGGAAAGTTAAACAGATTTGTATATTACTTCTATTAAAAAATCTTAATCCTTCCAATAGTTATTAGCTTCTGAAGTTTTCTGTCTAACTGCTCAATGATGATGTCACGTCCAGGGAGCTGTGCATGATGGGAGAATATCCCCATAGGAACTGCACAGCTCCCGGGACGTGAGTCATCAGAGAGCAGTTAGACAGAAAACAACAACTCAACTTCAGAAGCTAATAACTATTGGAAGGATTAAGATTTTTTAATAGAAGTAACTTACAAATCTGTTTAATTTTCCGGAGGCAGTTGATATATAGAAACAAGTTTTGGCCTGGAATACCCCTTTAAGGACCCATTTTGGTTTAAGGACTCAGACAATTTTATTTTGACGTTTTTGTTCCTTTCTCCTCGCCTTAAAAAAATCATAACTCTTATATTTTCATCCACAGACTAGTATGAAGGTTTTTTTTTGCGCGACTAGTTGTCCGTTGTAAAGCCATCACAGACTTTACCATAAAATATATGGCACAACCAAAACAATTCTATTTGTGTGGGGAACTTAAAAAGAAAACCGCAATTTTGCAAATTTTGAAGGGTTTCACGTCGTCCAATTTACGGTAAAAATGACATAAGTCCTTTATTCTTTGGGTCAATACATTTAAAACTTACCCATGATTGCATAGTTTTCTATCACTGTTGTGCTTAAAAAAAAAATAGCAAACCTTTTAACCAAATTAGTATGTTTAAAACTCCTATATTTTGAAGACCTATAACTTAAAAATTTTTCCATATAAGCGACCGTATCAAGCCTCATGTTTTGCGCCGTGTCCTGTACTTTTTATTGTTAACTTATTTGCATATATAAAACTTTTAATACATTTTTATTGGAATAAAATGTTATAAAAAAGCTGCAATTTTAGACTTTTTTTTTTGTTTTTACGTTTACGCCATTCACCGTACATTATCATTAACATTATATTTTTAATAGTTTGAATATTTATGCACACGTCAATACCAAATATGTTTATAATTTTATTTTATTTTTTTACTTTTTTTTTACTTTAAATGTTACATTTTAATAGTATTTATAGTTAATAGTATTTATAGCAATAATTTGACTGCTAATACTGTTCAGTCCTATGCATAGGGTATAACACTGATCAGTGTTATCGGTCCTCTTCTGCTCTGCTCTGCTCAATCTCAGACCAGAGCAGAAGACTCGTGGAAGGCAGCGGAGGCAGGTGAGGGAACCTCCGTCTGCCATTCTGGATAATCAGATCTGTATTGATCAAGGTCCCTGAGGGGTTAATGGCGGACATCCGCGCAATTACCGACGGGTCCTTGGCTGCTATCAGCAGCCGGGACCTGCTGCGCATGACCCGAGCATCGCTCCAATGCTCGCGGTCATGTAGAGAATGTAAATGTACGTACTGGTGCATTAAGTACCACCGCACCAGGACGTACATTTACATCCTGCGTTGTTAAGGAGTTAAAACAGTATTTGTCTACAACACCAGCATGTGTGTTCTTTTGTCTGGCCTTTCACAGTATCTAGGCCCTTAAGACTTAACAGGAACAAAATGGTACACCACTTAGAGGTACGTATGTGGTATGCACTTATGAGGGAAGTACAATGCGCTTGTAATTGGACACTGCCGGTGGTGAATCCTCTGGACCTGTGTGGATGATAACGTGAGCCATGCAAGGGAGCAGAGTCTAAGATGCTGCTGGTTTTCACCAGAGCCTGCCGCAAAGCGGGATGGTCTTGCTGCGGCAGGTGGCACCCAGGTCACTACCCCTGGCACGACTCATCCACACAGGTAGCTGGGAGGTGGCGTGGCACAGGAGACTGGCAGGACGTGGCAAGATGCAGGGGAGGTAAGGTAACAAGGAACAGGTACACTGTAACAGGGACACAGTACTTTCACTATGGCACAAGGTAACCAAAGATCTGGGAGGGAAACAAGGGAGGAGCTAATATTTAAGGACAAGGGACAGGTGTTGACACTTGATTAATTGAGCGCTGGCCCTTTAAGCGAAAGAGCTCTGGCACGCGTCGAGGCTGCGAGGACACGGAGAGGTGGAAGAAGAGGGAGGTGAGTGACGGGCTGGGATTTGCATGCGGGTGCGTCCTGCGATGCGAATCCCAGCCCCGCCAGCCGCGGGGACATAAGTAGAGAGCGCTCATGGACGATTCAAGAGGAAAGTCCTTTTTTAAAGGGGTACTCCGGTGAAAAACTTTGTTTTTTAAGTCAACTGGTGCCAGAAAGATAAACAGATTTGTAAATTACTTCTATTAAAAAATCTTTATCCTTCTAGACTTCTTAGCTGTTGAATACTACAGAGGAAATTCCTTTTTTTTTAACACAGAGCTCTCTGCTGACATCACGAGTGCTCTCTGCTGACATCCCTGTCCATTTTAGGAACTGTCCAGAGCAGCATGTTTGTAATGGGGATTTTCTCCTATTCTGGACAGTTCTTAAAATGGACAGAGATGTCAGCAGAGAATCCTTTGCTCGTGATGTCAGCAGAGAGCTCTGTGTTCCAAAAAGAAAGGAATTTCCTCTGTAGTATTCAACAGCAAATAAGTACTGGAATGATTAAGATTTTTTTTTAATAGAAGTAATTTACAAATCTGTTTAACTTTCTGGCACCAGTTGATAAAAAAAAAAAAGGTTTCCACCGGAGTACCCCTTTAAAGGAAGCGCACAAGGCTTCAACGTTCAAAGAAAGTTCAGAGGAAAGAATGCGGAACTGAACTGATAGTCGCCAACAGAGGAGTTCTCTTGGCAGAGGCTCAGTAGAGTCGTCTCGGCAGAGGAAGCTTGTGCGGGTTCTTCAAATGCATTGCAGAATTCTGCAAGGAAGGCTGACAGGTTCAAGGAGACCAGATCTCTACAATCCCAAAGAGGTGTGGCCTAGGCCAAAACTTTTCCAGACAGTAGACTTAACACAAATGCCACTTTAGCATGTTCCGTCTGGAACAGATCCGCCATGAGTTCAAGATGGATAGAACACTGTGTCACAAAGCCTCTACACAGCTTGGGATCTCCGTCATACTTTGAAGGCAAGGACAAACAAAGCTTAGTCCTGGAGGAAGCTGCAGACACAGGAGGAGGCTCAGGAACAGGTGGCTTCTTCTGTTGTTGCTGCTGAGCGGCAAGGAGCTGTTGCACCATGGATGAAAGTTGATTCAGTTGCTGCGTCTAATGGGCTAACTACTGTGACTGCTGAGCCACAATGGTGGAAAGATCTGAGACATCTAGCAAAGCCACCCCAGTGGGATCCATGGCGGATTTTACTGTAACGGGACACGGCAGGTAGTGGATCCTCTGGGCCTGTGTGGATGATGATGTGAGCCGTGCCAGGGAGCGGAGTCTAAGGTGCAGCTGGTTTTCACCAGAGCCTGCCACAAAGTGGGATGGTCTTGCTGCGGCAGGCGGCACCCAGATCGCTTCCCCTGGCACGACTCATCCACACAGGTAGCTGGGAGATGGTGTGGCACAGAAGGAGACTGGCAGGACGTGGCAAGATGGCAGTAGGTCAGGGCAGGTGCAGGGGAGGTAAGGAAGCAAGGAACAGGTACACTGTAACAGGGACACAGGACTTTCACTATGACACAAGGTAACCAAAGATCCATCAGGGAAACAAGGGAGGAGCTGATATTTAAGGACAAGGGACAGGTGAAGACACTTGATTAATTGAGCACTGTCCCTTTAAGTAAAAGAACTCCGGCACGTGTGACACGGAGACGCAGAAGATGAGGGAGGTGAGTGACGGGCTGGGATTCACATGCGGGCGTGTCCCGCAATGCAAATCTCAACCCTGCCGGCAGCGGGGACAAAAGCAGAGAGTGCTCATGGCCAGCGTGTCCGGCCAGAGCACAAGTGTTACAGCGCTCCACTACGCTTAAAACAGTATTTGTCTACAACACCAGCAGGTGTGTACTTTTGCCTGGCCTTTTACAGTATCTAGACCCTTAAGACTTTAACAGGATCAAAATGGTACACCACTTAGATGTACTCACATGTTACACTTAATAGAGGACAAAATGCTTTTAGTGCTCTGCTCACCCTAACTGGCTGGCTACTATTAGCTTTTCAGTTATTGTACTCACCAGTGCTACAGCACACAGTTGCTGTGTACTACACCCAAAATTGCACTCTCTCTCAATGTTAATGTAGGATGTAAATGTATGTCCTGGTGTTCTGGTACTAGATGCATCAGGACATACATTGACATCCTATACATAATGCCAGCACTGCTTCTGTTATTGTGCAGATGTCCGCCATTTAGCCCTCAGATGCCATGATCAATACTGATCATGGCATCTGCAGCAATGCGGGCATTTTAATGGATCTGATCATCCAAGATGGTGAGAGGAGGTCTCCTCACCTGCCTCCACCACTCTCTTGACATGTTCTTCTCTGGTCTGCCTTCCAGCAGACCGGGGAAGTAGATTGCCGATAATTCTGATCAGTGCTATGCATATGCATAGCACTGAACAGCATTAGCAATCTAATAATTAATAACCATAGTCCCCTATGGTTACATAAAAAGTGTAAAAAAAAAAGTAGTAGAGAAAAGTTTGTGAAAAAGCCCCTCCCTCAATAAAAATTTTAATGGCCCCTTTTTGGCCCCATGTTCAAACTATCATAATAAAATGTTAATGATCCCACAATTAAAAAGTCACATATATATTCAAAAGTAATATAGATAAAACCTACAGATGACAGGACAAAATCGAGCCCTCAAAAAGCCCCATATGCAGAAAAATTAGAAAGTAATAGGTGATCAAAATAGGGCAATTTTAACCCCTTAACAACCAAGGACGTAAATGTATGTCCTGGTGCAGCGGTACTTCGTGCACCAGGATGTACATTTACGTCCTGTGCATGACCGCGAGCATCAGAGCGATGTTCAGGTCATGTGCGGCAGGTCCCGGCTGCTGATAGCAGCCAGGGACCTGCCAGTAATTGCCTACATCCGCGATCAAGCAAATGTCTGCCATTAGCCCCTCAGATGCCGTGATCAATACAGATCACAGCATTTGCGGCAGCGTGGCTACATTTCATGCTGATCACCCTTGGCACAGCTAACATAGAGGCCGGAGGTCCCCTCACCTGCCTCCGCCGCCTTCCCGGATTCTTCTGTTCTGGTCTGAGATAGAGCAGACCAGAGCAGAAGATAGCCGATAACACTGATCAGTGCTATGCCCTGTGCATAGCACTGAACAGTATTAGCAATCAATTGATTGCTATAAATAATTCCCTATGGGGACTATTAAAGTGTAAAAGTGTAAAGTTAAAAAAATTAGAAAAATCCCCTCCCCCAATAAAAATGTAAAATGTCCCTTTTCCCCCATTTTATCCCAAAAAAGTGTAAAGAAAAATATTTTTATGAACATATTTGATATTGCCACATGTGTAAATGTCCGAACTATTAAAATATAATGTTAATGATCCCGTATGGTGAACAGCTTGAACGCAAAAAAAAAAAGTTTCAAATTGTTGCTTTTTTTGTCACATTTTATTACAAAAAAAATTTATAAAAAATGTAATAAAAGTATTTAAAAGTATTTATAATGTAATTTATATACACAAATGTGGTATCAATAAAAAGTACAGAGCACAGCGCCAAAAAATAGCCATCATACCGCAGCTTATACGTAAAAATGAAAAAGTTATAGGTTGTAAAAATAGAGGGATTTTTTTTTAAGTGCAACAATAATAAAAAAGTATGTGTCACGATTCGGCAGGCTGGATATGGATCCTCTGTGTCAGCGAGGGATTGGCGTGGACCGTGTCGGTGGACCGGTTCTAGAGTTGCTACTGGTTTTCACCAGAGCCCGCCGCAAAGTGGGATGGTCCTGCTGCGGCGGTAGCAACCAGGTTGTATCCACCGGCAACGGCTCAACCTCGCTGACTGCTGAGAAGGCGTGGGACAGAAGGACTAGACAGAGGCAAGGTCAGACATAGCAGAAGGTAGGGGCAGGCTGCAAGGTTCGTAGTCAATAAGGATAGCAGGAGATCTGGAACACAGGCTTTGGACAACACTAAACGCTTTCACTGGCACAAGGCAACAAGATCCGGCAAGGAAGTGCAGGGGAAGTGAGGTAATATAGCCAGGGAGCAGGTGGAAGCTAATTAGGCTGATTGGGCCAGGCACCAATCATTGGTGCACTGGCCCTTTAAATCTTAGAGAGCTGGCGCACGCGCGCCCTAAGGAGTGGAGCCACACGCGCCAGGACATGACAGCCGGGGGCTGGGACAGGTGAGTGACTTGGGATGCGATTCGCGAGCGGGCGCGTCCCGCTATGCCAATCGCATCCTCGCCGGCAGTGTCAGTGCAGCGCTCCCGGTCAGCGGGTCTGACCGGGGTGCTGCAGAGAGAGAAACGCCGTGAGCGCTCCGGGGAGGAGCAGGGACCCGAAGCGCTCGGCGTAACAGTACCCCCCCCCTTAGGTCTCCCCCTTTTTTTGTCCGGCAATTGCTTCACGTGGGACGAGGACACTGGGAGCGATTGTAGGGTTTCCACATCAAATGCAGGCAGTTCAGCAGGAGTGGGAATGGGGAGGGAGGGCAGGGGGTGAAGCTTGGCACGGGGCAGAGTGTTACCAGGACAGGGGCTATGAGGAGGCAAAGCATAGTCCTGATAGGCTTTGGGGAGACCAGGTGTAGGAGAAGGCACCGAGGCTTGCCTGACGGGACTGGGAGGAGACGTGAGGCATTTCTTGCGGCAAGCAGGGCCCCAATTCTTGATCTCCCCGGTGGTCCAGTCAAGGGTGGGAGAATGATGCTGGAGCCATGGCAGACCAAGGAGGACTTCAGAGCTACAGTTGGGAAGGACGAACAATTCAATCTTTTCGTGATGGGGTCCAATGCACATTAAGAGGGGTTCTGTGCGGTAACGCATGGTGCAGTCCAACTTAACTCCGTTGACTGAGGAAATGTAGAGCGGCTTGACGAGACGGGTCAACGGGATGCAGAACTTATTCACCAAAGAGGCCAGAATAAAATTTCCAGAAGAACCAGAGTCCAAGAAGGCCGTGGCAGAGAAAGAAGAGTTGGCAGAAGGAGAAATCCGCACGGGCACAGTGAGACGTGGAGAAGCAGACTTCGTACCAAGAGACGCCACACCCACGTGAGCTGGGTGCGTGCGTGCGTTTCCCAGATGTGGAGGGCGAATAGGGCAATCCACCAAGAAGTGTTCGGTACTGGCGCAGTACAGACATAAATTGTTATCCCTATGGCGAGACCTCTCTTCAAGGGTCAGGCAAGACCGATCCATTTGCATAGCCTCCTCGGCAGGAGGCACAGGGGTAGATTGCAAAGGATACTGTGAGAGAGGTGCCCAGAGATCAAGGTCTTTTTCCTGGCGGAGCTCCTGGTTTCTCTCAGAAAAACGCATGTCAATGCGGGTGGCCAAATGGATAAGTTCTTGCAGGTTGGCAGGACTCTCTCGTGCGGCCAGCACATCCTTGATGTTACTGGATAGGCCTTTTTTAAAGGTGGCGCAGAGAGCCTCGTTATTCCAAGATAATTCGGAAGCGAGAGTACGAAATTGGATGGCGTACTCGCCTACTGAAGAATTACCCTGGACCAGGTTCAGCAGGGCAGTCTCGGCAGAAGAAGCTCGGGCTGGTTCCTCGAAGACACTACGGACTTCAGCGAAGAAGGACTGGACAGTGGCTGTGGCAGGATCATTGCGGTCCCAGAGCGGTGTGGCCCAAGACAAAGCCTTTCCAGATAGAAGACTCACTACGAACGCCACCTTAGACCGTTCTGAAGGAAATTGGTCCGACAACATCTCCATATGCAGGGAACATTGAGACAAGAAGCCACGGCAGAGTCGGGAGTCCCCATCAAACTTGTCCGGCAGGGACAAGCGAAGGCTAGGAGCGGCCACTCGCTGCGGAGGAGGTGCAGGAGCTGGCGGAGGAGATGGTTGCTGCTGTAGCAGTGGCAGAAGTTGCTGTAACGTGGCGGTCAACTGCAACAGCTGCTGTCCTTGTTGGGCAATTTGCTGGAGCGCTCGGCATAACAGTATGTAATCATGGGTATAATTTTAATCATATTGACCCACAGAATAAATAACATATGTCGTTTTTACAGTAAATTGCACGGCGTGAAAACAAAACCTTCCAAAAATTAGCAAAACTGAATTTCCCCACACAAATAGTATTTTTTTGGTTGTGCCATACATTTTATGGTAAAATGAGTGGTGTCATTACAAAGGACAACTGGTCGTGCAAAAAATAAGCATCATACTAGACTGTGGATAAAAATATAAAAGAGTTACATATTTTTGAAGATAAAGAGGAAAAATAAAATTGGCTTGCTCCTTAAGGTGAAAATGGGCTTGGTCCTTAAAGGATTAAAGGAGAACTCCAGAATATAAAAATTGTTGCCCATACTGCAGGCAGTAAAAAAAAATAAAGATGTACATACCTTCCTCCGCTCCCCCGGGGCCTCCGGTAACTGGCTCCGGTCTCCACCATGATCCACTTCCTGGTTGCCAGTGGTCGGAGAATCATACTGCGCTCAGCCAATCACCAGCCGCAGCGAAGTCCGACTCGGCTGCGGATAGGCTGAGCGGCGGTGTGAGAACGCTTCAGGACACAAAATTCTTCACTACACCGGCACCTGCTGCCAGGGCCGAAAACGTCACACTACCGCTCAGTCTATTGCCGGCTGAGTCAGGACTTTGCTGCGGCTGGTGATTGGCTGAGCGCAGTAAGACTCTACGACCACCGGCAACCAGGAAGAGGATCACAGCGGAGACCGAAGACGGTTACCGGATGCCCCGACGGAGCTTAGGAAGGTATGTACACCTTTATTTTTTTTTACTGCTGGCAGTATGGGGAACATTTTTTTTTAATTCTGGAGTTCTCCTTTAAGCAAACTTATTTTGTAAAAAAAAAAAAAAGAAGTTAATTTTTTTTAAATGCAGTACAATAATATAAACACAGATATCATTTTAATTGTTTTGACCCACAGAAAACATGTCGTATTTATCATTCAGTGAAAACAAAACCTTCCAAAATCAGTTTTTTTTCTTTACAATTTCCCCACAAAAATTATGTATTTTTGTTTTTGCTATACCTTTTATGGTAAAATGAGTGATGTTTTTACAAAGGACAATTGGTTGCACAAAAAACAAACCCTCACTTGGATCTGTGGATGGAGAAATGAAAAAGTTTTGGTTTTTAGGAGAGAAGGAAAAAATGAAAATGCAAAAATAAAATTGCCTGTGTTTTTTAAGGCCATTACGGGCGGTGTCCCAAAGGGGTTAAAGCCATGTACAAATAAAAAAAAAATTGATTCCCATCAAAAGACAACTGAAAAGATTATTTTAAGTTATAGCATAAAAAAAGACAAACCTGAATTAAGCTAAAACTATGGACAAAAAATCTTAGTAGGAACATAGGCCAAGAGTAAATTTAGATGTTATGGATTTGTTGTTAAACATTTTGTTACTGTTCCATGTATCTATTGATCTTGCAGAAATCCATTTGTTTGCCCTCAAATTAACATCAATCATTGAACTAAACCTGTTCTCAAGTCACTGAAATTTTTGTAGGAAAGGGGAGAAACTTAGCACTGAAATGTGGATAGACAGGATCTTGTATTTAGGATACTCTATAGAGATGTCCATGCTAGTAGCTAAACCAGGGGGTGCACTCTTCTGAAACATAGGTCCAGGAAAAAGAAGAAAAAGAAGACAATAGCACTCACCCTTTATGTCAGCAAAACATTGAGGGAGTTTATTAGGACATCAAAAGCACAGTTACATCAAATGGAATAAGAATAGGCAAGCAGCTACAGGAGCTGCAGGAGGAGCGATAGAAATTTTTGTAATTAATCTGCTATTTGTGACTACATTCTAATAAGTATTAATATATCTGTAGTACATGTGTACACACATACTCAATGTATTCTTTTAAATAAACATGTCCTCAATATCGAGATTTTGCTGTAAGATCATGTGTGTGAATAAGGGGACAAGGATATCAAAAATCCATTATCTTTTATGTATATGTTATTTATGAATGTATTTTTAATGTATTTATTTCTTATATATTTTAATCTCATATACCTACATGTCATAGGTTGCTAACCTATATTGATACACATGCACCATAGTCTCTTGACTTCCACAGTTTTAAAAAGATGGAAAGCAATTGCATCCATCAAAAAGATAAGGGACTCCACTAACAGACAGTCTCTCATTTAATTATTTATTTGGTGTAAAGTGCCTCCATTTTAAACAGACAGGATAGTTTTAGACAAAAGACACAAAAAGAAATTGAAGAGGCAGTAATGGATGCTTGGCCCCATTAGGGATGTTCACCGAGCTAATTCACGAATGCCACCGATTAAGCAAGACTAATATATTTCTCATGATTTAATCATGGTAAATACAAGACAATAATGAAGGATATGATTTCTTAAACATCCATTTATCTTACACATTGCAGAATGTTATTCTTTTTGGTTTTGTACATGTATAGTGGATGAATTTCAAGTCTATTTAATCATTTTTCTTAGGACAATTTCTTCATCATCAGCAATATTGTTTTTAACTTATCTGGACTACAACTACTCTTCATTATCAAGAGAGGCTTTATATAGTGGTGAGTACCATACTTTTAAAAATCCTTTTTTATGATGCTAATAATAATAGTAATAATAATAATAATAATAATAATAATAATCATCATCATTAATATTATTATTATTATTATTATTATCATTACTATTATTATAATTATTATTTATGATTATGATGACAGTGATGATGATGTTGAGGATTATTATTATTATTATTATTATTATATCAACACTCACTACTCTAATTCTGATCAGTGAGAGTGTTTTAGAAGTTTGGAGCTTATGATACCAATCACATTCAATGCTGACTATTTTGTCAGAAACCTGAAATGATTCAAGGGAGATATATCATTAAAAGGTTAAATATGTGATTTCTAAAGAAATGTAATTTCTAAGGAAGTTGGCACAGAAATAATGTTTTATACAGATATTTCACAATTTGGTATAGATGTTTTTCTACGTTGTATAAATATGTTATGCACAGAAATATGTAAATAGTTAAAATCTATTATGTGGAAAGAAGCAGAAGTGATAGTTGTTTAAAAAAAAAAAAGTCATGCACAATGACCTGAATATCTAACATTTCTTTTAACTGGTCTACTGAGTACTGACTGCTCCACGAGAAGAGAAAAAGAAAACAGTATTTAAAACTTTAATTTATTTTATTAATATTTTCCTTACATTATTCTAATCTTAAAAAAAAAAAAAAAAATAAAATAAAAAAAAATAAAGAAAAAAAGAATGATATTCTGGATAAACATACTTATATGCATATTTACTATGTATTCTCTCATTCAAGTATAGCAAACTATTTTCCTACATGGAACCTAAGAATGGGTAAAAATCTTATACAAGGTATATAAAAATGATTTGCATTTTGGATGTTGTTTATAATTCTAGATATTAGTGTTTTTTTTAGGTCTTTATAATCATATTTCCAGTTATAACACCTATTTCCATCATTTTACACAATGGAAAACGACATATAAGTTAACATCTTAGCCCCTAGTGTCTAATGTGGTAGATATGTTGTTCTTTATCGTGAAAAAAATGAATACATGGGAAAAAACTAACGCATTTTTACTTCTGTCTTGCAAAATATGCAGAGCAAGAACTTTGACTTAATTAATAGGGGCAAAGTTAACCTTGTTTGATAAAAGAATATACATTTATGGCAGGTAATAGTCTACCAGTTAGCAGAGCTACTGTATATAGTCCGCCATTTCTGCTGCATGGAGTGTCCAGATCTAGCTGTAACCATTAACCTCTGGCTGAGAGTCTTCACCTTGGCCTGACTGGTTCATGTCAGAAATCACCAGACCACAAGCACTTAATTGCTGTCAGACCTGAAAACTATCCTACAGGATTACTGTGAACCCAGGTCCTCAGCTGCAGAACAGTGCCCAACTCTGCGTGTCACTAACATTCTCTGTAGGGATGTGTGGACACTTCCATGGAATTTGTGGTTGTGCACAAGGTAGGGTAAAGCGACAGGAAAAAAAAAAAAAGATGATACCCAGCACTCACCAGTAGTGCAAAGGGAAGATTTATTATGCCATAGTGTAGTACAAGGACACGTTTCGGCATGGGAGCCTAGGCAGACAGCTGAGGAAGGCTCCCACGCCAAAATGTGTCCTTGCACTACACTATGGCATGATAAATCTTCACTGTGCATTACTGGTGAGTGCTGGGTATCATCTTTCTACTAAAATTATCTGGTCTGGGTCCAGTCATCATGATCCAAATGAAAGCACCCCAATGAAAAGGCGATACTATCAGACCTATGCCACAGTCACAGCAAAGGAATGTACAGGTCTCAAAGTCATTAATATTCATATAATTTGGATGTAAATAAAAAAATGTATATGAAAAATAATAACCCTTAAAAAATTAATAAATACTACCTCTAACAAAAAGAGCATCCCATTCCGAAACCTCATGTAAAAGAATATAGTGTATTGTGATGTAATTTATAGTGTTGAGTGCCAATATTCGAAATGCTAATTTTTACCAGAATATCGGCACTTCGCGATTTCACAAATTTTTAGGAAGTCGGGATATGAGGACGGAATAGGAGGTCAGGATAGGAGGTCGGATAGGAGGTTGAGATATGAGGACGGGAAAGCAGGACTGGATAGGAGGTCGGGATAGGAGGTTGACATAGGAGGTCAATAAATGAGGACGGGAAAGGAGTATGGGATAGGAGTTCTGGATAGGAGGTCGAGATAGGAGGTCAAGATAGGAGGTCAAGATAGGAGCTTGAGATATGAGGACGGGATATGAGGACAGGATAGGAGGTCGGGATAAGAGGTTGGGATAGGAGGTCGGGATGGGAGGTCGAGATAGGAGGTCAAAATAGGCGGTTGAGATAGGCAGTCGAGATAGGAGGACGGGATATGAGGATGGAATAGGAGGACAGGATAGGAGGACGAGATAGGAGGTCGGCATAGGAGGTCGAGATAGGAGGTTGGGATAGGAGGTCGAGATAGGAGGTCGAGATATGAGGATGGGAAAGGAGGATGGGATCAGAGGTCGGGATAGGAGGTCTAGATAGGAGGTCGGAATATGAGGACAGAATAGGAGGTCGGGATAGGAGGTCGAGATATGAGAACAGGAAAGGAGGACGGGATAGGAGGTCGGGATAGGAGGTTGAGATAGGAGGTCAAGATATGAGGACGGGAAAGGAGGATGGAATAGGAGATCGGAATTGGAGGTAGAGATAGGAGGTCAAGATAGGAGCTTGAGATATGAGGACAGGATATGAGGATGGGATAGGAGGTCGGGATAGGTGGTTGGGATAGGAGGTCGAGATAGGAGGTCGAGATAGGCGGTAGAGATAGGCGGTCGACATAGGAGGACAGGATATGAGGACGGAATAGGAGAACAGGATAGGAGGACGGGATAAGAGGACAGGATAGGAGGTCGGGATAGGAGGTCGGGATAGGAGGTCGAGATAGGAGGTCAGGATAGGAGGTCGAGATAGGAGGTTGGGATAGGAGGTCGAGATAGAAGGTCGAGATATGAGGTCGAGATATGAGGACAGGAAAGGAGAATGGGATAGGAGATCGGGATAGGAGGTCACGATAGGAGGTCGAGATAGGAAATTGAGATAGGAGGTCGAGATAGGAGGTTGAGATATAAGGATGGGATGTGAGGACGGGAAAGGAGGACAGGATATGAGGACGGGATAGGAGGTCGGGATAGGAGGTCGAGATAGGAAGTCGGAATAGGAGGTCAGGATAGGAAGTCGGGATAGGAGGTCAGGAAAGGAGGTTGAAATAGGAGGTCGAGATATGGGGTTGGGATATGACAACAAGATATGAGGATGGGATATGAAGTCAAAAGCTTCCTCTGTAGATTTTCATCCACAACAAGGATTAGGATGGAAATAATGGGCAATGCCTGGTACTCTACTCAATGTGTGTGTTTATGTGTGTATGTTCCAGCATCACATCCAAACAGCTAAAGATATCAACATGAAACTTGGCACACATGTTACTTATATGTCAACAACAAACATAGGATATGTAATTTAACCCTTACTCACCCCCATTTGCCAGGGTGGGGTTTTTTGTTTTAAGTTCCATACAAGTCTATGGAAAATATATGTTACTGCATAACTTCCAAATGGCTTGAGGTATTTCGATAATACTTGGTCACATGTTACTTATATGTCCACTTAAAATATAGGATAGTTCATTTAACCTTAACCACCCCCAATTGTGAGGGTCTGAGTTTTTGTTTAAAGTCACATGCAAAACAATGGGAAATGTTTGTTCCCACATAACTTTCATACGACTGGAGATATTTCAATACCTGGTACACATATTACGGGTCGGGATAGGAGGTCAGGATAGGAGGTCGAGATAGGAGGATGGGATATGAGGACGGGATATGAGGACGGGATAGGAGGTCGGGATAGGAGGTCGAGATAGGAGGTTGGGATAGGAGGTCAAGATAGGAGGACGGGAAAGGAGGACAGGATAGGAGGTTGGGATAGAAGGTCGAGATAGGAGGTTGAGATATGAGGACAGGATATGAGGATGGGATATGAGGACGGGATATGGGGTCGGGATAGGAGGTCAAGATAGGAGGTCGGGATAGGAGGACGGGATAGGAGGTTGGGATAGGAGGACAGGATATGAGGACGGGATATGAGAATGGGATATGAGGACGGGAAAGGAGGACAGGATATGAGGTCGGGATAGGAGGTCGGGATAGGAGGTTGAGATAGGAGGTCGAGATATGAGGTTGAGATATGAGGACGGGATAGGAAGTCGGGATAGGAGGTCTGGATAGGAGGTCGGGATAGGAGGATGGGATATGAGGATGGGATATGAGGACGGGATATGAGGTCGGGATAGGACGTTGAGATAGGAGGTCGGGATAGGAGGTCTGGATAGGAGGATGGGATAGGAGGTCTGGATTTGAGGATGGGATATGAGGACGGGCTATAAGGATGGGAAGGGAGGACAGGATATCAGGACGGGATAGGAGGTCGGAATAGGAGGTCGAGATAGGAGGTCGAGATAGGAGGAAGGGAAAGGAGGTCGGGAAAGGAGCTCGGGATAGGAGGTCGGGATAGGAGGTCGAGATAGGAGGTCGAGTTATGGGGTTGGGATATGACAACAAGATATGAGGACGGGATATGAAGTCAAAAGCTTCCTCTGTAGATTTTCCTCCAAAACAAGGATTAGGAAGGAAAAACCGGGCAACGCTGGGTACTCAGCTATATATATATATATATATATATATATATATATATATGTATTTGTACTTGAATGATATATATACATATATATTGTTTGTTCTTGAATGATTGTTTTGCTTATGTAGAGACTGTACGAAAACTTCCTGACAATAAGCTCCCATCAAGGCCAGCACCTTATCATGTCAATATGTTTAGAGGTCATCTTGTTAGACTTCTTTTTATTCTTTTGTGGTCTTTGAGCACCCACTCCTTCCCACAGTATGTGTGGGGGAGTGATTGTAGGTAAATCAGTCAGGTCAGTGACCGCAGACCCGTCTGGAATCTCCATGTCACTTTGTCCAAGTGCCTCTAAAACTGGAGTCAGGTCTTGTCCAACTCTAATGGTGAATCTTCTGCCTTCCACCAAGAAAGAAATACCAAAGGGGAAGAGCCATCTGCAGATGATATTTCTTGAGCACAGATGCTTTGTGAGTGGTCGTAGTATTCCCCTCTTTGATAAGGTGATCGGGGCAAGGTCTTGAAATATAGCCTGTGGGGCGTATTCAAACTTCAGTTCTTGAGTGGTTCTGGCTTTCCTCAGTATCTCATCCCTCACTAAAGAGTTCAGGAGATGGCAGATTACATCTTGAGGAGGATCTTGGGCTTTAGGTTTCGCTTGGAGTGATCTGTGGGCACGCTCAATTTGGATTTCGAGGGGATGCGAGTCCCCTAGAATGCGGATGAATATAAGTTTCAATGTGGAGTTGAGAGATTCAGGCAAGACACATTCTGGGAGACCTTTGATTTGCAGATTATTTTGTCTACCTCAGTTGTCTTGGTCTTCAAGCCAATCGATTACCTTGTTGAGGTGTGTTTGACAAGATGCCTGGGCTGTAAAGGAGGCTGCAGTATAGGCCACAACATGTGATTGTGTAGATTCTAGCAGATTAGAATAGCAGATAGATTGTGTAGATTCTAGTTTCAACTCTATTGCTGATCTGTCTGATATCTGATTTTAGTTCTTGTAAATATCTAAAACCGTCTCTAGAGTCGTTCTGAGCAGTCTGTCCATGAAGGTACGAGACAGTGGCAGTGCATTGTTTAGCACTAATTATTCGGAGTGACTCTCACGATCAGCCTCCATTTCTTTGCGCAGCTTAGGCATTAATGCTTTCTCATGTGAGGTAGCCATTTCTGAGGATTTTCGAGAGTCAGTTGAACCATAGCATTTAATGAAAATGATGATACTGCCTTTTTTACGGTATGGAGAATTGATTCTGGATTTGGGAGGGACCATTATGGAACCTCAACCAACATTTGCAACATTACTTAAGATTTGGCATGGATGGGGACACTGGCGTAGCTATAACAGACATACAACAGTCCCTTCAGGAAATTATGTTTCTCTACAGCGCCATCATCAGATAGATCAGATAAAATCTGGATAGCTCATCTAGAAAAGGCATGTATAGGAAAGTTGAGCAGATGGATCTTTAGAGAATGACCATTGCCAAGTGGTTAGGTGGCAGTACAGCACTTGAGAAGGGAGGCTGTAGTTGCTAGGGATATATTTTCTCTGAGAGACCCCTGTGAGCAATGGAACTGAGAAGAACCAGAGACAGTGGCTTGGTAGGTGATGAATCTCTGAGTCTGTCGCAGTATAGGTTACATTCAAACTGCACTTTTGTGTGAGTTCTCCTGATTTAGATACAGGGCTAGGTGATGGCAGGCTGTCAAACTGTACGTGGTAGGGGGAAAGCAAGCAGCTGCGAGGGAGAGCCTGCTGAACAAGCAGTGTATCAGCCTGGGAGTTACCTGTGGTAACCTATGGTATGGTAACCTTAACCCAGTCCTTAGTTTAGCTCCTACACTGTTTTATTTCTCTGGAGACCAGCCAGTTGTAGCATGACATCCCTGTTTTTATTTTCCTACACAGGCGAGCGGTCTCCTGGCATGCTATTGCAGTGTTGTTGCATGGGTATCTAAGTAAGGGCACATTGCAAAAGCCCAGCTGCAGTGTCAGCACCTAGGTGACTGTGCAAGGCTGTAGGGACCTGTCTGTGCATGGGGTCAACACAAATCCTGCAGCCTCCGAGACGGGTGCTTTGTGTGGAGGCAGCTCTGCTGTCAGTAGACAGGTGCGGGGGGGGCGTCAGGGATAGCAGGTCTTACAGTTTCGGTCCCCGCATGTACAGCCTAAGGGCAGAGCTCACTGAGGAGTACTAACAGGGAGGGAGAATGGCCTGCCTATTTAGGGGCACAGGAGCGGATGATCAGACAGGTCTGTTCCCACAATTAGGTCCACAAGTAAAGGAGGGGGAGCGCACCTTATGTGAAGCCACGGAAGATGGAGCCAGCACCTCAGGCTGTTTTCCCTTGGTGTAGTAGAGGGTGGCCATGCTCTGGAGTCCCTGGTCTGAAAATGATGATAGAAGGGTCAAAATGATTCTGGTGGCACCAGGATGTGTTCTGGATCAATTGCAGGGTGATTAGGGTCCTCAGTGGGGTCCAAAACTAGGGAGATACCCATCGCCTCACAAGAGCACAAGATCCGTTACTCCTACCCAGTCTGCAGCTTGCTCTGCCCCCCGGCCAATGCCTTATCATAACCCCTTATTGGCATACATTGTAAAGTCAAAAGATCTCACAGCTGATTAAAAAAATATCTATACCATTAATTAGCAGTTATCAATGTATATTATATATTTTCAGATAGTGACAGAAATGGTGGTTGGCGATCACTATTTTTCTCCAAGGTACCTGTCATCTGCATCTACTAGGTTTCACGAATCACACATTTCATCCAGAAAAATCTGGATTAGAAATGAATGAGTCGTGCACCAACAAACCCGATCTCGCCTAAAACTTCAGGGTGACAAGAGCTTGCCAAGCTTTAAAACTACTACTACAGTGGTAATAGTAGCAAAAAGGATGTAAAACACATATGGCACCTGAATCAATGGAGGGAGTACTAGGAACACTGAAATAACTTGAGGGCAGGCTCTGCCTATAGGCAAAATAGGCAGCTGCCTAGAGCGCACTCTTGATGGGGGCGCCGCAATGCCTGCAGCAATAAAGTTAGCTAGCATCTGAAGCCCCCAACCATCCAGAAAACCTCTCTGCCCCCTCCCCAGCAACATAATAATCTGCATCTGGCAGCGCCACCTCCAAGGCAGACAGGCAAGATCACCAAGGTAAGGTCCGTCCAGCATCCTGACATTGCACGCACCTCCATACATCCGCCCGCCTAACAGTGTTTCACCCCAGTAGTAAGGTGGGGCGTGTCAAAGGGCAGAGCCAATGAGCGAGGTCAAGGGACGGCAAAATTAGCATTCGCCTACAGTGGCAAAAATCTTTGCACCAGGCCTACTTGAGGGTAGCCCAGCATAGTTTGTAGCTAGCAGCAAGATCACATAACCCCAGGTTATTCATTGCTTGCATTATGTGACATACAGCTCTCAGGCCAATCAGCATAGGGGTGGATTTCAGAGACTGATAAAACCATATGCACTGCACAGTGGGACTACTGATCCCAGAAAGCTTTTACAAACCTAACAGAAAGAAATCTGAGCAAAGCATTGAGCTGTGGGCTGACCTCAAACAGCAACCTTCTGTTGGTGCAGTACAACTTCTAGGGATCAGTGTCACTGCAGAACAATCCCATAAAATCTATCACATTACAATACCTAGAAAGCTGAGCAAAGCAATGGGCTGACCTGTATTATGAACAATGCATAAATCAAACATATCAAATTTTCATATGAAAGCTATTTCTACTTTAACATTTTTGGACCCTTATCCTGTTGCCCTGTTATAACTCTCATAAAGGGAAACATTTTGGACAACTCCTGACTTCTAAAAAAGGGATAGTTTTTTTTTTCAACTTTTCATATGAAAGCCTTTCTTCTTTGCCAATTTGGGGACACCAAAACTCCCAAAAGGGACACTTTTTGGAATGCTTAGAAAAAGCCATTGTGTTTTCTGTACATCCAAAAAATTTTTTTCAATTTTTCAATGTTTACACACAATCTACAAATACTTTAGTATTTGATACAGTCTCTAACTTTTGTGCAACTCCAAAATAGGCAGAATTTATTTATTTTTTTTACTTTTCAATGTGTATAAAAGCAATTTCTTTGTTCATTGTTTCTATGCTATTTTGAGACACCGTCACCAATCCTGTTGCAACTCACACAAAGAGGGAATTGTTAGAGTGCCTGGAAAAAGCAGTTGCATCTTGTGTGTGTATTTTAACACCTACAGGCAACAGAAAGGGATACTTTATGCACCTTTATTTTAGTGTTAAAAAGCATATACAATCTGCTGTGTGCTGTTAGTTACCATAGGTTACTGCATGTTGCCATAACTGTGGCATTATTAAAACCTTAAAGGGGTACTCCACTGCTCAGCGTTCAAACAAACTGTTCCGAATGCTGGAGCCGGCGACGGGAGCTCATGACATCATAACCCCGCCCCCTTATGACTTCATGCTCCACCCACTCAATGCAAGTCTATGGGAGGGGGCGTGACATCCATCACACCCCCTCCCATAGACTTGCATTGAGAGGGCTTGGACGTGACATCATGGGGAGGCAGGGCTATGACATCACGAGCTCCCGATGCCAGCTCCAGCATTCAGAACAGTGTGTTCCAAATGCTGAGCAGCGAAGTACCCCTTTAACCCCTTAACAAAGCAGGACGTAAATCTACGTCCTGGTGAGGTGGTACTTAACGCACCAGGATGTACATTTACGTGCTAAACATAACCACGAGCATCGGAGCAATGTCCTGATTGCAGCCAGGGACCCGCCCGTAATGGCGGACATCCGCAATCCCGCAGATGTCCGCCATTAACCCCTCAGATGCCGTGATCAATACAGATCACGGCATCTGCAGCATCACGGTCATTAAAATGGATCATCGGATCACCCGCAGCGCTGTCAGCACGGCAGACAGAGGTCCCCTCACCTAGCTCAGCTGCCTTCCCGACGTCTTCTGCTCTGATCTGCCTTCCCGAAGACCAGAGCAGAAGATGACCAATAACCCTGATCAGTGCTATGTCCTATATATAGCACTGAACAGGACTTGCAATCGAATGATTGCTATAAACAGTCCCCTATGGGTACTATTATAGTGTAAAAACAAAAGTAAAAAAAAGTGAAAAAAAAGTGAAAAACCCCCTCCCCCAATAAAAACGTAAATTGTCCAATTTTCCCTTTCACCCCCAAAAAGTGTTAAAAAAATATTTTATATACATATTTGATATTGCCACGTGTGTAAATATATGAACTATTAAAATAAAATATTAATGATACCGTATGATGAACGTCGTGAACGTAAAAAAATATTCCAAAATAGATGCTTTTTTATACCATTTTATTAAAAAAAATTATAAAAATTGGATGAAAAGTTTTATGTACGCAAATATGGTATCAATAAAAAGTACAGATCACGGCACAAAAAATGAGCCATCATACAGCCGCTTATACGGAAAAATGAAAAAGTTATAGGTTTTCAAAATAGGGGGATTTTAAACGTACTAATTTGGTTAAAAAGTTTGCTATTTTTTTTAAGCACAACAGTAATAGAAAAGAATATTATCATGGAAATCATTTTAATCGTATTGATCCAAAGAATAAAAAACACATGTCATTTTTACCGTAAATTGTGCGGCGTGAAAATGAAACCTTCCAAAATTAGCAAAATTGTGGTTTTCTTTTTAATTTCCCCACACAAATAGTATTTTTTTGCTTGCACCATACATTTTATGGTAAAGTGAGTGATGGCATTATAACGGTCAACTGGTCGTGCAAAAAACAAGCCCTCATACTAGTCTGTGGATGAAAATATAAAAGAGTTATGATTTTTTGAAGGCGAGGAGGAAAAAACTAAAACGTAAAAATAAAATTGTCTGCGTCCTTAAGGCCCAAATGGGCTGAGTCCTTAAGGGGTTAAAACCATTTATAAATTACTTAAATGAATTTCTGCTTGACCCTAGCAGTGCTTTACAGAACAGCTCAGAAAGTACATTAAGCCCGCTAACTTTTAAAAAGTTTGCTAAACTCTAGTCAGGATGATGAGGGGCACTGAAGGCCACACAGAGAGAAGATCGGAAGCTGGAAATGGGCCTATTACATATATTGCTCATAGGGCTCTAAAATGTTAAATGTTACTAGTTAGAAAATATTGTACTATACTATATTGTAACTGGTTTGTGCAGCTAAATCGAGATTTAGGAAGGTGCTTATACTGTATTTGCAAACAGTGACAGATGGATATGAATATCAGCTGCACCTGCAAAGAGCAATATCAGAAACATCAGTATCACTGTGTACATTGACTATTTTCCCCAGGCATACATTTTAATTTTACTTATTAGAAATTTAGAAAATGTGAATTATGCCTGTGCAGAAGAAATAAAAACTCCTTATTTGTCTTAAAGCTAATTGGTTAAAATGTTACAAATAAAGTTAGTTATTAAACCTTTACATTCATTTATCCTTGAAATTTAAATTGTATCTCACTGCAGTAGCTAAGTTATCATCATACAAACAGCACATCAGGGACATAGGAGTCCTTGTGTGGGGATTCTCTAATGATAATCCATTTCCTGCAGTGAGATTAAAAAATAAAGGGAAAATGACTTTGTAATGGGAATTAGACACCATGAGCCGTATCCCTACAGTTTGTAACAGTCTGATTGTGCTGTGTGTACAGTGAAGAGTCTATGTAAAATCACATTTCTCAAGGGGAAAAGAGTTTATTAAATGTCCGTCCCAGGGAACCAGGCAATCAGTAGATGAAAGCACCAGACTACAGGGCACTAAAATCCCCTAGGTTATAATAACATGGCATTGGCAACCCACTTATTCCACAGGCTTACGTGGAAACATTAATACTTACCTAGCTGCATACATCAATAAATATGTATGTCTATATCATTGGAACGGATTGCACTTTTTATTTAAAGGATTTTAAGAAATGATTATAGTTGTGTCTTATTTTAAGCACTACTTGTATGTGTGTCACAGCTTATGAAATGAGGCATTGTGAACGAACAAAGCAAACATAATAATATATTGTAACTAATTTAATTATGTAACCCTTAACCCCTTAACGACCACGGATGTAAATGTATGTCCTGCTTTGGCGGGACTTCCTACATTTACATTGTTAGCAGCAGCCGGGTACCCGCCTGTAATGGCCAACATCCGCGATCGCGCGGATGTCTGCCATTAACCCCTCAGATGCCGTGATCAATACAGATCACAGCATCTGCGGCATTGCGGTACTTTGATTGGATGATCGGATCACCCGCAGAGCTGCCGCGGTGATCCAATCATCCAACATGACAGCCAGAGGTCCCCTTACCTGGCTCCGGACGTCTCCCAGGATATTCTGCTCTGGTCTGCGATCGAACAGACCAGAGCAGAAGATCACCGATAATACTGAGCAGTGCTGTGTCCTATGCATAGCACTGCACAGTGTTAGCAATCAAAGGATTGCTATAGATAGTCCCCTATGGGGACATAAAAAGTGTAAAAAAAAGTTGAAAAATGTAAAAAATAAAAAGTAAAAAAAAAGTGAAAAATCCCCAATAAAAATGAAAATTGTCAGTTTTTCCCATTTTACCCCAAAGAAGCATTTTTTTTTTAATAAACATATTTGGTA
Organism: Hyla sarda; assembly: GCF_029499605.1. Taxonomy (NCBI): domain Eukaryota; kingdom Metazoa; phylum Chordata; class Amphibia; order Anura; family Hylidae; genus Hyla; species Hyla sarda. The sequence goes on along the minus strand of NC_079189.1, from coordinate 114,320,070 downwards.
TCGCCGCGTGCATAAATGACAGAACTATCAAAATATAATGTTAATGATCCCGTACTGGCGTAAACGTAAAAAAAAAAAAAAGTCCAAAAATGCTGCTTTTTTTGTCACATTTTATTAAAAAAAAATAATAAAAAAATGATCTAAAAGTTTTTGCTATACAAATGTGGTATCTAAAAAATTTACAGATGACGGCACAAAAAATGAGCCCTCATACCGCCCTATATAGGGAAAAATGAAAAAATCATAGGTGGTCAAAATACGTCAATTGTAGATAACTGATTTTGTACAAAAGTTTTAGATTTTTTTAAGCAGTACAAAAATAAAAAAAGGATCAAGCCATGGGTATCATTTCAATCATATTTACCCACAGAATAAAGAACGCATGTCATTTTTACCGTAAATTGTACAGTATGAAAACAAAACCCTACAAAATGTGCAAAATTTTGGTTTTCATTTAAATTTCCTCCCTAATAAATTTTTTTGGGGGGTTTGCCATACATTTTATGGTAAAGTAAGAGGTTTCATTACAAAGTACAATTGGTAACGCAAAAAACAAGCCCTTATATGGGTCTGTAGATGGAAATATAAAAGAGTTATGGATTTTAGAAGGCGAGGAGAAAAAAACTAAAACGCAAAAATAAAATTGGCCTGGTCCTTAAGGTGAAAATGGGCTTGGTCATTAAGGGTTTAAAGATTACCTTTCATTAAATCTTATAATCCTCCCAATTCACTGCCCCATCATGACCACCCCCCCCCCCCCCCCCCCAGCTTTAATATTCATATTGCTCTGTATTTTCTGCTCAGCCTCAGGTTCAGGCTCACAGACTGGGAAGGGGCGTTACTTAGCAGGCGTGAGATCATCTGAAGCCATACAGGGGAGAACTTCCTCCCTTACTCTGCAACCAACAGCAAACGGTAGTTAAGTGTGAGAGAAGCTATGATTGGATAAGTCCAGACACACACCCCTTCAGCACTCCAGACAGACTGCATTTCCTGTGTTTGGACCTCTGCCAGGCTAGCAGGAGTCCAAAGTCTGTGCAAAAAATGGGGGGAAATGTGCTCTGCACAAGTAGGGAGATTTTTTAAACACTAATAAAACATAGAAAACTTATTTTTTTAAACAAAGTATATTAGAAAGTTCATTTTAGTTTTTACCTTTTCTAAGAGCCTTATTTTGGATTTTTGCAGGACCAGTTGTACATTTTAATGGCACCATTTGTTTTACATTTTTGTGGGTGACTATGGGTCAGTGTGTTTACATTAATACCCAATGCATACAGTTTTTCTTACCGTATTTTTCGCCCTATAGGACGCACCGGCATATAAGACGCACCCAATTTTAAAGGTGCAAAATCTAGAAAAAAAAGATTCTGAACCTAACAGTGATCTTCAACCTGAGGACCTCCAGAAGTTGCAAAGCTACAACTCCCAGCATGCCCGGACAGCCAACGGCTGTCCGGGCATGCTGGGACTTGTAGTTTTGCAACATCTGGAGCTCCGCAGGTTGAAGACCACTGGATAGGAGGTAGTACTCACGTGTCCCCGTCGCTCCGGACCCTTCACCGCTGCCCTGGATGTCGCTCCATCGCTGTCACCGCGTCCCCGTGGTGTCCCCGATGCTCCGGACGTCTTCTTCCCTGGGATCCACGCTCTCAATCGCCATCATCACGTCGCCGTCATCATGTCGCTAAGCACGCCGCTCCTATTTGATGTCGGGACGGCGTGTGCGACGACGTGATGATGTCGAAGGAGAGCACCGGCCATGCAGGGGATCCCGGCACGGAGCAGACACAGAGAAGGCAGGTAAGGTCCCTCCCGGTTTCCTGTAAGCTGTTCGGGACACCGTGACGCGATTTCACAGTGGCGGTCCCGAACAGCCCGACTGAGCAGCCGGGTTAGTGTCACTTTCCCTTCAGACGCGGTGGTCAGCTTTGATCGCCGCATCTGAAGGGTTAATACAGGGCATTACCGCAATCGGTTATGTCCTGTATTAGCCGCGGGTCCCGGCCGTTGATGGCCGCAGGGACCACCGCGATAGGTGTGTGCATTCGCCGTCTAAGACGCACCAACTCCCCCCCCACAGTTTTGGGGAAGAAAAAGTGCATCTCATACGGCGAAAAATACGGTATGTCCAGGGATCTGTACTTTTTATTGATGATATCTTTTGATAACTTTTTATGCAATTTCATTAGTTTATAATGTTTTTCCTGTCTATAATATTATATTTTAATAGTTCAAGTAGTTCCACATATGGCTTTACCAATTTTTATTTTTATTTATTTATTTTAAGGGAAGTGATTTTAATTGTAAATCTTTATTGAGTTTTAGTCCCCCTTGAGGACTTTCCTACAATACTATAATAGGCTTTAACAGGAATCTTTCCATGACAGTCTTGGAAGCTTTCAGAAGGCATGTGGCTGCTTTGGCAACCTCATAGCACCCTGTAATTATGTAATGGGGGGAGGGGGGGTGATTGATCCCCAGAAATGCTGGGAATGTGGTGAGTAAGGGTCTAGATATCACTGTCACTAACCACAGCAGCATCTACATCAGTGCTTAACAAGTATGCCTTCAGCTGTTGCAAAACTACATGTGCCTTTGGCTTTTCATCCATGCTGGGAGTTTAAGCTGGGAAACAGCTGGAGGCATACTGGTTGGAAAATACTTAGATGGTTAAATAGTTGAAGATGGAATCTGCAGCTGTCAGCTGCTGCAAGCAGATATGGAGAGGGCTTGGCTTCCAAGCCCTTTGCTTACCTCCTTAATGTTGCCTCACCACACATTTTGCCTCATCACACATTTTAGTGATCTGCTTTATTCTGTGCAATGCCTTCTTTAAACCTAGTAATTCAGGAAATACATGGTTAAATACTTTATTTTTTTTTATTTAAAATCCAGAACACATACAGATTTTCCTATTGTGAATCACAAAGTCTGACATATATATATATATATATATATATATATATATATATATATATATATATATAAAATATATATATATATATATATATATATATATATATATATATAAAATATATATATATATATATATATATATATATATATATATATATATATATATATATATACACACACACATAATAGGAAGCATTGTTACTGCTCCAGTATATAAAGAACAATTCCCAATGGACAGCATTAGTCCGGTACTTTAGAATCATTATTAAAACATAGTTAAACATATTACTCTGCAGTGGGGGGTTTTTCCCAGAGAAACTGAAACAATCTCTTTATATCATTTATAGTTTAATAGTTTTACAAGTGTCCAATTGTTTGCTAGTATTATATTGTATGATTAATATGTTTTGCACATGAAATAAAAAGATATAATGCATCAAGCATTTGTTGCCACAGTGATCTGGAGTAATAATGTTGGTTCCTTTGATATATTTGCTATTACATTACTGATATAGTCACAACAGATGATATCACTGAGGCATATCATTCCCGCTTAGAACACAGCATATAGTATGTTATCACTGAGTGAAACACTCTTATTAATTATTGTAAAACTGTTTTCATCTCAACATGTTAGATTACTCCATGCTGATCCACTTTCTGAAGTGAACTAGATCCAATTTCACTAAGGAGAAGTGGTGCTGAATCCATACTGTGAAACACCTACTTTCTTACTGGACCCCCACTGTTTTGTATATTGTATTACAATGCTTATGTAAATTAATTCATGGTATATTATATCATATATAAGGAATCTATATAGAAGATTCTGATATACTGTATGCTCTTTGTAATATTTGTTATATTTTATTCATTTATGCAGTACCTTGTCTCAGTGTCCTACCGATAAGAATGCACATTTAATGTATGTTAATCATGGTCCAATTTAATTTTTTTGTACCATTTCATAAACTTTAGTTCCAAGAATGCAAAAAAAAGGAAAGGATAGGGGATAAGATGTCCGATGACTGGTGTGCCGTGCCAGAAAAGACATATACAGTGGAATATGAAAAACAAAAGAGGGACAATGCGCCCGTCTCTGTGCCGTTACTCCCAACCAACAGGGGGTAAGGTGCTCATAGAAAAAGAATGTGCTCACCTGGGGATGTAATGCTGAGAGCATAAGATCTATAGCCGCTTCAGGAGCCCAACTGGTGTGGGTCAATGGTCACGGTGTGCTGCCTGGATCCTCCTGTCTGGCAGGACGGTCTACGTGAAGCATTCAGTGAAGTGAAGAAGCGATCCTGTTACGGCGTTCACCCGTGTGGCAGAAATGGATGTCACAAGCCGATGGTAAGTAAAGGCATACTTTATTTTCAACATAAAATGGGACTACGCGTTGCAAAGGGACATGCTCCCCTCTTCCTCAGGTCCAATCCTTAAAGGACTAGTGGGCAAGGCTGCAATTTATAGACGGGAAAAGCATGCGAAAATCGGCAGTTTATATCATTTAAACATAATCATCAAAAAAACTTATATTCACAATACAAGTCAAAAAATACAAATTATAGAGTTGTAGCATACATAAAATATGTACATAAATAAGGGAAAATCAAGCAATAAAAGCTAATAGTACAGTAAACCTGAGTACTTGGAATCGGGCAGGCGTAGTAGATACCTGCAAGCATCAGCAATCTCAGTAGTAAAACAACAAAAACAGATGAATGGCAACATAGCTAAGCAGCTACATGTCAGGCAGTGTTCCGGATGGGGGGCGCCAGTGAACATCACACAGAGTCCGACAGGTCAGGGCCCTCAGAAGTTTAGGGTAGCAGGGTTTTCACAGTATAACTTCTGTAGCTTTGTTTAGACCTGTAGGATGGAGGGTTTGCAAGGTTTAAATCCAAAACATCTCTTTTTTTATTTAATACAGCAGATCTATTATCAGTGTTCACCGGAATTTGTTTGATTGGTATGATGGTAATCGGATTTGTGGCATCCTTATGATGGATGCTAATGTGCCGAGACAGACTGTGTAGAAGAAAACCTTTTTTAATGTTGGTCCTATGCTGATTGAGGCGTAGGTGCAAAGGTTGTGTCGTCTGACCAACATACTGTTTATTGCATACACAAGTAATCAAATAGATGACATGTTAAGATTGACAGTCCATGTGGGATTTGAGATGGAAAGTGGCCCCCGTGGTTGTACTGGTAATGGCTGACTGTGACAGATGGTGGTACAGCACAAACATCTGGGATGACCACATTTGAAGGCACCATTCTTCTGAGGAATAATTTTCAGCGTGTCCCTCTTCTGCTGTTCTGTGTTGGCCAACGGCTTCTTCTTCTTCCCACGACTGGGGGCAATAAGATTACGCAGGGTGGGTGCCCTGCGATATGTAAAGCCCGGTTTTTCAGGAAGTAATCCAACTAAATGAGGGTCTGAACTCAGAACATTCCAATGTTTTGCTATGATTTGTTGTACCAATCTGTGTCCTCCGGAGTAAGTGGTGATGAAATTCAGGGTTGGGTTCCCCTTTGAGCTCCTCTTCATGTTTCTTGCGTTGGAGGTGTTGGGTCCGATTCTCTTGTTCTTTGGTTCCACTGATGTAGATGTTGGGCAGTCCACCTGGGGTAAAGTTGCCACTATAGGAGGGGGTAAACAGTCATCCTGGGTCATAGTTAAAGTTTTCTGATATGCATCCCTGATCAATTGATCAGGGTAACCCTTCTCTAAAAAGCAGCTTTTCAAGATTTTTGCTTGCTCTATAAACGTGTCATCCTCAGCACAATTCTTACGGATTCTACGGAACTGCCCATTGGGAATGTTTTGTTTCCATTTCTTATGGACATATCTATTTGAATCCACCAGTTTGAAATAAGTGGACGTGATTATCTGCCTCTGCAGATCCAAGAACTCTATCGATGTTTTGGAGATGTTGGGGGTCACCTGGGTTTGAGGTGATCCAACTCTCCTCAAAACCCCCCATAAATAGGTTGGCATATGACAGGGCCACACGGGTCCCCATCGCCGTACCTCTCGTTTGGTGATATGTCTTGCCATCATATGTGAAATAGTTGTTCTCCAATATCATTTTGAGACAGTGCAAAAGAAAAGTGACCTGTGCTGGCGGGATCCGTATGTCCCTTTCCAGGTACGATAAAGTGCTAGCAAGGCCCAAATTATGCCTGATATTAGTATACAACGTGGTGACGTCCATTGTCACCAGCAGCATGTCCTCTTCCCATACCAGATTCTTCAAAATGGTAATCAAATCATCCGAGTTCTTCAGGTAACTGGATAGCTTCTGAACATATGGCTGTAAGATAATGTCCAGATCCCACATGGACTGTCAATTTTCACATGTCATCTATTTGATTACTTGTGTATGCAATAAACAGTATGTTGGTCGGAGGACACAACCTTTGCACCTACGCCTCAATCAGCATAGGACCAACATTAAAAAAAGTTTTCTTCTACACAGTCTGTCTCGGCACATTAGCATCCATCATAAGGATACCACAAATCCGATTACCATCATACCAATCGAACAAATTACGGTGAGCACTGATAATAGATCTGCTGTATTAAATAAAAAAAGAGATGTTTTAGATTTACACCTTGCAAACCCTCCATCCTATGGTTCTAAACGAAGCTACGGAAGTTATACGGTGAAAACCCTGCTACCTGTCGGACTGTATGTGGTGTTCACTGGCGCCCCCCATCCAGAACACTGCCCAACATGTAGCTGCTTAGCGTTGTGGCCGTTTATCTGTTTTTGTTGTTTTACTACTGAGATTGCTGATGCTTGCAGGTATCTACTACCCCTGCCCGATTCCAAGTACTCAGGTTTACTGTACTATTAGCTTTTATTGCTTGATTTTCCCTTATTTATGTACATATTTTATGTATGCTACGCCTCTATGATTTGTATTTTTTGACTTGTATTGTGATGATTATGTTTAAATGATATTAACTGCCGATTTTTGCGGGTTTTTCCCGTCTATAAATTGCAGCCCAGCCCACTAGTCCTTTAAAGATTGGACCTGAGGAAGAGCGGAGTGTGTCCCTTTGCAACGCGTAGTCCCATTTTATGTTGAAAATAAAATATGCCTTTACTTACCATCAGCTTGTGACATCCATTTCTGCCACACGGGTGAGCGTCGTAACAGAAAAAACATATAGACATATATGTAATGTAAAAGCAATGTTAAGGGGTACCCTGCCGAAAAACATTCTATCCCCTTTCAAAAGGATAGGGGATAAGATGTCCGATGAATGGGGTGCTGTGCCGGAGATCGTGCCAGATAGCTGGCGACCAAAGCTGCCACGCCCCCTCCATTCATGTCTATGGGAGGAGGCGTAATGGCTACGTACTAGCCGTCATGCCCCCTCCCATAGACATGAAAGGAGGTGGCGTGGCATGACATCATGAATGCAGAGGCTCCAAGCTTCCGTGTTCCAGATGCCGCCACTGCCGGCCCGGAGATCACGGGGGTCCCCAGCAATGGGACCCCTGCGATGAGACATTTTAACCCCTATCCTTTGGAAAGGGGATAAGATGTTTTTCGGTGGAGTACCCCTTTAAAATGTACTGTTTGAGATATATATTTACTATTCCCTGATAGGCCTTGTTACGCCGAGCGCTCCGGGTCCCCGCTCCTCCCCGGAGCGCTCGCAGCATCCTCTCATTCGCAGCGCCCCGGTCAGACCTGCTGACCGGGTGCGCTGCAATATCACTCCCAGCCGGGATGCGATTCGCGACGCGGGAGGTGCCCGCTCGCGATGCGCATCCCGGCTCCCATACCTGACCCGTTCCCCGTCTGTGTTGTCCCGGCGAGCGCGGCCCTGCTCCTTAGGGCGCGCGCGCGCCGGGTCTCTGCAATTTAAAGGGCCACTGCGCCACTGATTGCGCAGCAGGCCTAATCAGTGTTATCACCTGTGCACTCCCTACTTATACCTCACTTCCCCTGCACTCCCTCGCCAGATCTTGTTGCCATTGTGCCAGTGAAAGCGTTTCCTTGTGTGTTCCTAGCCTGTGTTCCAGACCTCCTGCCGTTGCCACTGACTACGATCCTTGCTGTCTGCCCTGACCTTCTGCTACGTCCGACCTTGCTGTTGTCTACTCCCTTGTACCACGCTTATCTTCAGCAGTCAGAGAGGTTGAGCCGTTGCTGGTGGATACGACCTGGTTACTACCGCCGCTGCAAGACCATCCCGCTTTGCGGCGGGCTCTGGTGAATACCAGTAGCAACTTAGAACCAGTCCACCAACACGGTCCACGTCAATCCCTCTCTGGCACAGAGGATCCACCTCCAGCCAGCCGAATCGTGACAGGCCTGCTTTGTTTTGCCTTGTTATCCTTTTTTATGATGATTTTAGGACATCCATTGGACCAGTCAGGCAAGCCTAATTCAGCTACATATGGCTTGTCTCCACTGTTTAGGGAAACAAATCTATGTGGAAGACAGGTCAATAAATTCATATTGTATGTTAGAGAACAGCAGCATATAAAGTGCAACCTATGTGACATTATACTGTAGCATTTTTGTAGCATTTAACCATTTTGTCTACTACTTCTTAATATATAAAAATATACATACATTTGTAAGGTATTCGGTGTTTCTTTTTAACAAATAACCCGTCATAACATTTTGTACCAATACATGTGTCACGATGCCGGCTGGCAGGTAGTGGATCCTCTGTGCCAGAGAGGGATGGCGAGGACCGCGCTAGTGGACCGGTTCTAAGCCACTACAGGTTTTCACCAGAGCCCGCCGCAAAGCGGGATGGTCTTGCTGCGGCGGTAGTGACCAGGTCGTATCCACTAGCAACGGCTCACCTCTCTGGCTGCTGAAGATGCTGAAGATAGGCGCGGTACAAGGGAGTAGGCAGAAGCAAGGTCGGACGTAGCAGAAGGTCGGGGGCAGGCGGCAAGGATCGTAGTCAGGGGCAACGGCAGGAGGTCAGGAACACGGACTAGGAACAGACAAGGGAACGCTTTCACTAGGCACAAGTGCAACAAGATCCGGCAAGGGAGTGCAAGGGAAGTGAGGTAATATAGGGAAGTGCACAGGTGATTACCCTAATTGGAAGATTGGGCCAGGCACCATCATTGGTGCACTGGCCCTTTAAATCGCAGAGACCCGGCGCGCGCGCGCCCTAGGGAGCGGGGCCGCGCGCGCCGGGACAGGACCGAGGGAGAGCGAGTCAGGTACGGGGGCCGGGGTGCGCATCGCGAGCGGGCGCTACCCGCATCGCGAATCGCATCCCGGCTGAAGGCGGGACCGCAGCGCACCCGGTCAGTGGATCTGACCGGGGCGCTGCAACAACGAAGATGAGGCGAGCGCTCCGGGGAGGAACGGGGACCCGGAGCGCTCGGCGTAACAGTACCCCCCCCTTGGGTCTCCCCCTCTTCTTGGGGCCAAAGAACCTGAGGAAAAAAAACTCAATTTTTCCGTGATGAGGTCCGATGCACATTAGGAGGGGTTCTGTGTGGAAACGTACGAGACAGTCCAATCTTTTATTGAAAAAACAATAGATGTAGAGGGGTCTGGCGAGACTGGTCACAGGAACGTAGAACCTGTTGATGAGAGAGGCCAAAAAAAATTTTCCTGCAGATCCGGAATCCAAGAAGACCATAGTAGAGAAGGAGAAGGTAGAGGCAGATATCCGCACAGGCACAGTAAGGCGTGGAGAAGCAGAGTTGACATCAAGAACTGTGTCACCTTTGTGCGGAGTCAGCGTACGTCTTTCCAGGCGGGGAGGACGGATAGGACAATCCCTCAGGAAGTGTTCGGTACCGGCATAGTACAGGCAAAGATTCTCCATGCGGCGTCGTGTCCTCTCTTGAGGTGTCAAGCGAGACCGGTCAACTTGCATAGCCTCCGCGGCGGGAAGCACAGGAACAGATTGCAGAGGACCAGAGGAGAGAGGAGCCGGGGAGAAAAAACGCTTCGTGCGAACAAAGTCCATATCCAGGCGGAGCTCCAGACGCCATCCGGAAGAACGCATGTCAATGCGAGTGGCTAGATGAATGAGTTCATGTAGGTCAGCAGGAGTCTCTCGTGCGGCCAGAACATCTTTAATGTTGCTGGATAGGCCTTTTTTAAAGGTCGCGCAGAGAACCTCACTATTCCAGGACAACTCGTAAGCAAGAGCACGGAACTGAATGGCGTACTCGCCAACGGAAGAAACACCCTGGGCCAGGTTCAGCAGGGCAATCTCGGCTGAAGAAGCTCGGGCAGGTTCCTCAAAGACACTTCGAATTTCCGAGAAGAAGGAGTGTACAGAGGCAGTGACGGGGTCATTGCGGTCCCAGAGCGGTGCGGCCCATGACAGGGCTTTTCCAGACAGAAGGCAGAACACGAAAGCCACCTTAGACCTTTCAGTAGGAAACTGGTCCGACATCATCTCCAAGTGCTGGGAACATTGCGAAAGAAAGCCACGGCAATACTTAGAGTCCCCATTAAATTTGTCCGGCAAGGACAGGCGGAGGCTAGGAGTGGCCACTCGCTGCGGAGGAGGTGCAGGAGCTGGCGGAGGAGAAGATTGCTGGTGAAGTTGCGACTGAAGTTGGTGCGCAATGGTGGACATTTCCGACAGCTGGTGGGTTAGATGGGCGATCTGTCGGGATTGCTGGGCGATCACCGTGGTGATATCCGAGATATAAGGCAGAGGGACCTCAGCGGGATCCATGGCCGGATCTACTGTCACGATGCCGGCTGGCAGGTAGTGGATCCTCTGTGCCAGAGAGGGATGGCGAGGACCGCGCTAGTGGACCGGTTCTAAGCCACTACAGGTTTTCACCAGAGCCCGCCGCAAAGCGGGATGGTCTTGCTGCGGCGGTAGTGACCAGGTCGTATCCACTAGCAACGGCTCACCTCTCTGGCTGCTGAAGATGCTGAAGATAGGCGCGGTACAAGGGAGTAGGCAGAAGCAAGGTCGGACGTAGCAGAAGGTCGGGGGCAGGCGGCAAGGATCGTAGTCAGGGGCAACGGCAGGAGGTCAGGAACACGGACTAGGAACAGACAAGGGAACGCTTTCACTAGGCACAAGTGCAACAAGATCCGGCAAGGGAGTGCAAGGGAAGTGAGGTAATATAGGGAAGTGCACAGGTGATTACCCTAATTGGAAGATTGGGCCAGGCACCATCATTGGTGCACTGGCCCTTTAAATCGCAGAGACCCGGCGCGCGCGCGCCCTAGGGAGCGGGGCCGCGCGCGCCGGGACAGGACCGAGGGAGAGCGAGTCAGGTACGGGGGCCGGGGTGCGCATCGCGAGCGGGCGCTACCCGCATCGCGAATCGCATCCCGGCTGAAGGCGGGACCGCAGCGCACCCGGTCAGTGGATCTGACCGGGGCGCTGCAACAACGAAGATGAGGCGAGCGCTCCGGGGAGGAACGGGGACCCGGAGCGCTCGGCGTAACAACATGTAGTTTACGTTCAACACTTACAAACCAGAGTAAATTGACGCCAATTAACCTGTTTTATGAGCATGGAAGGAAAATGGAGATTCAAAGGAACTATACACAAATAGCAGATGTGTCATTCCTTGTCAGATTCAAACCCAGGACCCCAGTGCTCACAGTGCTAACCACTGAGCCACTTTGCTGCCAAACATACTTCACTTTCTATTTTGAGCAACACATCCTCGCTTCTGAATTAAAATGGTAATTTGGCAGCATGAAATACATGCTGATTACTTCTGTAAACATTTTCTATATGTAATGCCTATTATGCATAGTGACGTGTTGTCTTTCTCTATTATCATTTTCCTTGGTCCACAAGTACAGAAATGTGTACAATATGTTCGGTGATTGTTCCATGTTGGAACTATGAAGCTTCATTAAAGTATATAAATCAGCCCCACTGTCATCTCTTCCATTAAGTATTCAATAAGACAAGGCTTAATGCAATTAATAGCAATTACAATTATGCTTTTATTATGTCAGCTATTGTATTGTAAGGATATAATTGCCTGTAAGGAATTCAGCTCAGTATTTATCCTCTAAAGCTGTCCACTTTATATGAAAAATGCCAAAAACATATCCCATATGGGTACCATTATCTCCTTGTTTTTTTAATATGTAATCTATCTTAAGCGAACATATGCATATTAGACTAATTTGCTTTAATTACCTTTTTCCTAGTCTCATAACAGGCACGTTGTCTTATTTTTTTCCTTTATTATAGAGGTACACATGCTAAACTTTATTCATTAAATTCCCATTAAGAGGTCATCCATTTAGTAGCAGGTAGAAGATCTTCCCAATTGAAACATTTTTAATTTATATTTGGAGTGTGGTTCTTACTGAACAATTACAATCACAATTCTGTGCAATGAAGATGCAGCTAATTGATTGGCACCAAGATATAAAGAAGAGACAGTGCTAATGCAGCTTTTGTCTGGACATGATTAATTGATGAACTGATTCGAGTAGTCATCCAGAAATCCATAAATCTTCATGGATAGCAGAACATAATACCAGTAATAGATCCCAAACCACATACTGTATGCATTGATGATACAGATTTTCCGCTGTAAGTTTTTAGTAAGCTGAAACTGTTATTCAGTTCAAGTAGAAAGGAAGTGTGCATGTTTGTATGCATGTATATGTATCAGTTCAATGAACATGCAAGGAATGTGAAATTCTAGTAAACATTATTAAATATCAAAGGATTGTATAAACAAACAGAGTTTGGTCATTTCTTTATTTCTTGCAAAGCTATGCATGCTGATGTTTTTGTGCTGGGGCTCCCTTTCTACCAATTTCGTGAAAATCAGAGATTTTGAGTACAGTGAGTTTTTACAAAATTTACATGAAGAGGTAATCTGTTCATTGTGTTATTTGATATGACAAACAAGCTTTGAAGAAGATTTCCAGGAAAAAAATGCATCCCCTATCTGCAGGATAGGGGATACGTGTCTGATCATGGGGGGGGGGTCCGACCACTCGGACCCACCAAGGTCTCTGGGACAGGGCCCCGACTCTGCTGTTGTAATGATGTTTCACACCCAACACATAAGCTGGCCTAAACATGCCCCCTTCATTCATTTCTATTGGAGAGGTGGTGACAAGAGAATGATGGGTCACCGCCCCGCCCATAGAGATAAATGGAGGGACATGTTTTGGATGAGACACGCTTTAGAAAAATAATTTTATTTTTGTAAAAATTTGCTATATTTTTAAAGAAGTGATTTGGCAAACTACTGCATAAATTGACCTTTAATACCTTTAGTGCTTTATGTTTAATTTATTTCTTTCCAATTCTGATACTTCTCCTTTCTGAACTGTCAGTTAGAGATGAGCAAACTTTTGAAAAATGCGATTTGGCTGATTCGCCAAATTTTCCGAAAAAATTTGTTTCGATCAAATTAATTTGCTGCAAATCTATATTAAAAATGGCTATTGCTGGCCTACAGAGAGCCTCAATAGGGGTATATAACACTTTGCTGTGTTCTAACATGCATATGGAGTGTGCTGTGGTAGTGAAATAATATTGTTAATTAGAATAACATGCAGATTACCTGCATCACTTTTACGCAAAGCGTCACAATGACAAAGCCTGGAGGTGGCATCAGTATGAGGAGACAATATAGTGTCTGAATGACACAGTGTGGAGGTTTTGGAAGCATGAGGAGACCATATAGTGGCTGAATGACACAGTGTGGAGGTGTTGGCAGCATGAGGAGACCATATAGTGACTGAATGACACAGCGTGGAGGTGGTGACAGCATGAGGAGACCCTATAGTGGCTGGATGACACAGCTTGGATGAGGCTGAAGCATGAGGAGACCATTTAGTGGCTGAATGACACAGCGTGGAGCTGTTGGCAGCATGAGGAGACCACACAGTGGCTGACTGACACAGCGTGGAGGTGGTGGCAGCATGAGGAGACCATATAGTGGCTGGATGACACAGCTTGGATGAGGCTGAAGCATGAGGAGACCATATAGTGGGTGAATGACACAGATTGGAGGTGTTGGCAGCATGAGGAGACCATATAGTGGCTGAATGACACAGTGTGGAGGTGTAGGCAGCATGAGGAGACCATATAGTGTCTGAATGGCACAGCCAGGTGTTGGCAGCAACATGAGTAGACACTAGGCCTTCACAATCCCTAAGATTATAAGATGAATTCTGACTTTGAAACCGAAGATTTTGGGTTGTTAGTGCTTCCATAACAAAATTTGTATTCCCAGACCCAGGCCCAGCAGCATCAGTAAACCATATATTGCCTGAATAGCACAGCTTGGAGTTGGCTGAAGCATGAGGAGACCATATAGTGTTGGAATGGCACAGCCTGGAGTTTGTGGTAGATGAGGAGACAATAGGGCCTCACAATCTCTAATAATAAAAGATGAATTTTGACATTTCAATTGAAGATGTATGTTACCTAGTGCTACCATAAACATATATAGGTAATGTCCTAGCCTCAGCAGCATCACTAAACCATGTAGTTGCTATATGACACATACATGAGCAGGCAGCAGTATGAGCACACAAGAGGGATTCACAACCCCTAACATTAAAAGGTGAATGTTGAAATCTGTATTGAAGATGCATGTTATCCAGTGCTACCATCCAAAAATTTAAGGCCCAAGCCCAGCAGCATCAGTAAGCCAAGAAGTTCTTGAAACACACAGTCAGGAGCAGGCATCAGCAGTACACAAGAGGGTTTCATAACCCCTTACATTTAAAGATCAATGTTGAAATTTCAATTAAGCATGTATTTAGCTCATGATAAACATCCAAAAATATAAGGCCCAAGCCCAGAAGCATCAGTAAGCCAAGTAGTTCCTGAAAGACACAGAAGCAGTCAGGAGCAGGCATCCGCAGTACACCAGAGGGTTTCATAACCCCTTACATTGAAAGATCAAAGTTTACATTTCTATTAAGCATATATTTAGCTCATGATAAACATCCAAAAATGTAAGGCCCAAGCCCAGAAGCTTCAGTAACCAAGTAATTCCTGAAAGACACAGGAGCAGTCAGGAGCAGGCATCAGCAGTACACCAGAGGGTTTCATAACCCCTTACATTGAAAGATCAATCTCGAAATCTCAATTAAGCATTTATGTTAGCCAATGCTACCAGAACATATTTGGAGTTAATATCCCAGTCCCAGTTGCATCAGAAAATTATATATTGGCTGAATGACACAGCCTGGAGGTGGGGAAAGCATAAGGAGCCCATGTAGTGCCTAAATGGTACAGCCTGAAGGGGGCTGAAGCATGAGGAGACCATTGAAATACAAGAATTTTAACTAGAAATCTAAGATTTTGAAATTGAAATTGAGGATTTTGAAATAGAACTTTTAACTCCCAAGTTTTAGTGTCCCGGGCCGCGGCGTGTGGGTACAATCTAACAAGGAGTCCAATGTCACATGTTAGCACAATGACAGAGCCTGGGGGTGGCATCAGTTGGAGGAGACCATATAGTGTCTGAATGGCACAGCCTGGAGTTGGCTGAAGCAAGCAAGAATACTACCTGACATTCAAAATAATAAAATGATACATACGTTCTCTGAAGAAAAGGATCATTAGCTAATCGGAGGAACAGGAAAACATGATACAACTTAATTCTGCAAATGAAGAACCACAACAAAGAATGAACGAATTAAAGCCTACTGGAACTGAGGAACTTTGGTAAATCTACCACTTGGGATAGTCAGTAAATTCCAACAGCCAGTGGTCACTATGCACAGTTCCCTGTTTCTGCTAGTCCTTGGCAACATTCCTTTTATTACTGGTCTGGTATTAACATGGCAATAATGCTGGGAGAGTATATATTGCCTGAATAACATAGCCTGGAGTTGTCTGAAGCATGAGTACACAATTCCAAAGAAAAAACAGAAGAATTTTTGAAATTTAAAATGAAGATTTTGGATAGCTAGTGCTACCTATCATAACAATTTTTTTTATTCCCAGACCCAGGGCCAGCAGCAGTATAAGTAAACCATACATTTCCTGAATGACACAGCCTGGAGTTGTCTGAAGCATGAGTACACCCCAAGGCTTTACAATCCCAAAGAAAAAAAACAGAAGAATTTTTGAAATTTAAAATGAAGATTTTGGATAGCTAGTGCTACCTACCATAACAAAATGTTTATTCCCAGACCCAGGCCCAGCAGCAGTATCAGTAAACCATATATTGCCAGAATGACACAGCCTGGAGTTGGCATAAGCATCAGGAGAGGGCTTCACAACCCCTAACATTAAAATGTTAATGTTGAAATCTGTATACAAGAGGTATGTGAGCTAGTGCTAACCTCAAAAATGTTTAGGCACAGGCCCAGCAGCATCACTAAACCATATAGTTCCTGAAACACACAGCCTGGAGCCGGCAGCAGGATGCGTACATAAGAGGGCTTCACAACCCCTAACATTAAAAGATCAATGTTGAAATCTCGATTGAGCATGTATGTTTGCTAGTGCTAACATAAAAAAATTGTAATATCCAAGACAGTCCCAGCAGCATCAGAAATCAATATATTGGCTGAATGACACAGCCTGGAGATGCTGAAAGCTTAAGGAGCCCATATAGTGTCTGAATGGTAAAGCCTGGAGTTGGCAGAAGCATAAGGAGACAAAATAGTGCCTGAATTAAACAGCTTGGAGGTGGCAGCAGCAGCATCAGGAGTCCTGAAAGTGACCTGTTGATAGAGTGGTGCAGTGGGTGGCAATACCAGTACCCGGTGATGAAGGTGGCTGGAATGTTTGTAACTGGGGATCAGTGCCCTAAATCTGTTTGGCACTATCCATATTTGTGAAGTGTTGCTGTAGCACCATGGTCAATCTACTCTGATGCATCTGGCATTGGTGGGTGAAAATCCTGGCTGATCCATGCCTGATTCATCTTCACAAAGGTCAGTCTCTCCCCATTTTTCGTGGACAGACGAGTTCTCCTTGGAGTGACTATGGCCCCTGCCGCACTAAACTTTTTTCAGGGCAAACTCTGTAAGTTGCGACCACAAATCAAGTTTGGCTGCCTAGAAGTTCAGCGGATCTTCAAGGTGTGTTGGCATGGGCATATGAAGGTATGCCACCACCTGCTGGTTCAGGTCCTGCTCCATTCTACCTTCTGCTGATGAGTTGCTTCACTATGTGGGTGAAGAAAGGTACTCATCAGCGACTGTAGACTTAGGCTGCTGTTAATGGAGCTGGTACTGATCCTGCAATCCCACCCCTTCCCCACAGCCATGGCCGTGGAAGGTGGATGAACGATGAACGATGGCGCCGATAGGCATCAGCCAACTAACTACGTAGATTCTCTCTGTATTAGGTCAGTTTGTCCTCCCTGTCAGTGGGTGTAAAAAAGGCCAGGATTTTGTGCCGATAGGTCCAATATGATGGAGACCCAGAAGTCATCCCACTGCCGAATGGTGACAATTCAGCTGTCACTACGCAAGCAAGTGAGCATGCATCGTGCCATTTGTGCTAGTGACTCGGAGGGACTCCCTGCCTCCATCTCCACTGCATACTGCCACGGTGTGTCTGGGTCATCTGTCTTGCCTTCCTCATAACCCTTTAGCTCCTCTAGTTCCTCATGCTCCTCCTCTCCTGTCTGATGACTAGAAACACCGCCCATCTCATCAAACCTAAATTGTGCTCCACTATGCCCCTCATCCTCCTCCTCCTCTTCCAGTTTAGCCCCCACAGGGCTCATGTGGCCGTGAGATGTAGGCGCAACATCTCCATTGCCCTGAGCAGCCATCGCTTCCGACACTTGTTGTAGGATATGAAGCAGTGGAATTATGTCATTCATCCCGTAATCCTGGCGACTTACGTATAATGTGGCTTCCTCAAAGGGCCTGAGCAAATGGCAGGTGTCACGTATGAGCTGCCACTTATTCACATTGAAGTTACACACGAGATTACCCCTATCCACTTGGATCATCAAGAAATCAGTGATGGCTTTTCTCTGTTCATACAGTTGGTCCAACATATGCAGGGTGGAATTCTAACATGTGGCAACGTCACAAATCATGTTGGGGGATACCATTCTGATGCTGAAGCTCAAGGAGGGTGTGCTCTGCGGTGTACAAGTGGCTGAAGTGTATGCAAAGTTTCCTTCCCTTTCTTAAGATGTCTTGCAAATGGGGGGAACACTTCAGGAACTGCTTTACAACCAGATTGAACACGTGAGCCATGCAGGGCGCATGTTTCACCCTTCCTTATCGCAGCCTGGCCAATATGTTTTTCCTGTTGTTGGTCACCATGGTTTCCATTTCCAGATTCCGTGGAGTAAACCATGCTCTCATTTCTTTATTAATTACTTTTAGCAGTTCATCGACTGTGTGACTCTTTTTTCCAAGGCAAACCATGTGAAGAACAGCATGACACCGACGTGCCATGCACACATGGTATGATGAAGGGCCACTGAGACTTGTACGGGCAGTAGAGGCTGAAGACATGGTGGAGTATGAGGAGGTGAAGTAGCACACTGTCAAAGGACCAACAGGCTGAGAGCATGGAGGAGGAAGCAGCGTGATCTGTCCAAGTTGGGGTTGTGACTGTGCAGGAACCACATTCAACCAGTGAACCATAAAGGACATGTATTGTCCCTGACTGTAGTTACAGCTACAGACATCGGTGCTGCCGTGCACTTTGGTACACACCGACAGGGTCAAGGACTGGCCCACCTTCTCTTCCACAAAATTGTGCAGAGCTGGTAATGCCTTCTTTGAAAAGAAATGACCGCTTGGCACTGTCCACCTCGGCTCAGCACAAGCCATCAGTTCTCTGAAAGGTGCAGAGTCCACCACTTGAAAAGGGAGGGACTGCAGCACCAGCAACTTAGACAGGAGCACATTCAGCTTCTGTGCCATTGGATGAGTGGGTGCATACTGTTGTCTCTTGGACATGGCTTCGTGGATGGATTGTTTGGGGAATGGCTGACTAAAAGTGGGAGAAGCATCTGAAGCGACAGAAGTATGGAATGACACACAGTTCCCTTCAGCTGAGGTGGTAGAGCCTTGGCTGGCTGGCCACTGGGTGATGAAGCAGGCTAGACCACTACATCGGAGCCACGGTTCTCCCAGGCCGCTTTATGGTGGCGAAGCATGTGTTCACACAGGGCCGTGGTGCCAAGGTTGGGACCCTGGCCACCCTTCACCTTCTGCAGACATATATTGCATGTGTCTACGTGAACTTCCTCCGGATGCTTGATGAAAAACTGCCACACTGCCGAGTAGCTGATTTTCCCACCAACAGTCCGCACTAATTGACCGCTACTGCCACCATCTCCAGGAACCCCTTTTCCACTACCTCCCAGAAAGGTAGGTTGCCGCGAAGCAGGTGGTCTCCCCGGGCACGTTTGGCTCCAGAATTTCCACTTTTGCCACCACGCTGACTGCCAACCATGGTGCCACCTTGCTGGCTCAGCTGCTGCCTTAACCCCTTAAGGACTGAGCGATTTCACGTTTTTGCATTTTCGTTTCCTCATTTTCCTCCTTGCCTTTAAAAAATCATAACCCTTTCAATTTTACACCTAAAAATCTGTATTATGGCTTATTTTTTGCGCCACCAATTCTACTTTACAGTGACATTAGTCATTTTACCGAAAACTCCACGGCGAAATGGAAAAAAAAATCATTGTGCAACAAACTTGAAGAAAAAATGACATTTTGTAAATTTTAGGGGCTTCCGTTTCTACGCAGTACATTTTTCGGTAAAAGTGACGTCTTATCTTTATTCTGTAGGTCCATATGGTTAAAATGATACCCTACTTGCATAGGTTTGATTGTGCATTACTTCCTACGTCCTAAGTCCTTAAGGGGAAAACTGCAACTCTCTTCTCCTGATGATGATGAAGCACCTTCTGCACCCGGCTCCCAATTGTGATCGGCTTCATCATCATCAACAAGTGTCTGCACGTCACCTGTCCTAAGGTTCCTCAACAGTGTCTGCTTCAGTGAATAGTGGAGCTGATTCCACAGTATAAGATACTTCTGTAGGAGAGGGAACAGCATAGGACAAAGGCAATGGGAGGACAGGGACTGCTCCAGGGCCATGCCAACTGAGGGTTGTGTCTGAGGATCCCACCGATTGTTGACTGGGGGTGTCAGATGTCACTTGTGATGAAGTGGATGACCTTGTTAACCAATTGACGACAGCAAATGGGTTGCTGGTCGAGACACAACCGCTAGCTAATAATGGGAGCTCAGGCCCCCCGCTGCGATTCCTGCTGCCACTTGCCCCTAGTCTGCTGCGACCTCTGCATGAAGGATTTATGCCTCTGCCTCTCCTCTGTGCATGTCCTGGCACTTCTCTGCCTGACGTACTTAGTGCGTATATGAGGGGAGTACAATACGCTTCACTACTCTTAAAACAGTATTGCCTAGAACAGCAGCAGGTGATTACTTTTGGCTGTCCCTTCACAGTATGTAGGCCATTGACAGATTAACAGGTACAAAATGGTACACTACTTAGATTTAGGTATGTGGTATGCACGTATGAGGGCAAAAAAATGCGCTACAGTACACTTGGAAAACATATTTTCGTAAAACACCAGCCGGTGATTACTTTTGCCTGGACTTTCCCAGTATCTAGACTTGTTATAGATTTACAGATACAAAATAGTAGATTGCTTTGATGTAGGTATGTTGTATGCACGTATGAGGGCAGAAAAATTCACTACAGTCCTCTGAAAAAACTTATTTTTGCACAGCAGCAGGACACAACAGTGCAGCACCACAAAAAAAAAATTGCACTCTGTCACAGAGTATTAAGAATGGTGTGAACTGCTGGTTATTTTACCGTCTACAGACTAGTATAAGCAGCAGATGATTTCTTGTGGAAAAAATACACAAAAATCATTCCTGCCTCCTGTGATACGGTTCATGAAGTTAAGGCAGCTTGTTGATATGTATGAGGCAATTAAAAGCTATCTGCCCCTCTCTGATAAAATGCTGAATGAAGTAACTGGGAGGATAATGGCTGGCGTAAAAATACTTCTCAGTGAGAACAAGCAAAGCACTGCACTGCTCTCTGTCCACAACGCTGATGTGACTAGCAGTTGGAAGTGCAACGCTGCGGTATAATCAATTCAGCGTCTCTGTGTAACACACAGAGACACGCAGTTCGTCCTATCTCTGCAGTTTATATGGCATGAAATGAGCAGCCACAAAACGGCTGCCGATTATATAGGGCTGTGACATCACAGGGGTCAATGAATGCTTATAGGCTGCATCCCGCATGTGATTCAGGGTCATCCCGCCTACCTCCCTTCCTGTCTTGCCTTCCCACCTTTCCAGCATCCCCTGCCCCATGTACTGACATGTGGATCAGCCATTTTAGGTGTCCTGGAGCCTGGAATGCTGTAAAATTGAGTTTAATGAAGCAATTCACGCTATAGAATCGCGGTGATATTCGCATTCGTTGCAAATCGAATAAATCCTGAAATTCTTAACAAATTCGGGTTCGTCTGCTTCGATTTGCTCATCTCTACTGTCAGTTGTAAGTATTCCGCATTGTTTCATTCTTTTGGCTTTAGAACTTTGCTAACAATCCTCTATTGAGTACATTTTTGCAATTCTACTTCATTAGCCCAGCTGGAACCCTGCATCTGCAGTTTTCTAGAAGGAGACAAATATTTGCACTGCAAGATCTACTATTTAATACATTTGCTGTGCAACAACATTTTATTGCAAATATAAAAGTGAATTTTCTTCAGATGAATTAAGTGCATATTAAGATTTTAATTGTTTCTTGTGATATAATTATAATCTTTTCTGCATTTATAACAAGCTTATCTGAATGAAGAATATTATTAAATAACCATTTGATTGTGAAGAGCCTTTTACGAGGGTCAATTACAGTATGTAGTCTGTTATGAAGTCATTGTTAAGAGCTGAAAGACCTACCTTCATAGGCAACACCTGACAGAAAGCAGGGCAAAGAAGTTAACCCAGATAAGGCTGGGTCCACACTACGTTTTGTCCCATACGGGAGCGCATACGGCAGGAGGGAGCTAAAAGCTCGCGCTCCCGTATGTAACCGTATGCGCTCCCGTATGTCATTCATTTCAATGAGCCGACCGGAGTGAAACGTTCGGTCCGGTCGGCTCATTTTTGCGCCGTATGCGCTTTTACAACCGGACCTAAAACCGTGGTTGACCACGGTTTTAGGTCCGGTTGTAAAAGCGCATACGGCGCAAAAATGAGCCGACCGGACCGAACGTTTCACTCCGGTCGGCTCATTGAAATGAATGACATACGGGAGCGCATACGGTTACATACGGGAGTGCGAGCTTTTAGCTCCCTCCTGCCGTATGCGCTCCCGTATGGGACAAAACGTAGTGTGGACCCAGCCTAACATCATCAGCCAAGTTAAACTATAAACCCTTAAGGACCAAGCCCATTTTGGCCTTAAGGACCAGACAAATTTCATTTTTGCATTTTTGTTTTTTCCTCCTCGCCTTCTAAAAATCATAACTCTTTAATATTTTCATCTACAGTCGTGTATGAGGGCTTGCCTTCAGTATGACCAGTTGTCCTTTGTAATGACATCACTCATTTTACCATAAAATGTATGGCACAACCAAAAAGATACTATTTGTGTGGCAAAATTGAAAAGAAAACTCGGATTTTGCTAATTTTGAAAGGTTTTGTTTTCACGCCGTACAATTTACGGTAACAATTACATGTTTTCTTTATTCTATACAGCAATACAATTAAAATTACACCCATGATTAAATACTTTTCTATTATTTTACTGCATAAAAAAAATATCTCAAACTTTTGAACCAAATTAGTACATTTAAAATCCCCCTATTTTGACGACTTATAACTTTTTCATTTTTTTGTATATGCAGTGGTATGAGGGCTATTTTTTTTGCCATGATCTGTCCTTTTTATTGATACCACATGTGCGTATATAAAACTTTTAGTACATTTATTATGAATTTTTTTGGGAATATGATGTGAAAAAAAAGCAGCAATTTGGGATTTTTTTTTAATGTTTACGTCATTCACCATACGGGATGATTAACATTATATTTTCATAGTACAGACATTTACACATGTGATGATACCAAATATGTTTATACATTTTTTTATGCTTTTTGGGGGTAAAATGGGAAAATCGGACATTTTCGCCAAGAAATGAGAATTGTCACATTTGTCAGTTGATCTCAGGCCCTTTTACCTGGCTCAATTATTGTGAACAAATGTTTCTACCAAGGCTCAGTGGCTATATACAGTACGTGTGTGGTATGCACTTATGAGGGGAGGACAATGCGCTCTTGTGCGCTTAAAGGGGTATTCAGGCAAAAACATTTTATCCCCTATCCAGAGGACAGGGGATGAGATGTCTGATCGTGGGGGGGGGGGGGGGCACCTCTGGGACCCCTGGGGTCTCCCTGCAGCACCCACAGGGACATGAATGGAGGGGGCGTGGTGTGATGTCATGTCCCCAGTCCCAAAAACCTGGAGATTTCAGAAACTGGAGACGCAGTTCCCACATAGAATACGTGTGCTGCAGGGAGATCACGGGTTCCCAGCGGCGGGTTGTGAATCTAATTTTTACTGAAATTCGTAACAAATTTGAATTTGGCAGATTTTATTCACTCATCCCTACTATTTGAATATTATTTTATAAAGATATATGTTATTCCAGAGAAGTAAAAAGCATCTGCATTTTGTAAGAGGTTTATTTTACTCATTTGCTTCTTTTTAGTAAGTTTATTCCCTTCTTGCAGAATATCATTCATCTTAGCTTTGTAGGAAATTGTTCATTCAACCTGGGTTTAACCCCTTAAGGACCAGGTTTTTTTTTTTCCATTTTTGCACATAGATTTTTCCTCCTTACCTTTAATAAATCAATTTTGCACATAAAAATGATGACTTATTTTTTGCACCACCAATTTTACTTTGTAATGACATCAGTCATTTTACCCAAAAATCTACGAAGAAATGGAAAAAAAATCATTGTGCGACAAAATTGAAGAAAAAACAAAATTTTGTGACTTTTGGGGCCTTCCGTTTCTATGCAGTACATGTTTCGGTAAAAATGACACCTTATCTTTATTCTATAGATCCATAAGATTAAAATGATACCCTACTTATATAGGTTTGATTTTGTTGTACTTCTGTTAAAAATCATAACTATATGCAGGAAAATTTATACGTTTAAAATAGTCATCTTCTGACCCCTTTTTTTTGTGCATGGGCTGGTATGCGGGCTCATTTTTAGCTCCGTGATCTGAAGTATTTAATGGTACTATTTTTGTATTGATCGAACTTTTTGATCACTTTTTATTCATTTTTTCATAATATAAAAAGTGACCAAAAATACACTATTTTGGACTTTGGGATTTTTTTGCACTTACGCCATTGACCATGTGGTTTAATTAATTATATTTATATATTTTTATAATACGGACATTTCCGCACGTGGCAATGCCACATATGCTTATTTGTATTTTTTTACACTTTTTTTTTTAATGGGAAAAGGTGGTTATTCAAATGATCTTTATGATATTTATTCACCTTTTTTCACTTTTTTTTGCAGTGTTATAGGTCCCATAGGGGGCTATAACACTGCATACACTGATCTTTTACATTGATCAATGGTTTCTCATAGGAAACCATTGATCAATGATTCTGCCGCTTGACTGCTCATGGCTGGATCTCACGCACTGAGCAGTCATTCGACGATCGGACAACAGGAGGCAGGTAAGGGGACCCTCCTGATGTCCTACAGCTGTTCGGGATTATTTCACCGTGGCGATCCCGAACAGCTCCCTGAGCTAACCGGCAGTGGTTTAACTTTCACTTTAGACTTGGCATTCAACTTTGAACGCCGCGTCTAAAGGGTTAATAGCGCACGGCACCACGATCATTGCCACACGCTATTAGCAACGGGTCTCGGCCGTTGTTAAAGGCCGGGCCCGACCCGCTGTGGTCCTGCGTTATAGAAAGGGAAAGGTCCCAGGACTTACCGGTACGTCCTTGGTCCTTAAGGGGTTAAAGCATACCATCCCTGTCCTGAGTTGAATATCACTCATCTATCAAGGCTATATCTTGCATTGCAGTTCATCATTTTTCAAGCGTACCAGGCTCAGCCTGAAATACCAAATGTAACAGGCTCTTTTAACTATTGAACAATCTATGTGTATATGGTCTGCAAGGGCTTTCCCCCAAAATAATGTAAATGAAATGGCTAAAGTTGCACCATACTTTGTGTATCTTAATATTAAACACAATTCATTGGAGAAGCTAACATTAGTCCTTAGCAATCTAGTTGAAAAAAGTATTGTGTAGAGCACAAGCAAGATCTCCTACACACAGACATCCCAAGAGCTTAATTGTTCATATTTGACAATGAATGATTTACTTATCTCCAAGGAGAAATATCTTTCCAAATTGCTTCATTAATATGCTCTCTGCTACAGTTGCTATAGAAAAAATCTCCACATTCAATGTTTGTAATTAGAGTAAGTCACAATAAATAAATCTGCAGACTTGTAAATGCACAAATGTAGTGCAAATTACAATGGCACTTTGTCAAGCTGTCCCTGTAACATACTGTTGTGGGTTTCTGCTGCATAATATGCCTCAAGTGCTATAAGAAGATCCAGCTATAAAATGATATAATAGAGAAATTAATTCAAAGGTTCAAGCTATTTTATTAATATTTTTATATTATTTCTATTTTTATTATCTATCCATCTATCTCCAACTGTGTGATAGCTCTCTTACAGTTATTTTTTCAGCACCTGTCCCTAATATTTTTTAATGCTACCTTTTTATATGTTAAAGATATCATTATTAATATTATTATTATTATTAAATGATTTGACATGTGTATAATTATGCATATATCTGTTAAACATCTTAGCACCAATCACCTTAGGTCAGTGGACAGTTGTAGAGAAGTATAAGTGCAGATTAACCCCTTAACGACTTAGGATTCAAATGTATGTCCTGGTGCGGTGATACTTAACACACCAGGACATACATTTACATCCTATACATGACGTAAGGACAGGATCAGTGCTCGCATCATGCATAGCAGGTCGTGGCTGCTATCTGCGGCACTTTGAACGGGTGATCGGATTGGCCACGGTGCTGCAACGTGTATCCGATCACCCAAGATGGTGGGCAGAGGTCTCCTCACCTGCGTTCCACGGTCATTCTGCTCTGTTCTGCAATCGAGCAGATTAGAGCAGTAGATAGCCGATAATGCTGTTCAGTGCTATGCCTATGCATAGCACTGAACAGTATTAGCAATCAAATGATTGCTATAAATAGACCCCTAGGCGGGACTATATAAGTGTAATAAAAGTTGAAAAAATAGTTACCTACCTAACTGGAACCTAAGCAGTCTGAAATGTGCCCATACTGCAGCGTATAGAGTAGGCCTGAATAAGAGGGCATACCCTGTAGTAAATGTGTGTAATTAAGGAAGGGTGGGTGGGAGCGAAGAATCCACGGCGTGCAGGGGAGGTGAGCCGCGGGTCCTTATGTACCTCCCGCTCCTCCCACAAATACGGCTAATAAATTAGCCTAACACTTGTGGTCAAAGCTCACCGAAACCATGAGCGTACTTAGGTACCTAGATAACAACCCCTACCTAACTGGAACCTAAGCAGTCTGAAATGTGCCCATACTGCAGCGTATAGAGTAGGCCTGAATAAGAGGGCAAAACTCAGAAAATGCAATCACAAAACTTTATTTACATAACAATCACATGACAAGAGACTGAAACGCCTCCTTGCGAGGATTCGGTATGTATCTCATGTAGCTAGCGGATTTCCGGTGACCAAGTTGTTTAATGACATGCGCCGGAACTTCGTTACAAGACGTAGCGGTGGCCGCTCCTATACGAAATGAATGGCCCGATAGAGAGGAAGGATCACCTCCCATAGACTTGATCAAAACACGTAAATATTTAATAAAAATAGAAGTGGTTAAGGAATAATTATTAAACAACAACAAAGGAGTGTCGGGCCTACTAAAAAGACATAAACTCAACAGCGTGTCAAGAACTTTCACCGGGCACCATTTATGAGTGGTGGGGAAATACCGGACCTCTACCACTTGGCCTGGAAGAGACGTCTTAGACATTGTCAAAGACAATACATAATGCTCCTCCTCTCGTACTAGCTGACTAAACTTAAGATAAGAACTAACTGAATTGCGGCTAGTAAATTCCCCGGGTCTAAGAAATCCATAATACCCCAGATACATGGCTGCTTTCAAAGATAGACTATTAACTAAACCAAACGGGGCATTATCTAACATGTCCGAAAGTTTCCTAAAAACATCACCAGAAATGGGCTGCCTAACTGGTACCCTAGGCGCCTCCCTTTTAGCAACACCCTTCAACGCTGCCTTAACTAAACGGGAGGAAAACAATGACGCCCTGTCTGGGTCAGTCAAGGACAGATGGTGTTGAATACCCGACAGATATAGCTTAATAGTACTATGGGTTAAGTGTAGATCAGTGTTGCAAAACCCAATGAAAGCTAAAATAAAAGACACTGATCTAACGTCCCCTTCCGGAAAATCAGTATGAAGTTTGAAGAATGCTCTCCAGGCAGTGTCATAAACCCTATGAGTATTGGCAGACAGCGAATTAATGATAAGTTGCTTGGCTACTTGCCAGTGTCCCTCTAATCGAACATCAGTGTATGTAGCGGTGGGACCTGAGCCCCCGTTATCTCTGCCTCTGACATCACCTGAAAGAAAAGTGAGAAATTTCTTCTAGAGAGAGCATCAGCAGCCACATTCTGAATACCACTTATGTGAGCACAAGTATAATTGAATCCATGCTGTAACGATAACCACACTAACCTTCTAGCAAAAGACATAATTAACGAACATGTTGACCTGCCTTTCAGAAGCACTTCTACTATTGCTGAATTGTCAGATACAAACAACACCGTGGTCTTCCTCCAATACTGACCCCAAGCTTGCGCTGCTGCCACTATAGGATATAACTCAAAGAATGCGGAATTGCGCTGAAACCCAGGCAGCATGCTGACTTCTGGAGGCCAAGAGCTCGCCAACCATTTTTTTGCCACAGATAGCAGCAAAATCTGAGATGGGAGAAGCATCGGAAAAAACTATGGGTGACTGATCGCTGACTTTCGGAATGAAAAAAGACACACCATTCCAGTCACGTAAAAATAATTCCCACATGCATAAATCAGATATCGCTTGCTGGTCTAGCTGGATAATACTGTGCTGTTCTGGGACTGTAGGCAAAAGTTCTAAGAGACGGGAAATGAAAGTGCGGCCTTGCGGAATAATCCGCATAGCAAAATTTTACATTCCTAAAACTGACTGTAACTCTACCTTTGATATGTGGGGACTTTCTTTAAATCTGGAAATAACTGCTTTGACTCTCTGCAACTTCTCCTGAGGTAACCTGGCTTCAATATTTTGAGAATCTACTACAATCCCCAAAAAGGTGATAACCTTCAATGGGCCCTCTACTTTCTTAGGGGAAACTGGAACTGCTAACTGTTCAAAAACCACTAACAATATGTCTAAATCTCGTGGGGTTCTATGCGGAGGCTCAACAAGCAAAAAGTCGTCTAAATAATGTATGACATGACCACACGAAAATCTATTCTCTAGAATCCAATGAAGCGCTTCCACAAACCTGTTAAATAACCATGGGCTACTCCTCGCACCAAAAGTCAGCTTGACTGCAAAATAATAATTGCTCATTCATTTGATACCATGCCATTTCCACAACTGAGGCTGGATGGGCAGGAGCTGTAATGCATCGGATATGTCAGCTTTAGCAAGCCAAGCCCCCCGAACCATGTTGAGGATGAGGGCAATAGCACTATCAATGGAGGCATATTTCAACGAAAATTCCTCTGCCGGTATGAGGGAGTTAAGACTAGGAGTAGACTTAGAATATGGCGCGGACAAATCATAAATCAACCTTTTTTTATTGGAAAATTTACCCGTAACCAAACTAATGGGACTTACTCTCCACATGTCAAAGGGAGGTTGGGAAAAAGGGGCCTATGATAAACCCTTTGGCTGGGTCCACACTACGTTTTGTCCCATACGGGAGCGCATACGGCAGGGGGGAGCTAAAAGCTCGCGCTCCCGTATGTTACCGTATGCGCTCCCGTATGTCATTCATTTCAATGAGCCGACCGGAGTGAAACGTTCGGTCCGGTCGGCTCATTTTTGCGCCGTATGCGCTTTTACAACCGGACCTAAAACTGTGGTCAACCACGGTTTTAGGTCCGGTTGTAAAAGCGCATACGGCGCAAAAATGAGCCGACCGGACCGAACGTTTCACTTCGGTCGGCTCATTGAAATGAATGACATACGGGAGCGCATACGGTCACATACGGGAGCGCGAGCTTTTAGCTCCCCCCTGCCGTATGCGCTCCCGTATGGGACAAAACGTAGTGTGGACCCAGCCCTTGTCCAATTCTGCCTGTATGAGAAGCGAAACAGTGTCTGGATCCGCTAAGGTTGATAACAGATTATCACACTCATACGTAGCCTGAGGAAGCGTCACGAACCCTACATGGAATCCAGCACGGAACCCATTGAGCAGGAATTGGACAAAGCGCTGGTCGGGGTGATCTGCCAAGAACAAACCAAGAAACTCAGGACTTCTCCGATTTTTGAGAGCAAGATGTCTTAGGATGAGCACGAAAACAGATTGTACAAATATGTAATAACCTGCACTGACCGAAGTTACATGATGTGTAATTAAAGTTATTACATATTTGTGACTTACCCAAAAAGCAGATAGGCCTTCCCAGTTTATCAGTCAAACCTGACACTCTATTACCCTTAGAGTAGGAACCTGAAGTACCAGGCTTATTTTCTGTAGCATCGGAATTCGCCATTTGGCATCTGGCGCATGCCGGGGCTTTAAGACCCGCAAAATGGTTGCAATAAATCTCAGTATCTACCACCGCCCAATTGACTTCATAATTAAACTCATTCAAGGCAGCTGCTGCTTTGGCAGAAAAAGACTTATGATAATCATAAAACGTGTGACCCCCGTACTTATGATAGAATTCTGTAATCTTGTACAGATACTGGTCTAGCTCCTCCCTCCTACCCGGTTTAACAGTGCAGATAATGTCTCTATAAATACTGAAAGACATTATAAACTCAGACAACGTTAGCTTCCTGTTGAGCCTCACATCCTTGGATTTTAGAATCACCGAGACCTCACCACAGGCTATAGTTTTGTTCTCAGACAAATCATGTGTGGCTATCAACAGGGAAGATAGGTTTACATCTTTACCCTCAATAATGTCTTTCTTGATATGTGCCGGTATAAAATGGTCTGGAGCTATATTAGGAATGACAGCCACTGTACCTGGACGGTTAACTTGCTGCGCTGACAACTGAGAAGTGGGAGGAACTATAGGATTCAAAACGTTCCTGCTCTCTTACGCCTCGACTCTAGTTTGGATATCTGACATGTTGTTGGACATATTGTTAATAAGCACATTAAGCTGTGTTAATGACGTATGAAGCGTGTTCATGGAGACCTCCTCATTAGAGGGACCAGCAGTGTCAGCCATCATCAGTCTGTAAAGTTCTGCCTTTCTAGCAGTCGCTGGGAAGGGGATCCCCCTCTTGACAAGTTCGGCCGTGATCTTCGGAATAGTCCAATTACGCAGAGATGACACGCTAGCATGCCCTGAAGATCTAGCCACATTCTCCATGATCGACGCTGATTCCTCTATGTCAGAAGCATGCGACATACTGTAAAATAACCCCCGAAACTGTAAGAGAACTATTCCTACACAAATTTACGCTGGGCACAACCAGCTGAAGTCAAGATGGACTCGCTGAGAACCACCTGCCTCTGGCAACCCCCCTACCCCCTCTCCCCACCCCCCGACATTAAATGAGACGTGTAAGCTACTAGGTGTAAGGCTGAATGAAAACATTGACAAGCGTATAAACCCTGGGGTGGCGTGGACCGAGCTGACCTGCAGCATGGCTCTGGATTGTGTACGGAATGCGCCACAACTCTCCTAAATAAAGCAATGACCGAGCCGTGCTGCTAAAGCGCAGGCACCACATGATGCGTGACTGAACCAGCTAACTGCTCAACAGACCTGTCTGTAGCGTGACCGAGCTGGCCTGCATGTAACAACTTGCCAAGAGCCATGGCTGGGCTGGACGGGGCATCCCTCATGCCTCTAGCTTACCTCCAGAGCGAGGGAAAGTACCCCGCCCGGCCAGCCACTAACCTGCTCGTGCTCCGTGTGCGCCCGAAGCCCGCGAAGACAGTCAGCTGACGCGCCTGGTCAGCTGATCGAAAGCGAAGAATTCACGGCGTGCAGGGGAGGTGAGCCGCGGGTCCTTATGTACCTCCCGCTCCTCCCACAAATACGGCTAATAAATTAGCCTAACACTTTGCGATTTTTTTTAATTGGTACAATAATAGCAAAGCGTGTTGATATCATTTTAATTGTATTCACCAACAGAATATACAGAACATGTCATTTTTACCACGAAGCACTGCCTAAAAATGAAAAACCCTGCAAAAGTTGCAAAATAGTTTTTTTTTTTATTTCCCCACAAAATATTTTTTTTTTAGTAGTGCATTACACTTTATGGCAAAATAAAATATGTCATTACAAAGTACAATTGGTCACACAAAAAACAAACCCTCATATAGGTCTGTGGACAAAAAAAAAATAAAAAGTTATGGATTTTAGAATGTGAGGAGGAAAAAACGAAAATGCAAAAATGAAGCTGGCTGAGTCCTTAACCCCTCAAGGACCAGGCCCATTTTGGCCTTAAAGGGTAGCTCCCACCATCCTATTTTTTTCTGTCCCTCCCTATTGCCAATCTATCCCTAACCCCCTCCCTGCTTTTAAATTTTATTTTTACTATATTAAAAATGCCTTTTGTCTGCCTGGCAGGGTGCTCACTACCAGGCAGACTTCCTCAGCAGGCACCACGTTACTGATGCCTGCTGGGGGGGACTTCCGCCCTTAGTTCATCTACACAGGGTGCCTCCAGCTGTTTCATCACTACAACTGCCAGCATGCCCTGACATCTATTGGCTGTCAGGGCATGCTGGGAGTTGTAGTATTGAAACAGCTGGAGGCACCCTGTGTAGATAAACTATTAGTTAGTTACATGCGGCGCTAGCCCGTCCCCTCCGTCTACCTACCCCCCCGCACCATACCCCGTTCCCTCCATCACAACCCCCACCCCACATACCCCGTTCCCTCCATCACAACCCCCCCCCTTTACCCTGTTCCCTCCATCACAAACCCCCCTCCCACATACCCCGTTCCCTCATTACACTTACTGCAGAGTCAGGCAGCGGGCGTGCAGGGACAGCGGCGGCGACGAGGCTGCGGCGATGTGCGGGAGGAGTGGCCTCCCAGCCAGTGGCCGGGGAGCCAATGCGCTCGCTCCCTGCCTGTCTGATTGACAGGCAGAGAGCGAGTGCAGCCTAACTGAAAAAGGACTGATTGCCAGGCCAAAATCAGTCCTTTTTCAGGCGTGACCTCACGCCAGGCTGCAGCCGTCCACTAGGAGGGAGACCCCTAGTGGACAGTTTTCAAATGTAAATTATACAATTTTAATAAAAAAAAATAATAATAAAAGTATATTAGAGATATGTTGTAGTACATAAGTACTACAACATATCGAAAAATAAAGTTGGTGACAGTGCCCATTTAAGGACCAGTCCAATTTTTTGTTAGCATTTTTGCTTTTTCTTCCTCGCCTTCTAAAAATCATAACTCTTTTATATTTCCATCCACAGACCCCATATGAGGGCTTGTTTCTTGCATCACAAATTACTTATTTTACCATAAAATGTATGGCGCAACCCAAAAAATATTAGTTATGTAAAAAATTTAAAAGAAAACCACAATTTAGCAAATTTTGGAATGTTTTGTTTTAATGCTGTACACTTTACGGTAAAAATGACATGTTTTCTTTATTCTGTGGGTCAATGCAATTAAAATGATACCCAAGTTACATGCTTTTCTATAATTGTACCGCTGAAATTGCCCTATTTTGACCACCTATAACGTTCTCATTTTTTCGTATACTGGGAGGCATGAGGGATATTTTTTTGTGCTGTGATCTGTAGTTTTTTTATATTGGTATCACTTTTGCTTAGGTTTTACTTTTTATTACTTTTTTTTATAATTTTTTTTGTAAAAAAATGTGACAAAAAAGTAGCAATTTTTGACTTTTTTAAATCTTTTTACGCCGTTCACCATACAGGATAATTAACAATATATTTTGATAGTTCAGACTTCTACACACGCGGCAATACCAGATATGTTTATTAATTATTTTTTACGCTTTTTGGGGGGTATAATGGGAAAAACAGATGATTTACATTTTTATTGGGAAGGGGATTTTTCAAATTTTGTAACTTTTTTTTTTTTTTACATTTTTTTACTTTTAACTGCCGCAGATGCCGTGATCCGTATTGATGAAGGCATCTGAGTGGTTAATAGTGGACACCCGAATGATCGCGGATGTCTGCCATTACCAGCAGGTCCCTGGCCGCTGATAGCGGCCGAGACCTGCCACACATGACAAAAGCATCGGTAATGTATGTCGTAGTACGTTAAGTACGATGGCACCATAACGTACATTTATGTAAATTGTCGTTCAGGGGTTAAGGTCCAAATGGATTTAGTCCTTAAGGATCAAACTGTGAAAATATCAAAATGTTTTATTTACATAAATGCAGAAAAGACATACATTTAAAATCACTAAAAGAATGTAAATACATAGGCCAGGATACAATTCTGCAGCCACAGAAGGCAAAAGAAGTGGAGGCTCTGGTGAGTGTCAGTTGCTAAAGTACATATGGCTATAAAAGAGTAAATAATAGGACACCAACAGTGTTTAAATAGCCCAAAATACAAAGATGTAATCATCAGAGAACATAACATAAAACCCTGATGGAAGTGCTAATAATAGATGGGGTATCCTAGTGATTAAATAATATAGCGCCAAAGATAGACAACTGCATAAACACAAACACAAGTGTGTAAATAATATTACTCATATTGAATATATGTGTTTTTATACTATATGGGTAATATGTATTAGTTATTTCTTGAGGATATTTATAGGTGTTGTCAAGTGTTGGCATGGGCGCATTCATGTGTTTATGTGCATATGGCTCTTTACTGCAAATATAGATGTCATTATTTATGTGCTTATGGCTTCTTATATAGATATTATTGTCACCCCTAGAATGCTAAGCTCAATAGGACGTAATCAAGGCTGATAGGTAGCTAGTATTTTAATAGGCTCCTATGTATGTATTTATTAGTGGTGATTCCCTATTATCTAGTTATTTTTTTTTTTACTAATATGTCCTTTTGTATGTATTCATAGTGGTGTCCTTTATTTAGTTGGCCCTAGCAACCAATTGTTCAGTACCTACCTTTGCAGAACCGTGGTGTATATATATATATATATATATATATATATATATATATATATATATACTTCTCCCATCCGGTTGCTCTCAGCAACCACTATTTATTACCTACCCTTGTTGATTCCAAATTATCCTCTTTCGAATATCCTGTGCTGTGCTTGTGGGGCTTTTACCTCAGCCTCACACGCATACACAAGATCCACTAAACAGTCAGTGTTGAACTAGCTGTCACTCAATGCTGCTGATGCCTTGTCTGACTCCTCCCCCAGAGGCTGGAGATGGGCGGCCCGAAGAGCTCTGACAACCTGGGATCACATGATCAGGACATGGGGCGGTTACGTTATTCCCGGCTGCTGCTACGTGCCAGTCATGTGATCTGCGGCTTGACGTCACCTGCGTAAGATATCCCCGGCTTACTCACGTGACTCAGGGGATACGCATTGTGTTCTCCGGGTAATCTTTATGACCCGGAAGAAGTGTGCTGACTCCGTACTCTGGTAGCCATCTCAGCATCGGAGATATGTATCCATACGATGGCGCATGTGCCCTCTATGTATGGCACTGTGACATCACCCCATAGGTAACATCTTATTGGATCTCCTGATGTTGTCCACCCCTTCCTCTCAGATGTTCGACAGGCTTGTTTCTATTAGTCCTACAGGTGACTTTGTTAGGTATTTGACCATGTGACTTATTGTGAGCCTATGATTGGCTACATTTGTATATATAATACAGCCAACGACCCACCCAGGTTACGCCCCGGAAGAAGCCTTTAATGGTGAAACGTTGGGTGACGGAGGTCTGGAGGTTTGGTCCACTGGGTAATTTTATTTACATACTTGTATTTATGTTTTTGCAGTTGTCTATCTTATTTAATCACTAGGATACCCCATCTATTATTAGCACTTTCATCAGGGTTTTATGTTATGTTCTCTGATGATTACATCTTAGTATTTTGGGCTAATTATACACTGTTGGTGTCCTATTATTTATAGCCATATGTACTTTAGCAACTGACACTCACCAGAGCCTCCGATTCTTTTGCCTCTGTGGCTTCTGAGTCGTATTCCGGCCTTTGTATTTACATTCTTTTAGTGATTTTAAATGTATGTCTTTTCTGCATTTGTATAAATAAAACATTTTGATATTTTCACAATTTGATCTGTATGCGCTTCTTCATTTGATGTTTGAAATTGTTAAATTGTTAAATTGTTTGAAATTTTGGGTACATATATTTTTTCCTAAGAGTATTATTAAAAGTTAAGTTTTACATAATGCATATCCTCAATACTTGCACACTATCACTTTTACAAAAGAGACTGTTTTCTTCGGCTTACCTGCCTCAGCTACTATTCTGATCCTGCCAACCGCCTGATGCCACACATCTGATGCCAAGTTCTCCTTTTCACCCACCTTTGTCACCGGGTACTGGTATTGCCACCCACCGCCCCACAATGTGTCCGGGTCACTTTCAGGACTCCTAATGCTGCTGATGCTACCTCCAGGCTGTCTCATTCTGCCACCATATGTTCTCCTCATGCTGATGCCAGCTCCAGCATTTCTCATTCTATCACCTTATGTTCTCCTCATGCTGCTGCCACCTCCAGGCTGTCTTATTCTGCAACTATATGGTCTCCTCATGCTTCCACAACCTTCAGGCTGTGTCCTTCAGCCACTATATGGTCTCATCATGCTGCCACCAACTCCAGGCTGTGTCACTGTTCCGCCATGTGGTCTCCTTATGTTGTTTAGCACATTAAATAAAACTTATTTGGTTCATCTATTTGAAATCTTCAATTTAAATGTTAAAAAATATCTCTAATCTTTTCAGTTGTGAGGCCCTATGGTCTCGTCAGGCTTTTGTCACCTCCAGGCTGGGTCATTCAGCCACTATATGGTCTCATCATGCTGCCGCCAACTCCAGGCTGTGTCATTCAGCCACTATATAGTCTTCTCATGCTGCCGCCAACTACAGGCTGTGTCATTCAGCCACTATATGGTCTCCTCATGCTTCCGCCATCTCCAGGCTGTGTCACTGTTCCACCATGTGGTCTCCTCATGTTGCTGGCACATTAAATAAAACTTTTCTAGGTTCATCTATTTGAAATCTTCAATTTAAATGTTAAAAAATATCTTTAATCTTTTCAGTTGTGAGGCCCTATGGTCTCGTCAGGCTGTTGCCACCTCCCGGCTGGGTCATTCAGCCACTACTGTATATGGTCTACTCATGCTGCCGCCAACTCCAGGCTGTGTCATTCAGCCACTAAATGTTCTCCTCATGCTGCCGCCAACTCCAGGCTATGTCATTTAGCCACTATATGGTCTCCTCATGCTGCTGCCAACTCCAGGCTGTGTTATTCAGCCACTATATTGTCTGCTCTTGCTGCTGCCAATTCCAAGCTGTGTCATTCAGCCACTACATGGTCTCCTCATGCTGATGCCACCTCCAGGCTCTGTCATTGTGCTGCTCTGCGACAGCAATTCTAATAGCGATGCCTCTAATCTGCATGCCATACTGAATAACAGTATTATTTCACTAACACAGCACATACCCTTTGCATGTTACAGCAAGGCAAAGTGTTCTACACCCCTATTGAGGCTCTCTGTAGGACAGAAATAGCCATTTTTAATACAGATTCACTGTGAATAAATTTCACCGAACCATTTTTTTCTGGAAAATTCGGCAAATTGGCCAAATCTAATTTTTCAAAAAATATGCTCATCTCTAGTACTATATGTGAAAATCCAGCCTTAAATTGATTTCTCTTTTTTCTTCCCTTAAAATATTATTCCTGTTTTATACACTTTCCCTAATCCTTACTGAATGCAGAAACGAGTTTAGAGAATGTGTAAAATGGCAAATTAAAATGTATCCCTGAGTCTCAGTGATTTCAATTGATTTCAACTAGCTAGCACATCTCAGTGTTCAGTAGAGAATGTAAATACTGAAGCCATACAAATAGACCTAATTATCTGGGAACTAAACATTGAATGGCTTTCTAGGGAGAAAAAGACATTGCATGTGGTGAAATGAGATGCTAATATAAGGAAATCACACATTGTGTAAAATATACTATATTTATCACTAGGGAAATCCAGACAAGCAAGATATTTTTTGTAAACATGTTGCTTAAAATGGGTTATGCATTATTTTGCAAAAACATTTTTGGAAAAAATCTATACTTACCTAGCCACAGTTCCCTGCAAATCTCATTTGGATCCATCCAATTCTTCTTTTTCCTGCTTTGAGCCCTCAGTTGTAGTGGAGGAATGGTCACAGTGGTGTCCCTCTTTGGACAGTGATTGGATGAATGGGCAAGTCCTGCAATAAGTGCTAGTCTCAGAAACAGGAAGAATACAGTAAGTATAGTTAATTTTTTTAAATTTTTTTTGCTAAGTCGGATAACCCCTTAAATTTGGTTTTAGACACATGGTAGATAAATATAGATATACACTCACTTACCTCCTTATTAGGTCCACCATGCTAGTACCAAGTTGGACACCCATTTGCCTTCAGAATTGCCCTCATTCTTCATGTCATACTTTCTAAAAAGTGCTTGAAATGTTCCTGAGATCAATTTTACAGTCCAGTTTGTCATAGTGTTAAGAAGGTTAGTTATTAGATTAACTAAAGGGAATTGAAAAGCTATTTGGCAAAAGTAATACGCTCAGATAAATTAGTCTATTGATCAATGTAGAATATGACAAATTAAAAATGTTTTTGTATTGTGTTGTTATATTCTGATTATACAATTTTTCCACTGTTTGCAACAAGAACAAATATTCAACACTAATACAGAATAAGACGTTCAACTGGCTCTGCAGTAAAGGTTTTTAAGGGAGATACTCAACCGTGCAGTCATCATACTGCAATAATAACTTCATCAGTGTTACAGGTGGCATATGAAAGGGCAGTTGCATCAAGGGATATATGGAGGT
Source organism: Hyla sarda (assembly GCF_029499605.1). Taxonomy (NCBI): domain Eukaryota; kingdom Metazoa; phylum Chordata; class Amphibia; order Anura; family Hylidae; genus Hyla; species Hyla sarda. The sequence continues at coordinate 114,281,819 of NC_079189.1, read as the reverse complement.
ATTTAAAAAGCTACAGTATATCTTCCAAATGAGTATGCTGTAATTTTTTTGTCAAATTTTCTGTTTGCATTTGATGGAAAATGAAACTATTTATGCTTTATGAAATTGAGGTTTATACAGGTACGTTACTGCTAAGATGCCATATACCTTTCTGTAAGAGCTGTAAAATAGTGTACATGAAGCCTAAAAACAATGGTGCTGACAAAGCTACTGCTTTTTGTTGGCTATTGTCAACAGGAGCTTTAAAGGTTCATGGATTTATGATAATAACAGCACCAGGGAAAGGGCAATGCTTCTTAGCTTGACATTTTGGTGACATACAAAGTGTCCATCTCTTTGGTGTTCAAACTGAGATGGCAACTAATAAAGAAAGGCTAGGCAACTGAAAAAAAAAATGTCTCCAAATGTACTTTATTTGGAATAATGCTATATGAGTTATATGAGGAATACATTTTACCTGCTGTAGATTTGAAGGGGTACTCTGCTGGAAAACATCTTATCCTCTATCCAAAGGATAGGGTATATGATGTCCAATCACAGGGGTCCCGCCGCTGGGGCCCCCCACAATCTCCGGGCCGGCAGCGGTGGTGTCACAAAAATGAAAGCTGACGTCATGCCCCCTCCATTAATGTCTATGGGAGGGGGCGGGACGACTAGTATGTAGCCTCCACCCTTAGACATGAATGAAGAGTGTCTGGCTTTTGCAGTCACCAGTCATCCGTCACAGAGCGGATATTGCTCCGTGCAACCAAAGCCCTTATTCACATTTTAAATTTACTTGTGCAAATGAATATCCTTTTGCAATGTTTGTGGATGGAATTCATCAGGACCCCAAAACCCCAATTATATAAATAAATTTTAAACATGCAGATGCAAGTTCAATCTAAACTTACAAGGGCACCATTTCATACCGTCCTGCTAAAAATAAGCAATAACCATAGTGAGATTTTAGCCCAAAAACTTTAAGTTCTCTCCAGAGTTTTCCTTTAATATGAGTAGACTAGCTGAGTTATTACAATCAACTGCTCATCGTGTCTGTCAATCATAAAATTCGTGCCTCATTCTATTTTTGCCATTTTATTAAAGACTTCTGAAAAGGGTGTATGTTTTCAAGAGCTCTGCGATATTAATGTACCTCTTCAAGGATAACAACTTCAACGTCTTAATCTTCTACAGATATACACACTGACCTGAGCCCACTGCTCATCTTGTCACTTATCAGGTAACACAAGTTGCTTCATCAGACATATCTATATAAATTGCCCTACTAGTGGAAGCAATGCATAATACAGAAAAGATAATGCTGAAAATAAAAGGCAATAGAAATGACTATGTACTACTATGGGTTGTCATGGAGACAACACATATAAGAGTCAAAGTTTTGTAATTTTCTATGAGGATTTTGAAATAGAAGAGCACCAAATAAACGACAAGAAATGATACCTAAAATATACAGCAAATAAAGTTTTAGTTCAGAAATTTTTGCAAAAAGATATTTGTGTTTTGTCAGACAATATTTAAATAAAATATTATAAAGGCTTTAAAACAGTACTTATCTATTAAATAAAAACATTGGTGTAAAACAAAATAGATGCTCAAACTAGCTTCAAACATAAGCATCATTCTTGGCTATAGGTTTAACCATTCTCCATTTGCCGCAATAAGTGTCTATATATATATATATATATATATATATATATATATATATATATATATATATAGGTTTATACAGGTACGTATAAAGGTAGGATTGCTCAAACGTAGGATTGAGCACCCGCCTGGATCCTGGGATCTACAATTCCGCACAGTGCCACCCCTACCTTCCATATATATATATATATATATATATATATATATATATATATATATAAAAAAAAAAGGAAGGTAGGGGTGGCACTGTGCGGAATTGTAGATCCCAGGATCCAGGCGGGTGCTCAATCCTACGTTTAACTCGACCAAACAGTCCCAATTCTTGCAAGTGCTGTCCTGTTATTTGGATAATATATATATATATATATATATATATATATATATATATGCACAAAATAGGCAGCACAACCTCTATAGTTCACATGGAGTAAATAGGGGTGCAAGCGATGACTGTGGTCCCAGTTGCAGACCGTGTCCATCGATAGATAATCCAAAAAGTCGCAGCACACCCAGACAGCATATGGTGCAAAAAAGTGATATATATATAATGGCTTCCTTGTAAGATCAAAAAGTAAAGATTGAGTGTGACAGCTAACAATTATTTCCATTATAGAAGTCTAAGCTGTGTTTTTATGCTCTAAATATAGGCTATTTATGTACTTTTGTTTATAGGCAAGCTTTTTGTGCTGGAAGTCACATATTTATATGCACATATTTAATTTGGCAAAATGTTTTCTGTGGGATTACGCTGCCCTTGTCTCTTTTGGAAACATTGGGTGGGGCTTTGCATAAAAAGGGACATGCATGAACTATTGCAGACATATATGGTAGCCTACTGACTGCATAGATTTCAATGTGTAGAGTGGGGACAGAAGTTAAAGTCCCAGGGTCATAAAGACGCATTCATCTCTAAATGAGTCTGCAGGATGGTGATGGGATTTTGCTTATGATCAGTATCAGTGTCTGTTGCATGTTTTCATATGGTGTAACATGGCATAGCACCAGGTAGGGCTCAAAAGAAGTGGTGTTGCCTTTATATGTGTTTACAAAAAAAATGAATTTCTGCTTGACAGCTGAGTAAACTATTTATTTTTAAAAATATAAATGAGTTGCAAGCACCCAAAGGGCAGATCCGACCAGTGCAAGTGCCTACCACTTCCTTTCCTTACTGCTGTTTGTCTTCCCCCCCCCCCGCATTTGATTGACAGCCTCTGTGCTGATTTCAGCCCACGAAGGGGAAAGCAAAGATAGCAAAGAGTAGAACATAGGAGGACAGAAGGGACAGAAATGCTCCTGTGAGTACAGCCTGTATAAGAATGTTTAATATGAAAAATGAAGAGATGTCCAGCACAGGTTCCAAGCAATGCAAAATTATTTATTCAGCAGTAACAAAACATGATGACAGGTAGGTGACGCGTTTCAGCCACAATCTGTGGCCTCAATATCACCTACCTGTCATCATGTTGTGTTACTGCTGAATAAATAATTTCGCATTGCTTGGAACCTGCGCTGGACATCTCTTCATTTTTCATATCATTACACGAGTTGTGGTTCAGTCTCGTCCGAGACGCAGGAAGGTCGTACGAGTGAGCTGTGCCTGACACTTGGACTTTGTAAGAATGTTTAATGTTGTGTCCCCTCAAAATAATTTAACACACAACCATTAATGTCTAAACCTTGGAAATGAAAGTAAGTACATTCCTACGTGTAAATTTTCAAATTGGGAACAATTAGCCATTTTTCCTTCCTTGGTGTCATGTGACTCTATAGTGTTGCAAAGTCTAAGGTGTTCATGGGGAACAGGTGTTTTAAGGTTGGTGTTGTTGCTCTCACACTCTCTAATACTGGTCACTGAAAGTTCAACATGGCAAAAAACTCTCTGAGAATTTAAAAAAAAAAAGAATTGTTGCTCCAAATAAATATGGTCTAGGCTATGAGAAGATTGCCAAGGCCCTAAAGCTGAGTTGTAGCATGGTGGGCAAGACCATACAGGGGTTTCACAGGACAGATTCAGATTCACAGGTTCCACTTAGAACAGGCGTCAGCGTCTCCATGGTCGACCAAAGAAGTTAAGTACAAGTGTTCAGCGTCATATCCAGAGGTTATCATTGGGAAAGAGACATATGAGTGGTGCCAGCATTGCTTCAGAGGTTGAAGGGGTCAGCCTGACAGTGCTAAGACTATACACCACACACTGCATCAAAATAATCTGTATGGCTGTCATCCCAGAAGGAAGTCTCTTCTAAAGATGAAGCACAAGAAAGCCTGCAAACAGTTAAATAAAACAAGCAGACTAAGGACATGGACTACTGAAACCATGTCCCATGGTTCAATAAGACTAAAATAAACTTATTTGGTTCAGATGGTATAAAGTATGTGTGTCCTACAGTTAAGCATGGAGGTAGGAGTGTTGTAATCTGGGGCTGCATGAGTGCTGCTTGTACTGGGGAACTACAGTTCATTGGAGGAGGGGGGGCAAGGAGTGGAGACAAAATATTTTTGCTAAGATTTAGACATTAATGGCTATGTATTGAGTTATTTTAAGGGGACACAGCATTTAACACTGTTTCACACCACTAATTTACATTATAGCAGAGTATATTTTTTTCACTTAGTGTTGTCATGGGAAAAGATATAATATTTTTTTTAATAAAAAATGTTAGGGGTGGACTCCAAGTGGTTAATCCTCCCCGGAATGGAGGAGATAGACAAAGAAATCTTCTGCAATGTGAAGACAGATGGATTACCAAGCTAGAAGCATTAGGACCACTTGGATTGAACAATAGGAATGATGATAGTTCATTTTTATAATGCATGTTTTGTTATTATGTTCTATTTACCTTTCTAATCACTGTGAATATTTTGCTGACTGCAGCACCTGTAGTGGTATGCAGGTATCCTCTGCCTCCCTGCTCATTCAGTGAGAGTTGGCTAGATGAAGTGCGCTTGCCACACGAAACAGACACCATGGAGGCGCCCCCACGTCTGAGTCTCATGTACCTGCCGCACATGTCATAATAAAAAAAACTCTGAAATGATGGGGTGAGTGTGATCTCCTATATTCAAATCTTCTCTGAACATTTATATATACAGCATATACTCATGCTACAGTGGTACCAGAGAAGAGCGGCCGGCCGCGCGCATCTATACATTATACAGGACGAATGAATTGGGGGTCAGAAGTGACAACCACTGCAATCTGTCTATTAATGCAGGTACTAAAGCTCCCAGCATGGAGCAGAGTGTGCTCCATATTGGGAGCAGTAGTACCTGCAGTTTAGGACAGATCACAGCAGGTGTAACTCCTGACACCTGCTGCAATCGTCCTATCTATTGCAGAGATGCAAGCACAGGAGAAAGCCGTTCGCATCTATACGTTACACGGGATGATCGCAGTGGGTGTCGCTAATTAAGAAATTTGTTATTTCAAATCAAGTCAAAGTTTGGTCCGAATCAAATTTTTCATGAAATTCGGAACAAATTTGACTTCTGCAGATTCGATTCGCTCATCTCTACTTTTCACCAAACAGTGGTCATGTATTTATTAACTGCAACTTTACAAAAAAAATAATTTTGGTGCAAAGAGCAAAATTGAGGTGCAAATCTACACCATCTAAAGGAGAGGTGACAAAAATCTCTATATTGTGGATATGTAGAAAGTATAGTTACATAGTTAGTATGGTTGAAAAAAAGACATACGTCCATCAAGTCCAACCAGGGTGTTGAAGGGAAGGGTGTAAGGGGATAAGGGGAAGGGATGTAGTTTTATAATTCTGCATAAGCATTAATGTTGTTTTGTTCCAGGAATGTATCTAACCCTGTTTTAAAGCTATTAATTGTTCCTGCTGTGACCAGTTCCTGAGGTAGACCGTTCCATAAATTCACAGTCCTCACTGTAAAGAAGGCGTGTCACCCCTTTAGACTAAACTTTTTCTTCTCCAAACGGAAGCAGTGCCCCCTCGTCCTTTGGGGGGGGGTTTAACCTGGAACAGTTTTTCTCCATATTTTTTGTATGGGCCATTTATATACTTATATACGTTTATCATATCTCCCCTTAAACGTCTCTTCTCAAGACTAAACAATTGTAACTCCTTTAATCGCTCCTCATAGCTAAGATGTTCCATGCCCCATATTAGTTTAGTCGCATGTCTCTGCACCCTTTCCAGCTCTGCAGTGTCCCTTTTATGGACAGGTGACCAAAACTGAACAGCATATTCCAGGTGAGGCCGTACCAATGCATTATAAAGGGGGAGTGTTATGTCCCTGTCCCTTGAGTCCATGCCTCTTTTTATGCATGACAATATCCTGCTGGCTTTGCATGCTATTCTGAAGTCTGTGATCCACAAGTACACCCAGATCCTTCTCTACCAGTTTAATCCCCCCTAAGACATACGATGCATGCAGGTTATTAGTACCCAGATGCATAACTTTACATTTATCCACATTGAACCTCATTTGCCAAGTGGATGCCCAGACACTTAGTCTATCCAAGTCATCTTGTAACTTATGCACATCCTCTATAGACTGTAAAGTGCTACAAAGCTTGGTGTCATCTGCAAAGATAGAAACAGAGCTGTTAATGCCATCCTCTATATCATTGATAAATAAATTAAACAACAGCGGGCCCAGTACAGAACCTTGGGGTACACCACTAATAACCGGGGACCAATCAGAGTACGAATCACTTACCACCACTCTCTGGGTACGATCCATGAGCCAGTGTTCAATCCAGTTACAAACTAAAGTTTCCAAGCCCAAAGACCTTAACTTACCTGTCAGATGTCTATGAGGGACAGTATCAAATGCTTTAGCAAAATCCAGAAACACTATGAGGGAGATGTATCAAAACCTGTGTAGAGGAAAAGTTGCCCTGTTGCCCATAGCAACCAATCAGATTGCTTCTTTCATTTTGCACAGGACTTGTCAGAAATGAAAGAAGCGATCTGATTGGTTGCTGTGGGCAACTGTACTGCTTTTCATCTACACAGGTTTTGATAAATTTCCCCCTATATCCACAGCCATTCCTCTGTCAAGGCTTCTACTCACCTCTTCATAAAAGCAAATTAGATTGGTTTGACAACTTCTTTCCTTAGTAAACCCATGCTGGCTATCACTTATAATACTATTATCCCCTATGTATTCCTGTATGTAATCCCGTATAAGTCCTTCAAACAATTTACCCACAATGCACATTAAACTTACCAGTCTATAATTGCCTGGCGAAGACCTAGAGCCCTTCTTGAAGATTGGCACCACATTCGCCTTGCGCCAGTCCCTTGGCACAATACCAGACACCAGAGAATCTCTAAATATCATGAACAAGGGTACAGATATTACTGAACTTACCTCTCTAAGAACTCTTGGGTGAAGTCCATCCGGTCCTGGAGATTTGCTTACATTTACTTTACTTTACTTACCTTGTACCATCTCTACATTAAGCCAGTTCAGTACATTACATGATGTGTTACCAGCACTGACCTGGCCAATGTCAGCTCCTCCTTCTTCCCTAGTATATACAGAACTAAAGAACCCAGGCACCAGGGAGACAGCAAACCATTCGGTTGAGGTGATCTTGGCGACAAATTATTCTATCCGTCTTCCACATTATAGAATGCCCTACCACAACTAACTGTCTTGGCCTACCTGCGTTACCATCCCCCACACTACTAGTTGAGCTGTTCCCCCGGCTGTTAGGGAGAGCAGTATCTACTAGGGTTGCCATCTCTGATACTGAGGCCCTCGCATCATCGCCCAACTTGGCAATTTTACTTGGGAGATCAGAAGCAGAAGTGGCCTTCCTTTTTCCTTGCCCCCTTTCCAGTCCCTCTAACTACATTAACCCAGCTCTCTACTTGGACCTCCTGGCTAGTTTCTCCAACCTCCATTTCTACCCCACTAACTGCTTGCTCTGTAAGCAGTATGCTCCTTTCAAGATTTTCAATCGCCCTCAATGTTTCATTTTGCTCCTCTAGATCTCTAATACGAGCTTCCAGGTGGGCAACATGCTCACATTTGTCACAGCGGTATTCACCCTGAAGCTGCTGCTCCAGAGATGTATACATGTGGCACAATGTGCACTGAAGAAAACCTCCAATCCTGCTGTCCATATCCTTGGTGACAAACAGCTGTTATTAACTATTAAGAAAAACTACTTTTATCAAGGGAGTGTAATACTTACAGTTACAGTGGGTCCTGCTTACAACTCCTGCTTTTTAAACTTCTGCGTATAAAACTTCTCAGATGTTCACACTTTAGAATACAAACCAAAGCTTCAGAGACTCAGCCAGAGCAAGGCTCACAGAGTATCCCAGTTAGTTTTATACACCTGAGAACAGTTAATCAATTAACCCCTCCCCCAGGTGTGCTACAGACCAGAGAAAAAAATGCAAGGGTTATGCAACTGCTGGAGACACCCTGGTTGGAAAACAATGATCCACAGTATCTGCACCAACCCAAACTTGTTTTAGACTAAATTCAAACACTCCAAGCTTACAGACTTACACTCAGCACATGTACTTCTGCGTATAAAACTTCTCAGATGTTCACACTTAAGAATACAACACTTTAGAATACAAACCAAAGCTTCAGAGAGACTCAGCCAGAGCTGATAACACATTAAATTTATCATTGTCTTTGCAACTTCTTGATAAACTTGTTGCACACGTGTCAAAACCACCCTCAAAAAAACTACACTAAACATGCTTTGATAAATGTCAGCCATAATACTTACTTTTTAAATCTTCATACCTAAAGGGGTGCTTCACCACTAGCCATCTTCTCCCCTGTCCAAAGCATAGGGGATCAGATGTCTGATCGCTGGGGGTCGGCACTGGGACCCCCCCTCCCCCGCAATCTCCGGCACGATACCCCAGTCATCTGGTGCACAGAGCGAACTCGGCTTAATGCCTGATGATGGGTGACCACAGTAGTCACGCAACCTTCATTCATGTCTATGTGAGGAAGCTTGACAGCTATCCACTAGCCATCACACCCGTCCCATAGACATGAATTGAGGGGCGTGGTATGATGCCACAAACACAGAAGCTCCAAGCTTCCGTGTTCAGAACATTGCGGTGCAGGTCTTGAGAATACGAGGGGAACCAGGGGAATACGAGGGGAACCAGGAGAATACGAGGGGAACCCCCCCCCCCCCCATGATCAGACATCTTATCACCTATCCTTTGGATAGGGGGTATGATGTTTAGGGACAGAGTTAATTACTAATTTCCCAATGTACCTCCACAGCGGTGACCAGCCATGCTATTTTAAACAAGCCTATGAGCACATAACCTTATATTGTACTACTAGCTGAGTACCTGGCGTTGCCCGGTTTTTCCTTCCTAATCCTTTTTGGGGAGGAAAAGAAACAAAGGAGGAAGCTTTTGACTTCATATGCCGTCCTCATGTATTGTTGTCATATCCCAACCCCACATCCCGACCTCCTATCCCGACCTCCTATTTCGACCTCCTGTCCCAACCTCCTATACCATCCTCCTATCCCGACCTCCTATCCCATCCTCCTATCCCGACCTCCTTTTCCGTCCTCATATCTTGACCTCCTATCTTGACCTCCTATCCCGTCCTCCTATCTCGACCTCCTATCCCAACTTCCTATCCCATCCTCCTATCCCGTCCTCCTATCCCGTCCTCCTATCCTGACCTCCTATCCCGTCCTCCTATCCCGACCTCCTATCCTGTCCTCCTATCTCGACCTCCTATCTCAACCCCATATCCCGTCCTCCTATCCCGACTTCCAACCCCAACCTCCTATCCAGACCTCCTATCCCATCCTCATATCCCGTCCTCCTATCTTGTCCTCCTATCCCGACATCATATCCCGACCTCCTACCCGACCTCCTATCCCGACCTCTTATCTCGTCCTCATATCCCGTCCTCCTATCCCGACCTCCTACCTGACCTCTTATCCCGTCCTCCTATCCCGACCTCCCATCCCGTCCTCATATCCTGACTCGTAATATGTGTACCAGGTAATGAAATAGCTCCAGCCTAACGGAAATTATATGGGAACATACATTTCCCATTGATTTGCATGGGACTTTAAAAAGAAAAACCCTGACCCTCACAAATGGGGGTAGTTAAGGGTTAAATTTACTATCCTATATTTTAAGTGGACATATAAGTAACATGTGACCAAGTATTAATGAAATATCTCCAGCCGTTTGAAAGTTATGCAATAACATATATTTGCCATTGACTTGCATGGGACTTTAAACATAAGCCCCGCCCCTGGCAAATGGGGGTGAGTAAGGGTTAAATTACCTATCCTATGTTTGTTGTTGACATATAAGTAACATGTGTGCCAAGTTTCATATTAATATCTTTAGCCGTTTGAAAGTTTTTGTGGAACATACATACATACATACATATATACATACACACACACACACACACACACACACACACATGTTGAGTTTTATATATATATATATATATATATATATATATATATATATATATATATATATATATATATATATATATATATATTATAACAGCAGCCTGTAATCAAAGACATTGAGGTGTCAAGATCTACTTCTTTGGCTTCAGCAAAATCAATGACATTAATACATAGCTAGACAAATCAGATTTGGAAAACAATCCTCTCACAATAGATTGATGCATGTGTCCTTTTAGTAAAGAAAGACCCGTTGTAGTTATATCCTCTGTGTGTAGCTTATTGATTAAATTTCTAGTGTGTATTCATTATTTGTTCCAGTTTGACTAGTGCAATTATAAAAATAGTTATATAAAATTCCTCAGGACGTTTGTCTTTAAAATGGATTTATTTTCTTTTTGTGTAAAAACATAGCTAAAGAAGTTTTTTTTTATCTTCTCTATAAATTTGATCAGAGAAGTCACATGAAGTCAAACACTCCATAAATTTTTCTTTCTTTTTTTTAACCGCTTAAAGACGCCACTTGTTTTTACTTTAATGACCAAGAACTTTGAATTGCTTTTACCGAGTAAAGCAATTCTAACATAGTTTTTGACATATTGTATTTGTACTTTTATTAGTGGTAAAGTTTTGTTGATATTTTTAGTATGATTGTGGCAATTTAAATAGCTTTTTATGCTCTTTTTTCCATTTTTGTGTTGTTTGTTCCGACAGCCATAACTTTTTTACTTTTAATTCAGCTGCATTGTGGGATGGCTTATTTTTGGCAAGATGAGCTGTCATTTTTATTGGTAAATTTTTTTGCAATGCATGCTACCTTTTGATAATTTTTATTCCTGATTTTAGCCAGAAATAAGCGATTTTGGCACTTTTTTGTTGTTTTGTTGTTTTTTAGTTTTTTATAAAATACACGGATTTATTGGGAAAGAGACATTTTTTTTTTCACTTTAAGAAGTGTAAATAACTTCACATGACCTGCAAGATGACAGCCTATGTGTTCATAACTATAGCTCCAGAATGAATGGGACTATTGAATTACATGTTTTAAATAGGCATCCAAAAGTTGTAAGCACTGAGCTGTAAAACTAGACATAGCCCATGAGCTGTTTCAATATAAAATCAAATTTCCTACTGTCCCTTTATATTATGAAGAAATGCTATTGACAGCAATCTTAGCAACTTTGCTTATCATAAAAAAACACTGAAGTCTTCCTCGAGTCATGTAATTTTTTGGATTTAACTGGAAACACAAACTGTTGAGCTTTTTCCAATCTAGTATTAAAGGGGTACTCCGGCGCTAAGACATTTTATCCCATATCCAAAGGATAGGGGATAAGATGCCTGATCGCGGGGGTCCCACCCGTCTGATTACTAGCGACCACAGGGACGGAGCTCCATCCCCGTGTGACGTCACGCTCTGCCCCCCTCAATGCAAGCCTATGGAGGGGGCATGACAGCTGTCACGCCACCTCCATAGGCTTGGATTCAGGGGGCAGAGCCATGACGTCACTATGCTCCGTCCCTGTGATCGCTAGTAATCAGACCCGGAGCGAGCGTGGAAGATCATGGGGGTCCCCAGCGGCGGGACCGCAGCGATCAGGCATCTTATCCCCTATCCTTTGGATAGGGGATAAGATGTCTTAGCGCCGGAGTACCCCTTTAACTGTTTGTTTTCAGTACTAACACAAATTTTGAAAATAAGAATATGCCACATTTTATCTCCAGCAATTACTCTTGGGCATTAAGAATACAATAGATTCAACCAGAAATGTTTCTGAGAGGAATGAGAAATTTTACATTGTCTATTTCTGCAGTGATGTTTAACACAAGCAAGGTGATATATGCAGGGAGACAACTTATTTACAAATATAGTTTTTTGACTGGGAGATTGATATATGTGCCACAATGACAGCTATTATGGTGGACAGGAAACAGCTTCTACTTGTGGACTACACCTAAAGATAACATTTTCTATTGAAATTTACTGAAAAATGCATGTTCAGATAATGATGACCATTTTAAAAAAGTCAAATCCCCTTTTAGTTAATATATATTATGTTTGAATCCCGCTATATATATGTGCAAATTCAAACTAGTATGAATTTTTCCTCTATTTCAATAAGGAGTGGGTTGAAGTGGACTAGTCAACAGAAAACGTAATGGTCAATAGACCCCATTTACCTCTAATTTACAAATGGGTTCAAATTGTATTTGTATGTATTCTTACAATTTAAGTAGTAATTCTATCTTTACAACCTTTACATTTATTAGAGGTTCCCAGAAAATGCTGTGTCCTTGAATTTCTTAGCATGAAAATGATTGTTTTGAAGATACAAAAAAAATACTTACCAGAGGCAATTACACATTGCTGTAAACATTATACATTATAAATTGGACTGCTACACAGGACTCCTGAATGTCTGCTTCTGGATATAAAACACACCAAATTTATTTTACACTTCTTTTCAGTAGCATTAGGATACAACCAGCCAATTAAAATAATTTATTTTGTGTGCACAAACTGTGACTACCTCACATGGAATGATCATACTTTATGGAAAAAGAGAGTATATCACAAAAAGTTAAACTAGTAAACCAAACCTGGATGTCTTATTTCTGTGGTGTATTGAAAGAAAAACTATATGCTAAAAACCAGAGTAGAAAAGTCTGCTTGTAGAGCATTTAAAACGAGCCACAGCTAAATAAATGCTGAAACGATTATTGAAGTGAGACAAAATGAGGGCACTCAAATTCTGAATATAGGGGAGAATTTATTATGGGACATGTGAGGGTTTTTGGCTTTAAAAAGTTGAACATTATAGTTCAAATCTCCGTTTGTACAAACATTTTTTACTTTTTCCAAATTGATGCCAAACTGGGCAAGACAATGAAAAAATAGGATGTGGCCAAGATGTGTCATCTACACATTGGGGTAAATCATTTCCAAAATCTTTGCCAGCTTGGAGCTTGAGCAGATTTCCAAGTGTGGCCCATGGTCAACCTCCGAAGTGCATGATTTATTAACAAAAGAGAAATTCAAAGCCAGATGAGTTTCACTTAAGACCAAGCACATAAAAACCAATCTCAGTAAGGCTTGGTTCACACATATTAGGCTTCCAGCAAATTAGTGCACCGGAGGGAAACTAATGCTAGAACTGATCCCATTCATCTGAATGGGACAGTTCACAATTATCTTGGGTCTCAGTTTTGACGTTGGATGGATGGTAGGGCACCTTTCCCCTGTCTGCCATCCAGAAATAATGGATGCCAGATGCCATACAACTGATGACAACTTGTCATCAGTTGTGGCATCAGTTGCTTCGAGATCTAGGCTGAGTTCACCTATGCTGGATGCCAGACATATGTGAACTCAGCCTTAATTTCCCCATAGTATGTAAAAGAATGTAAAACCAATCACCTTTCACACACAACCTTCCTACCTACAAGTTCACTTTAGGCCCCTTTCACACTACCGTTGTCTGAAAGTCCCTAATACAGCCGTCAAAAATCCCATTCATGTCAATGGGATTTTTTGACCATCCTGTAGCACCAGTTATGTCCCATTATGACTAACAGACGTTATTTTTGACGGCACAAAAGATGGTGCATGCACTCATTTTTGTCCCATCAAAAATAACGGTGGAATAACAGCTGTTAAAATTTTAACATTGAACACTATGGGTGATGGATTTTCACAATTGACATCCATCAGTGCCCGTTATTTTAACGTCTGTTATGATCAGTTATTTGTACTGCGCAAGCTGCGTTCCCCTGTCCGGTGCCCTCTGGCATGTCCAAACATCCAGCATCAACATTGAGATGCTGAATGACTGTGAACTGTCACATTCAAATGAATGGGATCAATTCTAGCATCAGTTTCCCTCCGGTGCAAGCCGGAGGGAAATTGTGCCGGACGCCGCACATATGTGAACCCAGGCTAACAACTTAATACACTTTTCTAACACTTAAAGAAACAGACCATTTTGGCCTTGAGGACAAAGTAATTAAAGAGACATCATTTTCAATCTACAGAGTCACTAATGCTATTTTGCAATTCCTCTAATTTTACCCTAAAATTTCACCCAAAACATTTGTATGGGAATATTGAAAAAAACAAATCATCATCATCATCATTTCGCAAATTTGGGGGGTTTCATTTTTACACAATGCAATGCAGTGTTTATGTTTATTCTGTGGTTATAAAAGCAAAGAAGCACTCTTTTTTGGGCAGTTTTTTTTTCTAATGGGGGGGGGGGGGTGTTTGAATCTTACCATTGTTGATTCTCACCATTATAATGGCTTAATGTATACAGATGTTGTTTGATTTGTTTTTCAATTCAACTACAATTCTTGATTGAGAAAGAAAACTGTAATTTGGTAGAACCACTAGATTCTTCTTTACATTGTCGTTTCTGCTAGAGAAGAGAAATACATTGATTATATCACAGGGATGATTATTCCTTAATGCTGGTTGCTCCTATGATACCAATTATTTTACGCTTTTGTGACACATCATTGACAGTTTTCTAATGGAAGGTTATGTCTCAGTAGGATGTATTTTAAATCCAGTGAAAGCAAAAATGAGAAGAAAAATGTGTAAAATGAAGAAAAACTGAAATTTCTTCTCTTTTCACATGTAGAGATTTTTTTGTGTATGGTTTGTTAACTCTAAATTCTTTATGTTATTCTAACATTTTAGTCACTTACTAAGTTTTGCTTCTATGATACATTATTAAATATGATCATATGTATATGACTCCTTAGCTTTGACCAAGGAAATGTGTATATAGTATATACCCTCCCAAGTGCCTTACTGCTCATACAGTAATAGTTTGAATAGTTTGAAGTCTAAAGGACTAGAGTTCAGCACCAGTACAAACTAGGTCAGGTGTACTGTATGTTGTGTCTGTAATTGACGGACAGAACAGAAGGGCAGCAGACACAGTGTTACAAGGTTTTTCCTGTGAAAAATACCTAAATACATTTTCTCCTATACACAGGACAGGGGATAAGTATCTGATCATGGGGGGTGTTGATACAACTGGGACCCCCGGCGATCTCCAGAATGAGGCCTCGGCTCTTAGAAAGAGTGCATGCCATCTGCAGCAGTGCTGTACTCTTCAGGTATCTTCAGGACACCCATAGAAATGAATAGAGCACATGCCATATGCAACATGGACTCTCTCTATGAGCCAGGATCTGTTCTAGATGCCAGCAGTTGGACCTCCACCCATGATCAGATATTATCCCTATTATCCCCTGTGGTTATGTGCTTAGTTATTCTTCAATGAAAAACCTGAGGAATTGAAGAGGAATTTCCACGAGTAATTCCTCTCACTTATTCCTCTCCAATCCATTCAGCAGTGCCATACCCCATTGATTTTAATTGAATTCCGCTCCTCAGTCCGGAATTCCATTCTGCATGAAGAATGAACATGTTCTTTTTTCATGCAGAATCTGCGTGTAAATCCCCTTAGACCGCAAATGTTTCCTCCTACATTCCATGCGGAAAATCTGTGCAGAATTTCACATCAATTCCACGCAATTTCTGCAAGAATTCCACGCAAACTATTTAAAAAAAAAAACGGAAATTCTGCGGCAATTTTTTTTTAGCTAGAATTCCTCACCAATTCCTCAGTGTGAACATACCCTAATGCTGTGCCTTCTGTCCTTCCATTCTATAAACATTAATAGGCCTTACTGAATTAACAATAAGGAGGAGGTACTTAGAAGGACATGTACTGTGTACACATTTCCTTGGTCCCAACTAAGGAGACATATTTAAATAACTTATCCCCTCTCCTGTGGATATTTTCTGGGCACTGCTTTGAACCTTGTGGGCATTGTGTATCTCTGTCTTTCCAAACATTGTAACTATTTGACCTTGTGGCCTTTAAAAAAAAAAAATGAAAGGTGGGATCTGATTGGTTGCTATGGGCAATCATTGTTTCTTTGAACATGGTTTAATAAATTTCCTCATTGTGCGCAATCAGATTTATTAAAACCTGTGCAAAGGAAAAGTATAGCAACCAATCAGATTGCTTATTTTATTAAACTTTTTTTTTTTTTTAATGAAAAAAACAATCTGCTCCACTTTTCCTCTACATAGGTTTTCTTAAATCTCCCCATGAAACTTTAATATGATTTCTATGCTCATCATTTTACATCTTCTGTGAAATGTTTCTAAAAATCCAAAGCTGTTCCTACATGTTTATTTTAGCGTATAAATCTGTAATTCTTCTAATAAAATTGTTTTGCATGCTTAATTTGACCTGCTATAACTAAGGCATACCACTTCTGAGGTAGATAATGGAGTTGTGTGCAGGCACCATGTGACTTGAATAGAGCACTTACAATATGTTCAGACATCATGCAATTTGTGAAATTCTGAAGGTAGCCTTGAATTTCTGTCATATGTTTTACTATTTGGACACAGATTAGCTGGTGGCAGTTACCTAAGCAATACACTCTGACTTAGCAACTATTCATTTATTTAGGTGTATTTTGATCTGGGCACCCTGACCCCATTACCATAACTATGTCAGATTTTATCTATTCAGCACATTAATGAATTCAGTGAATGTGTACTATCAAATGTTATTATTTATGTTAGTAATTATGTTTGTTTTAATTTATTTGAAGACTTAGGGGGGGGGACATTTATTTAGGTGGGGTATTTAGAGCCTTTTTTTTTTTTTTTGCTTATAAAAGTTGCACAAAAAGTCTCACATGCACCTAAGCACTTTTTTGTGCGACTTTTGTGAGTAAGCAAAAAGTTACAAAAAGCCTTACCTAAGCAAATTTCAGTTTTCACTTTGCCGTGGTCAAGTATTTATGATGTGCGAAAGTCGCACGTAGGGGAAAAAAATGCGCAAACTCCTTACAAAAAGTCACAAATCTGCGACGGGTCAAAACTCCCATACGTGAGCAAAAAAGTCTCACTAAAGTCTCACCTGCAACTTTTTTTGTTTTGCTTATGTGCTCCAAATTTATCAACCACCTGTGATAGTATGATAAATATGTTGCATATAAGCAAAACTAAAGGAAAAAAAAACATACACCTTCAGAACTTGCTTACCAAAGTGTAAACCCATCTTTATTGCTCTGTATTACTTAACCGTAGACAGTCTGTATGCCACTCAAAAGCTCAATGCACATAGCTTTTTTATTTGCATGTGGCATTATTGTATGGATAGGGTCCAAAGGCTGCATGATATTACAGTGGTTTTGTCTCCATAGAGTAGCTGCAGCTTGGGACTTGGGACAGGTTATAAAAAACTCAAGTTTTCTGCATTTTTTCCAACACATTTTATTTATTACAAAAATAAAGTTTAAATAGAGAATGAGAAATGTAAAACAACAATTTAGGAAACTGTTAAAGGGGTACTCCAGTGGAAAACTTTTTTTTTTATTAACTGGTGCCAGAAAGTTAAACAGATTTGTAAATTACTTCAATTAAAAAATCTTACTCCTTCCAGTACTTATTAGCTGCTGAATACTACAGCGGAAATTCTTTTCTTTTTGAAACACAGAGCTGTCTGCTAACACCATGAGCACAGTGCTCTCTGCTGACATCTCTGTCCATTTTAGGAACTGTCCAGAGCAGCATATATTTGCTATGGAGATTTTCTACTACTTTGGACAGTTCCGAAAATGGACAGAGATGTCAGCAGAGAGTACTGTGCTCATTATGTCAGCAGACAGCTCTGTTTCAAACGGAAAATAATTCCCACTGTAGTATTCAGCAGCTAATAAGTACAGGAAGGATTAAGATTTTTTAATAGAAGTCATATACAAATCTGTTTAACTTTCTGGCACCAGTTGATTTAAAAAAAAAGTTTTTCACTGGAGTACCCCTTTAAGCACAAAGCTTCAGCTTGTTTATGGCTATAGCTTATCCTTGTATTTTAAAACACATATTTATGTCACTCTTCCAACAATAGATAGATTCATGCTGGGCTGGATTGAAATGATGATTAAGGCATTTCTCTATATTTATTTTTTTTTGCCTCAGGTATTATAATTCATAATAAGCTCTCCAGGGTACAAATCCAATATACTGGCATTATAATACTAAGTATAGTGATGTTTATACTGCAAAATAAATAAATAAATACGTTCCTTAAATTTTTTATAATGTTATAGTTATGTGATACCTGGAGAGTAGCAGGTCAATTTTAACTTTGTGTAATAAATATTACATAGATAGTTAAAAGTAATAGTTTGTGCTTTCACAATATATTTATTAAAAAATATTGAATAGAAATTTATCATCAGAAAATTACTTATTTTTAGTGTCAAAAGGAGAAATTTATTGACAATATAAGAAAAAAAAAACAATAATAAAGCTGAAATAAGCCATATACTCCATAAGGGGTAGAAAAAAGTAATAATAACATCTCACATTATCATAGAACATGGTCACAAAATAGTGTAAAGCATAAAAATAAAAAAGAAAAGGAACAACTTGGCAGTGGTCAAGCTATCTACACCTGCATCAGAGTTACATCAGCATATGAAAGGTCAAATACTGTCGTGGTCTAAACACCTCGCACATATGTCCAGGGGGAGAGAGGAGAGTAGCAGTAAAGAAATACAAGCAGAAGGAAATAAAAAGCTCATAAGGAAACGTAGTAAGACACATCAGGGGCATGCGGTGAGACAATCCAAGGCTGTCATATTTTATCGAACAATTCCATTTAATCAGCTCTAATTGCATTCAACTTTTCAGATACCATTATATTATTAATTCTCGAAATCACCATAGGCACAGAAAATACATCAGAACGCCATTTAGAAGCGACATGGATCCTGGCCGCCAAAAAAATGAACTGCGTAAGGTGAAATTGGGGGTTAGACATACCCTCCGGCTTTTTACTAAATAAACAGACCTCAGGTGTAAGGGGGCACGCTCTGTCCGTGACCGCAGAGACAAGGTCGGTAATCCTACGCCAGAAAGTAACTATATGTGGACAAGCCCACCATATATGCAACATCGAACCATTATCCGTGCAGCCGCGGAAACATATCGGGGAAACAGGTGGATATATAGCATGAAGGCTTGTAGATACATAGTAGGTTCTGTGCAGAATCTTAAGAGCTATTTCGGCTAGAGAGACCTGCCAGCTGCCCCGGCTCAAATTTTCACAATAGGAACGCCATTCAGAAAGTGGCAGAGACAGCTGGAGATCCTCCTCCCATTGTGTTATAAAAGGCAATTTTTTGTCAAAGGGAGGACAGTTTAGAGCAGAGTATATAAGTGAAAGAGAACCAGGTCTCAAAGGAGAGTAGAGTGTCATAGCTTCAAAAAAGGTAGAGTCAACCTCAGAGGAGAAGGGAACTGAGGAATGTGGAAAGGAGAGAATTTGAGATAAACGGAAAAGCTCAGCAGCCGGGGGTTATGTCTGGAAATAAATATGTCTCTAGACATAACCTTTTTCCTTATGAGGAAGCAGTGTAAGGAAGTGAGGCGATGTTCTATCCACCATGTGAAAGAAGTCAGATTAAGACCCGGAGGAAAGGAAGGATTACTGAAGAGGGGTGTAGCAGGAGATATAGGGAACTGAAGAGGGACCTTAAAGCGAACTGATCTCCAGAGTAGCAGGGAGTAAAGAGAAAGAGAAGCACAGGAAGAGACATACAAAGAGATAGGACGGGAGAACCACATTAGGGACGATAATGTATGGGGGGAGAGAAGGCTATTTTCCAACAAAACCCCTCTGAGGATGGTGTTGGGTGCAATACAAAGCAGTAACTGAGCCAATCTAGCGGCTCTATAGTATAGTAAGAAGTTGGGGACCGAAAGGCCACCCACCCTCTTATGAAGATACATTATGGACCTTGGAATACGAGGGTGGAGACCTCTCCAGATGAAGCGGAATACATCCCCCTGTAAAGCTCTCAATTCCGCAACACATATTGGGATGGGAAGTGTACGGAATAGATACAATAATCGCGGGAGCACCACCATCTTAACTGAATGGAGGCGACCCAACCATGTAATGTGGGGCAGATTCCATCTGGCGAGGTCTTCACGTATAGATGTGAATAGGGGGGGGGTAATTGAGCCTATATAAAGAAGACAGATCAGAAGGCAGTGAGATGCCTAGGTAGGGAAGATGGGAGGAAGAGGGACGGATAGAGAAGTTTAGACTAATTAGGTCAGAAACTAGGTATTAGAATACAATATTTCAGATTTGGATTTGTTAACCACCAGGCCCGAGACGGAAGAGAAGCGATCAAGAATAGAAAACAGATTAGGGAGAGTGACAAGAGCATTGATTAGTGTAAGAAGCAGGTCATGGGCAAATAAATTAACCTTATACGTAGATCCAGCAATAGAGATGCCCGAGACCTCCTGTGAGAAAAAAATTACTTTTTTTTAACCCCTTAAGGACCAGGGGGTTTTCCGTTTTTGCACTTTCGTTTTTCCTCCTTACCTTTAAAAAATCATAACCCTTTCAATTTTGCACCTAAAAATCCATATTATGGCTTATTTTTTGCGACACCAATTCTACTTTGCAGTGACATCAGTCATTTTACCCAAAAATCTACTGCAAAACGGGGAACAAAATCATTGTGAGACAAAAATGAAAAAAAAAAAACACTAAATTTTGTAACTTTTGGGGGCTTCTGCTTCTACCCAGTAAATTTTTCAGTAAAAATTACCCATTCTCTTTATTCTGTAGGTCCATACAATTAAAATGATACCCTACTTATATCGGTTTGACTTTGTCTTACTTCTGAAAAAAAAATCATAACTACATGCAGGAAAATTTATACTTTTAAAATTGTCTTATTCTGACCCCTATAACTTTTTAATTTTACCGCGTATGGGTTGGTATGAGGGCTTATTTTTTGCGCCGTGATCTGAAGTTTTTAGCGGTAACCTTTTTGTATTGATCGGACTTGTTTTCATGATATAAAAAGCCACACTATTTTGAACTTTGGAATTTTTTTGCGCATACGCCATTGACCGTACGGTTTCATTAACAATATATTTTTATAATTCGGACATTTCCGCACGTGGCAATACCACATATGTTTATTTTTATTTACACAAGTTTTTTCTAATTTTTTTGCAATGTTATAGCTCCCATAGGGAGCTATAACACTATACACACTGATCTTTTACATTGATCACTGGTCTCTCATAGGAAACCAGTGATCGATGATTCTGCCGCTTGACTGCTCATGCCTGGATCTCAGGCACTGAGCAGTCATTCGGTGATCGGACACCAGGAGGCAAGGTAGGAGACCCTCCTCGTGTCTAACAGCTGTTCGGGACGCCGCGATTTCGCCGCGGTGATCCCGAACAGCTCCCTGAGCTAACCGGCATGGTTTCACTTTCACTTTAGACGCAGCGTTCAACTTTGAACACCGCGTCTAAGTGGTTAATAGCGCGTGGCACCGCGATCACTGCCGCGCGCTATTAGCCACTGGTCCCGGCCATTGTTAGAGGCTGGGCCCAACCCGTGGCGGTCCGTCCCGTCCCGTCGTGGCCCCGAGTTATAGAAAGGGAAAGGACTCAGGACGTACTGGTACATCCTTGGTCCTTAAGGGGTTAATGGGGTATTCCAGGGTTCAGTAACTTATCCCCTATCCACTGCATAGGGCATAAATGTCTAATTGCAGGGGTTTAACAGATCTGCTGAATAAGGATCCAGCTTTCCTGGTTAAATAGGGCATCAAGTTGAGCTTACACCACTGTGATGTTCATTTTAAATGGAGCCTCCATAGATAGCTGAACACTTTACTTAGTAGCTCCATAGAAAATGTATGGAGTGGAGGTACACATGCTTGTTTTGCACCATTATTCAGCCAGGAGAGTTGTGTCCACATTCAGGAGACCTAAAAGGGGTACTACAGTGGAAAACTTTTTTTTATTTTTTTTAAATCAACTGGTGCCAGAAAGTTAAACAGATTTGTAAATTACTTTAATGCAAAATACTCACATACAAAATGACAAAAGGGAAGAGAGATCAACAGGGGGGATATTAACCTCTGGAGGTTAATATCCCCCCTGTTGATCTCTCTCCCCTTTTGTCATTTTGTATGTGAGTATTTTGCATTAAAGAAACGTATTGCTGAAGAAGATCGGTGAGTGACGATTGATTTTCCATATTCTCTTAATATTGGATTACTGTACTCCTGCATATCAGTCAGAGCACCCCCACCTTCTCAATAGACTGTTTTCCCGAACCGCATATCCCGGTCCACCATATCCAGTTGGTCAGCAGTTGCAGTGCCGGACATATTCTCCATTTCGCTTTAGATTTGTAAATTACTTCTTTAAAAAAATCTTAATCCTTCGGGTACTTATTAGCTGCTGAATACTACAGAGGAAATTATTTAGTTTTTTTGGAACACAGTGCTCTCTGCTGACATCATGACCACAGTGCTCTCTGATGACATCTCTGTCCATTTTAGGAACTGTCCAGAGCAGTATATGTTTTCTATGGGGTTTTTCTCCTACTCTGGACAGTTCTTAAAATGGACAGAGGTGTCAGCAGAGAGCACTGTGGTCATGATGTCAGCAGATAGGTCCTCTGTAGCAATTTTATCTGTAGTATTCAGCAGCTAATAAGTACTGAAAGGATTAAGATTTTTTAAAATAACTAATTTACAAATCTGTTTATTTTCTGGCACCAGTTGATAAAAAAAAAAAAAAAAGTTTTCCACCGGAGTATCCCTTTAAGTGGTCCCAGCAGTTGGATCCCTTGTGATCAGACATTGATCCCCTATCGTGTGGATATGGAATAACTTATTGGGCACTGGAATATCCCTTTGCATCAAAATTTAATGTTGTGACATTTTAGAGAAATAAATGTTCTGAAACTGTCTGGGAATGGGTTCTTGAGTCCCCAAAGTGGTCCCAGGTGGCTTCTTCTAACCCTACCAAGCTTAGATTATAGCTTTTTCTATCAAAAAGATATCTGTCAAATAAGCCCAGCAGGAAGGGTAGAAGCCAATTGGGACCACCTGGACCATCATTTGTTGATAGAAAGAGGATGTCTCTATATCATGCTGCTCATTGTTCAAACAACATGAATCTCCTGACAGGTTCCTTTATAAGATACCTGAAGCCTTTCAAAAACTTTTGACCAATCCTAAGGCCAGGTCAAAAGTTTTTATCAGTATTGGAAAACAGGCAAACATTCTAGGGTTAAAGGACGTGCTTGCTACCCTAAACCATAGCTATAAACTGGAGTAAATAGTGACCATAGGCCGTGGTTGTATTCTATGTCACCTGGACTATAGGGGAGATTTATCAAAACCTGTGCAAAGGAAAAGTTCTCCAGTTGCCCATGGAAACCAATCAGATTGCTTCTTTTATTTTGCAGAGGCCTTGTTAAAAATGAAAGAAGTGAGCTGATTGGTTGCTATGGGCAACTGGGCAACTTTTCCTCTGGACAGGTTTTGATAAATCTCCCCCTACATGATTATGATATTGGAGAACTTCTCTCCTGATGGACAATGTTGTTTCCTTTTTCCACTTATTATTTTAAGCTCAAGCCTTCATTACACGAATCGC
This sequence comes from Hyla sarda, assembly GCF_029499605.1. NCBI lineage: Eukaryota > Metazoa > Chordata > Amphibia > Anura > Hylidae > Hyla > Hyla sarda. The sequence goes on along the minus strand of NC_079189.1, from coordinate 114,258,219 downwards.
TGTACACCATACAGTACTTTATGAGATGTTTCTCCAAATACCTTTCATAATTTTTGCACCATACCACCAAGTTTATTGGATGATGTTTATTTGACTTTTCTGTTTAATATGTTATGTTAACTTATTTCAATGTATACGGCTATATGTCTTGCTTATTGTATTTTTAAATTTTTTGAAAAATGTATGAAAAAATATTTTGAACAAAAAAAAGTTTTTATCGGTTGTGCTCTGGGTATTCAATCATAAACCTATGGCTACAACTAGAGGGGAGAACTTACAGCTGAGCTCTGCTTCTCCCCACTCTCTGTGCACAAGATGGCCCCATAGACTTAAATCATTAGACTGTCTTGGTCACGTGCGGAGATCCCAGAAAAAAGATGCTTATCACAGTCTTCTCAAATCTAATGATTGCCCCGGGTCTGAACACTTAGACCCCAATAGATACAGGAAAAACCTTTGACAGTTTCCAAGGATAGAAGATGTGCAGCCATTAGCAATAAATGTAAATGGGCCACATGAGTGATACAGTGATTGATTGTATCCTAAAAGATTCCAATGAAACGTTCAACTTGTCCCCAAAAACCAAGCTCTCAGACAGCTTTGCAAAGAAAAAAAGGAGACTGCACTCACTGTCCAGTGATCATAATTTTACTTGAGTTCGTAAGGCATTTACAATACGTGCAGATAAAGCATAAGGAGACTGGAGGCAGAGGTGATGGCGTGACAGTAATGTTTTGCATGCTAAGCGTGCTTCCACTAGCCGACATTAGTGCCGTCTCCTTTTTTCTTTGCTATATTTTGTGATTGTCTCTATACGAGTATGCACCCCGAAACTCCAGGATCAGGCTAGGTTCTTTGTGGTCATCATTTAATTGTGAACTTAAAGGGGTACTCCGGTGGTTAATTTTTTTTACTATATGGCATCTTCTTTGTAAGTTTTGTTTTTTTGCAATATACATGTGTTATATGTTTTGGCAGCATGTGTGTGTTTTTCTTACCTGTTTGTTGGGCAGGAAGTTCTGTAGTTCAGAGGGTTTTCTTTTACTGTTGTCCACAGTTCTGAGTCTGTTGTGGACAAGATGTCATAGCATTTTTTTTCCTCTGTCTGCAAGAGAAAAATAAGCCACGCCCCCTCATCTCATCCAGCCGAGTACACAGCTCCTCCCCTCCCCCTGCTCTGTATTCTAAGGACGCAGGTCTACAGAGGAGAAGGACCTCACAGAGAAGATAAGTGTTATCTGAAAGGGATGATCACAAGGTGCACGGGCTGGGGATGTATGGACTGCAGGGGAATAAATCTCATACTGGGAATGATCTCTATATGTGAAGGGGGAGGGGGGACTCCTGAATGACACATGCTGGGAGTTGTAGTCCCTGTTGTGTGTGTGCATGCTAGTGTTTACAAACCAGTGTGCCTCCAGCTGTTGCAAAACTACAACTCCCAGCATGCCCTGACAGACTTTGGGCATGCTGGGAGTTGTAGATTTGCAACAGCTGGAGGCACACTGGTTGGGAAATGCTGTTCTAGCCTATACTGTATATCTTCTATGCCCTTCAGAGGTGTGGTGAACTACAACCCCCAGGAGACTAAAGAGGCAGCATGCTGGTGTTATACCACAGACTGAAGACTCCTGAATGACACATGCTGAGAGTTGTAGTCCCTTTTGTGTGTATATGACGGTGTATCCCAACCAAGTCTGATTTATATTAGTGTGCTGTGTATAAGGGGGCTGACCCGGGAAAATAGTAGGATGGGTAAAGGGCGGAACAAACAAACAAAAGCTTGAGCCGTGCGGCTAAAAGGGAAAGTAAAAGTGCCTGGCTAGCTCAGGGAGCTGCATCCCGAACAGCTGTAGCACAGGAGGAGGTCTTCTTACCTTCTCCGGCGCTGTCCGATCGCCGAATGAATGCTTCAAGCCTGAAATCCAGGCTTGAGCATTCAATTGCCGAAAACACTGATTGATCCATTCCTATGGAGATGCATCAATCAGTGTAAAAGATCAGTTAATGCAATGTTATAGCCCCCTATAGGAGCTATAATATTGCATAAGAAAAGTGTAAAAAAAAATCATTAATCATTAACCCTGATCAAAAAGTCTGATCAGAACAAAAATGGTACCGCTAAAAACTTCAGATCACGGCGCAAAAAATGAGCCCTATAGTGCCCTGAACACAGAAAAATAAAAAAGTTATAGGGGTCAGAAGATGACCATCTTAAACGTATACATTTTCCTGCATGTATTCATGATTTTTTCTGAAGTGATACAAAATCAAACCTATACAAGTAGGGTATCATTTTAACTGTATGGACCTACAGAATAATGATAAGGTATAATTTTTTGCCGAAAAATATACTGTATAAAAACGGAAGCCCCCAAAACTTCCAAAATAGTGTTTTTTCATCAATTTTGTCGCACATTGATGTTTTTCCCGTTTCACCGTAGATTTTTGGGTAAAATGACTAATGTCATTACAAAGTAGAATTAGTGACGCAAAAAATAAGCCATCATATAGAATTTTAGGTGAAAATTTTAAAGAGTTATAATTTAAAGTTAAGGAGGAAAAATTGAAAATGAAAAAGCGGAAAAAGCCCGGGTCCTTAAGGGGTTAAAATAGCTGCAACCTCAATAGATTGCAGGTGTTTGTTTTTTTAGTATAATATACTTAGTTTTCACATGGCCACTTAACAGACACAACATCTTAACATTTCCCGTCACTTTTTAGATTGTATTGTGTACAATGGGCAATGGGATCAAAAAAATTCCGAGCCCTAACAAATTGATACTTTATGTTAACACCTTCCAGTAAAATACATTTATATTGTGTTTTAAAAATCCTGTTCACCTCTAGTTAAAAATCTTTACACATTACAGGGCATGCTATGGATCTGTAGCATGACTATTATGTTGCATTAATGTAGTATACTTTTGAATTTCAATAAGTATGGCAAGTAGTTCTGTTCCAGGAGGATATAGTGCCCTGTCTTAGCGATAACCCTTATGTACACAGTTTCCCACATGTACACAGGGTTATTTGTAGAGTTAACCAACCAGAGATTTAATGGATTATTAGTACTTCCACCAAACAGGCATTTGATTCATAGGCTATGCAGTGCCCCACAGAAAAAAACCAAAACAAAAAGGATCTTCAAAAAGAGTTTCAAAAGTAAAATCTGCAGTAAAAAAATTTACACATGCAAATATATTTCTCTACATGCTGCAAATTTTCTGCAATATATGTGGTAAGATAAAAAAAAAATCAAACCTGTTAGCCCACTTTTTTTTTAGGTAAGTACACCGTATATAAAACAACAGATAGTAGGAGGTAGGAACTGAATTGGAGGCTGACTTCTTAGAAGAAGAGGTAGAGGCAGCTGTGCTTTCACTGGAAGGAGGGTAAAGTCCGTTCCCAAATGGGTTTACGGAAGCTTCCTATAAGATGTTCCGAGATAATCTGTTGCCATTCATGACGAAAGTGTTCAATAGTGTTTCAGCTATTTGCCCATTCTCTAAACAATCTCTAGAAGCTATGATTGTAGTTATACCAAAACTGGGGAAAGATCGTACGGCATGTGGGAAATACAGACTGGTTTCACAAATTAACTGTGATATTAAATTGTATTCTAAGCTTCTTGCAGGAAGGCTGAGCAGAATTATTCCGCAGGTGATAGATCAAGACCAGGTGGGCTTTGTCCCAGAAAGGGAGGATTTATATAATACATTGCGCACCATTGCTTTGATTGATCATGTTAAGAAGGCAAAAATATCACCATGCTTGTTGGTCGTGGATGCCAAGAATGCATTTCGATATGGTGCATTGTCAGTTCATCCAGACATCTCTAACCCAGATTGGGTTTGGTACGGTATTTATGAACTGATTTATGGCCTTATACTCAGCTCCCACTGGGCAAGATAGAGTCAACAGCACCCCATCGAAGGCATTAAATGTAAAAAATGGCACCAGGCAGGGGTGTCTTCTGTCACCCCTGCTGTATATGATAACAAAGGAGCATTTAGCTATTGCCATCCATAGGAACCCAGTCATAAAGGGGGTACTAATGGGCCAGGTCCATCATAAATTGGCCTTATATGCAGACGACCTGATTTTATGCACTGCTCAAAAAAATTAAGGGAACACTTAAACAACACAATGTAACTCCAAGTCAATTACACTTCTTTGAAATCCCACTGTCCACTCAGGAAACAACACTCATTGACAATAGAGATGTCGCGAATTGTTCGCCGAACAGTTCCCGGCGAATTTCGCATGTTCGCGTTCGCATCGCCGGGCGAACATATGTGAAGTTCGATCTGACCCCTATACTTTAACATTGCCGTAAACTTTGACCCTGTGAGTCAGAGTCAGCAGACACATTACAGCCAATCAGCATCAGTCCCTCCCTTCCAGACCCTCCTACCTCTTGCACGGACGCCATTTTAGCCTCATTCAGCATGCTGCAGGCTTAGGAAGTGGAGGGTTAGAGAAGCTGCTCCTGCTGTATAGGGAAAGCGATAGCTAGGTTGCTGCTAGGTGGTGTATTCAGGGTCCAGTTTACTCCTAAAGCACTAGTGTAACATCTGCTTTAAGGACAGCACCCAAAAAAGCCCTTTTTGGGGCTGAAATATATCAGTCCTGGTTGGGAGGGAACCGCTGGTTAAAAGGGGTACTCCAGAATCAAACTTAAGTTCCTTCAAGCAACTAACTACTACAGTATTCAAAGGGCTGAAAGATATCAGTCCGTTAGTCCTGCAATAACTGGAGGCACCCTCGTTGGGAGGGAACCGCTGGTTAAAAGGGGTACTCCAGAATCAAACTTAAGTTCCTTCAAGCAACTATCTACTACAGTATTCAAAGGGCTGAAAGATATCAGTCCGTTAGTCTTGCAACAGCTGGAGGCACCCTGGTTGGGAGGGAAATGCTGGTTAAAAGGGGTACTCCAGAATCAAACTTAAGTTCCTTCAAGCAACTAACTACTACAGTATTCAAAGGGCTGAAAGATATCAGTCCATGTGTTTTGCAACAGCTGTAGGTACCCTGGTTGGGGACCACTGCTTAAAAGTGGAACTCCGCTGGCAAGCTTTTTTTCTTTAAAGCAACTAACTACTACAGTATTCAAAGGGCTAAAATATATCAGTCCGTGGGTTTTGCAACAGCTGGAGGAACCCTGGTTGGGGACCACTGCATAAAAGGGGAACTCCGCTGGCAAGTTTTTTTGCTTATTGTCACACTAGTGCAAATCACATTAGGTGTGACAGTTGTGCAAATAAAAAAAATACCTTTTTTGTCTGTTAAATAAAATCAGCCATCACTGTTAGTTCACGTCACAGTTGCCATTTTGCCTGCCTGCAGGGCAAATTGTGTCACCCTAGTGCAAATCACATTAGGTGTGACAGTTGTGCAAATTAAAAAAAAAAAAAAACTTTTTTGGCTGTTAAATAAAATCAGTCGTCACTGTTAGTTCACTTCACAGTTGCCATTTTTCTTGCCTGCAGGGCAAATTGTGTCACCCTAGTGCAAATCACATTAGGTGGGACACTTGTGTAAATTTAACCAAAAAAATTACAGGCAGAGGAAGGCCACCCTGCAGGGTCCGTCGTGGTGCTGGGATTCCCTTTGGCCCTAGAATGGCCAGTGTTCAAAGGCCACGAACCCTGAACCCCCAAAGTTCTGAGGACTTAGTTGACTGGCTATCACAAGACACCCAATCTACTACTAAAGCTTCCGCTCGGAACCTTGACGCACCGTCCTTCTCCTCCTCTAGCTTAGCTTCGGGCACCTCTCATGCTACCACTTGCCCGCCTGCCGCCACCACCAACACTAGCACCACAGCAGCTTTACTTCATCCGTCAGAGGAGTTATTTACACATTAGTTTGAAGACATGAGTGATGCACAACCATTATTGCCAGAGGATGTAGTTAACAGGGATATGTCTCAATCAGGCAGCATTACACACATGGACGTACGGTGTGATGATGATGTTGTACCCGCTGCTGCTTCCTTTCTTGAGGTGTAAGATAGCGGTAAAGGTGTTGATGATGACGATGTGTCCGACGGGTGCCTGCTAGAAGAGAAGAAGAGGGGGAAAGTTCAGATGGGGAGACAGAGAGGAGGAGGAGACGAGTTGGAAGCAGGGGGAGGTCGTCGCAAGGAGCTAGTGGCACAGTCAGACAGCATGCATCGGCACCCGGGGTCAGCCAGACGGGACACCAATCAACGCATGCTGTTGCCACCACCAGAATGCCGTCATCGCAGAGCTCAGCAGTGTGGCATTTTTTTTGTGTGTCTGCCACATGATGTCACATTACAAACGCCTATGGGATCAACACGTCAGTACAAGCAGCACACAAAGTCAAAGACGCCATCCTCCTCCTGGTCCAGCATCTTCAGCCAGGTCAACCACTGCTGCCCTCCTTGCCCCCTCTCAACCATCCGCCTCTCCGTCTCTCGCCTTGAGCAGCTCCTGCTCATCTGCCCACAGTCAGGTGTCTGTCAAGGAGATGTTTGAGCACAAGAAGACAATGTCTCAAAGTCACCCCCTAGCCCGGCGTCTGACAGCTGGCTTGTCGGAACTGCTAGCCCGCCAGCTTTTACCATACAAGCTGGTGGAGTCTGAGGCCTTTAAAAAATTTGTAGCCATTGGGACACCGCAGTGGAAGGTACCCGGACGAATTTTTTTTGCACAAAAGGCAATCCCCAGCCTTTACTCCATTGTGCAAAAGGAAATTATGGCATGTCTGGCACATAGTGTAGGGGCAAGGGTCCATCTGACCACTGATACCTGGTCTGTAAAGCATGGTCAGGGCAGGTATATCACCTACACTGCTCATTGGGTAAACCTGGTGACGGCTGCCAAGCATGGAATGCGTGGCTCTGCAGAGGAGTTGTGACACCGCCACGACTTGCAAGCAGGCCTGCTGCCACCTCCTCTACTCCTCCTACTCCATCCTCTTCCATAACATCCTCGGCCGAGTCCTCTTCCACTGCTGTGTCTTGCTCCACATCACCGGCACCCCCCCAGCTCCCCAGGTGATATTCCACATCCCGGATATGGCAGTGTCACGCCATCTTTGGGTTGACTTGCCTCAAAGCGGAGAGTCACACTGCACCAGCGCTCCTGTCAGCCCTGAACGCACAGGTGAACCAGTGGCTGACTCCGCACCAACTGGAGATCGGCAAGGTGGTTTGTGACAACGGAACAAATTTGTTGGCAGCATTGAGGTTTAGCAAGTTGACACATGTTCCGTGCATGGCACATGTGTGTAATCTGATTGTACAACGCTTTGTGCTCAAGTACCCAGGCTTACAGGATGTCCTGAAGCAGTCCAGGAAGGTGTGTGGCCATTTCAGGCGTTCCTACACAGCCATGGCGCACATGTCAGATATCCAGCGGCGAAACAACATGCCAGTGAGGCGCTTGATTTGCGACAGCCGACGCATTGGAATTCAACACTCCTAATGTTCGACCGCCTGCTCCAACAAGAAAAAGCCGTCAACAAATATTTGTATGACCGGGGTGCTAGGACATCATCTGCGGAGCTGGGAATTTTTTTGCCACGTTACTGGAGGCTCATGCGCAATGCCTGTAGGCTCATGCATCCTTTTGAGGAGGTGACAAACCTGGTCAGTCGCACCGAAGGCACTATCAGCGACATCATACCGTTTGTTTTCTTCCTGGAGCGTGCCCTGCGAAGAGTGCTGGATCAGGCAGTGGATGATCATGAAGAGGAAGAGTTGTGGACACCATCACCACCAGAAACAGCCTTATTAGCATCGCTTGCTGGACCTGCAGCTATGCTGGAAGAGGATTGTGAGGAAGAAGAGTCAGAGGAGGAATGTGGCTTTGAAGAGAAGGAGGAAGACCAACCACAGCAGGCATCCCAGGGTGCTCCTTGTCACCTATCTGGTTCCCGTGGTGTTGTATGTGGCTGGAGGGAAGAAGATTATACCTTCCCTGTCATCACTGAGGACGAGGAACGGGACATGAGTAGCTCGGCATCCTTCCTTGTGCAAATGGGGTCTTTCATGCTGTCGTACCTGTTGAAGGACCCTCGTATAAAAAGGATGAAGGAGAACGACCTGTACTGGGTGTCCACGCTACTGGACCCCCGGTATAAACATAAAGTGCCTGACATGTTACCACATTACAGCAAGGCGGAAAGGACTCAGCAGGTCCAAAATAAATTAAGAAGTATGCTGTACACAGCGTATAAGGGTCATGTCACAGCACAACAGGGATCTAACAGGGGAAGAGGTGAAAGTAATCCTCCTCCTCCTCCCACGAACACGCCGGCAAGGACAGGAAGCTATACAGACATGCTGTTGATGGAGAACATGCTGAGCTTTTTAAGTCCTATGCATCGCCACAGCCCTCTGGGGTCCACCATCAGAGAACGACTTGACCGACAGGTAGCAGACTACCTGGCCTTAACCGCAGATATCGACACTCTGAGGAGCAATGAACCCCTTGACTACTGGGTGTGCCGGCTTGACCTGTGGCCTGAGCTATCCCAATTTGCTCTAGAACTTCTGGCCTGTCCCGCTTCATGTGTCCTGTCAGAAAGGACCTTCAGTGCAGCAGGAGGTATTGTCACTGAGAAGAGGAGTCGGCTTGGTCAAAAAAGTCCGGATTACCTCACCTTTCTTAAGATGAATGAGGGATGGATCCAGAAGGGACTGACACTGGGCGATACATTTGACTGAACAAGGCCTGATCAGATGAGCTGCCTTGGCCTAAAAATGGTCCACACACTGCTGTATTTGAACTCTGAATGCCGGATGACTTGCGTGACTTATCCGCCACCAACTAGGGTTCAAGCCGCAATGTTTTAGGGCACTTTCTGCTTGGCAAAACAAACAGAAATTTTCCAGGCTGCTGCCACAGCAGCGGCTGCGACAATACCAAATTTTCCAGCCAGGTGTACATGCCTAATTTTTCTGGCCTCTGCTGCTGCACTTGTTATGGTGCTTCAATTTTTATGGCCGCTGCTACAGCTGTGGCTGCGACAATACCCAATTTTTCATCCATGTGTATATGCCTAATTTTTATGGCCTCTGCTGCTGCACTTGTTATGGTGCTGCAAATTTTATGGCCGCTGCTACAGCTGCGACATTACCAAATTTTCCTGCCCGGTGTAATGCCTAATTTTTCTGGCCTCTGCTACTGCACTTTTTCTGGTGCTGCAATTTTTCTGGCTGCTGCTACAGATGCGGCTGCGACAATACCCAATTTTTCATCCATGTGTACATGCCTAATTTTTCTGGCCTCTGCTGCTGCAATTGTTATAGTGCTGCAATTTTTATGGCCGCTGCTACAGAAGCGGCTGCAACAATACCAAATTTTTCAGGCATGTGTACATGCCTAATTTTTCAGGTACTCTCTGCTGACATCTCTGTCCATTTTTGCAAACATGGATATTAGATGTATGCTAAGGGTAGCATGGTGGCTCAGAGGTTAGCACTGCTGCCTTGCAGCGCTGGGGTCTTGTGTCCAAATCCCACTATGTGCTGCCTCAAGGGGGGCTCTAACTATGTCATGCCTAAAGGGGGGATCTAACTATGTGCTGCCCAAAGGGAGGCTCTAACTATGTGCTGCCTAACATGGGGGAATCTATGTGCTGTCTAAAGGGGGGAATCTAACTATGTGATGCCTAAAGGGGGGATCTAACTATGCGCTGCCCAAAGGGAGGCTCTAACTATGTGCTGCCTAATATGGGGGAATCTTATGTGCTGCCTAAAGGGGAGCTCTAACTATGTGCTGCCTAACATGAGGGAATATTTGTGCTGCCTAAAGGGGGAATCTAACTATGTGATGCCTAAAGGGGGGATCTAACTATGTGCTGCCCAAAGAGAGGCTCTAACTATGTGCTGCCTAATATGGGGGAATCTATGTGCTGTCTAAAGGGGGGAATCTAACTATGTGATGCCTAAAGGGGCTAAAGCACGTTATTCCAAACCGCCCGGTTCGCCGGTTCGCAAACGCTTTCGCAAACCGAAAATGTTATGTTGGCGACATCACTAATTGACAATCAATTTCACATGTTGTGGTGCAAATGGAACAGACAACAGGTGGAAATTATAGGCAATTAGCAAGACACCCCCAATAAAGAAATGGTTCTGCAGGTGGTGACCACAGACCACATCTCAGTTCCTATGCTTTCTGGCTAATGTTTTGGTCACTATTGAATTCTGGTGGTGCTTTCACTCTAGTGTAAGACGAAGTCTATAACCCACACAAGTGGCTCAGGTAGTGCAGCTCATCCAGGATGGCACATTACGAGCTTTGGCAAGAAGCTTTGCTGTGTCTGTCAGCATAGTGTCCAGAGCATGGAAGCGCTATCAGGAGACAGGTTTGTACATCAGGAGACGTGGACGAGGCCGTAGAAGGGCAACAACCCAGCAGCAGGACCGCTACCTCTGCCTTTGTGAAAGGAGGAGCAGGAGGAGCACTACCAGAGCCCTGAAATATAACCTCCAGCAGGCAACAAATGTGCATGTGTCCACTCTAATAGTCAGAAACAGACTCCATGAGGGTGGTTTGATGGCCCGACGTTCACAGGTGGGGGTTGTGATCACAGCCCAACACTGTGCCATTGATAATTGTTGTGTCATTTTGTTGTCAGCACATTCAACTATGTAAAGCTGAAAGTATTTCATACAATTAGTTCATTCATTCAGATCTAGGATGTGTTATCTTAGTGTTCCCTTTATTTTTCTGAGCAGTGTATATAACTTCTCCTAGGAAATGGTGCTTTTTGGGAGACTAAGCAATTTCAAAGCCACTTTAAAAATGATTGAAGCATTAAATGGTTACTCTCATTAAAACATATTTTTGCTATTGCACTCCTATGGTAAATAAAAAATATTTCTAATATACTTTGTTTAAAAAAAATGAAGTTCTCTATGTTTTATTTGTGCTTAAAAAAGCTCAAGAACACATTTCCCCCATTTCATACACAGACTTTGGACCAAAGCCCAAATGCCGGAAGTGCAGCCTGGAGTGCTGATGGGGGTGTGTCCAACCAACAGCATATTGCGGTCAAGTGAGAGAGGAGCTATGATTGGATGAGGCTGAACCCCCCCCCACCCCACCACCACCACCACCCAGTACTCCAGGCTGCATTTTCTGTGTTTGGACTTCGGTCCAATGTCTGTGATGAGATGGGGATTTTTTTTTAAACAAAGTATATTAGAAATATTTCTTATTTACCATAAGGAGTGCAATAGGTAAAAATTTTTCAATGAGAGTGACCATTTCAGTATTTTGATGGAAGGATAACAATAACACCTGTCTAGGGGTTCAGATCCCTGCTCAGTTAGAGAGTTTGTACCCCTTAAATTATATCCCACTAAAGAACAGGTTATTCATGGATTTAAGGGAATATCAGAATAAGTTCATCTTATGGTTTGGACAAACAAATATAATTAAAATGGACTTGCTCCACAAATGCTTATATATTTTTCAGACAATTCCCATACAGGTCCGGGAATGTTTTTTTTTAAAGCAATTCAAAGAGAGATGGCTAGGTTCATATGGGAGAGTGGTGAGTCGAGAATTAAAATTAAATCCTTGACAAAGAGGAAAGAGCTGGGGGGAGTAGGACTGCCAGACCTGCGGGCCTATCAGGAGGCTGCAGTTATTTCAACAATGCTAGATTGGTCCCGGCAGGAAGACCCAACAAGATGGGTGTCAGTGGTGACATCCTCCACACCAATGAGCCTAGCAGCATTCCCTTTGGTGGACGAAAGTGATAAAAAGTCTCTAACCAAGATGCCCATCTTGATAAGCCATGCCTTACGGGTTTGGGACAGATGGGTGGATAAATTTGAAATAAAACAAAGGCCGGGGGACATGACCCCATTATTCAATAATCCGGCATTGTAGCCTGGTCTAAAAGATCCGGCCTACTTGCAAAAGATGGGAATTGAAATGAAAACTGTTCGGGATTTATTAAATAATGAGGAACCTATAGCTTCCTCCCGCCTTCAGACATAGATAAACTGTTCTTGGAGAAATGCTAAAGGTGGAGAAATGCTAAAAGCCTTATCAAAAGTTTATCAAATATTTATTTTGGCAAGTAACCAGGGCAGGGCTACCTTTTTTCAGAAATGGGAGATAGGTCTGGGGTTTCATCTGAATGAAGAAGATGTGGAGAGAATCTGCGCATTGTAACACGCAATGCCTGGTTCTGCTAGTGTGAATGAGAAAAATTGTAAGAATATCTCCAGATGGCATAGATGTCCTGCATTACTACATAGAGTTTTTCCAGGGTTGACCAACCAATGTTGGAGGTGCAAGACAGAGGAGGGCACCCTCCACCATATTTGATGGAGTTGCCCAAAGATCTGTGTATTTTGGGATAAAGTCTTTGAAATTTACTCTGTATTTATGGGCGAAAGGGTGGAAAATACCCCTCAAGTTACTTTATTGACATTGATCCCAGGCCCCATAGGGCTTTATAAGAGGGGGATCTTGAGATTTTGTCTAGCGGCAGCTAGATTAGTGATTGCAAGACATTGGTGCAGTGAAATGACCCCTTCACTGAGTGAATGGTTTGCCGAGTTATCTCAAATTGCCAGAGCGGAGGAATGGATGTCAGAGGAACATGATTATTTAAAATTATATGACCAGACTTGGAGTAAGTGGCTGGCCTTCATGGAAGGGCCAGAGTTCCCTTGCCTGTTGCTTTTGTAAGGAGCTATAAGAGAAGCTAGAAGAGAAGGTAGAGGGTCTGCCTTGTCCTTTTCTCTTCCTTTTCTTCTCTTTTGTTTTCTTTACTTCTTTTTCGTCTCTCTTTTTCTCTCTCTTTCCTTTTGATGGGTTGGGGAGGGGATCCACTGTGTAAAGATAGCTTAAAACTTGGGCAAGAGTCAGTCTTTAATGAGAGGCAGAAGCTTTGTTTGTCCACAGGAGGAAAGGATTTGATAATTAGCAAATTTGTGATGACGTGGTACGTGCTCCTCTTTGTGTTTTTGTTTTTCAGAACTCAGTGTGTACCCATGGGACGGTGTAATTCCTTAAAATCAACAAAAAGATATAAAGTGGAAAAAAAAAAGATAGTAAGTACACACACACATACACACAGGGATATGCCATCAATAGTAATTCAGTGGGCTTACCTCTGAACCCCCACTTATCAGCTGATAGCACTGCTATGCAGCAGAAAATAAACAATGTAAATTCCTGAAACTGTACATTGTTTGTAGGGGAGGCATTGGGTAATTGCAGAGAAGCTGCAGACCTCTGTCCAGTGTCGTGGGGAATTAGATCAGTCATTTAAAGTGCAGCACTGCTGCAAATGCCATAATCTGTATTGATCACGGCCTCTGAAGGGTTAATGGCGTACATCAGCGCGATCACTGATGTCCGCTATTACCATTAGGTTCGCGGCTGCTTATAGGATCCGGGACCCGCCGTGCATGAAGCGAGAGTGCAGCTCCTGCACTCGTGGCATAGCCGTGCCGTAAATGTACGGCTCTGTGCTCAAAGTTACTCACTACAGCACCATACATTTGTGGCACATGTTCTTAAGTGGTAAACTATGTTCCGTCAATAAACTGAGCCTTGCTACATGGTATGATAGTTTTCTTGTTTCATTTTTGGCTTACAAGAATACATTTGTAGTAAATAGAACTTAGGTATCCAGTCCCACTCTCTTCGAGGATTTCCCTGACAGCAATTGCTTCCATTGGAACCTTCATTATGGACAATATTATGTTGTGTTAGTTAGCTCAATAAATGTAGTAAAGTGCTTTGTCTGAAATGGTTAATAATGTATTCTATGATGTGTTGCAATGATGTCTTCTACAGCCTCCTAAATAAATGATACTAATTAGTTCCCAATATAATAAACTTCATAAAAAGTATTCGGCAGGTCATTTTGTAAACATGGTTTAGTTCCAAGCAATTTAAAGCTGGATGTTGAATGTCAGATTTTTTGGGATGTTGATTGATGAACTTTCATGCAGCCAGTGTATAGTATAGAATAAATATTGATGGCTCATTAACCTCTTTTCAAGCTCAACAGTGTTTCTGCTTTCACAAATAGGTTCAGTTATTTTTTGTTTTGTTTTTATCAAATTTTATTGGTTTTTCATCTTTCTTTTCATTAATAATCCATTACGTTTTTGTCAATTACATATGTCAATCTGAATACTGAAAGAGGGAATTCCACCTAGGCTGTGGAATAATGTATGAAAACCTTGAGTAACTTTAATATATTTCCTCATAATATAACTATTTGCAATGATTTATGTAAATTAAAACTCTACATTTGTACAACTCCTGGCAGAAATGATGGAAATACCACAATAAGAGGCTACTTAAGCAGTTTACTTTGTAATAAATGCACAAATCACAGATATGAAGCAAAATGGTAGGAAGTATATTATCAGTATCTCCTGCACTAATCTATTGGTATAGGCTTGTAGTGGGGTTAATATTGATAAAAAATATACTTATCAATTCTTGTTCTAAGCTGCCATTTGGTGTAATATCTTCTTTTATGCTGATCAGGAGCTTAGTGCACGGTGGGTGTTCTCAAACATGATGAAATCCTTCTTTAATCTTAATAGGAAGTGCTTCCCCCTGTGCTTAGGCTCCTATGCAGCAGAGGGTTGCTCCATTCGGCAGCATAGGAGACTCAGCAAAGAGGGAGTAAGTGTTGAATATTGAAGACAGAAGTCACTATGTGAGTGGGGGTTGGGAACGCTCCCCGTGCAACAAGCTTCTGCTTAGCATATAAAGAAAAATAAGTATATTGGTGGAACGGAGGCACGGAATGGGAATCAGTAAGTATCATTTTCATCAGTATCAACTGCACTACAAGCCTATACCAATAGGTTTGTGTGGGTGATACTGATGACAGATTCCCTTTAATAGCTGAACATTCTGGCTTCGCAAAATTTCCTTCAAGAAATGGAAAATAATTATTTTACCTAAAGTTTCATGTTTCAGTTTTTCCATATCAAGTAGAGGAAAAAAATTATAGAATTACTCAATATTGATAAAAAAAAATCTAATAAACAACAACTGTTATGTGATTTAAATGGGCACTGTCACATACAAAAAATTTTAATATGTTGTAAAGCATGCAAAACCAATAGGTTTTGCAATGCTTTCCTTAGAACATTTTCAGTATTTCATACTGTAAAAGCCAGTCACACAACTGCCCCCCTGCCTGCTTGGACACATACTAGTCCTGCTGTGTCCATGCTTCATCACCAATGTCATGGACACACTTCCTTGATTGACAGTTGTAAGTGCAGGGCTCACAGCTGGAGGGAAAATCCTCTCACTGTCAGCTTGTGTCTAGCTACTGTCAGTGAGGACAAGCTGGAAGTTGTAATTTTGCTAATGCTAGGGGAGATGTGAGCAGACAGCATACTGAGGGAGGGGGTGGAGACCTGCACAGTGAGGCCATACCCCCTCCCTTTGAGAGGAATTCAGACTAGTGAGCTGTATTAATAGTGTAATAAAAAAAATAAAGGTGCTAAACACATAAACATTTGATGTACATGGTCAGGATTAGGTACTGAGTGATATCTAAAAAAGATGTGTTTTTTCGTTGGATCTGACGGGTATGAGTTAAGTGACATATCTTTTGATGTGTCTAACATTTATTATATATGACTTTGTAATGTCATAAAATTTTTGTGCAACTGCACTCCACATGCACAAAAATTAACAAATCCATCATTTATGACACAACAATATGATTTTGTGCAACAGAAACTGGGGTTAAGGAGTCTAAAGTTGAATCTATTTATCTAGCTGTTGCTCTCCTTTAAGTCTTTTTGTACTTTTCAATTTAGAAATTGTCAAATGACAATTATGGAACTGTGACAAAAGGACTATTAGAATAAAGAGGCATACAATAATAATACAAAGTCAATGAGATGAAATGGAGAAGCAAATACAGTGTGCATCATGCTGTAATAATTAAAGCAATCATTCTTAATTTTTCCATTGGATAAATTATGAATAGCAAAGGTAATTGGTAGCCCACTTGACATGAACACTAAAAGCTACAAAGTGTCTTGTGGAAAAAAAAAACTGCGGTCAAGTAGTGGAAACGAATTGTTCCAAGTGGCTCTGAATAATTCAGCTGAGGAAAGATGTAATAATGATCATTAATGTTTTGGCAATGCTCTAAGCTGTATAATTATGTAGGATGCATAAAGGAGAGTGAGGGTTTCATTAAAAGCCATACATATATATATATATATATATATATATATATATATATATATATATATATAGTGCAAAGAAACAGCAAAGGCAATTGCAGTGCTTCAGCTCACCCCAGGTGCGGCACGGCCCGGGCGTGGACAACACCCAAACGTGGAACAGAAGAAGAAATGGAGGTCCAGCGCAGAGACTCAAGAAATATGGTGGTTTATACACATGCCTTATGGAACATCACGGATAAACGAGGTACAGGTGACGTGTTTCGGCCTTGCACAGAGGCCTTAGTCATACAATGTAGGTACCTTGAGAGATCACTTAGATATGGGAGGACGGAACTGACATCACACACACCTGTGCGAACGAGTTAGTACCGCCCATATGTAAAAATCCATGACAACTAGACAAGCATAATATAATATGACATGAATCATGTTGTACATTGAATATATAAAAGATATAGCTATATATATATATATATATATATATATATATATATATATATATATATAGATTGCTATGCTGTCATATAGGGACTACTTTAATTTGGTCCGTAGACCGTAAATTATACAAACAAAAAACAGAGAAGAAAATAAAGAAAATATGGATCAGTACAAAATACCAGCAATAATAAATAACATAACAAAGAATCAGAGCTATCCATATTGCTTAAAATGTAACAAGAATCTAAAAAAGAGAAATACTTAAAAGTGATACACTATCTGAAAACCACTGCAAAAAGAAAAGGAAGGGAAGAAAACTACCGTGTGAACAGACCTGTAGAGTAGTGGGTGGATCATAAAATTAACATCAACGCCTAATTGAGAATGCTGTCAATAATGCAAGATGGTATCTATCCTCCTGTTCAGACCTGTCGGAAAACGAGTTTCCAACTTTAAAATCCAACAGATCTCTCGATCTAATATTTTTTGTTTTAGGTTGCCTCCTCTAGTAGGCATGCTGACCCTTTCAATTCCCTGCAAGCATAAACCAGATGTGCCACCTGCATGACACTCCGCACAGTGTTTAGAAACAGTAGACACTTTGCACGATATTTTGTACTGATCCATATTTTCTTTATTTTCTTCTCTGTTTTTTGTTTGTATAATTTACGGTCTACGGACCGAATTAAAGTAGTCCCTATATGACAGCATAGCAATCTATAGATATATATATAGCTATATATTTTATATATTCAATGTACAACATGATTCATGTCATATTATATTATGCTTGTCTAGTTGTCATGGATTTTTACATATGGGCGGTACGAACTCGTTCGCACAGGTGTGCGTGATGTCAGTTCCGTCCTCCCATATATAAGTGATCTCTCAAGGTACCTACATTGTATGACTAAGGCCTCTGTGCAAGGCCTAAACAAGTCACCTGTACCTCGTTTCTCTGTGATGTTCGATAAGGCATGTGAATAAACCACCATATTTCTCGATTCTCTGCACTGGACCTCCATTTCTTCATATATATATTATATATATATATATATATATATATATATATATATATATATATATCTATCTATCTATCTATCTATATATATATATCTATAGATATATATATATATATATATATATATATATATAGATAGATAGATAGATAGATATATATATATATATATATATATATATATATATATTTAAATAATTGCAATTGTATATGCTGTAAATATAAAAAGCACAGCAGCTGGGGTGGGTGCAAATATTTTCCTGGACCACCCGGACAAAAATCCCCTGGTCATTCATACAAGGACCAAGCGTTCCTCTGTTTTTGCACTTTTGTTTTTTTCTCCTTACATTTTAAAATCACAACCCTTTCAATTTTGCACCTAAAAATCCATATGATGGCTTATTTTTTGTGCCACCAATTCTGCTTTGTAACGACATCAGTCATTTTACCCAAAATTCTACGATGAATTGGGAAAAAAATCATTGTGCAACAAAATTGAAGAAAAAACACAATTAAGTAACTTTTGGGGGCTTCCATTTCTACGCAGTAGGTCCATACGATTAAAATTATATCCTATATATATAGGTTGGATTTTGTGGTACTTTTCGAAAAACTACAGGCACAAAAATTTATTAATTTAAAATTGTCTTATTCTGACCCCTAAAACGTTTTTATTTTTTTCCGTACAGGGCTATATGAGGGCTCATATTTTGCACCGTGATCTGACATTTTAATCAGTACCATTTTTGTTTTGATCGAACTGTTTGATTGCGCGTACGCCATTGACTGTGCAGTTTAATTTACAATATATTTTTATAGCTTGGAAATTTACACATGTGGCGCTACCACATATGTTTATTTTTATTATGTTTTTATATTTTTTATATGAAAAGTTGGAAATTTTTTTAACACTTCATTAGTTCCCTTAGTCCCCTTAGGGGACTTTAGGGGACTTTTAGGAAGAATTATTAGATTCCTCTTACAGATCAATGTGGTTCCATAGAACCACATTGATCTGTGTGATCTGCACTCGATTGATAAAGCCTGGTCCTGCCAGGCTTTATCAATGCAAGAGCCAGGACCTGCACGGAAGGAGAGGTAAGCAGGGTACTCCTTTAACCCCTTAAGGACCCAGACATTTTTTGCACATCTGACCACTGTCGCTTTAAGCATTAATAACTCTGGGATGCTTTTACTTTTCATTCTGATTCCGAGATTGTTTTTTCGTGACATATTCTACTTCATGTTTGTGGTAATTTTTTGTCGATACTTGCATCATTTCTTGGTGAAAAATTCCAAAATTTGATGAAAAATTGAAAATTTTGCATTTTTCTAACTTTGAAGCTCTCTGCTTATACGGAAAACAGACATTCCAAATAAATTATACATTGATTCACAAATACAATAAGTTAACTTTATAGTTTCATCATAAAGTTTTCATGCTTTTACTTTTGGAAGACATCAGAGGGCTTCAAAGTTCAGCAGCAATTTTCAAATTATTCAAAAAATTTTAAAAATTAGAATTTTTCAGGGACCAGTTCAGTTTTGAAATGGATTTGAAGAGCCTTCATATTAGAAAAACCCCACAAATGACCCCATTATAAAAACTGCACCCCTCAAAGTATCCAAAATGACATTCAGTAAGTGTGTTAACCCTTTAGGTGTTTCACAGGAATAGCAGCAAAGTGAAGGAGAAAATTCTAAATCTTCATTTTTTACACTCATATGTTCTTGGAGACCCAGTTTTTGAATTTTTTACAAGGGGTAATAGGAGAAAAAGCCCCCCAAAATTTGTAACCCAATTTCTCTCGAGTAAGGAAATACCTCATATGTGTATGCCAAGTGTTCGGCGGGTGCAGTAGAGGACTCAGAAGGGAAGGAGCAACAATGGGATTTTGGAGAGTGAATTTTGCTGAAATGGTTTTTGGGGGGTATGTCACATTTAGGAAGCCCCTTTGGTGCAAGAACAGCAGAAACCGCCCCCCCCCCATGGATTTGGAAACTACACCCCTCAAGGCATGTAACAAGGGGTCCAGCAAGCCTTAACACCCCACAGGTGTTTGACGACTTTTCGTTAAAGTCGGATGTGTAAATGATAAAAAACAAAATTCACTAGTGCAATTTTTTCCCTCAAATTTACCATTTTTACAAAGGGTATTGGGAGAAAATGCCCCCCAAAATTTGTAACCCCATCCCTTTTGAGTATGGAAATATCCCATGTTAGGATGTAAAATGCTCTGCGGGCGAATTACAATGCTCAGGAGAGAAGGAGTCACATTTGACTTTTGGAAAGCAAATTTTGCTGAAAAGGTTTTTGGGGGAAATGTCACATTTAGGAATCCCCTGTGGTGCCAGACAGCAAAAAAAAAAGACACATGGCATACTATTTTGGAAATTACACCCTTAAGGAACGTAACAAGGGGTAAAGTGAGGCTTAATACCCCACAGGTGTTTGACGACTTTTTGTTAAATTTGGATGTGTAAATGAAAAAAAATTGTTTTCCACTAAAATGCAGTTTTTCCCCCAAATTTTACATTTTTACAAGGGGTAATAGGAGAAAATGACCCCCAAAATTTTTAACCCATTTCTTCTGAGTTTGGAAATACCCCATGTGTGGACGTCAAGTGCTCTGCTGGCACACTACAATGCTCAGAAAAGGAGGAGCGCCATTGAGCTTTTGGAAAGAGAATTTTTTGGAATGGAAGTCAGGGGCCATGTGTGATTACAAAGCCCCCCGTTGTGCCAGAACAGTGGACCCCCCCACATGTGACCCCATGTGGGGGGATCCATTGTTCTGGCACTATGAGGGCTTTGTAAACACACGTGGTCTTTAATTCCGGAAAAATTATCTCTTCAAAATCCCAATGGCGCTTCTTCTCTTCTGAGCATTGTAGTTTGCCAGCAGAGCACTTGATCTCCACACATGGGGTATGATCTTACTCAGGAGAAATTGGGTTACAAATTTGGTGAGGCTTTTTCCCTATTTTCCCTTGTGAAAATGAAAAATTTAGGGTAACACCGGCATTTGAGTGGAAATTATTTTATTTATTTTCCCATCCAACTTTAATGAAAATTCTTCTAACTCCTGTGGGGTGTTAAGGCACACTATACCCCTTATTACTTTCCGTGAGGGGTGTAGTTTCCAAAATGGGGTCACATGTGGGTATTTTTTTTGCGTTTATGTCAGCCACCCCTGTGCAAATCCCCAATTTAGGCCTCAAATGTTCATAGTGCGCTCTCACTCCTGAACCTTGTTGTGCGCCTGCAGAGCATTTTACTCCCACAAATGGAGTATTTTCGCACTCAGGAGAAATTGCGTTACAAATTTGGGGGGTCTTTTTTTCCTTTTACCGCTTGTGAAAATAAAATGTATTGGGTGACACCAGCATGTTAGTTTAAACATTTTACACTAGCATGCTGGTGTAGTCCCCAACTTTACCTTTTCATAAGGGGTAAAAGGAGAAAAAGCTCCCCAAACTTTGTAGTGCAATATCTCCTGAGTACGGAAATACCCCATATGTGGCCCTAAACGGTTTCCTTGAAATACGACAGGGCTCCAAAGTGAGAGAGCACCAAGCACATTTGAGGACTGCGTTAGGGATTGCATAGGGGTGGACATAGGGGTATTCTATGTCAGTGATTCCCAAACAGGGTGCCTTCAGCTGTTGCTAAACTCCCAGCATGCCTGAACAGTCAGTGGCTTTTCGGAAATACTGGGAGTTGTTGTTTAGCAACAGCTGGAGGCTCCATTTTGGAAACCGTGCCGTATGATACGTTTTTCATTTTTATTGGGGGGGCAGTGTAAGCTTGAGTATATGTAGTGTTTTACCCTTTATTATGTGTTAGTGTTGTGTTATTATGGTACATTCGCACTGGCGGGCGTTTATGGTGTGTTTTCCGCTAGGAGTTTGTGTTGCGGCAAAAAATTTGCCGCAGCCCAAGCTTGAAGCAGAAAACTCACTGTAAATTCGCCTGTGTAAATGTACCCTGTACATTCACATGGGGGGCAAACCTCCAGCTGTTTCAAAACTTCAACTCACAGCATGTACTGATCGCCGAAGGGCATGCTGGGAGATGTAATTATGCAACAGCAGGAGGCACACAACTACAACTCCCAGTATGCTGAGACAGCTGTTTGCTGTTTGGGCATGCTGGGATTTGCAGTTTTGCAACATCGGGAGGGCTACAGTTTAGAGACCACTGAACAGTGATCTCCAAACTGTGGCTCTCCAGATGTTGCAAAACTACAAATCCCAGCATGCCCAGACAGCAAACTGCTGTGTGGGCATGCTAGTAGTTGTAGTTTTGCAAGATCTAAAGGGCACAGTTTAGAGATCACTGCAAAGTGATCTCCAAACTGCAGCCCTCTAGCTGTTGCAAAACTACAAATCCCAGCATGCCCAAACAGCTGTCTGGGCATGCTGGGAGTTGTAGTTTTGCAACATCTGGAGGGCTACAGTTTAGAGACCACTGTATAGTGGCCTCAGACTGTAGCCCTCCAGATGTTGCTAGGCAACTCACCGGCTTCTGTAGGATACAGGGAGCCAGCCACACGACATAGCCGCCCGCCGGACCTATGTCGGTTTCCCCATTTACCCCGCCTATTGTGGGTGGGCAGAGCAGGGAAAACGAAAGTTAAAGGGGTATTCCAGGCAAAAACTGTTTTTTATATATCAATTGGCTCCGGAAAGTTAAACAGATTTGTAAATTGTCTATTAAAAATCTTAATCCTTCCAATAGTTATTAGCTTCTGAAGTTGAGTTGCTGTTTTCTGTCTAACTGCTTTCTGATGACTCACGTCCCGGGAGCTGTCCAGCTCCTATGGGGATATTCTCCCATCATGCAAGGGATATTCTCCCATCATGCACAGCTCCCGTGACGTGACATCATCATTGAGCAGTAAGACAGAAAACTTCAGAGGCTAATAACTATTGGAAGGATTAAGATTTTTTAATAGAAGTAATTTACAAATCTGTTTAACTTTCCGGAGCCAGTTGATATATAAAAAAAAGTTTTTGCCTGGAATACCCCTTTAACCCCTCCACCCCCGATCTGCTATTGGTCGTCGCTTCTTGACGACCAATAGCAGGTATAGGAGGGGTCGCAACCCTGCCACCTCACTCCTATCCCTTCAGGGAGATCATGGGTGTCTTGGACAACCGCCAATCCCCCTTATATTCTGGGTCACCGGGTCACCATATACCCGTATGACACAGAATCGGTGCAAATCACCGGTGTGAATTTGCTGGCGGTTTGCGTTGATCGACGACATAGGGGGGGTCTGATGACCCCCTGGGCATTTGCGCGGGGTATCCATACGCCCTGGGTCCCTAAGGGGTAAAGCCACTATTGGAAATTATACCTAAGGGACCCATTACTGGTAAACACTTTTTACAATATGCTCAATTGCGACATTTTGTGACATCTCAGGGGAACACACGTTCCCTTTTTAGGAATGTAACTCAGTATGAACGATTGCGTCCACACACTCACCAGTTAAGCCTATGTCTTTAATTTACACACTTCTTACTGATCCCCTCAATGATCGTCTGACTTTTGTGTCCTCCTAGGAACGGGAATTCTAACACATGTTCTCTGACAAAGAGTGGCCTAAAGCTTTTACCTTATGTCATAAGATGTTGATCTCCAAATGGTAGAAAGTTCCTTATCTCCCTTCTTTTTGAGCCTACTCTCTGTAAAGCTGTTGCTTCTTCATCATGATTATTTGTGCCCTACCAGTCTTTTTATCACAGGATGGTTAGATTGGTTTTCTTACTATTTCCTTATTTAATGATTATGCAAAGACAAAAGGGAAAAAAGAGGGAACACGCGCCCCTAGTGTGATATGTTTATAGACAGTGAATAAGTGCAATAAAGGTCACACTTACCACAATTTGTTGCGCTAAGGGCACAACACCATACAGCGTATTAATCAGGTTAGGTTGTCAGCAGCCACGATCCTCCGGTCTATCCTGGTTCACCGATCCAAATAGCATCAATGAAAAATAGCAAACATGGATCTTTGCAGGCGCATGGACAGCAGTGGATAAAAGTTCATGGAGTCTTCAATACATATAGATGTTTATTTTAAGCACATAAAAGCAACGTGTTTCCTGCCCGTAGCGGGCACTTCATCAGGCAAGTGTGCATGTATACAGGTATCAGAGAAAGCACATTTAAATAGGCTTTCCCTACGTACAATCAAAAGGTCAAATCAATTAAGCTATTCTGGACAGGATTACGGAGTCCAGGTGAACAAAGTTATGTAACAAAAACACCATACAAATGTCTAAACAAACTTATCACAGATAGAGGTATTATAGTCTCTAGTGGATACAGAGACACAGAAAGTTATAAAATCAAGAAAAAAGGAAAATATGATAGCCGCAGAATCTCCAAGCACTGGCTAGCGGACGGGTTTAGGTTCCGGCTGCCCAGTACTGAAGTAGTCTGATTTTATGAATGAGCGACGCTGCAGATACTGTAGCGAGGCTGAGAGTGGGCGGGGCCAGTGCATGCACTGGCTGAATATGGATTCATGAATGAACGGCGCTATAGATCCTGTGGCGAAGCTAGTGGTAGGTGGAATAGAAAACACACACTGGCTGGATAGAGAGCAGTGATCATGCGCTAATATTAATTAGAGAAATATAGATGGAAAAAACATGTGCTCCCTATAACTAGCGGAGCACATGTTTTTTCCATCTATATTTCTCTAATTAATATTAGCGCATGATCACTGCTCTCTATCCAGCCAGTGTGTGTTTTCTATTCCACCTACCACTAGCTTCGCCACAGGATCTATAGCGCCGTTCATTCATGAATCCATATTCAGCCAGTGCATGCACTGGCCCCTCCCACTCTCAGCCTCGCTACAGTATCTGTAGCGTCACTCATTCATAAAATCAGACTACTCCAGTACTGGGCAGCCGGAACCTAAACCCGTCCGCTAGCCAGTGCTTGGAGATTCTGCGGCTATCATATTTTCCTTTTTTCTTGATTTTATAACTTTCTGTGTCTCTGTATCCACTAGAGACTATAATACCTCTATCTGCGATAAGTTTGTTTAGACATTTGTATGGTGTTTTTGTTACATAACTTTGTTCACCTGGACTCCGTAATCCTGTCCAGAATAGCTTAATTGATTTGACCTTTTGATTGTACGTAGGGAAAGTCTATTTAAATGTGCTTTCTCTGATACCTGTATACATGCATACTTGTCTGATGAAGTGCCCGCTACGGGCAGGAAACGCGTTGCTTTTATGTGCTTAAAATAAACATCTATATGTATTGAAGACTCCATGAACTGTTATTTTATGTTTATACATTCATACTTAAAGGGGTACTCTGGTGCTAAGATATCTTATCCCCTATCCAAAGGATAGGGGATAAGATGCCTGATCGTGGGGGTCCCACCGCTGGGGACTACCGTGATCTTCCATGCCGCACCCCCTTAGAATATAGGATAGGGGATAGGGGTTAGAATATATGAATAGGGGATAAGATGTCTTAGTGCCGGAGTACCACTTTAAGATTAGGGATGAGAGAATTTTTTAAAAATTCTCTTCGGCCAATTCGTTAAATTTCGGAAAAAAAAAGGTTCAGTCCGAATTTATTCACTATGAATCGCTATTAAAAATGGCTATTTCTGGCCTACAGAGAGCCTCAATAGGGGTGCGGAACACTTTGCCTTGCCGTAACTAGAGATGAGCGAAAAATATATTTTTTCAAACAAATGTGGTTCAATTTGAGTTTATTTGTGGCAAACCTATATTAAAAATGGCTATTTCTGGACTACAAAGAGCCTCAATAGGGGTGTAGAACACTTTGATTTGTTCTGAAATGCATATGGGGTGTGCTGGGGTAGTGAAATAATACAGTTATTCAGAATAAAATGCAGATTACAGGCATCACTTTTAGAATCACTGCCACATTGTGGCACAATGACAGAGCCTGGAGGTGGCATCAGTATGAGGAGACCATATAGTAGATGAATGACACAGCGTGGAGGTGTTAGCAGCATGAGGAGACCATATAGTGGCTGAATGACACAGCGTGGAGGTGTTGGCCGCATGAAGAGGCCATATAGTGAATGACACAGCGTGGAGGTGTTGGCAGCATGAGGAGACCATATAGTGGCTGAATAACATAGCTTGGATAATGCTGAAGCATGATGAGACCATATAGCGACTGAATGACACAGTATGGAGGTGTTGGCAGCATGAGGAGACCATATAGTTGCTGAATGACACCGCCTGGAGCTGGCAGCAGCATGAGTAGACACTAGGGATTCACAATTTCTAAGATTAAAAAATGAATTTTGAAATCTAAATTGAAGATTTATGGTAGCTAGTGCTACCATAAATTTTTTTAGGCCCAGGCCCAGCAGCATCAGTAAACCATATATTGGCTGAATGACACAGCCTGGAGGTGGCTGAAGCATGCGTAGACGATATAGTGTCTGAATTGCACAGCCTGGAGTTGGTAGAAGCATTAGGAGACCATTGAAATTTAACATTTTTAATTTGAAATTTAACATTTTTAAATTGAAATTGAGGAATTTGAAATTGAAATTTTAGCTCCCAAGTTTTAGTGTCCCGGGCCTCGGCGTGTGGGTACAAATGACCAAATTTAACAAGAAGTTACATGTCCCATGGCAGCACAATGACAGAGTCTGAAGGTGGCATCAATATGAAAAGGCCGTATAGTGGCTGAATGACTGCCTGGAGTTTGTGGAAGCATGGGGAGACCATATAGTGTCTGAATGGCACAGTCTGGAGTTGGCTGAAGCATGAGGAGACCATATAGTGTCTGAATGGTACAGCCTGGAGTTGGCAGCAGCATGAGTAGACACTAGGGCTTCACAATCCCTAGGGATTCACAAGTTTGCGGAAGCATGGGGAGACCATATAGTGTCTGAATGGCACAGTCTGGAGTTGGCTGAAACATGAAGAGACCATATAGTGGCTGAATTGCACAGCCTGGAGTTTGTGGCAGCATGAAGAGACCATATAGTGGCTGAATGAGGTGGCAGCAGCTGCATCAGGAGTCCTGAAAGTGACCCTAAAGCAGATCAGACACGTTTCAGGCGCATGCGCCCTTCGTCAGTGATGAAGGGCGCATGCGCCTGAAACAAGTCTGATCTGCTGGTTGCTTTTACCGTTTTTACCTTGAGTTAATAAAGTCTGGACAATGAGAGAGCCTGGAGGTGGAAGCATGAGCATGAGGAGACCATAGAGCAGCACAATTAGAGAGCATGGAGGTGGCAGCATCAACATGAGGAAACCATAGAGCAGAACAATTAAAGAGCTTGGAGGTGGCAGCATCAGCATGAAGAGACCATAGAACAGCACAATTAGAGAACCTGGAGGTGGCAGTATCAACATGTGGAGACCATATGGCGGCACAATGACAGTGCTTGGAGGTAGTAGCATCAGCATGAGGAGACCATATAGTGGCACAATGACAGAGCGTGGAGGCGGTAGCATCAACATGAGGATACCATAGAGCAGCAAAATGAAAGAGCCTGGAGGTGGCAGCATCAGCATGAGGAGACCATATGGCGGCACAATGACAGAGCCTGGAGGTGGTAGCATCAGCATGAGGAGACCATATGGTGGCATAATGACAGAGCCTTGGGGTGGCAGCAGCAGCAGCATGGGGGCTATGCCAACTGAGGGTTGAATCTGAGGAACCCACTGACTGTTGACTGGGGGTGTCGGATGTCACTTGCGATGAAGTGGATGACTGAGTTAACCGATCAATCACTGCTGCTGGGTTGATGGTCGAGACACAACTGCTAGCTGACACCGGGAGCTCAGACCTCTCTCTGCGAATCCAGCTGCCACACGACCCTACTCTGCTGAAACCTCTGCCTGCGCCTGATGAGTTTAGGCCTCTGCCACTACACTGTGCAGGTCCTGGCAATACTCTGCCTGACATACTTATTGCTCATATGAGGGGAGTACAATACGCTTCACTAAGCTTAAAACAGTATTTGTCTAGAACAGCAGCAGGTGTGTACTATTGGCTGTCCTTTCACAGTATATAGGCCCTTAACAGATTAACAGGTACAAAATAGTACACTACTTAGATGTAGGTATGTGGCATGCACTTATGAGGGCAGAAAAATGTGCTACAGTACACTTAAAAATGTATCTGAGTACAAAACCAGCCGGTGAGTACGTTTGCCTGGACTTTCACAGTATCCAGGCCCTTGACAGATTAACAGGTACAAAATAGTACACTACTTAGATGTAGGTGGGTGGTATGCACTTATGAGGGCAGAAAAATGCGGTACAGTATGCATACATTTTTTTATTTTAGTTAAACACCAGCCAGTGATTACTTTTGCCTGGACTTTCACAGTATCTTGGACCTTGACAGATTAATAGGTACAAAATAGTACACTACTTAGATGTACGGATGTGTATGCACTTATGAGGGCAGAAAAATGAGGTACAGTATGCTTACAAAAACATATTTTAGTAAAACACCAGCCAGTGATTACTTTTGCCTTGACTTTCACAGTATGTAGGCCCTTGACAGATTAACAGGTAAAAAAAATAGTACACAACTTAGATGTAGGTATGGGGTATGCACTTATGAGGGCAGAAACATATGCTAACAATGTATGCTAACAAAAAAAAAAAAATTGCCCACAGCACCAGCAGCAGTTGCTAGTATAGAGTACAGACTAATTTAATCAGCAGACCAGTTGTTGTGGAACAAAGACACAGATTTGCCCTAAAAAATTATTTCTCCTTCGTCTGAAAACCTTTCTGCAGCTGAGGCAACACACAGGTCTCTGCCCCTCTTTGTAATACAATGCTGTTCACAGGGACTGAGGGGTTAATCGCTGTAGTAAGACTTAATTTATGTGCAAATACGCTGTATTCTGTGTCCTACAGAAGGCTTAGCTGACTAAGAGGTGAAACACTGCTGCAACAAGCTTTTCTGTGTAACACACACACAACGATGTCTTTCCTATTTCTATGCAGTGTAATGAATGATATGACGAGCTGCAAAAAGGCTGCCAAATATATAGGGCTGTGACATCAAAGGGGTTACTGGCTGCTGATAGGCTGCATTCTGCAGGTGATTCAGGGTCATCCCGCCTACTTCCCTTCCCGCCTTCCCGGCGTTCCTTGACCCATGCAATGACATGTGGATCCGCCATTTTAGATGCCCTGGAGCCTGGACCGCAGTAAATGGAGTTTAATGAAGTTATTTGCTCGATAGTTATATTCGCATTCGTTGTGAATAGAATATTTCATGAAATTTGTAACAAAATTCGGGTTCATCAGCTTCGATTCGATCATCTCTAGTCGTAACATATGTGTTATTCATGACATGCAGATTACAGGCATCGCTATTAGAATCACTGCCGCTCAGCATCTGGATGTGGCAGCAGGGAGACCATACAGCGTCACAATTGAAGAGATAAAGATTTTTTTTTTTATGTAATTTTTATTTAACTTAATTTATTTACATTTTTTTAAATCCTTTTTTGAGGAACCTGTCAGGCCCAAGGCCTGATTATGGAATCATACATGTGTATTATAATATTTGTGTATAATGTATAATTTAAGGCATTGGTGAGGATTCATTCAGACTGTGTATTTGTTTTTGTGTATTCCAGTTTTATTGGGGGGGGGGGGGTCTGTCTGCTTGTGTTATAATTTTTTTTAAGTCAAAAGCCATCGTAGCAGCAGGATATGAGATGTTTCTGGTCCCATCATAAAATCAAAATGAGATAAGGGATCAGGAAGAGAGATGCCCCCCCCCCCCCACCTGGTGGGATCAGTGGGGAGAGGGGATGGAGTTTTCCTTCCTAAAAAGCCACTATAAAACTGAGATGCTGGACAAACCTTTGTTCAAGCCTGTGACAAAGATATAAAGACATCCTAAGATTTAGCTGGACTCTGACTCAAAAGGACTGCTATACCATTATGCTTTAAGGACTTTATTTTTGTTTTTTGAACTTGTCTTGCTGAGCTCTTTTATATATTTTTGTACCTGTATGTCATGTGTTTATTTCATACGTAGCACTGTGATGCCTTTTTTCAGATTAAATGTTTAATTAATCAGCTCTGGTCTTCGATCTCTAAATATAGGAGCTCACCTTTCTGAAGGAAGCTCTGGTGAAGCACATTTATCAAAGGGTTAATTTGGTAACTTGCTGGGACTAGTAGTGGATACCCAGAAGTCTGGTGGCTTTAACCCATGCACCATCACACTCTATCTAGCGTCTTGGTTGGACCCATCGGGTGTGATCGTGACAGACCCATTCTGGTCAGCATCGAACTGGCGGTCCATCACGAGGTGAGCTACCACCTGTTCCAGACCCTGCCTCTCAGCCCCCCTTTTAGACTGTCTTACTCTGTGTGGAACTGTGAATGTTTCATTTAATCAGTTATGGTTCATTGTTATCGCTCCAACCTGTTTCATTGGATTCTTGTGGTAATTCCGGAGGTAATATATCATGACGACCATGGGGGTTCAGTCTTGAAAAGATTGCATAGATTTTTTTTTCAATTTAAATAGAAGATGTTGAATAGATTCACAAGTTTAATGTGCCAGCAGCATGTGGAGATCACATGGCAGCACAGTGACAGTACGTGGTAATTGGAATGAGCAAACTTTTAATTCTTTTTTGAGGAGCCATTGGAAGGCAAGTCTGGTGCCAGCAGCTGCAGTAATTCCAGCTCCAATAGTGTATAATTGCTGCAGTGTAAACTATGGCAAAGCTCTTAGTTGTATCCTAAAATTGAGCTAGCGGTCCACTGAGCGGCCAGCTACCGCCTGTCACAGGCCGTGCCTCTCAGCGCACCCTCATCAGTGACGGTTGACTTAGGCTGCTGCTAATGGAGCTGGTACTGCTCCTGCCACCCCAACCCTCCCCAGCAGCCATGGCAGTGGAAGGTGAGCAGAGAGGGCCCTCAGAGTAAGACCTGCGAAAGGATGGACTATGGCTCGGATAGGCAATTTGTGCAAGGGACTTGGAGCAGTCCCTGCCTCTATGTCTACTGCATACTGCCACGGTGTGTCTGCCTCAAAACCCTTTTGCTCCTGCTCATCCTCTCCTGTCAGATGACTAGAAAAAACGCCCATCTCGTGAAACCTAAACTGTGCTCCACTGTGCCCCTCCCCCCCTCCTCCTGCAGTTCAGCCTCCACAGGGCTCTTGCGGCCATTAGATGTAGGGGCCACGTCTCCAGTGCCTTGACCAGCCATCGTTTCCAACACGTGTTGTAGTACATGAAGCAGTGAAATGACCTTGTTCCTCCTGTAATCCTGGCTACTGACTAATAATGTGGCTTCCTCAAAGGGCCTGAGCAAACTGCAGGTGTCGCGTATGAGCTGCCACTGGTTGACATTGAAGTTACACAGGGGAGTCCCTTAGCCGCTTGGACCATCAAAAAAATCGGTGATGGCTTTTCTCTGTTCGTATAGTCAGTCCAACATATGGAGGGTGGAATTCCAACATGTGGAAACGTCACAAATCAGACTATGTTGGGGGATGCTGTTCCGACGCTGCAGCTCAAGGAGGGTGTGCTTTGCGGTGTACGAGTGGCTGAAGTGCATGTAAAGTTTCTATCCCATTCTTAGGATGTCTTGCAAATGGGGGGAACACACGTGTGCCATGCAGGGCTCATTGCTCAGGCTTCCTTGACGCAGCACAGACAGGATGTTCTTCCCGTTGCTGGTTCCTAATATTTCCATTTCTATAGTTCGTGGAGAAAGCCATGATTCGATTTCTTGATGAATGACTTTTAGCAGTTCCTCCCCTGTGTGACTCCATTTGCCAAGGCAAACCCTGTGAAGAACAGCGTGACACCGCCGTGCCCTGCACACATGGTATGCTGGAGGGGCACTGAGACTTTTCTGTGCAGTGGAAGCTGAGGACACGGTGGAGGATGAGGAGGCGGAGTCACACACTGTCACAGAACCAACAGCCTGAGAGCGTGGAGGTGGAAGCGGCATGACCTGTCCAAGTTGCTGTTGTGGCTGTGCAGGAGCCACCTTCACCCAGTGGGCTATAGAGGACATGTATTGTCCCTGACCGCAGTTACAGCTCCACATGTCAGCACAGCTGTGCTCTTTGGTACACACCGACAAGCTCAAGAACTGACCCACCTTCTGTACCACAAAATTGTGCATGGCTGGTACTGTCTTCTTCGCAAAGAAGTGACGGCTTGGCACTCTCCACCTCGGCTTGGCACAAGCCATCAGTTCTCTGAATGGTGCAGAGTCATACACTTGAAAAGGGAGGGACTGCAGCGCTAGTAACTTGGACAGGAGCACATTCAGCTTCTGCACCGTTGGATGAGTGGGCACACTGTTATCTCTTGGACATGGCTTTGCGATGGATTGCTGGCAGAATGACTGACTCAAAGTTTTCTTACCAATAGTCCACATTGATTGACTGCTACTGCAGCAAACTCCAGGAACCCCTGTTTCACTATCTCAGGTAGGCTGCCTTAAAGCAGGTGGTCTACCCCGGGTATGTTTGGCTCCAGACTTTCCACTTCTGCCACCATGCTGACTGACAACCATTCTACCACCTTGATTGCTCAGCTGCTGCCTAACTGGCAACCTGCAACCCTCTTCTCCTGATGATGATGAAGCCCCTTCTGCACCCAGCTCACAAGTGTGATTGGCTTTATCGAGTTGTATCTGCACGTCACTGATGTCCTCCTCAGGTTCCTCAACAGTGTCTGCTTCAGGAGCCTGAACGCTCGCAACACCACCTCCCACGCCACTCTCCTCATCACTACTTGTCCACCTAGCGGAGGAAGCGCCGAATGTCTCTTCCACTTCTTGGCTGGGCAGTAGCTGTTGACTGTCTTCTAGATCGTCTTCACTAAATAGTGGAGCTGAACCCACAGCATAAGATACTTCTGTGGGGGGAGTTAACAGCATAGGACAGAGGCAATGGGAGGACAGGGACTGCTCCCAGGCCATGCCAACTGAGGGTTGTGTCTGAGGAACCCACCGACTGTTGACTGGGGTGTTAGATGTCACTTGTGATTAAGTGGATTACCATGTTAACCAATCGATGATGGCAGATGGGTTGCTGGTTGAGACACAACCACTAGCTGATTCCAGGAGCTCAGGCATTTTGCTGTGACTCCTGCTGCCACTCGCCACTAGTCTGCTGTGACCTCTGCCTGATGAATTTAGGCTTCTGCCACTCCTCTGTGCACATCCTGGAACTTCTCTGCCTGACATACTGTCACGATTCCGGCAGGCAGGTAGTGGATCCTCTGTGTCAGCGAGGGATTGGCGGGGACCGTGCTAGTGGACCGGTTCTAAGAGGCTACTGGTTTTCACCAGAGCCCGCCGCAAAGCGGGATGGTCTTGCTGCGGCAGTAGCAACCAGGTCGTATCCACTAGCAACGGCTCTACCTCGCTGACTGCTGAGAAGGCGTGGGACAGAAGGACTAGGCAGAGGCAAGGTCAGACATAGCAGAAGGTCGGGGGCAGGCGGCAAGGTTCGTAGTCAGGATGGGTAGCAGAAGTTCAGGTACACAGGCTTTGGACACACTAAACGCTTTCACTGGCACAAGGCAACAAGATCCGGCAAGGGAGTGCAAGGGAGGAGACTAGATATAGCCAGGGAACAGGTGGGAACCAATTAAGCTAATTGGGCCAGGCACCAATCATTGGTGCACTGGCCCTTTAAGTCTCAGAGAGCTGGCGCGCGC
Organism: Hyla sarda; assembly: GCF_029499605.1. Lineage (NCBI taxonomy): Eukaryota > Metazoa > Chordata > Amphibia > Anura > Hylidae > Hyla > Hyla sarda. Next base: position 114,224,864 of record NC_079189.1, on the reverse strand, counting down.
GCGCCCTAGAGAGCGGAGCCGCGCGCGCCAGCACATGACAGCAGGGGACCGGGACGGGTAAGTGACCTGGGATGCGATTCGCGAGCGGGCGCGTCCCGCTGTGCGAATCGCATCCCCAACGGCCAAAACAGTGCAGCGCTCCCGGTCAGCGGGACTGACCGGGACGCTGCAGGGAGAAAGACGCCGTGAGCGCTCCGGGGAGGAGCGGGGACCCGGAGCGCTAGGCGTAACAGTACCCCCCCCTTAGGTCTCCCCTTCTCTTTGTCCGGTAACTGCCTCCCCTGGGATGAGGACACCGGGAAAGAATGGAGGGTTTCCTCAACGGCAGGCAGTACAGCAGGAGTGGGAATGGGGAGGGAGGGCAGAGGGCGAGACCTGGCACGGGGCAGTGTGACACCAGGACGGGGGCCATGGGGTGGCACAGAGGCTTGCCTGACGGGACTGGGAGGGGGGGAGAGGCACTTCCTGTGGCAGGCAGAGTCCCAGTTCCTGATCTCCCCGGTGGTCCAATCAATGGTGGGGGAATGAAGCCGGAGCCAAGGCAGACCGAGGAGAACCTCAGAGGTACAGTTGGGGAGAATGAAAAATTCAATCCTCTCAAGGTGGGGTCCAATAGACATGAGGAGGGGCTCAGTGCGGTAACGCACGGTGCAGTCCAATCTGGCTCCGTTGACCGCGGAAATGTAGAGCGGCTTGACGAGACGGGTCACCGGGATGCTGAATTTATTAACAAATGACTCCAAAATAAAATTTCCTGAGGCACCGGAGTCCAAGCAGGCCACGGCTGAGAGGGAGGAGCTGGCTGAAGAAGAAATCCGCACGGGTACCGTGAGACGTGGAGGAGCAGACTTGGAACCAAGAGACGCCACACCCACGTGAGCTGGGTGCGTGCGTGCGTTTCCCAGGCGTGGAGGACGGATAGGGCAATCCACCAAGAAATGCTCGGTACTGGCACAGTAAAGACAGAGATTTTCTTCCCTGCGGCGATTCCTCTCTTCCTGGGTCAGGCGAGACTTATCCACTTGCATGGCCTCCTCGGCGGGAGGCCCAGGCGTAGATTGCAACGGATACTGTGGGAGAGGTGCCCAGAGATCTAAGTCTTTTTCCTGGCGGAGCTCTTGGTGTCGCTCAGAAAAACGCATGTCAATGCGGGTAGCTATATGGATGAGTTCTTGCAGATTGGCAGGAATCTCTCGTGCGGCCAGCACATCCTTGATGCGACTGGATAGGCCTTTTTTAAAGGTCGCGCAGAGAGCCTCGTTATTCCAGGATAGTTCTGAAGCAAGAGTACGGAATTGTACGGCATACTCGCCAACGGAAGAATTACCCTGGACCAGGTTCAACAGGGCAGTCTCGGCAGAAGAAGCTCGGGCTGGCTCCTCGAAGACACTCCGGAGTTCAGTGAAGAAGGCCTGGACTGTGGCTGTGGCAGGATCATTGCGGTCCCAGAGCGGTGTGGCCCAAGACAAGGCCTTTCCTGAGAGAAGGCTTACTACGAACGCCACCTTAGACCGTTCAGAAGGAAACAAGTCCGACATCATCTCCATATGCAGGGAACACTGAGACAAAAATCCACGGCAGAGTCTGGAGTCCCCATTAAATTTGTCCGGCAGGGACAAGCGGAGGCTAGGAGCGGCCACTCGCTGCGGAGGAGGTGCAGGAGCTGGCGGAGGAGATGGTTGCTGCTGTAGCAGAGGCAGAAGTTGCTGTAACGTGGCGGTCAACTGCGACAGCTGCTGTCCTTGTTGGGCAATCTGCTGCGATTGCTGAGCGACCACCGTGGTAAGGTCAGCGAGACTTGGCAGCGGCACCTCAGCGGGATCCATGGCCGGATCTACTGTCACGATTCCGGCAGGCAGGTAGTGGATCCTCTGTGTCAGCGAGGGATTGGCGGGGACCGTGCTAGTGGACCGGTTCTAAGAGGCTACTGGTTTTCACCAGAGCCCGCCGCAAAGCGGGATGGTCTTGCTGCGGCAGTAGCAACCAGGTCGTATCCACTAGCAACGGCTCTACCTCGCTGACTGCTGAGAAGGTGTGGGACAGAAGGACTAGGCAGAGGCAAGGTCAGACGTAGCAGAAGGTCGGGGGCAGGCGGCAAGGTTCGTAGTCAGGATGGGTAGCAGAAGTTCAGGTACACAGGCTTTGGACACACTAAACGCTTTCACTGGCACAAGGCAACAAGATCCGGCAAGGGAGTGCAAGGGAGGAGACTAGATATAGCCAGGGAACAGGTGGGAACCAATTAAGCTAATTGGGCCAGGCACCAATCATTGGTGCACTGGCCCTTTAAGTCTCAGAGAGCTGGCGCGCGCGCGCCCTAGAGAGCGGAGCCGCGCGCGCCAGCACATGACAGCAGGGGACCGGGACGGGTAAGTGACCTGGGATGCGATTCGCGAGCGGGCGCGTCCCGCTGTGCGAATCGCATCCCCAACGGCCAAAACAGTGCAGCGCTCCCGGTCAGCGGGACTGACCGGGACGCTGCAGGGAGAAAGACGCCGTGAGCGCTCCGGGGAGGAGCGGGGACCCGGAGCGCTAGGCGTAACACATACCTAGTGTGTTTATGAGTTGAGTACAATATGCTCCACTACGCTTAAAACATTATTTGTCTATAATGTCAGCAGGTGTGTACTTTTGGCTGGCCTTTCACAGTATCTAGGCCCTTGAGACTTTAACAGGAACAGAATAGTACACTACTTAGATGTACGTATGTGGTATGCACTTATGAGGGGAGGACAATGCACTACAGTATGCTTAAAAAAGTATTTGTGTACAACACCAGCCATTGAGTACTTTTGGCTGGCCTTTCACAGTATCTAGGCCCTTGAGACTTTAACAGGAACAAAATGGTAAACCACTTAGATTTACGTATATGGTATGCACTTATGAGGGGAGGACAATGCACTGCAGTACGCTTAAAAAAGTATTTGTGTACAACACCAGCCGGTGAGTACTTTTGCATGGCCTTTCACAGTATCTAGGCCCTTTAGATTTTAACAGAAACAAAATAGTACACCACTTAGATGTATGCATGTGGTATGCACTTATGAGGGGAGGACAAAGCACTACAATATGCTTAAAAAAGTATTTGTGTACAACACCAGCCAGTGAGTACTTTTTCCTGGCTTTCACAAAATCTAGGCCATTGAGACTTTAACAGGAACAGAATAGTATATCACTTAGCTGTACGTTTGTGGTATGCACTTATGAAGGGAGGACAATGTGCTCCAGTATGCTTAAAAAAGTATTTGTGTACAACACTAGCCGGTGAGTACTTTTGCCTGGCCTTTCACAGTATCTAGGCCCTTGAGACTTTAACAGGTACAAAATAGTACACCACTTAGATGTATGTATGTGGTATGCATTTATGAGGGGAGGATAATGTGCTACAGTATGCTTAAAAAAAGTATTTGTGTACAACACCAGCAGAACAGACCAGTGCTGCAGCACACAGTCGCTGTATACTATATCCAAAACTGCTCTCTCAATCTGTCTTCCTTCCCTATCAATGCTTCTAGGCAGGATTTGTGCTTGAGCTGAATCGCTGCTGTTCTGTTCAAGACATTGTGCAACACACTGCTCTCTTTCCCTCTCTGTAACAGAACGCTGTAGTGACCGGGAGGTGAATCGCTGCAGTAAGAATGCTTTTCTGTGTAACACACACTGCTCTCTGTCCCTCTGTGCAACAGAACGCTGATGTGACCAAAAGGTGAATCGCTCCTAGAAAAAAAAACTTTTCTGGCCAACACACAGCGCTGTCTGTCCCTATCAATCTCTCTGCAATGAAAGGCTGAAGTGACTGGCCACAATATGGCTGCCGATTGTATAGGACTGTGACATCATAGTGGTGACTGTCTGCTGATAGGCTGCTTGCTGCATGTGATTCAGGGTCATCCCACCTACCCTTGTTCCCGCTTTCCCAGGATTCCTTGCCCCATGTCCTCACATGTGGATCCGCCATTTTAGATGCCCTGGAGCCTGGGCTGCACTAAATGGAGTTTGATTAAGCAATTTGCGCGATCGAATCACGCTGATATTCACATTCATTGCAAATCGAATTTTTCCTGAAATTTGTAACAAATTAGGAATTATCAGATTCAATTCTGAATTGATCAGGTGGCTTGATCGGTCTACCACCTTAGGCAAAGGAATAACTTGGAGCAATGCGTTCCTGATAATTTCATCCTCCCCTACCCCTAACCAACATATAACTAGGTGGGGAAATGATCTTCAAACACACTTCTCGGATTACCAATGGGATCAAGCCCATTTGGTCTCACTAAATGCGGCAGTCATGTAGAAACCTCTAAAAAAAAAAATCCAATGGTACCTCACTCCCTCTAGGTTAGCCCACTTATCGGATAAATGTTGGCGTTGCTCAGCTGTTGGCACATTTCTTCATGTTTGGTGGCATTGCCCTAAAATGCTCTCCTTTTGGAGAAAACTAGGTAGATTTCTCTCACACCTATGTGGATTCCCGATAATTCTTAACCCCGCCTTAGTCCTTTTAAATATAGATATACATATTTACTCTTACTTTCATAAAACCATTATTATGCACTCTCTCATAGCAGCTAGGCACATAATAACAAAACATTGGAGATCCGAAAGAGTACCATCACTTGTGGAAATTAAAAGAGAAATTAACTTTAATTGTTGACATGAATACAAAATCTCGAGCACCATGAATACAGATAGGAAGTTTTTAGCTAAATGGGATGTGTGGCTACACGGCCCTTATAATACAGTCCAACTTTAAGTGTTTTGTTACTACACAGCGAAACTCAAATTAAGACAAGCTCATGAGACAAGTAGCACTCTTCCCCTTCTTAGGTGATGAAACCTCCCCTCTTCACGAACTCATTCTAGATTTGTTACACACCACATCATTACACTGCAGGTTTGTTATTTTTAGGTTTACTTTTATTATTTTAAAGTTGTTGTATTTTGCACCTCGCATATGACAAACGAATGTATTCTATGAATATCTCAAAATATGTCAAAATGCTGTAACTTCTGTATTTCTATGTCTTTCTTGTTGATATGCTCATATGTGACCTGCTTGTTCTTGGTTACTTTTTTTTTCTAAATACAATAAAAATATTGTTATAAAAAAGAAAGATTTGATCCGCTCAGTCCCACTTATGAGAGCTGGACAATATGCTCCGCTTAAAACTGCACAAGGCTACATAAACAAGTTTGTAGCTTTGGCTGGCCTTTTTTTTTCAGGAAAAAAAATGTACACCACCTATGTACGCACATGTTACACTTATGAGAGGACAATAAGCTCCGCTACACAACCTGTATTGGGCACTGTAATCAGATGACTATGGCATTTTGAGCTCACTCTAACTGGCCCCTGTTAGCTTTACAGTTGTTCTACAACCAACTGCAGCATTACAGAATAACTGTGTGGTAGAGCCCAGTGTAGTAATATTAGGCAATAATAGCAAGTGACAATGGCTTTTACTGCTCTGCCTGACTGACCCCTTTAAGCTTTATGGTTGCTGTAGACCCCACTGCAGCAGTGGAGTTGCTGTGTATTACACCCAAAAGTGTACTTTCTCTTTCTTTCTTTGTCAGTGCTTTTATGCAGTGATTTGTCTTTGTGGTAAAATGCTCTATATGAAATAAAAAGCTGAACTGACTGGCCGCAAGATGGCTGCCGATTATATAGGGCTGTAACATCACAGGGGTGGCTGGCTGCTGATAGGCTGCATGCTGTATGTGATTCAGGGCCATCCCGCTCACCTGCCTTGCCACCTTCCCATAGTTCCTTGCCCTGTGTCCTCACATTGGTGGATCCACCATTTTAGATGCCCTGGAGCCTTTTCGAATTGCAGCAATATTCGGATTTGTTACGAAGCAAATTTTTCCTGAAATTCATAACAAATTCAGATTTGTCAGATTCGATTCACTTATCCCTACTTAAGATGCCTATTTTGATTCTAAACGATTTTGTTACTACACTTTCCCCTTATATGCTTATGCTACATTGTGTTGTAATGAATACTCTGCATTCCTTCACTTTGTTGCAGTATATTATTTTAGCAATATGTTTTGCTTATTATTTTCCTGTTTCCCCCCCTCCCCTTCCTTTTTTTTCCTTTTCCAGTACCCTTATTATTTTATTATGAAAATAAAAACTATTAATGAGAGAAAAAACCTCAGTGGTGCATGTCAGCTAGCTCAAATTTCTAGCACATGTCTTTTGAAAAAATGAATTGTTATTAGTGCAATGCCAAACAAAAAAAAGATGGTAAACTAGTAAAAATGGTTAGAAAAGCAACATAACTAATGGTTCAGCAGTCAAGTGTTGTGGCCCACTTTTACATGGCAGTACTTGCAGTACTTATTGTGATGGGTACATACAGATGTGTCCACCCTTCCCTTCCCTTTAGTTTAATAAGAGTAGTTTATCCGACATTTCAGGTGACCTTTTAGGATTAACTCCTTGTGTGATGCACAAGCAGCTCTATTTCTGGCCATCATATAACTTTTATGTAATATTCCTCAGCATATTTATACTCGGCAGGCTTAAAGGGCTACTCCGGTGGAAAACTTTTTTTTTTTAAATCAACTGGTGCCAGAAAGTTAAACAGATTTGTAAATTACTTCTATTAAAACAAAATATTAATCCTTCTAGTACTTATTAGCTGCGGAATACTACATAGGAAATTATTTTCTTTTTGGAACACAGAGCTCTCTGCTGACATCATGAGCACAGTGCTCTCTGCTGACATCTCTGTGCAATTTAAGAACTTTCCAGAGTAGGAGAAAATCCCCATAGCAAACATATGCTGCTCTGGACAGTTCCTAAAATGGACAGAGATGTCAGCAGAGAGCACTGTGCTCGTGATGTCAGCAGAGAGCACTGTGCTCAAGATGGCAGCCGAGAGCACTGTGTTCCAAAAAGAAAATAATTTCCTCTGTAGTATTCAGCAGCTAATAAGCAATGGAAGGATTAAGATTTTCTAATAGAAGTAATCTACAAATCTGTAACATTTTCTGGATCCAGTTGATAAAAAAAAAAGTTTTCCACCGGAGTACACCATTAATAACATGTATATGTTCCCAAGAGAAAGGATACATTTTTCATACATAGGAGTTGTTCTTATTTTCAAGATAGAATGTCAAAATTGCAAAAGAAAAAATAAATAATAGTTGCACATACTTGATACTATACTTTTTTTAAGTGTGAAAAATGGAAGCTGATTATTTGCTGGTGGCAACTACTCCACTTTTCACTCTTTCCAGTTTTGATAAATGTACCCCGCAGTACTAGGTTAAAATAAAGGAAAACATCTTCCAGTTGCTACGTAGTTCTGATGTACCTTCTAAACTCCCTCATAAACTACTTACATTTTGCATAGCCCACAATGTTTGTGGACTCATGGAGCCCCTTAAAGTAGTGGATGTCTGTTTCCTTTATAAATATTAAGTATTAACAGGATAAATGATACATGTTTAACCTGTTGGGGATGAAGGGCGTATGAATACGCCCTTGCGTCCTGGTACTTAAGGACGAAGGGCGTATCCATACGCCCATGGGAATTTCGGCCCCTGCCGCGTGCCGGGCGGGGACCGGGCCGGGGTGACTGCTGATATCTATCAGCAGGCACCCCGTGCAAATGCCCAGGGGGGTCATTGGACCCCCCATGTCGGCGATCGGCGCAAATCGCAAGTGAATTCACACTTGCGATTTGTGCCGATTCCGGGTCATTACGGGTCTATGGTGACCTGGAATAGAAGGGGGATCGCGGGTGTCTAAGACACCCACGATCCCCCTAAAGCGATAGGAGTGAGGTGGCAGAGTGGCCACCCCTCCTATCTCTGCTATTGGTGGTCTAGACGCGACCACCAATAGCAGATCTGGGGCGGAGGGGTTTACTTTTGTTTTCCCTGTCTTGCCCACCCACAATAGGTGCCTCCAGCTGTTGCAAAACTACAACTCCCAGCAGGTACTGACAGACCGTGCATGCTGGGAGTTGTAGTTTTTCAACAGCTGGAGGCTCACTGGTTGGAAAATACTGAGTTAGGTAACAGAACCTAACTGAAGGTTTTCCAACCAGTGTGCCTCCAGCTGTTGCAAAACTACAACTCCCAGCATGTACTGACAGACCGTGCATGCTGGGAGTTGTAGTTTTGAAACAGCTGGAGGTTTGCCCCCCCCCAATGTGAACATACAGGGTACATTTACATGGGCGGATTTACAGCAAGTTTCCTGCTTCAAGTATGAGCTGAGGCAAATTTTTCGCCGCAGCGCAAATTCCTAGCGGGAAACTCACCGTAACCCGCCAGTGTGAATGTACCCTAAAAACACTACACTATACTAACACCTAATAAAAAGTAAAACACTACATAAACACCCCCTTACACTGTCACCCCCAATAAAAATGAAAAACGTATTGTACAGCAGTGTTTCCAAAACGGAGCCTCCAGCTGTTGCAAAACAACAACTCCCAGCATTTCCGGACAGCCACTGACTGTCCAGGCATGCTGGGAGTTTAGCAACAGCTGGAGGCACCCTGTTTGGGAATCACTGGCGTAGAATACCCCTATGTCCACCCCAATGCAATCCCTAATTTAGTCCTGAAATGCGCATGGTGCTCTCTCACTTTGGAGCCCTGTCATATTTCAAGGAAACAGTTTAGGGCCACATATGGGGTATTTCCGTACTCGGGAGAAATTGCACTACAAATTTTGTGGGGCTTTTTCTCCCTTTACCCCTTATGAAAAGGAAAAGTTGGGGTCTACACCAGCCTGTTAGTGTAAAAAAAATTTTTACACTAACATGCTGGTGTTGCCCTTTACTTTTTATTTTCACAAGAGGTAAAAGGAAAAAAAGACCCCCAAAATTTGTAACGCAATTTCTCCTGAGTACGGAAATACCCCATATGTGGGCGTAAAATGCTCTGGGGGCACACAACAAGGCTCAGGAGTGAGAGTGCACCATGTACATTTGAGGCCTAAATTGTTGATTTGCACAGGGGTGGCTGATTTTACAGCGGTTCTGACATAAATGCAAAAAAATAAATACCCACATGTGACCCCATTTTGGAAACTACACCCCTCACGGAATATAATAAGGGGTACAGTGAGCATTTACGCCCCACAGGGGTCTGACAGATTTTTCGAACAGTGGTACGTGAAAATGAAAAATTAAATTTTTTTGTTTGCACAGCCCACTGTTCCAAAGATCTGTCAAACGCCAGTGGGGTGTAAATGCTCACTGTACCCCTTATTACATTCCGTGAGGGGTGTAGTTTCCAAAATGGGGTCACGTGTGGGGGGGGTCCACTGTTCTGGCACCACGGGGGGCTTTAAAAATGCACATGGCCCCCGACTTCCATTCCAAACAAATTATCTCTCTAAAAGCTCAATGGCGCTCCTTCTCATCTGAGCGTTGTAGTTCGCTCGCAGTGCACTTGACGTCCAAACATGGGGTATTTCCATACTCAGAAGAAATGGGGTTACACATTTTGGGGGGAATTTTCTCCTATTACCCTTTGTAAAAAATTAAAATTTGGGGAAAAACCAGCATTTTAGTGGAAAAATATTTTTTTTCATTTACACATCCGACTTTAACAAAAAGTTGTCAAACACCTGTGGGGTGTTAAGGCTCACCGTACCCCTTGTTACGTTCCTTGAGGGGTGTCGTTTCTATAATAGTGTGCAATGTGGAGTTTTTTGCTGTCCTGGCACCATAGGGGCTTCCTAAATGGGACATGCCCCCCAAAAACCATTTCAGAAAAACTCACTCTCCTAAATCCCATTGTTGCTCCTTCGCTTCTGAGCCCTCTAGTGCACCCGCCAAACACTTGACATATGCATATGAGGTATTTTCTTACTCGAGAGAAATTGGGTTACAAATTTTGAGAGGATTTTTTTTTCCTTTTACCCCTTGTAAAAATTCAAAAACTGGGTCTACAAGAACATGCCAGTGTAAAAAATGAAGATTTTAAATTTTCTTCTTCACTTTGCTGCTATTCCTGTGAAACACCTAAAGGGTTAAAACGCTGACTGAATGTCATTTTGAATACTTTGAGGGGTGCAGTTTTTATAATGGGGTCATTTATCGGGTATTTCTAACCAGAAGACCCTTCAAATCCACTTCAAACCTGAACTGGTCCCTGAAAAATTCCAATTTTGAAAATTTTGCGAAAAATGTGAAAATTATTGCTGAACTTTGAAGCCCTCTGGTGTCTTCCAAAAGTAAAAACTCATCAATTTTATGATGCAATCATAAAGTAGACATATTGTATATGTGAATCAATATATAATTTATTTGGAATATCCATATTCCTTATAAGCAGAGAGCTTCAAAGTTAGAAAAATGCTAAATTTTCAAATTTTTCATGAAATTTTTGAATTTTTTACCAAGAAAGGATTCAAGTATCGCCAAAAATGTACCACTAACATAAAGTAGAATATGTCACAAAAAAACAATCTCGGAATCAAATTTATAAGTAAAAGCATTCCAGAGTTATTAATGCTTAAAGTGACAGTGGTCAGATTTGCAAAAAATGCTCCCGTCCTTAGGGTCATAATGGGCTCCGTCCCCAAGGGGTTAATCAGTACAGCATGGACCAATAGGACTGTCAAGAAATTATCCCCATTGTGGATAGCTTCAATAGAGAAGAGTTGTAGGGAGTCACTGCTAAATATATGTGGTCCACGCAATGCAAGCCAAATATGAATATGTAGATAGCTGCGCAAGTGTTCAATTTTTGAGAAAATTAAACCAGCTTGATGTAAAATGTTGTGTATTAATAATCTCTTAAAGAATTTAGACTTTTGTAAAAGCCTGAGCAATAGCAACAGTAAAGTACTAAGGCTGGGTTCACATATATCAGGTGTCCAGCATAGTTTCCCTCTGGTGTGCACCGGAGGGAAACTGATGCTAGAACTGACCCCATTCATTTGAATGGGACAGTTCACAATCATTCAGCATCTCAATTTTGACACTGGATGTTTGGACACGCCAGAGGGCACCGGACCGGGGAACACAGCTTGTTGCATTCCCCTCTCCGCCGTGCAGAAACAATGGACGCTGAATTCCATATAACTGATGACAACTTGTCATCAGTTGTGGCATCAGTTGCGTCTAGATCTAGGCTGCCGGATGCCGGACATATGTGAACCCAGCCTAACTAGGCTTTTTGCAATTAATGTTTCCTTTTTTTCTTTACAACATGTGTCTTTATAATTCTTTCTCCTACTTAATTTGCAAAACATATTCCATTTATTGAAATTATTTACTTTCATTTGTTTGAGATATATTTTACAAAGCTTGTTTCCTATGCCTTTAATTTGTTACAAAAGTATCTAAAGGTGGTGATAAGAGTGGTTTGTCAGTGGTTATATCAGATGAGTTCCTTAACACTTTAAGCCTGACCTGAAATTAAAGAAAAATGAAGATAAATTAAGTTTATATAGGACAAAAATAATCACCTGAACAGGAGACTGATGCCAGATACATATTGTCCTAGATATTTGTATTCATCTGAACTACTCCAGCCTCTGTAATATATATTTCATTATAGGGATTCCACTGCTTTTTCTCAGTTCTGTCATAGAAACAAGGTTTCCTTGAAGTTTTTAAAGGAGTAGACCAATAGAATGAAATGTTTCCCTCCTCCTCAGGATAGGGGTTAAGTGTCAAATTGCAGGGAGTCCGACTTCTGTCACCCCGGCCCTCTGCATGAGGGAAGTGTGTCGACCCCAGCACAAAGTTGTCCATGAATCTCTATGGGAGAGCCAGAAATACACGAACAGCGATCCTAGTTGTAGGACCCCCTGCAATTTGACACTATTAAAGGGGTACTCCACTGCTCAGCGTTTGGAATAAACTGTTCCGAACACTGGAGCTGGCACCAAGAGCATGTGATGTCCTAGTCCCGCCCCCTCATGACGTCACACCCCAACCCCTCAATGCAAGTCTATGGGAGGGGGCTTGACAGTTATGATGTCACGAGCTCCCGGCGCTGCCTCCAGCGTTCGGAACAGTGTGTTCCAAATGTGGAAGAGCGGAGTACCCCTTTAAGTGTTTTTCATACTGGACTACTCCTTTTATTTCCTTTTTATGCTTGTATGTAATTGATGTCCTGTTTTTCAGGACAAGGGTTTTATTCATTGCCCTATACACACGTAATTTCTTTTTGTTGGCAATGCATTATGTAGGCAATGCATTATGCAGGGTATGACAAAATTCTGAAGTAATTACTTGGCAAAGCATATTTGCTATGGGACTTGTAGTAAAGTCTGTTTACAGTCTGAATTTTTATGAAAACTTGTGGTCGTGGTCATTCCTTTCCTTGCCAGTTCAGTTTTTCAGTTTAGCCCAAGTCAGCCCAGGCCAGCTCATTACTAGGCCTACAAAAGGATTTACATAGTGTGTACTTAGAGGCTGTAAGGGAACGAGAACTCAGCTGCAGGTTTAAAAGACTAAGGTCTTCTAGCGTCTTGTGGGGCAGTTAATTCCTCTTGATGTTTATTGATTTTTGTGTCTGAATGTGAAGGCTATATTTTTATTTTGTGTAGCAAATAAAAACAGTAAAAGCCCTATTTACAACAACATTTTTATGTCACTTTCTCTGACTGCTATGTAATGTCATTTGCCTGCCTCTACGAAGCTAATCTCTTTTTTTTTCTGTAATTACACTACGACAACCTACCCCATTTTGCACATACATATATAACACTATTCTTGATTATAGCAGCAATCAGCCCATTTCTGAAGTTTGCTAGACATGGCAATATTAACTCTGGCTAATGTTCATTTTTTTTCAAAGGGTTTTGGAATACAAATGAACAATGGAATCAGCAGACCAAGTAAATGGCTATTGTGCTGCTGTCTTTAGCATTGTGGAGCTACTAAGTTTAAAACATATCTTTTTGGCTGTTTAGATAAGAACAATAACATGGCAGAAAGAAAGTTAACTCCATCAACTCTGATAAAGTACAAGGGACACACAAGCTTTTTATTCAACACATTTTGATAACTTAAGTAAGTACATGTGTTTTATAAATGTTAGAGGTATCCTTACACCAAGTTCATTTACTGAAAATCTCATGGCACTTTTTCCCCTATTTGCTTCAATATATCTGGGTAATTTATGTATAACTATACCTGGGCTGTTATGAGTATTTAGGCGAGCATTTGACACCACTTGAAATACACATGTTCTTATAGTATTGCTCACGACCACCCGTATGCTGATCCTCCATTGTTTTCTTTATTCATAGCATTTTTTTTCAATATACAGCATGTTAAAGAGTATGATGCCAGATCTTCTCAGGTCAGATGACATAAACTTTAGCTCCAGCCTGCCTCGCAATAATATTTTTATCACTGTTGCTCTTGTAGTCTGTACAATTATTATATACGTGTTTCAATACAATTGAGCTTATATTAGTTTACTGTTATATTGACTTACTGTTTAAGCTGTCCATAGGAGGAAGCAAAACTGCAGGGCAGGACAAGAGCAGCAGTCTGAGCCAAAGATGAGTCGGAAGGAGGGTCTCAGACTAACTCAGGATCTCTGTAAGCATTGTAGCAAGGTTACTGTCATATGTGAATAACTACCCTAGAAAGCAAAGCTACAAACAATAAGAAAAATTATTAGCAGAAAACAACATTTATACATATCTATGTGTGTCCTGTCAGACAGGACAGAATACAGAGGAATTCCATCACACAGGAGAGAGCACAGAGGAGTCCTATCAGACAGGAGAGAGCACAGAGGAGTACTATCAGACAGGAGAGAGCACAGAGGAGTGCTATCAGACAGTACAGAGGAGTACTATCAGACAGGAGGGAGCCCAGAGGAGTACTATCAGACAGGAGAGAGCACAGAGGAGTCCTTTCAGACAGGAGAGAGCACAGAGGACTCCTATCAGACAGGAGAGAGCACACAGGAGTGCTAGCCCACCCTCACTTACTGGACTGTGTCCATGCCTGTGCTTCATCTTGGACAATGCCATGATTTTATAATCCCTGATTTCTATAAAAAGGAAATACACTTTTCTTATGAAGTATATTAGAAAGGTTAATGTTTTGCTAAGATGTACAACATATAAAACGTTTTTGTATATGACAGTGCCCATTTAAGCTCACAACTAAAAATTCACTTTAAATTTGGAAATAAAGCTAATATTAATATGGTTTGATTAAAAATATGATTTTTTTTTGTAAAACAACTTAGTGAAGAATTATTAATTATATGGCCAAACATATTTAACAAAAATGCTGCAATCAGAAAAACCTGAAGTAAACACATTCATAATAAAAACTTCATCTTCTTTATTAGTTCTGCTAGTTTGGAAAAATAATTTTGCTTTAAAAAAAATAAAAAATAGAAGTACCTGGAACATTCAATTTATTTAAGTAACATTTGTGCAAGTTCTTAATGTAAACCTTTATTCATATTGTGAACAATTAACCAAGTCAAAATGATAAGAATGATATAATAACAAGTTTAAATGCTACATATTTATAGAGTCATTTCAAATGTGAGAGAATACATATGAAGAAGATGTACTTGAGTACACCAAATTGCATTAAATAAAAAATGAATATTGAATTTTCAAAGACTATTGTAATAAAAATCATTGATTTTTCTAGACCACTTAGTTATTATGTTGCATTTTGCAACTGGGAATACACCAATCCACTGTTAAATACAGAAAACAGTAAGTGCATGACTATTAATAATAATATTCAAGTAGTTTAAATTAAAAGTTATAATGGGAATCAATACACATACAAGTTCCTGCGTTCCATAAATACAGTGAAATGTTAAAACTATGACAGCATTTTATCAGCTATTCAATGGCCATATTCTGTTGAATCTACTCATTCTTAAGTCAACTATGTAATGTTAAAATAATCCAAAGAAAATACAGCTTTTCCACAACAAAGCATTCGTAGATCATGATTCATATTTTTTCTCCTTTGTGCTGCTAAGTACATGGCTTTGTTTTGATGCACAGGAGCTCATTCATACATAATTGTACTGGGGTGAAATATGAACAATGTACAGGGTGGGCCATTTACATGGATACACCTTAATAAAATGGGAATGGTTGGTGATATTAACTTCTTGTTTGTGGCACATTAGTATATGTGAGGGGGGGGAACTTTTCAAGATGGGTGGTTACCATGGCGGCCATTTTGAAGTTGGACATTTTGAATCCAACTTTTATTTTTTCAATAGGAAGAGGGTCATGTGACACAACAAACTTATTGGGAATTTCACAAGAAAAACACTTGCGTGATTGGTTTTGACATAACTTTATTCTTTCATGAGTTAGTTACAAGTTTCTCTTTGTTTACAGCCATTGACACGCAAGGAAATTGTGTTGATGTCTGGTGAATGCAGTAACCGGGTCATTGCAGCAGATTTCAATGCAAGACACCCTTCAAGACCACCCATCTCCCATGCTACAGTTAGCAAACTGCTTGATAAATATTGTGAAACTGGTTCAGTGTTGGATTTGCCAAAATGTGGACGCATAAAATCTTTCACTAATGAAGAAACATCAGTGGTCTTTCCTAGCTTCATTCAGCAAGAGCCCACAGCGTAGCACCCGCCGCATGTCACTGGAGAGTGGCATTAGTCAAACATCCCTTCGGCGGATATTTGCTACTCACAAATGGCACCCTTACAAACTCCAGCTACTGCAGCATCTCAACGAGGATGACCCAGATTGGCGCACTGAATTTGCAGAATGGGCAAAACGAAAATTGGAACAGGACCCTCAGTTTACGCAGAAGATTTTGTTGAGTGATGAGGCAAACTTTTATGTGAATGATGAAGTTAACAAACAAAACCACCGCTATTGGTCTGACACTAACCCACATTGGATACATCCCTCCATGACTGTTGGAACACAAAAATTGATGGCATGGTGTCATATGTGGGGTACAAACATAGTGAGACCATTCATCAATGGAAACCTCAAGGCCACTGGATATGTGAAATTGCTACACGATAATGCATTTCCCTCTTTATGCACTGAAGCTGGCACGTTCTCTGAGTTTTTCCTGCAAGATGGTGCACCACCACATTATGGGTGTCAGGTCCGAGCATTCCTAGATGAACAGTTTCTTGGAAAGTGGATTGGTCGTCGTGGGCCAGTTGAATGGCCCCCAAGGTCTCCCGATCTGACCCCCTTAGACTTTTATCTTTGGGGTCATCTGAAGGCAATTGTCTATGCTGTGAAGATACGAGATGTGCAGCACATGAAACTACGGATACTGGAAGCCTGTGCTAGCATTTCTCCTGCGGTGTTGCTATCCGTGTGTGAAGAGTGGGAGAAGAGGGTTGCATTGACAATCCAACACAATGGGCAGCACATTGAACACATTTTATAAGTGGTCAGAAACTTGTAAATAACTCATGAGAGAATAAAGTCACGTTACAACCAAGCCATCATTGTTTTTCTTTTGAAATTCCCAATAAGTTTGATGTGTCACATGACCCTCTTCCTATTGAAAAAACTAAAGTTGGATTAAAAATGGCCAACTTCAAAATGGCCGCTATGGTCACAACCCATCTTGAAAAGTCCCCCCCCCCCCCTCACATATACTAATGTGCCATAAACAGGAAGTTAATATCACCAACCATTCCAATTTTATTAAGGTGTATCCATATAAATGGCCCACCCTGTAGATGATTAAACCCCTTAAGGACCCGGGGTTTTTCCGTTTTTGCATTTTCGTTTTTTCCTCCTTACCTTTAAAAAATCATAACTCTTTCAATTGTGCACCTAAAAAGCCATATGATGGCTTATTTTTTGCACCACCAATTCTACTTTGTAACGAAATCAGTTAATTTACCCAAAAATCTACGGCAAATTGGAAAAAAAATAATTGTGAGACAACATTGAAAAAAAAAACGCCATTTTGAACATTTTGGGGGCTTCAGTTTCTACCTTATCTTTACTCCACATGATTAAAATGATACCCTACTTATATAGGTTTTATTTTGTCGTACTTCTGGAAAAATCATAACTACATGCAGGAAAATTTATACGTTTAAAATTGTCATCTTCTGACCCCTATAACTTTTGAATTTTTTCCGCGTATAGGGCAGTATGAGGAATCATTTTATGCACCGTGATATGAAGTTTTTAGCGGTACCATTTTTGCAGTGATAGGACTTATTGATCGCTTTTTATTCATTTTTTCATGATATAAAAAGTGACCAAAAAGGGGGGGCGTGGCCTGGCTGCTGAGGCGCATGGTCGCAGGTCTGTAGAGCTCCGCTGACAAAAGCCCGTTTAGCGACTAATATACAGCTCATCATCGCTTTACTCACCGGGACCAGACCCTCTGAGACACCTGAGATGCCTGTGAGGAGGAAGAAGCAAGTTCGCCACCGTTCCTTGGCTAGATTTCGCTTCTCACCGCGGGCGGCCCCGATCCAAGATGGCGCTGCGGACCTGTCGTCGCGGCCTTCGTCTCCCAGCTACAGTGAAGAGACAGCTCCGCCACCTTCACTGCGCCGCAGATCTGCCTCTGACACAGCTCTGCACGAACAGGAGGCGACAACTGCAGGTACAGGGGTTGTAGACTTACCGGCAAGAAGGGGATCGGAGGAACAATGTGAACCCCGCAGCACCTGTTCATCCCCGGGAATCCCAGCCTGCTCCGGCGCTTTACAGCGCTCACCAGGCTTGAGCGAGCCTGTGTCGGGCCTCTCCCTGTTACCACAACGCAGTGGAGAGAAAAATCTCCCAGCACCAGTAGCTGCGGCACTCGGGGACCCTCTGGCAGAGATGCCCGTTATGAATACATCCCTAACAGACACAGCTATGAAAGACATGTTGATGCTACTACGCACATCTTTCCTGCAGGACATTCATAAGCTAGTTAACCCTCTACAAGCCACAATACATGTGTTGGGAAGCAGAGTAGACCACTTGGAAGATAAGATGGGAGAGATCGGAGAGTCCCACAATACCCTAATGGATATGCACTATGAGGTGGAAGATGAGGTGGCGGCGTTGCGTGCAAAAGTAGCAGATTTAGAGGACCGCAGCCGCCGCAACAACATCAAGCTGAGAGGCGTACCAGAGTCTGTTGCTCCAGCGGACATCCCAGAATATGTGTGCTCTCTTATAAAATTGGTCCTGCCAGCCTGCTCGCCACAAGAACTGATAGTGGACAGAGCACACCGCATTCCACGACCCAAGCACCTGGATGACATAATTCCAAGGGATATTTTAGCCTGAGTACATTTCTACCATATTAAAGAGAGACTTATGGAGATCTCCAGACGCAATAATGGTTTACCTGCTCCATACCACCGCATCTCTGTATACGCTGATTTGTCCGCAACAACGCTTCAGGCTAGGCGAGCACTATCACATATTACATCGGCTTTACGTTCAGCGAAAGTATTGTACCGTTGGGGCTTTCCGACTCGCCTTTTGATAAAAAAAGACAATGTCACACACGTGATTAAAACCACGGAGGAAGGTGAAGCCCTGCTGACAACTTGGAACATTCCTATTCAAGCACCAGGAGGACAGCGTGGTAGGGAGCAGAGAGCCCGGGTCCAAAAGGAATGGGACAATGCTTGAAAGCTCTTCGGTGGTTCTGTTTTTCAGGTGAAGCGGGCTCCGGCGTGCTAACTGTGTTCCTCAGTTCAGAGTGGACTCTGACCCCCACTCCATTGTGGATGGTGTTTCGTTAAAACCATCCTTGTCCTTGTGTGTTGCCCTGATGTGGCAAACCTCTTGTTACGTTTTTGTTTGTGTTTGTATTGTTGTTAATGGCAGCGTCACTACCCTAAATCCACGTAATGTGCACGACTATAGGTTGACAGACACACGCTGGCTGGGAGGTGTGTTCTGTCCTCTTAAATTCTATTATTCGCAACGCATTCTCATAAGTACAGTCATTACCACAAGATAGTCATAAAGATAGTAAGTCTGAATGTGAATGGGCTTAATGCGCCGCATAAAAGAGCATATTTATGGAAAGAAGTACACAAACTTAAATGTGATGTCGTTTGCCTACAGGAAACACATTTAGTTTCTAAAGATGCATTCCGTCTCTCACATCCTCTCTTTTCACATATTTTTCAGTCACACTATAGCTCAAAGTCCAGAGGAGTGGCCATTGCTATCAAGAATACTGTAACGTTTACTCTGAAGTCGGTAGATACAGATCCACAGGGCAGGTATGTACTTCTCCGTTGTGTCATTAATGCCGCCCCCTTGACTATAGTGGCATTTTACGCACCTAATTCTGGTCAACTCGGTTTTCTGAAAAAACTAATGAGGCTAGTGCGCAGATCGCCATGGGGATCCTTATTACTGTGCGGGGACTTTAATTCTGTACCTGAACCTACTATAGATACTACTTCTACCACTCGCTTTCCTTCTCAACCCCTTTCCTCTTTCCTTTATGAGCATGATGTTTATGACTGCTGGAGAATTCACCATCCCAAGGAAAGAGATTACACTTTCCACTCTATGGCTCATAACACATATTCACGAATCGATTTATTCCTAACTGACAGATCTCTTATCCATACTATCGTGAATACGTCCATTGAGCAAATCAAATGGTCAGATCACGCTGTCATCACGCTACAACTTAAGGATACGGTCTCCTCACCCCCTAGTTATGCCTGGCGTAGCAACCCCTTTCTGTGGTCACATAATGAATATTCAGAAAGCTTAGCAAACAACATTACAGAGTACTTTTCCCTGAACAGCCCGTCCACGGAAGATCCTATTGTCTTGTGGAATTGCCACAAGGCAGTGGTCAGGGGACATTGCATACAATATGGGTCTCTCATGAAAAAACAGAGAGAAAAATGTCTAGAAGATACCTTACAGCGTCTTCGCCTCGCGGAACAGGCCAACCAGATAACTCCCACAGCTACTACAGCGGAGGAGGTGGCTGCTCTGCGACGTGACCTTCGCTGTTTAATGCTTAACACATATGAAAAATCGCACCACAAATTACAAGCAGCTTATTACTCTCAAAATAATAAATCAGGAAAGCTGCTGGCTCATAGGCTGAAAAAACGTCAGCAAAAGGCCCGCATTCCTTTTTTATTACATCCGCTCACTAACAACAAATTATACACACCTACAGATATAGCAAATGGATTCCTAACATTCTATTCAGGGCTTTACAACCTAAAAGATTCTGTCTCTCCTATACCTGATCTATCCCTCGCAACCTCGGCCTTCTTATCTACTCTCACTTTACCCAAACTTACCTCAGACCAGCTGATTTCTCTGAACGGTGATGTGACAGTGGAGGAGGTGGCTAAGACAATTAGATCATTACCGTCGGATAAAGCACCTGGTCCTGACGGATTCATTAATTCTTATTACAAGAAGTTTCAAATGATCCTATCCCCTCACCTCGCAAACTTTTGTAATTCAGCTATAAAAAGAGGAGAGTTTCCTCTGGAAAATTTACAGGCCACTATCATAACTCTCCCTAAACCGGGAAAGACCCCAGACCGGCCCCAGAACTTTAGACCAATATCCCTCCTGAACCAGGATATAAAAATTTTTGCAAAACTGTTGGCGTCCCGCATCTCTGCTGTATTACCCTCCTTGATATCTACTGATCAATCAGGCTTTGTTGCCGGGCGGCAGGCACATGATAATACAAGGCGCTTACTTAACATTTTCTCACATCTGGAGAGAAAGGGTACCCCTGCGGTGGTTTTGGCCCTGGACGCCGAGAAGGCCTTCGACCGCCTCCGGTGGTCGTACGCCTTCTCGGCCCTCTCACACATGGGCTTTAGCGGACCAATATTATCAGGTTTGTCATCGCTGTATTCCAAGCCGACAGCCAGAGTGCTGGCCAACGGATCCTTTTCCAATTTTTTTTCTATAACTAACGGATCCCGTCAGGGATGCCCACTTTCGCCACTCATATACATATTGTCCATGGAGCCCCTAGCCCAGGCTATCCGCCAACATCCTGAAATAAGAGGAGTTACTATTGGCGATAGAGAACATACTATCTCACTTTATGCTGATGATGTGATCCTCTCTCTCACGACACCAGCCCAATCAATTCCGGCAGTCATGGACGTTGTGTATAGGTTTGGTGAACTATCTTATTACCTTCTTAACGCCACTAAAACGCAAGCTCTAGCAATTAATGTACCTACCCCTACACTTAACACTCTCCAATCCAACTTTAAATTTGAATGGAAGACCACCGCATTACAATATCTGGGCATTAAACTGTCTTATCCCCACAACTCACTATATCAAGAAAATTATATCCCTCTATTGACGAACATAGCAACTGAAGTGGAAAGACTGACCAAATCTGAAATATCTTGGGTGGGTAGAATTGCTACGTTTAAAATGTTCCTCCTTCCCAAATTTCTATACCTATTCCGTACTCTCCCTATTTCTCTACCACTTTCTTTCTTCCGCAAGGCTGAGAAACTATTGACTTCATTTATTTGGGCTGGAGGAAAACCAAGGCTATCTGCGCATATTCTCGCTAAATTGAAAACAATGGGAGGGCTGGGTTCTCCGAATCTAAGACACTATTATACAGCCACGTTGGTCTCGATGGCGCGACACTGGAGACAGAATAGGACGGATCTTCCATGGGTGGATATCGAAAATCACACTACTCACCCGTATAGAGTGAGCGATTTGCTACATTTGCCCTACTGGTTTATGCCTAAGCCAGATCTCCCAAACCCACTAGTTAAAGCCACCTATGTAACTTGGACGAAATATTTACATAGACCTGGTATGGTGAACTCACCAAATTGCAAGGACATTCCGCTTACACTTATACAAGCCTCTATCCCAGACATGGACCTAACATCTTGGATAGATAAGGGAATTACCTCAGTTAGACACCTTAAAGAAGGTTCTGTCACCATGTCCTTTTCCATGTTAAAAGAGCGGTATAGATTAGAAAATTGTGAATTTTATAAATACCTCCAAATTAGACATTTTCTAGCAGGACTAAAACATGTGGATGCTCCTCTGGACTGCGCGGCTCTAAATCAATTATCTACACAAGTAAAAGGCATAAAACAATTTTATAATAATTTAATTTCGTATGACACCTTTACAAAAACTTATCCTTTGAGAGAATGGGAGAGGGAACTTAATCTTGAGGTCACATGTGAAGAATGGCAGGGAACATTCAAGGCTATTCATAGAGCATTCCAGTGCTCATCCCATTTAGAATCTGCTCTAAAAACTATACTACGTTGGTATTATACCCCCGTTAAGCTTTGTAAAATATACCCAGATACTTCGGACAGATGCTGGAGGGGGTGCGGGGGGCGTGGTACCTTACTCCATTTGCTGTGGTCCTGCCCCCTACTCACATCCTTTTGGACATCATGTCAGCAAATGATCAGAATTCTATTTGGGAGACTGATTGTGTGGACGCCCCAACTGGTACTGCTTTTCCTGGGGGTTCAACATATGCCGAAGGATAGGAGAGATTTGTTCTGTATTATATGTATACTAGCAAAAATAGCAATAGTCAGCAACTGGAAGTCCACAACGATACCCACCATAGAGATACTTATACAAAAAATAAATATGACACACGCATTTGAGAAAATTATAGCTCAAGGGGCAAACAGGTTTGAGGCCTTTCTCACAAGGTGGCTCCCGTGGGCATCTTCTACCTATTGTAGATCTCCGGACCAAGACAGGCCTCCGGTTTAGCGACACTGAAGAGAACTAAGTATAAAATTACTCATATACCATTACCCATTCACCGTTAACGTTAACATAACAGAAACTCTTCTTTTTATTCATAAGCGTGAGAATGCAGAAAATTAATGGTTGTGCACGACTTATATGTTTACAGAGAAACGAGGAGTGGCCGCTGCCGGTTTTCTTTTGTTTTCTTTATTTTCTCTTATTTTCTTGATGTTATCTCGTTGTTGATATGTAAAATATGTATGACAACACAAATTGGGCACTGCTGTCGGGCGGAGTGTGACTACTCCACTCGGCTCGACCGATGGTATAGAATTTGGTAAAATAATCAACAAATGACCCAATACCACAGTTTTGTATGTTTAATGTGAAAAACTTTAATAAAAATTATTTCTGAAAAAAAAAAAAAAAAAAAAAAAAAAAAGTGACCAAAAATGCACTATTTTGGAATCTGGAATTTTTTTTGCGCGTGCGCCTTTGACTGTGCGGTTTAATTAACAATATATTTTTGTAATTTGGACATTTCCGAACGCGGCGATACCATATATGTTTATTTACACATTATTTTTTTTTTTTATGGGAAAAGGGGGGTGATTCAAACTTTTATTAGGGGAGGTGTAAAATGATCTTTATTCACTTATTTTTTTCACTTATTTTTTGCAATGTTATAGCTCCCATAGGTCTTTTACATTGATCAGTGGTTTCTCATAAGAAACCACTGATCGATGATTCTGCCGCTTGACTGCTCATGCCTGGATCTCAGGCACTGAGCAGTCATTCGGCGATCGGACAGCGAGGATGCAGGTAGGGATCCTCCAGCTGTCATGTAAGCTGCTCGGGATGCCGCGATTTCGCCGCTGCGATCCCGAACAGCACCCTGGGCTAACTGGCATGGTTTCACTTTCACTTTAGACGCGGCATTTAACTTTGAACATCGCGTCTAAAGGGTTAATAGCGCACGGCACCGCGATCAATGCCGCACGCTATTAGCCACGGGTCCCGGCCATTGTTAGAGGCCGGGCCCGACCCGCTATGGACCTGCCGTGGCCCCGTGTTATAGATCGGGAGCAGATTCATGACGTACGTGTACGTCATGGGTCCTTAAGGGGTTAACCCCTTAAGGACTCAGGGTTTTCCAGTTTTTGCACTTTCGTTTTTTCCTCCTTACCTTTTAAAAATCATAACTCTTTCAATTTTCCACCTAAAAATCCATATTATGGCTTATATTTTGTGTCACCAATTCTACTTTGCAGTGACATTAGTCATTTTAACCAAAAATTCACGGCGAAACGGAAAAAAAAATCATTGTGCGACAAAATCGAAGAAAAAACGCCATTTTGTAACTTTTGGGGGCTTCCGTTTCTACGCAGTGCATATTTCAGTAAAAATGACACCTTCCCTTTTATTCTGTAGGTCCATATTGTAAAAATGATACCCTACTTATATACGTTTGATTTTGTCGTACTTCTGGAAAAAATCATAACTACATGCAGGAAAATTTATACATTTAAAAATGTCATCTTCTGACCCCTATTACTTTTTTTATTTTTCACCGTACAGGGTGATCACTTTTTATTCATTTTTTAATGGTATAAAAAGTGACCAAAAATACCCTTTTTTGGACTTTGGAATTTTTTTAAGCGTACGCCATTGACTGTGCGGTTTAATTAATGATATCTTTTTATAGTTCGGACATTTACGCACGCGGTGATACCACATATGTTTATGTTTTATTTTTATTTACACTGTTTTATTTTTTTATGGGAAAAGGGGTTGATTCAAACTTTTATTAGGGAAGGGGTTACATGACCTTTATTAACAGTCCCATAGGGACCTATAACACTGCACACACTGATCTCTCAAGCTGATCACTAGCGTGTATTGACACTAGAGATGAGTGAACTTACAGTAAATTTGATTCATCACAAACTTCTCGGCTCGGCAGTTGATGACTTTTCCTGTATAAATTAGTTCAGCTTTCAGGTGCTCCCGTGTGCTGGAAAAGGTGGATACAGTTGTAGGATACTCTTTCCTAGGACTGTATCCACCTTTTCCAGCCCACTGGTGCACCGGAAAGCTGAACTCATTTATGCAGGAAAAGCCGAGCCGAGAAGTTTGTGACGAATCAAATTTACTGTAAGTACGCTCATCTCTAATTAACACGCCTGTGATCAGTGTTATCGGCGCTTGACTGTTCCTGCCTGGATCTCAGGCACGGAGCAGTCATTCGTCGATCGGACACAGAGGAGGCAGGTAAGGGTCCTCCCGATGTCCTGTAAGCTGTTCGGGACGCCGCGATTTCACTGCGCCGGTCCCAAACAGCCCGACTAAGCAGCCGGGATACTTTCACTTCAGACGCGGTGGTCAGCTTTGATTGCCGCGCCTGAAGGGTTAATACAGGGCATCACCGCGATCGGTGAAGTCCTGTATTAGCCGCGGGTCCCGGCCGTTGATAGCCACCGGGACCCCGCGGCATATCGCGGGAGCCGGTGGAGGAAGTAAATATACGTCCTGCGTCGTTAAGGGGTTAAAGGGGTACTCCGGTGGAAAACTTTTTTTTTTTTTTTAAATCAACTGGTGCCAGAAAATTTAACATATTTGTAAATGATTTCTATTAAATAAATTGCTTACATGCAACAAATTTATCAACAGGCTGCAACCAGATGATAAATAAGCCAAAAAAAATTGTAAGGAAAAAATTACTAAAAAAAGGAATACATAAACAAAAATTTATGAATGTCCCCCATATTCTTAACTAGAATAAATGCTTTTGTGGAACAGGCTTTATTTTACTTTTCAATTTCCTATGATGTTATGAGATAAAAAATTATATGGGATAACAATTTAAAATGCACAGAGGAATAGTCTATTGATACTGCTTTACAGATCTGTACAGCAGAGCCGAGATTTTAAGAAATATTAAAGGGGTATATTAAAGGGGTAATATTAAAACAGTTAAAGGGGTACCCCGGTGGAAAAAATGTTTTTTAAACCAAATTAGAAGTAATTATTTCAGAAGACTTAAAGGTAGGAAGACAATGTAATAGAGCAGAAGGAAATGCTAGCAGAATGCTTGGATGTATAGGGAGAGGTATAAGCAGTAGAAAGAGAGAAGTGCTCATGCTGCTGTACAGAGCACTGGTGAGACCTCACTTGGAGTATTGTACACAGTACTGGAGGCTGTATCTCCCAAAGGAGAGAGAGTTCAGAGAGAGAGTTCAGAGAAGAGCTACTAAACTAGTACATGGATTGCAGGATAAAACTTACCAGGAAAGGTTAAAGGACCTTAACATGTATAGCTTGGAAGAAAGAAGAGACAGAGGTGATATGATAGAGACTTTTAAATACATAATGGGAATCAACACAGTAAAGGAGGAGAGCATATTTAAAGAAGAAAAACTACCACAAGAGGACATTGTTTTAAATCAGAGGGGTAATGGTTTAAAAGTAATATCAGGAAGTATACTACTTTCCTTCATATAAAATAGGGCCAGGGACTATTTATAGGATTCAGATTATTGGGCAGACTAGATGGGCCGAATGGTTCTTATCTGCCGACACAGTCTACAACTGGTGCCAGAAAGTTAAACAGATTAGTAAATGACTTCTATTCAAAAATCTTTACACTTCCAGTATTTTTTAGCAGCTGTATGCTACAGAGAAAATTATTTTCTTTTTGAATTTTGTTTTTGTCTTGTCCACAATGTTCTTTGCTGACACCTCTGTCTGTGTCAGGAACTGTCCAGAGCAGCATAGGTTTACAATGGGGATTTGCTCCTGCTCTGGACAGTTCCTGATACGGTTATCAGATGTCAACAGAGAGCACTGTGGACAAAACAAAAAAGAAATTAAAAAAGAAAACAATCTACCCTGTAGCACACAGCTGCTAAAAATACTGGAAGTGTAAAGATTTTTGAATAAAAGTCATTTACTAATCTGTTTAACTTTCTGGCACCAGTTGTAGACTGTGTCGGCAGATAAGAACCATTCGGCCCATCTAGTCTGCCCAATAATCTGAATCCTATAAATAGTCCCTGGCCCTATTTTATATGAAGGAAAGTATTATACTTCCTGATATTACTTTTAAATCATTACCCCTCTGATTTAAAACAATGTCCTCTTGTGGTAGTTTTTCTTCTTTAAATATGCTCTCCTCCTTTACTGTGTTGATTCCCATTATGTATTTAAAAGTCTCTATCATATCACCTCTGTCTCTTCTTTCTTCCAAGCTATACATGTTAAGGTCCTTTAACCTTTCCTGGTAAGTTTTATCCTGCAATCCATGTACTAGTTTAGTAGCTCTTCTCTGAACTCTCTCTCTGAACTCTCTCTCCTTTTAGAGATACAGCCTCCAGTACTGTGTACAATACTCCAAGTGAGGTCTCACCAGTGTTCTGTACAGCAGCATGAGCACTTCCCTCTTTCTACTGCTTATACCTCTCCCTATACATCCAAGCATTCTGCTAGCATTTCCTGCTGCTCTATTACATTGTCTTCCTACCTTTAAGTCTTCTGAAATAATTACTTCTAATTTGGTTTAAAAAACATTTTTTCCACTGGGGTACCCCTTTAACTGTTTTCTGCAAAATATTTCTTAAAATCTCGGCTCTGCTGTACAGATCTGTAATGCAGTATCAATAGACTATTCCTCTGTGTATTTTAAATTGTTATCCCATATAATTTTTTATCTCATAACATCATAGGAAATTGAAAAGTAAAATAAAGCCTGTTCCACGAAAGCATTTATTCTAGTTAAGAATATGGGGGACATTTATCAATTTTTGTTTATGTATTCCTTTTTTTAGTAATTTTTCCTTACAATTTTTTTTGCTTATTTATCATCTGGTTGCAGCCTGTTGATAAATTTGTTGCACGTAAGCAATTTATTTTAATTTTTTTGCCTTTGTAGTGGCTTTTTCTGCTCCATGTTTGAGCTGGAGTAAATTTAGGTAGTTTTTTTTTCATACGATGCAACTTTATTGCGACTTTCACACTTGATAAATCTCTGACCAATGTAAGCCAAAAATCACCTTTTGCTTTGGTAAGCAAGTTTCTATTTTTTCTGCTTAGGGCACTGAACAATGAAAAAGTCACACAAAAAACATACATCTGTTTTCATTCATTCAATGAGAGATAAAGCCTTTTCACTTTCAATGTAAAAAGAAATTGCTGATTAGATCTTAAATATTTGTAACTTCTTAGTGTGAACAAGCCCAAAGGGTGGGATTGTGCAAGATACCATTTTAGCAATTTAATGCAACTTATACATTTGCCTCAGTGGTCTGCTACTTGTGATGTACAAATACTAGTCCCACTATGCCATGTAATCTACAATCTGTCAAAGTGTTCTATTATGTTCCGCAACAGCTAAAGGTCTACAGGTGGTGGACCACCAATATTAATGCAAAAAAAGTCAAACCATAAACCAATATGCAAAGTACATCAATATTTCATGTATCCATGCACAATAAGTAATAAAAAGGTTCTTATAGTCCTGCATTGAATAACCTGACAGCTAGACATGCTGGGTAATTTAGGAAAAATGGAAGTAACAGTTTGCAGGACATTAAGATGCCTCTCAGGGAAGTCAATGCAGTATGCAGCCTATGTGAAGGCTAGTGCATTAGTACTGAGAAAGTGTAAAACAAGCTATTATTGTATCTTGGATTCCATGATATATATATATATATATATATATATATATATATATATATATATATATAATTTTTTTTTATTTAGAACACTGGAAATATACTTTTGGACAGTTAGAAACATAAAATTGCTGACTGGTTAAGGAGCAGAAATCCAAGCATACATTTTAGTGCCCTTTAGAGAAAAAGCATATTGGCCAGCACTTATCATTGTAGGTGTAAGTGAAGCATTTTCTACACCTTTTTTTGTGTGCTGGTAATGTGTAGGAGCACCAAATTTCTTAAATGATCACAGAGTATTTGATAAATTTTGTGCAGGTCACATTTTCAGAAATTTCCCTCTTCACATACACCATAAAGCTAAGCTAAGTCTGGGCTGGTGTAGTTTTAGAGGCTTTGTGCCTTTTTTGCACCTTTTCACAAAAAGGTTCGTAAAACCCTTCCATACCATGTGTATTGCCAAAATCAGTGGATTGCAACTCAAAATCAGCAGAAATGTGTAAACTAAAAGGCACAAAAAGGTGCAAATAAACCCTGGTTGCGCCTTTTGTGGACACAAAAAACTGTCTAAAGACAATGATAAATGTCAGCCATTGTGTCATCTTTAATGCTCACATCTTCAGTGGGCTTGAACAGTACAATATACTTATGTAATTCCTTTATGTAAATAATTTGATTCATTGTATTTATTTATTTATTTATTTATTTAAAATAGACATCTGTATTCTTGAGTACTACCTGGTAGGTTTACAGCAACAAATACTAATTTACTCTTAAAGGTTTTTTTATTTTATTTTATTTTTTTTGTCTCATGGCTCTCCACTTCAGCACAACCTCAACTCTTTACAAACTCCTCATGTATATTGCCCCACACTGACTGCCCCCTTTGTCCCACTGTTTCCGCTTCCATCATATTGACTGACCCTTATGTCACCGTAACTGTTTAATAAGACCCTAGGGCACCTGCTGCCTAGTGACATTAAGGTGGAGCCTAAAACTCATCACCTTCCATCGGTAGAGGTTACAGATGTGATGGACACAGTGGCAAAGGTATCCTCATCCTTTGCCAACTCCAGTCCTTAACCTCCTGTAGCATACTGGCACAAGTTAGGGACAGAGGTGTACCTAATGCCCCTTGCACTGCTGACAAGCTGCTGTATCAGTGTCCCCCATTGGTTCTTCTTGGACCCCTTGGGTCCCCTCCACTTGGTAGTATTACTGTCTAGGTCCCCCCCCCCCAATGAGCAACATGAAAATGGAACAAACCCAGGAAAATTAAGCAGAAGATAGGCTAAAGAGGCATTAACAGGTCTGGGAGGTGGGGGCCTTGAGCAAATGAGATGGTTAATGCAAGCCAGCTTTCCAGCAGGGAAGCTGGATGGCAATCCTTTTCTGACTTAATTTAATGAAATCTGATAACAAATGTCAGCAAAATAAAAAAAAAATAACTATTTGGAGTGTTCTTGTTTCCTTTTATTTCATACTGCTTACTGCCACAGAGCATCACTTGCTCTATATAGCAAAGTTTAAGCCATAACCATATGTAGTTGAAGGTCCAGTTGCCAAAATTCCTGCTGGTCCCAATGGCAAGAGGGGCCATTCCTAGGTTTCAGTGGGACTACAGCTGAGAAGGGAGACAGATAAATGGATTGAGATATGACATGATGTGGATGATGATGTGGATGTCTGGCTTTTCCCTAAATTATGAGTTTCCCTGTCCCTGATCCACCATCTGTCTTGTATAATCTCTGATAGGATTGAGCAATTAGTACCCATGTTTAAGAATCCCTGGGAGTTTCTTCTCACACATATTTTCACAATCTATCAGAAAATTATGTAGAAGAGATTCTATTTAATCAATGAATTGAAGTTACTGAACCTGTGAGTGTAGCCTGTCAAGATCAAATTTATGATGTGTCAAAAATAATGATAATATTCATACCTAATGTTGTTATCCCAAGATTGCAATTTTTCATTTATGTACAGGATATGTAAGAAAAAAAGTCTGTTGTGGAGGTACAATCGCTAAGATACCCACCAATCATAAAAATGAGGATCCTAAATGCAATACTAAGATGAACACTTTGCATAGATAAAACCTGACATACCACATACCCCCTCCCCTCACTTTATAACTGGTGCCATACCCTGCACTGGAACATGTTCTATGTGAGCAGAATAGAAAATAAAGGTTCTATGTGAGCAGAATAGAAATTAAATAGTGAACTGCTGCTGATAATGATGACTACTAAAGAGAGGGGGACAAGGGATCAATTTCAGGAGGCAGCAAAGTGCCTCCTGAAATTAAGTATTTTCAAGTATTTGCACAAAAGACCAATGCCCAGAACTTGTAAACAGAGATAAGGAAGAAGAGAGATAAACAGAGATAAGAAATAAGCCTTCATGTTTACCTTTGAGACACACTGAGGCTGACTCAACAAGCTGGGTTGCTGTTTTTACTGCTTGACTCTTAGCAGCTAGAAAAAAACATATCTAGGAAATGTGTGGTATGGAAAATTGCATTGGTTAGGTAACATAAAAAGACCCGATACATATATGTTGGGGAAGTGGGATTTGGCACTAAGCACAGATGCTGAACACCAAAACAAAACAGATAGAATAATGTCCACCATGTTGGAGAGGGATGAAAAAAAGGCAAATCCACTTAAAGGGGTACTGTCCAGAGCAGATGAGGTTTACTATGGGGATTTGCTCCCACTCTGGGCAGTTCCTGACATGGACTGAGGTGTCAGCAGAGAACTCTGTGGTCAGACAGAAAAGAATAACTTAACTTTTTCTGAAGTATACAACAGCTGAAAAGTACTGGAAGGATTGAGATTTTTTTATAGAAGTAATTTACAAATCTGTTTAACTTTCTGGAGCCAGTTGATATGAAAAAAATAGTTTTCTACCGGAGTACCCCTTTAATGCCTTTTTCTGTACAGTATTTACACTGGAAAATCCAATGTCAGAAGATATAAAAAGAGATAATGTAAATTAATCTGCATTTTTCACTGCTTAAATGGGTTAACTGACAGATGTTTTTTTTTTTTTTTTTTGTCATACTGCCATATGGCCATGCGGCCAGTAAATCACTGGCCACAGCAATGCCCCACCTTAGCCAGTGTGCAGTACATCACTCTGGGCCCAATTGTCACGCCTTCTATAAGGAAGAGGGTTGCAACCGGGGAAGGACACTAATAACTGTGCTAACAGACCCTTATTCCATACCTACATATTAAAATATTCTATAATGACAGGGATTGTTCCACAGTATTAGCACTTAGCAAATGTGGTACCACAATTTTAAAAGGGGCCAAAAAACGACCCTGAAAACTATAGGCCTGTAAGTTTAACAACTATTGGTGAAATATTGAAGAATATTTTAGAGATCCTTTTGTGCAGTATCTTAATGAAAATAACCGTATAACACAGCAACAACATGGGTTTTTAAGGGTATAGTTCTGTCAGACTAATCTGATCAGCTTCTATGAGGAGGTCAGTTATAGATTGGACCAAGGAGAAGCTGTGGATGTTGTGTATCTGGACTTTTCTAAAGCATTTGATACTGTGCCAAATAAAAAAGCTGGTACAGAAAATGAGGATGCTGGGACTAGGGGAAAATGTATGTTATTGATTTAGCAACTGGCTCATTGACAGAAAGCAGAGGGTGGGTATCAATGGAACTTACTCTGGTTGGGTGACAGTAACAAGTGGGGGTACTGAAGGGGTCAGTACTGGGTTAACTTCTTTTCAATATATTTGTTAATTATCTTGTAGAAGGATTACAGAGAAAAAATTCAATATTTGCAGATGACACAAAACTGGATAACGTAATCACCACAGAGGAGGATTATATTACAGGGGTATTTGGGGAAGCTGAAACCTTACATGAGAACATACATGGCAAATTGAATTTAATGTACATGGATGGAAAGTTATGCCCCTAAACTGTTTCCTTGAAATACGACAGGGCTCCAAAGTGAGAGAGCACCATGTGCATTTGAGGACTAAATTAGGGATTGCAGAGGGGTGGACATAGGGGTATTCTACGCCAGTGATTCACAAACAGGGTGCCTCCAGCTGTTGCTAAACTCCCAGCATGCCTGGACAGTCAGTGGCTGTCCGGAAATGCTGGAAGTTGTTTTGCAACAGCTGGAGGCTCCATTTTGGAAACACTGCTGTACAATACGTTTTTCCTTTTTATTGGGGGGGACAGTGTAAGGGGGTGTTTATGTAGTGTTTTACTCTTTATTAGGTGTTAGTGTAGTGTAGTGTTTTTAGGGTAAATTCACACTGGCGGGTTACGGTGAGTTTCCCGCTAGGAGTTTGCGCTGCGGCAAAAAATTTGCTGCAGCTCATACTTGAAGCAGGAAACTTGCTGTAAACCCGCCTGTGTGAATGTACCCTGTACGTTCACATGGGGGGGGGGCAAACCTCCAGCTGTTTCAAAACTACAACTCCCAGCATGCACGGTCTGTCAGTACATGCTGGGAGTTGTAGTTTTGAAACAGCTGGAGGCACACTGGTTGGAAAATACTGAGTTAGGTTCTGTTACCTAACTCAGTATTTTCCAACCAGTGTGCCTCCAGCTGTTGCAAAACTACAATTCCCAGCATGTCTGATCACAGAAGGGCATGCTGGGAGATGTAGTTATGCAACAGCTGGAGGTACGCAACTACAACTCCCAGCATGCCGAGACAGCTGTTTTCTGTGTGGGCATGCTGGAATTTGTAGTTTTGCAACATCTGGAGTGCTACAATTTAGAGACCACTGAACAGTGATCTCCAAACTGTGGACCTCCAGATGTTGCAAAACTACAACTCCCAGCATGCCCAGACAGCAAACAGCTGTCTGGGCATGCTGGGAGTTGTAGTTTTGCAACATCTGGAGGGCTACAGTCTAGAGACCACTATAGTGGTCTCAGACTGTAGCCCTCTAGATGTTGCTATGCAACTACTCACCGGCTTCCGTCGCATCCGGTAGCCGTCCTCTTCTGCCGCACGCCGCCGCAGATCTCCGTCGCTGCCGCCGATCCCTGTCGCTCCGCTGCCTCTGGAGGGGTAAGTGGACTCCGGCGCCGCTCCTCTTTGTTTTCCCCGTTCTGCCCCGCCTATTGTGGGTGGGCAGGACGGGGAAAACGAAAGTAAACCCCTCCGCCCCAGATCTGCTATTGGTGGTCGCGTCTAGACCACCAATAGCAGAGATAGGAGGGGTGGCAACTCTGCCACCTCACTCCTATCGCTTTAGGGGGATCGTGGGTGTCTTAGACACCCGCGATCCCCCTTCTATTCCGGGTCACCGGGTCACCATAGACCCGTAATGACCCGGAATCGGCGCAAATCGCAAGTGTGAATTCACTTGCGATTTGCGCCGATCGCCGACATGGGGGGGGGGGGGTCTAATGACCCTCCTGGGCATTTGCACGGGGTGCCTGCTGATAGATATCAGCAGTCACCCCGGCCCGGTCCCCGCCCGGCACGCGGCGGGGGCCGAAATTCCCACGGGCGTATGGATACGCCCTTCGTCCTTAAGTACCAGGACGCAAGGGCGTATGCATACGCCCTTCGTCCCCAACAGGTTAAACCCCAACACAAGCCCTGACAGAATGTAGTCGCACAGGTGTAAAAGTCAGTTCAGAGCTAGTGTAGATTTCAAAAGTTCAGCCCACGAGCAGCCGTTGTGGTGTCTGATCCCTGCCAAATATAAATTTATATTTGTTTTACATGTATCCATAGAAACCTATGGTTAAATCATACAGTAGTATATAATTAGTAGACACTGTTGTTTCAACTAACTTGTGACAGTTTATGTGATTCTATATCTGGGTTGACCAATCACATACAAACATTTTTTTTTTTACATAGTTTTAGGCCCCTTCACATACATCAGTTGTCCTGTGGTATTTCCCTCCGGTGTGCACCAGAGGGAAACTGATGCTAGAACTAATCCCATTCATTCAAATGGGACAGTTCACATTCATTCAGCATCTTAATTTGGATGCCGGATGGTTAGACATGCCAGACTGTCACGGGAATGCATCTTGCTGCATTACCCTGGCATTCAGAAATAATGCTAAACAACTGATGACAACTGATGCACATTGCCATTAGTTGTGGCATCAGTTGTGGTGAGGTTTAAGGCTGGGCTCACTGAGCTGGAGGCCAGACATATGTAAACCCAACTTCACCAGCTGTATTTAGAGTTTTTTTTTTTTTTTTTTTGTAAAAACAAAGATTTTCCCTCACAGAAAGCGATGTTTCTGGAGAGTGCCACGTTGCATTTACAGATCCCTTAAGGTACTGATACAGTGAAACTACCCCTGATTTTGGAAACTGCACATCTCATTGATAAATCTTCTTTGATGGCCTAGGTAACGTACTACACAGGTGCACTTATGTTGACTGTAATCATATTATTTATTTATTTATTGCTGACCTTATCTTCTGCTGACAGACAAATAGTCTCTGAATACAATATCACATAAGTAATCTGCTCATTAATGTTTGTACAGTCTTCTGTCTTAAAAGATTTACAGTTCCCTGAAGGAAATCAGTCACCATTTGCCCGTACTCTTCAAGTGTAATGGGTTGAGCTCTTTGAGAATCCCTACCTCCTCCTGATTGATGGTTTGTTTTTTTCTTTCAAAATGAAATTCAGGCAAATTTCCCACAGTGAAAAGTGCTTTTTAATTATGAAACCCTAGTGTGTAGGAATGATTCAATTTACACATCAGAAAAGTTCACTCAATTGACTATAATTTATTTGGTGCTCAAAAATTCTTCTATAGTGAAGAAGTAATTTTTCATTTCATTTTACTAATATGTGTTTTATTGTAAAATACAAAAGAGGTCATTTTCCTCCTATAGGCCTCTTTCCACACTGGAACATAATGATGAGTGTATGGATTAATCCTGTAACTTTCCCAATTAATCAAACACTTCATTAAGTACGTCAGATAGCTGTAGGGACGTCCTATTATTGATTTTTTTTTTTTAATAATCCAGAGTAATTTAATAAACCTTTGTTTCCTAATTAAACATTACTGGAAATTAATCAGATGTCAAATATAAAATCAGTGGGATGCAGAATGAATTATTAAATTTC
Organism: Hyla sarda; assembly: GCF_029499605.1. Classification (NCBI taxonomy): domain Eukaryota; kingdom Metazoa; phylum Chordata; class Amphibia; order Anura; family Hylidae; genus Hyla; species Hyla sarda. The sequence goes on along the minus strand of NC_079189.1, from coordinate 114,189,411 downwards.
CATAAACATCAATGTGAGAGAATATAGGCCGAGCATTTACAAAATACGTTTTAACTAAGGGAGTTTGCTAATTGAAAGCAACTTAGTGATTTAAGCTAATTCTGTCCAGCAATGGACAACTTTGTCAATGCTAATTTAAAATCACTATTACAGCATAGAGGAATGTTACTTCTACATCTGATGGCTTGCAGAACCATAAAGTTAAAGGGGTACTCCAGTGGAAAAACATTTTTCATTTCATTTCATTTTTCAAGTCAACTAACTCCAAAAAGTTAAACAGATTAGCAAACTGGTTTTATTTAAAAATCTACCTATGTATTCCAGTACTTATCAGTTGGTGTATGCCTCAGAGGAAGTTGTCTAGTTCTCTCCAGTCTGACCACAGTGTTCTTTGCTGACACATCCGTGTCAGGAACTGTCCAGAGCAGGAGAGGTTTTCTATTGGAATTTGCTTCTCCACTGGACTGTTCCTGACATGGAAAGAGGCATCAGCAGAGAGCACTGTGGTCAAACTGGAAAGAACAACAACATTTCCTTTGGAGCATACAGCAGCTAACAAGTACTGGAAGGATTAAGATTTTTAAATAGAAGTAATTTACAAATCTGTTTAACTTTCTGGCACCATTTCATTTGAAAACATTTGTTTTCCACCAAAGTACCTCTTTAATTATTACTTTTTCTGAACCAATTGATGGAAGATATGTTAAAAGTATGGCATAGCTAGAGGGTCAATTTGTTTCTTATAGAATGCTTGGACAAAAAATAAATGGCTATAGATTCTTTAAGTAAGGGCTATAGTAGATTTGACCAGAGCATTGGTCCAGAGAATGGGAAAAACGCAGCAGATATGACATTTTCTTCTACAGTCCAGCTATAAATACTGGAACAAGGAAGAAATGCCAGCTAGGTATAGCGGATCCCAGGTTTATTAAATGTATGAAAACAGGAACGGTAAATACAGGGTTACGCGTTTCAGGCGTGTAACAGAACGCCCTTAGTCACGTGTAACAGAACGCCCTCAGTGGTATGACTAAGGGCGTTCTGTTACACGCCTGAAACGCGCAACCCTGTATTTACCGATCCTGTTTTTATACATTTAATAAACCTGGGATCCGCTATACCTCGCCGGCATTTCTTCCTTGTTCCTGTATTCGGTGCTGCCATACACCTGCCGTGCGTTGGTTTTGGGAGGATGGTCCGTTGTTAGCTGATCAGCTCGTACTCTAGCTATAAATACTGTATGTGTAGGTACAATTTTTGTACTCTATCCCTATCACATATAGCATTTTATGTTATCCTTTTTAACAGTAGTGAAGAATGATTATACCGGGACTCTCTGTAAGAATATATTCTATATCTATAGAATATACTGTATATCTGATATTTAGAGCATATGACATATAGAGGATTTTGGTGATAAAAAATAAAGAGCACCCAGTGAATATAAACGCTATCAGCCTACACCATAGTAGCATAGTAACATAGTTCATAAGGTTGAAAAAAGACCAGTGTCCACCAAGTTCAACCTATATCCCTAATCGGTCTCTACTGAGTTGATCCAGAGGAAGGCAAAAAAAAAAAAAACTAATTCTAGAGGTAAAAGTTCCTTCCCAACTCCAAATATGGCAATCAGAATAAATCCCTGGATCAACGTTCTGTCCCTATAAAACTAGTATACATAACATGTAATGTTATTACTCTCCAAAAATGCATCCAGACCCCTTTTACAGAGTTCACCATGACCTCCTCCTCTGGCAGAGAGTTCCAAAGTCTCACTGCTCTTACAGTAAAGAACTCCCGTCTGTGCTGGTGTAGAAATCTTCTTTCCTCAAGACATAGAAGATGCCCCCTTGTTACAGATACAGTCCTGGGTATAAATAGATCATGGGAGCGATCTCTGTATGGTCCCCTGATATATTTATACATTATTAGGTCACCCCTAAGCCTTCTTTTTTCTAAATTAAATAACACCAATTATGATAATCTTTCAGGGTACTGTGGTCCTCCCATTCCCCGTATTACTCTGGTTGCCCGTCTTTAAACCCTCTCCAGCTCCACTATATCTTTCTTGTACACTGGTGCCCAGTACTGTATACAGTATTCTATGTGTGATCTGACTAGTGATTTGTACAGTGGTAGAGTTATTGCCTTGTCATGGGAATCTATGCCCCTATTGATGCACTCCATGATTTTATTTGCCTTGGCAGCAGCTGCCCGACACTGGTCACTACAGCTAAATTTACCGTTAACTAAGACTCCTAAGTCCTTTTCCACATTAGTCGTCCCAAGTGTGCTCCCATTTAATACATAATCCCAGCCCAGATTTTTTCTCCCCATATGCATAACCTTACATTTATAAGTGTCGAACCTCATCTGCCACTTCCTAGCCCAAGCCTCCAACCTATCCAGATCCATTTGTAACAGTTCCCTGCCCTATTATGTTAACCGCTTTACAAAGTTTAGTATCATCTGCAAAGATTGCTACTTTATTATTAAACCCCTCTATAAGGTCATTAATGAATATACTAAATAGAATATGGACCCAAGACCGACCCCTGTCGTACTCCACTAGTAACAGTCACCCAAACAGAATAAGTACCATTAATAACGACACTCTGTTTCCTATCACTGAGCCACTCAATGTCAGTTTAAAAGAAAGAAAAGAAAAAAACTCCAAGAAAGGTACTATCCCATATAAAGTAGGAGTAATTAGTGTAATAAACACAACCATACTTTATTAAAAGACAGTCAGCGAGTAATATCCATTGGCAAGACGTGTTTTGGGTACTATCCTACCCTTTTTCAATTGCAGACATCTGCAATTGAAAAAGGGTAGGATAGTAACCGAAACGTGTCTTGCCAATGGATGTTATTTGCTGACTGTCTTTCAATAAAGTACGGTTGTGTTTATTACACTTTCCTTTCTTTTATACATTTATTACTGGATCCATTGCCATGGCTCCCGGTCAAGCTCCTACAGCCTGCAATCCCAGGAATACCCCATATATAGGGGTGATATGCTCATTGCCTAGATCTACCAGGTGAGAGTCCATATTTCAGATGCTCACTAAAAATGTGCTGTACCCACAGGATTACACGAGGCGCTGTCCTCCCCCTTTTCTGTTTATTTTCTCTTTTATAATGTCAGTTTAAGACAATGCCTAATTATATCACATTGTAGCAATTTCAACATCTATTCATTAATAGCTGTGGTATATAGCAATAAAAAATATTTTGCTGGTATCATTGGTGTTTTTAAATTCACTTTTTTGTTTGATACTCACTCATCAACAGTATGCATTATTTTACATTTATTTGTTTTAAATAGTTTATTTATTAAACAATAATAGTTTGAATGAAATAATGGAAAAGTAAACAATTCTGTAAATTTTAGAAAATGCATGTTTTCTTATTTATTTACCCTTAATATATATTACTGTACATCCATTTTCCAGTTTAATGTGGTTTCACACCATCCATTACTTAAAGGTGTACTAAAGTGTAAAACTATTTAACCTCTTAAGGACCAATGACGTTGTGGAACGTCACGGCACCCTGGGCTTTAAGGACCAATGATGTCCCACAACGTCATGGCGTTTTCTGGTCCCTGCCGCTCGCCGGGCAGAGATCGGAATGGCATGCCTGCTGAAATCATTCAGCAGGCATGCCGTGCAAATGCCTAGGGGGGTCCCGGGACCCCCGCATGTCGGCGATCACAGAAAATTGCATGTCAATTAAGACATGCAATTTTCTCCTATTCCGGGCTGATCGGGTCTCTGGTGACCCGATCACCCGGAAAATAGGGATGCTCGGACCTGTCAGTGACAGGCCCCAGCATCCTGCAGGGTAGGAGGGAGGTCGCAATGCTGCGATCTCCTCCCATACCCCGCCATTGGTCAGAACTGATTCTGACCGATGGCAGAGCAGGACGGTGGGTTGCCATGGAAACCCCCCTTTCTGCCCACCCCTGGATGTCAGGCAGAACGGGGGGAGAACATGGAGGCCGGTACCTGGAGGAGAAGACTCGTGGGGCCCGGCAATCATCGCAGATATTCACCGGAGATCCCGGCTCAGGTAGGGAATCGACGGTGGGGGGGGGGGGGGGGGGGGGTTGGGGAGAAATGAAACTGAGAGTAAAGTGATTTTTACTGTGGCAACCACTAGGAAGGCCGAACTGCAACTCCCAGCTTGCCCAGACAGCCAAAGGCTGTCTGGGCATGCTGGGAGTTGTAGTTTTGCAACATCTGGAGGGTCACAGTTTGGGGACCACTGTTACAGTGGTGCCCAAACTGTAGCCCTCCTTATGTTGCCAAACTACAACTCTCAGCATGCCCAGACTGCCCAGGCATGCTGGGAGTTGTAGTTCTATAACATCTGTCCCTTCAGATTTTGCAATTTTCATGACATTTTTGAAAATTGCTGCTCTACTTTGAAGCCCTCTAATTTTTTTCAAAAAGTAAAAATATGTCCATTTTATGATGCCAACATAAAGTGGACATATTGTATTTGTGAATAAAAATAAAATGTATTTGGAATATCGATCTTCCTTACAAGCAGAGAGCTTCAAAGTTAGAAAAATGCTAAATTTTCATGAAATTTTAGAATTTGTCACAAAAAAGGATGCACGTAACGCCGAAAATTTACCACCAAAATAAAGTAGAATATGTAATGAAAAAACTATCTCAGAATCAGAATATTCAGTAAAAGCATCTTAGAGTTATTAATGCTTAAAGTGACTGTGGTCAGAAGTGCAAAAAACGCTCTGGTCCTAAGGTGTAAAATGGCCTGGTCCTTAAGGGGTTAAAAAAAAATTGAATCCTTCCAGAACATATCAGTTGCTGTATGCTCCAGAGGAAGTTATTTTCTTTTTAAATTTTCTTTTCTGTCTGACCACAGTGCTCTTTGTCCATGTTAGGAACTGTCCAGAGCAGGAGAGGTTTGCTATGGGGATTTGCTTTTGTTCTGGACAGACATGGACAGAGGTTTCAGCAGAGAGCACTGTGGTCAGACAGAACAGAAATTCGAAAAGAAAAAACTTACTTAGTAGACAGAAGCTGATAAGTATTGGAAGGGTTAAGATTTTTTTATATAAGTAATTTACAAATCTGTTTCACTTTATGGAGCTAGTTGATTTGAATATTTTTTTTCCACTGGAGTACCTCTTTAAGGTACGAAACAATAAGGACCTCTGGGGTAATGGATACAATTTCTCATCCTTTGTATGTAAAAATCATATGGTGCTTAGAATCAAATAAAAAATAAAACCTTTGTACGTCTCCGAAATTCATAGTTCGGCAGTGGTAAAGTACAGCACCATGCACCACTCTGGGTATCCTGTGAATGTGGGTTTTTCAATTTCCATTGAGTATAATGGAAAACACTGATCATAATACATAAACTCCACTCCAACTTTCTCATTAAAATTTTTTTAAAAAAGTTTTTAAACTAGAAGGAGAAGTGGGGGGGGGGGGTACAAAAATAAAAAGGGGTAGAACATATAACAACAAGCAATAGTTCCAACATGAAAATGTACATAATATGAAGTAGAAATACAACTCCAACTTTATCATCCTGAACATGTTATTCTTATCGTGGAGAGGGGTATAATCTATGGTTAGACACTTCTGGCACCAGCACATCTTCCACAGGAACAAAGGATCATAGGATCAGGCATTCTGAAATCTGACATGCATAGAGGACAGATGGTCGGACAGTCGGGAGGCTGCCATTCACATCAGACTGGCAGCCAATCCCACCATAATTGCCAAGTGCAGCAGACTTTTCTCTCATTTGTATGGCCAGTTTTAAATGTATATACAGTAACTAGTGGCAAGAGGAATAGGACATTTGAGCAGTCAGATATGAAGATTTATTATATATGTTCTATTCTGAGCAATTTCCTTAATTAAGTTAAAAATGTTTAGTATAATTAGGTTCTGCTGGATGGATATGACCTATTTCAGTAGTTATATAGTTAATTTATGCCTTTAGCTGCAACTAATAGCCCTACACCTGCCTCATTAACTAATTCTAATTTACCTGGACTAAGGTCAGCCAGGGCTAATTGGCGACTAAAAGAGCAAGACATTCCTGTTTGTAGGAGCTGTTAATTATATTCTGCACTGCCGTACATGACATCCACATTTATATTATCTGACAGACCAGGCGGGACAACAATGCACATTGAGATTGTCAATAATCTTTTTAATTCTTTCATATCTGTAGCTTTAGTAGACAGAAATATCTGTATGTATTATCATTAAAACATTTTAATGCTCATGCAAACACCAATGTGATGTTTACAGATACAAATTGCCAAGACACGTTATTTATAAAAATCCTTATTACGGACTCCTTATGCCCATTACAATACATTTGTCAGATAGTGTATTCTCCACTAAGAATCCCTCCTTACTTATAATGGAACTTACAGCATTTTTTTTCTTCTTATATATTCATATGAAGTTAGTGAGAAAAAAACTTTCTGTAATATTGTAGGTATGTAGAAGTATAGTATGGGTCCATAGAATTCTATTGACATTTATGGGGATGAGCGAATCGAACCTGACGAATCCAAATTTGTTACAAATTTCAGGAAAAATTATATTTGTAATGAATGCGAATATCGGCCCGATTCTATTGCGCAAATCGCTTCATTAAAGGGGTACTCCTCTGGAAAAAAAAAATTTAAATCAACTAATGCCAGAAAGTTAAACAGATTTGTAAATAATTTCTATTAAAAAATCTTAATCCTTCCAGTACATATCAACTGCTGTTATGATCTACAGGAAGTTCTTTTCTTTTTAAATTTCCTTTCTGTTTGACCACATTTAGGAACTGTCCAGAGTGGAAGCAAATCTCCATAGAAAACCTCTCCTGCTCTGGACAGTTCCTAAACTGGACAGAGGTGTCAGCACTTTGGTCAGATAGAAAGGAAATTCAAAAAGAAAAGAACTTCCTGTAGAGGATACAGGAGCTGATAAGTACTGAAAGGATTACGATTTTTAAATAGAAATCATTTAAAAATCTGTTTAACTTTTTGGCACCAATTGATTTAAAAAAAAAAATTGTGCCAGTGGAGTATCCCTTTAACCCCTTAAAGGAGTACTCCGGCTCACACTTTTTTCCTTTTATCCCATCCGGGCTGCAAAATAAAAGAAAACACACTTTCTCTTACCTGCCAAAGAACACCGGTACACTGCGGTACAGGTGTTCGGTCCCCGGGCTGTATTCTTCTTACTTCCTGTTAGCCTGGCACGTCACACGGAGCGTTAGCCTATCACCGGCCGCAGCGATGTTCCACCTCAGCCGGTGATAGGCTGAAGCTCCGTGTGACGTGTCGGGCTAACAGGAAGTAAGAAGAATACAGCCCGGGGACCGAACACCTGTACCGCAGTGTGCCGGAGCTCCGGGGGCTCGTTGGCAGGTAAGAGAAAGTGTGTTTTCTTTTATTTTGCAGCCCGGATGGGATAAAAGGAAAAAAGTGCGCGCCGGAGTACTCCTTTAAGGATGCAGGGTTTTTCAGTTTTTGCACTTTAATTTTTTCTTCCTTACCTTTTAAAAATCATAACCCTTTCAATTTTCCACTTAAAAATCCATATTATGGCTTATTTTTTGCGTCACCAATTCTACTTTAGTCATTTTACCCAAAAATTCACGGCGAAACGGGAAAAAAAATCATTGTGCGACAAAATCAAAGAAAAAAAACCATTTTGTAACTACGCAGTGCATATTTCTGTAAAAATTACACCTTATCATTGTTCTGTAGGTCCATATGGTTAAAATGGTACCCTACTTATAAAGGTTGGATATTGTTACTTCGGAAAAAAATCATAACTACATGCAGGAAAATGTATACGTTTAAAAATGTACTCTTTTGACCCCTATAACCTTTAAATTTTTCCATTACTTGGCGGTATGAGGGCTCATTTTTTGCGCCGTGATCTGAAGTTTTATCGGTACCATTTTTGTTTTGATCAGACTTTTTGATCACTTTTTATTCATTTTTAAGTGACCAAAAATACGCTTTTTTGGACTTTTGATTTTTTTTACGTGTACGCCATTAACCGTGCGGGTTAATTAACAATATATTTTTATAGTTCGGACATTTACGCACGTGGCGATACCACATGTGTTTATTTTTATTTTATTCACACTGTTTTATTTATTTTTTTTATGGGAAAAGGGGGGGTGATTCAAACTTTTATTAGGGAAGGGGTTAAATGACCTTTATTAACACTTTTTTTAAACTTTTTTTTAGCAGTCTTATAGGTCCCATAAGGACCTATAACACTGCACACACTGATCTTTTACACAGATCACTGGCTTGTATTAACACGCCTGTGATCAGTGTTATCGGCGCTTGACTGCTCCTGCCTGGATCTCAGGCACGAAGCAGTCATTCGTCGATCGGACACCGAGGAGGCAGGTAAGGGCCCTCCCGGTGTCCTGTAAGCTGTTTGGGACGCAGCAATTTCACCGCGGCGGTCCCGAACAGCCCGACTGAGCAGCCGGGTTACTTTCACTTTCATTTCAGATGCGACGGTCAGCTTTGATCGCCGTGTCTGAAGGGCTAATACAGGGCATCACCGCGATCGGTGATGTCCTGTATTAGCCGCGGATCCTGGCCGTTGATAACCGCCGGGACTGACACGATATGACACGGGGACACCGCGTGATCCCGCGGCATATCTCGGGAGCCTGCATATACGTCCTTCGTCGTTAAGGGGTTAAACTACATTTAGTGCAGTCCAGGCTCCAGGGCATCCAAAATGGTGGATCCACATGTGAGGACGTGGGGCAAGAAATTCTGGGAAGGCAGAACAAGGGTAGGCGGGATGCGGGTTGACCCAGAATCACATGAGTCACACTTCAGCCTTTCACTGCAGAAAGACAGATAGGGACAGACAGCGCTGTGTGTTGCACAGAAAAGCTTTTTCGAGTAGCAATTCACCTCCTTGTCAAGACAGCGTTCTGTTGCACAGAGAGATGGACAGAGAGCAGTGTGTGTTTTACAGAAAAGCATTCTTACTGCAGCGATTTACAACCCAGTCGCTGTCTGCAACGTTCTATTACAGAGAGCAGTGTGTTGCACAAAAGAACAGCAGTGATTCAACTAAAGCACAAATCCTGCCTAGAAGCACTGACAGAGAAGGGAGTGAGATTGAGAGAGAAAGTGCATTTTGGTGTGTGCTGCTGTTGCTGTCCACAAATACTTTTTTTAAGCGTACTGTAGCACATATTTCTGCCCTCAAAAGTGCATAGCACATACATACATATAAGTGGCGTACTATTTGGTATCTGTTCCCTGGTTGGACTTGATGGACGTATGTCTTTTTTCAACCATACTAACTATGTAACTATGTTAAACTCTCAAGGGCCTAGATACTGTAAAAGGCCATTCAAAAGTACTTACCAGGTGGTGTTGTACACAAATACTTTTTTAAGCGTACTGTGGTGCATTTTTCTCCCCTCATAAGTGCATACCACAGACGTACATCTAAGTGGTGTACTATGTTGTTCCTGTTAAAGTCATAAGGGCCTTGTTACTGTAAAAGGCCAGCCAAAAGTACACACCTGCTGCTGTTCTAGACAAATACTGTTTTAAGTGAAGTGAAGTGCATTGTACTCCCCTCTACCGTCATCAATTGGTTAACACGGTCATCCACTTCATCAAAAGTGACATCTGATAACCCCAGTCAACAGTCAGTGGGTTTTTTAGACACAACCCTCAGTTGGCATGGCCCGGGAGCAGTCCCTGTCCTCCCATTGCCTCAGTCCTATACTGTTCCTTGCACTACAGAAGGCTATGAGGGGAGCAGGAGGAAGAGTAATGGTGAATGGGGTGTTGCAATGATAGTGTAGGGTCTATTGGTGTTAACCCTTAAATTTTGTGATGCCAGGGTGAGGTTTCCTCAATGTAATGGTCCTACCGCCAACCGTCCCACAAAAGGCAGGGAGAAATAACAGAATGTTCATAGCAGATTTTATGAAGTAAACTTGAAGTAACTTTACTGCAGATTTTATGCAACGGCATGGAACATAACAGTCTTTGCGAGAGAGAACTGTGGTACAGGTTCCTCACAGGTTTGCTGGGATTCCGGGATCAATGAGCTTTGATTGCTAGCCACTGTGCTACTATTTTTCAGAGATTTGAGTTTGACTGCACCCTCACAACTCCTCCTCGTAGCTTGTCCCATCCTTCTGCAAAGCCACAGGAACCACAGTGTCTAGAATGGACCTTTCCAATTCCCCATGTGAGTGTAGATGCCAAGGAATACACTGACCAGTGGCTCACCATTATATTGTCAGAGTCTTCCTCCTCAGAAGTTGTATGACAGAAATATTCCAATCGGATCATCCTGTGAAACCACATAACCTCTCTCAGGCAGTGAGAACTTCTGATGGCTGATGCAGCTACCATACGACACCTGGCTGCTGCTGCCGCACTGAGTACTGTGGGTGCCTCCTCTGCTCTGGACAATTCCTGACACGGACAGAGGTGTCAGCAGAGAGCACTGTGGTCAGACTGGGAGGAACTACACAACTTGCTCTGTATTATACAGCAGCTTATAATTACTAGAAGTAATACACATATCTGTTTAACTTTCCGACACCTGTTCATTTGAAAACATTTCTTTTTTACACTGGAGTACCCCTTTAAGTTTTGTGCCAAGAGAGAGAAAGTGCCTATAAAAAGCAGCGTGCATAGGAGTTAGCTGTTTCCTAGTTAGGGTATGTTCAAACGTACGCAGATTTGATGCGCAGGATTTGGTGCACAGGATTTTCTGCTGCAGATTTCAATGTAAACTAAATGAATGAGCATGGACTCTAATCTGGAGTTAAAAATCCTGCGCATCAATTCTGCACAGGATCCTGTACATGTGAAAGTACCCTTAGGATGGAAATATTTAGACAGTCGGTTGCTTAAACCGTCTCTATTGTGAAATGTTGTAACAGTTTATTCAGTCTCCTTTCTTTATGATGTAAAATCAGTGGCATGTGATCAGACTAAGCACCTACATCAATGCCTGACAACATCCACACAGCAGATATAATGTTAAAGGGGTACTACGGTGGAAAACTTCTTTTATTTATTTATTTTTTTAAATCAACTGGTGCCAGAAAGTTTAACAGATTTGTAAATTATTTCTATTAAAAATCTTATTTCTAATTAAAATCTTAATTCTTCCAGTACTTATTAGCTGCTGAATAATACAGAGGGCATTATTTTCTTTTTGGAACACAGAGCTCTCTGTTGAATCACAAGCACAGTGCTCTCTGCTGACATCTGTCCATTTTAAGAACTGTCTAGAGTAGGAGAAAATCCTAATAGCAAACATATGCTGCTATGGACAGTTCCTAAAATGGACAGAGGTGTCAGCAGAGAACACTGTGCTTGTGATGTCAGCAGAGAGCACTGTGTTCCAAAAAGAAAATCATTTTCTCTGTAGTATTCAGCAGCTAATAAGTACTGGAAGTATTAGTATTTTTTTTTAGTAGAAGTAATTTACAAATCTGTTTAACTTTCTGGCACCAGTTGATAAAAAAAAAAAAAAAAAAACACTGGAGTACCCTTTTAAATAATCTATTCATGAGTGAGTTTCATGAGGTATGGTTTAGTAGGTAAAATGTCTGTCTTGTGTGTAGTTGATATCCCACTTATTGTACAGTAAGTTCTTATAACAACAAAAAAAAAAAAACTCCCTAAACAATTGGGACTGTGATGAGGTGGTCTTCATGGAGAGGAGACCTTCCACTATCTCTGAGTAGGTCATATTAACCCCTTCCCGCAGAATGTCATATATAAACGCCGGGTTGTGCAGTGCGTTCGCGCATCCCGGCGTTTATAAATGACATACAGTTAACCCGGCGATGCGCAGCATCGCACGGGTTAACTGGCAGAAGTCCCGCTGTTTTCAGCAGGGGACAACTTCTGCTTCACCCCCAGGACCATCCATTGATGGTCCTGGTCAGCGATCACTGTGATTGGTCCCTGTGGACCAATCACAGTGATCTGGGGTGAAAGTTCAGATCCCTGGAAGTCGGGCAGAACGGGGGGCGATGGCTGTGGGGGCTCGCGGGGACCTGCAGCATAGGGGGGGGGGAACACGAGGGGACCGGCAGCCTTACCAGATCCAGCGGCGGGACCGAGGAGCAGCGCGGGACCGGCCACGTGGACGAGCAGCGATGGGTAAGTATGTGGTCCTCAGAGGCAGCAGTGAAGATCTTCACTGCTGCTTCTAGGAGTCTGAAAACTACAACTCCCAGCATGCCTAGACAGCCTTTGGCTGTCTGGGCATGCTGGGAGTTGTAGTTTTAGAACATCTGGAGGGCCCCCGTTTGGAGACCATTGTATAATGGTCTCCAATCTGTGCTCTTCCAGCTGTTGCAAAACTACAACTCCCAGCATGCACTGACTGTCCAGGCATGCTGGGAGTTTTAGTTCAGCAACATCTGGCCCTTCAGATGTTGCTGAACTACAACTCCCAGCATGCCCTTCAGCTGTCTGGGCATGCTGGGAGTTGTAGTTTTGCAACAACTGGAGACACACTGGTTGGGAAACATTGTCTGTTTCTAACTCAGTGTTTCCTAACCTGTGTGCCTCCAGCTGTTGCAAAACTATAACTCCAAGCATGCACTAACAGACCATGCATGCTGGGAGTTGTGGTTTTGCATCAGCTGGTGCACCCCCCCCCCCCCCTTTGAATGTACAGGGTACATTCACATGGGCGAGGCTCTTACAGTGGGTTTCTCGCATCTTGAGATGCAGCAAATTTTGCTCGGAAACTCGCTGTAATCCCCCGCCCATGTGACTGTACCCTAAAAACACTACACTACACTAACACAAAATAAAATAAAAAGTTAAAAACACTACATATACACATACCCCTACACAGCCCCCCTCCCCCAATAAGAACGTCCAGTACGCCACTGTTTCCAAAGCAGAGCCTCCAGCTGTTGAAAAACAACAACTCCCAGTATTGCTGGACAGCCGTTGACGGTCCACGCATAATGGGAGTTTTGCAACAGCTGGAGGCACCCTGTTTGGGAATCACTGGCGTAGAATACCCCTATGTCCACCCCTATGCAAATCCCTAATTTAGGCCTCAAATGCGCACGGCGTTCTCACTTTGGAGCCCTGTCGTATTTCAAGGCAACAGTTTAGGGCGACATATGGGGTATCGCCGTACTCGGGAGAAATTGCCTTACAAGGTTTGGGGGGCTTTTTCTTCTTTAACCCTTCATGAAAAGGAAATGTTGGGGTCTACACCAGAATGTTAGTGTAAAAAAATTTAATTTTTTACACTAACATGCCGATGTTGCCCTATACTTTACATTTTCACAAGAGGTAAAAGGGAAAAAAGCCCCCCAAAATTTGTAACACAATTTCTCCCTACTACAGAGATACCCCATATGTGAGCGCAAAGTGCTCTGGGGGCGCACAACAAGGCCCAGAAGGGAGAGTGCACCATGTACATTTGAGGTGATTTGCACAGGGGTGGCTGATTGTTACAGCGGTTTTGACAAACACAAAAAAAACAAAACCCCACATGTGACCCCATTTCGGAAACGACACCCCTCACGGAATGTAATGAGGGGGGCATTGAGAATTTACCCCCACCAGGTGTCTGACGGATCTTTGGAACAGTGGTCCGTGAAAATGAAAACTTGTACAGCCCACTGTTCCAAAGTTCTGACAGACACCAGTGGGGGGCAAATGCTCACTGTATCCCTTGTTACGTTCCTCAAGGGGTCTTGTTTCCAAAATGGTATGTCATGTGTTTTTTTTTTGCTGTTCTGGCACCATAGGGGCTTCCTAAATGCGATATGCCCCCCGAGAAAAATTTGCTCTCAAAAAGCCAAATATGACTCCTTCTCTTCTGAGCATTGTAGTTCGCCCATAGTGCACTTCAGGTCAACTTATGGGGTACCTCCATACTCAGAAGAGAAGGGGTTACAAATATTGGGTGGTATTTCCTGCTATTAACCCTTGCAAAAATGTGAAATTTGGGGGGAAACACACATTTTAGTGGAAATTTTTTTTTTTTTTTTTACATATGCAAAAGTCGTGAAACACCTGTGGGGTAATAAGGCTCACTTTATTCCTTGTTACATTCCTCAAGGGGTCTAGTTTCCAAAATGGTATGCCATGTGTTTTTTTTTTGCTGTTCTGGCACCATAGGGGCTTCCTAAATGCGATATGCCCCCCGAGAAAAATTTGCTCTCAAAAAGCCAAATATGACTCCTTCTCTTCTGAGCATTGTAGTTCGCCCATAGTGCACTTCAGGTCAACTTATGGGGTACCTCTATACTCAGAAGAGAAGGGGTTACAAATATTGGGGGGTATTTCCTGCTATTAACCCTTGGAAAAATGTGAAATTTGGGGGGGAAACACACATTTTAGTGAAAAATATATATATTTTTTTACATATGCAAAAGTCGTGAAACACATGTGGGGTATTAAGGCTCATTTATTCCTTGTTATGTTCCTCAAGGGGTCTAGTTTCCAAAATGGTATGCCATGTGAGGGTTTTTTGCTGTTCTGGCACCATAGGGGCTTCCTAAATGCAACATGCCCCCCCAAAACCATTTCAGAAAAACGTACTCTCCAAAATCCCCTTGTCGCTCTTTCCCTTCTGAGCCCTCTACTGCGCCCGCCGAACAATTTACATAGACATATGAGGTATGTGCTTACTCAAGAGAAATTGGGCTACAAATATAAGTATACATTTTCTCCTTTTACCCCTTGTAAAAATTCAAAAATTGGGTCTACAAGAACATGCGAGTGTAAAAAATGAAGATTGTGAATTTTCTCCTTCACTTTGCTTCTATTCCTGTGAAACACCTAAAGGGTTAAAATGATGACTGAATGTCATTTTGAATACTTTGGGGGGTGCAGTTTTTATAATGGGGTTTTTGTGGGGTATTTCTGATATGAAGACCCTTCAAATCCACTTCAAACCTGAACTGGTCCCTGAAAAATAGTGAGTTTGAAAATTTTGTGAAAAATTGGAAAATTGCTGCTGAACTTTGAAGCCCTCTGGTGTCTTCCAAAACTCGTCACTTTTATGATGCATACATAAAGTAGACATATTGTATATGTGAATAAAATTTTTTTTTATTTGTAATATACATTTTCCTTACAAGCAGAGAGCTTCAAAGTTAGAAAAATGCAAGATTTTCAAATTTTTCATCAAATTTTAGGATTTTTCACAAGGAAAGGATGCAAGTTACCACAAAAATTTACCACCATGTTAAAGTAGAATATGTCACGAAAAAACAATCTCGGAATCAGAATGATAACTAAAAGCATTCCAGAGTTATTAATGTTTAAATTGACAGTGGTCAGATGTGCAAAAAACGCTCTGGTCCTTAAGGCCAAAATGGTCCTGAAGGGGTTAAAATCACCTCTGAGGATAAATCTAGCAGGAAGTAGGTGGTGGACTTTCCTAAGATTCCTCTTGAAATAGGGGATTTAATGTGTATTAGGAGCATACATACCCTGTATAATAAACCAACTAAATGTGTCTATAATAGAGGATAAGTTTGAATTGGGACATTCATTGCTATTAAAACAGAAACACCTGCCTTCTTATTATGGAAAAATACAGAGAAAGTTGGGTAAACACCTTGAGCAAAGTTAAAGTTGCCTATGCAGTCAAGATGTGTTTCCAGATTAAAAAAATTACATCCACTTTAAATGCTTTAACCCCTTAAGGACCAAGGACATACCCATATGTCTAAGCTCCCTGGTAGTTAAAGGGGTACTCCGCCCCTAGACATCTTATCCCCTATCCAAAGGATAGGGGATAAGATGTCAGATCGCCGGGGCCGCGCTGCTGGGGACCCCCTGGATTGCCGCTGCGGGACTGCGCTATAATTGCTGCACAGAGCGAGTTCGCTCTGCATGTAATGATGGGCAATACAGGGGCCGGAGCATCGTTATGTCACAGCTCCACCCCTTGTGACGCCACAGCCCACCCCTCAATACAAGTCTATGGGAGGGAGCGTGGCGGTCCTCACGCCCCCTCAATAGACATGAATTAAGGGGGTGGGCCGTGATGTCATGACGGGCAGGGCCATGATGTCACGCTGCTCCGTCCCCTGTATCGCCAGTCATTACGCACAGAGCAAACTCACTCTGTGCAGTAATGATAGCGAGGTGCCGCAGCGGCGATCCCGGGGGTCCCCAGCGATCTGACATCTTATCCCCTATCCTTTGGATAGGGGATAAGATGTCTAGGGGCAGAGTACCCCTTTAAGTACCAAGGACATACGCGTACGTCCATGGGAATTTCGGTCCCTGCCATGCAGGATGCGGGGACTGGACCGGGGTGACTGCTGATATTGATCAGCAGGCACCCTGTGCAAATGCCCAGGAGGGTCATCAGACCCCACCATGTTGGCAATCACCAAAAATTCACACCGGCGATTTGCGCAATTCCGGGTCATACGGGTCTATGGTGACCCGGTGACCTGGAAAATAAGGGGGATTGGTCGTCTATAAGCATGACCAAAAGCAGATCGGGAGCGGGGGGGGGGGTTACCATTCGGTTTCCCCATTCTGCCCGACCACAATAGGCGGGGCAGAACGGGGAAACCGAAAGGGAGCGGCGATCAGTGGCGGGGATCGGTGGCAGCAGAGGACGGCCATGCGGCTCCCTGGATCCTATGGAAGCCGGTGAGTTGCCTAGTAACATCTGGAGGGCTACAGTTTGAGACCACTATACAGTGGTCTCTAAACTGTAGCCCTCCAGATGTTGAAAAACTACAACTCCCAGCATGCCCAGACAGCTGTTTGCTGTGGGGGCATGCTGGGATTTGTAGTTTTGCAACAGCTGGAGGGCTGCAGTTTGGAGATCACTGTGCATTGGTCTCTAAACTGTGGCCCTCTAGATCTTGCAAAACTACATCTCCTAGCATGCCCACACAGCAGTTTGCTGTCTGGACATGCCGGGATTTGTAGTTTTGCAACATCTGGAGGGCCACAGTTTGGAGATCACTGTGCAGTGGTCTCTAAACTGTAGCCCTCCATATATTGCAAAACTGCAAATCCCAGCATGCCCAAACAGCACGCAGTTGTCTTGGCATGCTGGGAGTTGTAGTTGCGTACCTCCAGCTGTTGCATAACTACATCTCCCAGCATGCCCTTCGGCGATCAGTACATGCTGGGAGTTGTAGTTTTGCAACAGCTGGAGGTACACTGGTTGGAAAATACCGAGTTAGGTAACAGAACCTAACTGAAGGTTTTCCAACTAGTGTGCCTCCAGTTGTTGCAAAAGTACAACTCCCAGCATGCTCAGTCTGTTAGTACATGCTGGGAGTTTTAGTTTTTAAACAGCTGTAGGTTTGCCCCCCCCCCCCCCCCTTCCATGTGAATGTACAGGGTACATTCTGCACCTTAGTGGAAAAAAAATTCATTTACACATCTGACTTTAATGAAAAGTCGTCAAACACATGTGGGGTGTTAAGGCTCACTGGACCCTTTGTTACATGCCTTGAGGGGTGTAGTTTTCACAATAGTATGCCATGTTGGAGGTTTTCTGCTGTTCTGGCACCATGGGGGCTTCCTAATTGTGACATGCCCCCCAAAAACCATTTCAGAAAAACTCACTCTCCAAAATCCCATTGTCGCTCCTTCCCTTCTGAGCCCTCTACTGAACCCGCCGAACATTTGACATACAAATATGAGGTATTTCCTTACTCAAGAGAAATTGGGTTACAACTTTTGAGAGGATTTTTCTCCTTTTACCCCTTGTAAAATTTTCAAAAACTGGGTCTACAAGAACATGCGAGTGTGAAAAATGAAGATTTTTAATTTTCTCCTTTCACTTTGCTGCTATTCCTATGAAACACCTAAAGGGTTAACACACTTATTGAATGTCATTTTGAATACTTTGAGGGGTGCAGTTTTTATAATTGGGTCTTTCATAGGGTATTTCTAAAATCAAGGCCCTTCAAATCCACTTCAAAACTTAACTGGTCCATGAAAAATTCCGATTTTGAAAAATTTGTGAAAAATTTGAAAATTGCTGCTGAATTTTGAAGTCCTCTGATGTCTTCCAAAAGTAAAAACATGTCAGCTTTATGATGCAAATATTGTATATGTGAATCAATATATAATTTATTTGGAATTTCCATTTTCCGTATAAGCAGAGAGCTTCAAATTTAGAAAAAATGCTTTATTTTCAATTTTTTCATCAAATTTTTGAATTTTTCACCAAGAAATAATGCAAGTATCGACAAAATTTTATTAATATAAAGTAGAATATGTCATGAAAAAACAATCTCGGAATCAGAATGAAAGGTAAAAGCATCCCAGAGTTATTAATGCTTAAATTGACAGTGGTCAGATGTGCAAAAAACGCTCTGGTCCTATAGTGAAAATTAGCCTGGTCCTTAAGAGGTTGAAGGGGAACTCCGCTGGAAAACAAGTGGGAAACAAGGAAGGGGAGACATGACACAAACAAGAGAGAAATTAAGAGGAAAATATCTCAATAAGGGTTCAAAGGTTTCAAGAAAGTCTAAGGAAGAAAATAAGTTAGCTTCAGTATCCAAATATTTCCAACAAGGAGAAAAAATTAAACAAAACCTTAGGTAGGTTTGTGTATGTGGGGGGGGGGGTGTTTGCAGGGTTGCAGGGGGGAGGCTTAGGTTGTATGTTTGTTGGTGTATCTACCATGCCTCTGCCACTTGGAGCAAAAGGAAGAAGAGTTAAACATACAACATACAGTAACACATAAGAAAAAGAGAACATATGTTAAATAGGTGTCCAGCAATATAAGCAGATGCTTAACTTAAATTAAAGAGCAGATTAATAAAAGGCAAATGAGTCAGGGGTAACAAGAGGCACTTAGACAACACATAGCCCTTCTCAGTTAGCCCAAGGAAATCAGCAAAGAGAAGCCAAAAAATCAGGACAGGAACAGGACACCTCCTCTGGTCAGTTTGATTGGTTGTCATTAAATCACTGTCTCTAAGTCAGCTTAGGTGCTCAAGACAGCAGTTATCCCAGCAGATGAGGAAGTTAGAATGAAAAGAAAGCCACCAATGGTATGAGATCCCATTGTCTTTAAAGCGCAACTGTCATGGATATTGTACCCCCCAGTCAAATAACACGATAGTTTAGATGATTACAGTTGTAATGCAGCTATACTTTTGGCTGTTCTTTATCACACTTTATCAGCAGGAAAATAGTTTTATTGCGCGGTCAGCAACAGTCGGATAGGCGTGGCTGGGGATCGTAATGCCCCAACTCTACCACGTTCTGCTTTCACTAGAGGCACAGAGCTCGCTCCCTGCCTCTAGCACTGCACAGGTGCACTGAACTGGTGGCAGACAACGGGAGTGAACACTTTCTCTGTGCCTCTAGTTAAAGCAGAAGCAGCGCGTCTCCGGCACCAGAAGAAGAAAGAAGAGGAGTACGGGCACTGTATTTTATACTAACTGAATACCCGGCATTGCCCAGTTTTTCCTTCCTAATCCTTGTTGGGAAGGAAAATAAACAAAGGAGGAAGCTTTTGACTTCATATCCCATCCTCATATATTGTTGTCATATCCCAACCAACTATCCCGTCCTCCTATCTCATCCTCCTATCCCGACCTCCTATCCCGTCCTCCTATCTCGACCTCCTATCTTGACCTCCTATCCCGTCCTCCTATCCCGTCCTCCTATCCCGACCTCCTATCCCAACCTCCTATCCCAACCTCCTATCCCGTCCTCTTATCCTGTCCTCCTATCCCATCCTCCTATCTCGACCTCCTATCCCGACCTCCTATTCTGACCTCCTATCCTGTCATTCCTATCTCGACCTCCTATCGCCACCTCCTATCCCTACCTCCTATCCTTATCTTGACCTCCTATCTTGACCTCTTATCCCGACCTCCTATCCCGACCTCCTATCTCGACCTCCTATCCAGACCTCCTATCCAGACCTCCTCTCCCGACCTCCTATCCCAATCTCCTATCCCAATCTCCTATCCCGTCCTCCTATCCAGTCCATCTATCACAACCTCATATCTCTACCTCCTATCCTGACCTCCTATCCCAATCTCCTATCCCAATCTCCTATCCCGTCCTCCTATCCAGTCCATCTATCACAACCTCATATCTCGACCTCCTATCCCGACCTCCTATCCCGACCTCCTATCCCGTCCTCCTATCCCGTCCTCCTATCCATTCCTCTTGTCGCGATCTCCTATCACGACTTCCTATCCCGACCTCCTATCCCATCCTCCTATCCCTTCCTCCTATCCCTTCCTCCTATCCCGACCTCCTATCTTGACCTCCTATCCCGACCCGTAATATGTGTACCAGGTATTGAAATATCTCCAGCTGAATGGAAGTTATGTGGGAACATACATTTCCCATTGATTTGCATGTGACTTTAAACAAAAGCCCTGACCCTCACAAATGGGGGTAGTTAAGGGTTAAATTAACTATCCTATATTTTAAGTGGACATATAAGTAACATGTGACCAAGTATTATGGAAATATCTTCAGCCGTTTGGAAGTTATGCAGTAACATATATTTCCCATTGACTTGTATGGGACTTAAAACATAAACCCCGCCCCTGGCAAATGGGGGTGGGTAAGGGTTAAATCACCTATCCTATGTTTGTTGTCGACATGTGCAAAGTTTCATTTTAATATCTTTAGCCGTTTGGAAGTTTTTGTGGAACATACACACATACATACATACATACACACACACACACATGTTGAGTTTTATATATATATATATATATACTAGCTGAGTACCCGGCGTTGCCCGGTTTTTCCTTCCTAATCCTTGTTGGGGAGGAAAATAAACAAAGGAGGAAGCTTTTGACTTCATATCCCGTCCTCATATATTGTTGTCATATCCCGACCTCCTATCCCTTCATCGTATCCCAACCTCCTATCCCGTCCTTCTATTCCGTCCTTCTATCCCGTCCTCCTATCCCGTCCTCATATCTCAACCTCCTTTCCCGTCCTCCTATCTCGACCTCCTTTCCCATCCTCCTTTCCCGTCCTCCTATCCCGTCCATCTATCCCGTCCTCCTATCCCGTCCTCCTTTCCCATCCTCCTATCCTGTCCTCCTATCTTGTCCTCCTATCCCGTCCTCCTTTCCCGTCCTCCTTTCCCGTCCTCACATCTCGACCTCCTTTTCCATCCTCCTATCCTGTCCTCCTATCTCGACCTCCTATGTCGACCTCCTATGTTGACCTCCTATCCCGACCCGTAATATGTGTACCAGTTATTGAAATATCTCCAGCTGTACTGAAGTTATGTGGGAACATACATTTCCCATTGATTTGCATGGGACTTTAAACAAAAACCCCGACCCTCACAAATGGGGGTAGAAGGGTTAAATTAACTATCCTATATTTTAAGTGGATATATAAGTAACATATGACCAAGTATTGTCGAAATATCTCCAGCCGTTTGGAAGTTATGCAGTAACATGTATTTCCCATTGACTTGTATGAAACTTTAAACATAAACCACGCCCCTGTCAAATGGGGGTGAGTAAGGGTTAAATCACCTATCCTATGTTTGTTGTTGACATATAAGTAACATGTGTGCCAAGTTTCATGTTAATATCTTTAGCTGTTTGGACGTGATGCTGGAACATACACACACACATACATACATACACACACACATTGAGTTTTATATATATAGATATCATAAAGGTGAACACACTATGTATAGGCTCAGTGGAGTCACGCCAGACCGCACATCATGGACATCAGGGGTGGGGACCTGTGTGTCAATCACACAGTGGTCCCAGTGCTCACTTACAGGGGATAGGCGTGGCGGAGGTGGGGCATTACAATCCCCAGCCACGCCTATCCAACTGTTGCAGACCGCACAGTAAAACTATTTTCCTGCTGATAAAGTGGGATAAAGAGCAGCCAAAAGTATAGCTGCATTACAAGTGTCATCATCTATACTATCATGATGTTATTATTCTGGGGTGTACAATATCCATGACAGTTCGCTTTAAGAAGAGACGACAAAGGATTCAAGTGCCTTCCTTTAGAAATTATAGGCAATTAGCAATACATCCCCAATAAAGGAGTGGTTCTGCAGGTGGTGACCACATACCACTTCTCAGTTCCTATGCTTCCTGGCTGATGTTTTGGTCACTTTTGAATGGTGGCGGTGCTTTCACTCTAGTGGTAGCATGAGACAGAGTCTACAACCCATACAAGTGGATCAGGTAGTGCAGCTCATCCAGCATGGCACATGAATGTGAGCTGTTGAAAGAAGGTTTGCTATGGCTGTCAGTGTAGTGTCCAGAGCTTGGAGGCGCTACCAGCAGACAGGCCAGAACATCAGGAGACATGGAGGAGGCCGTAGGAGGGCAACAACCCAGCAGCAGGACTGGTACCTCCTCCTTTGTGCAAGGAGGAGTAGGAGGAGCACTGCCAGAGCACTGCAGACTCCATGAGGGTGGTATGAGGGCCCGACATCCACAGGTGAGGGTTGCGCTTACAGCCAAACACCGTGCAGGACATTTGGCATTTGCCAGGGATAACCAAGATTGGCAAATTTGCCACTGATAATCTGTGCTCTTCACAGATGAAAGCAGCTTACTGGCTTTTAAAGCAAATGTGACAGACATGACAGAGTCTGGAGATGCCGTGGAGAATGTTCTGCTGCCTGCAACATTTTGGCGGTTGCCTGCAACATTTTGACCAGTTTGGCGGTGGGTCAATAATGGTGTGGGGGGGGGGGGCATTTCTTTAGGGGGCCGCATAGCACTCCATGTGCTTGCCAGAGGTAGCCTGACAGCCATTAGGTACCGAGATGAGATCCTCAGACCCCTTGTGAGACCATATGCTGGTGCGGTTGGCCCTTGGTTCCTCCTAATGCAAGACAGTGCTTGATCTCATGTGGCTGGAGTGTGTCAGCAGTTCCTGCAAGAGGAAGGCATTGATGCTATGGACTGGCCCGCACATTCCCCAGACCTGAATCTGATTGAGCACATCTGGGACATCATATCTTGCTCCATCCACCAATTCCACAATGCACCACAGACTGTCCAGAAGTTGGTGGATGTTTAACCCCTTAAGGACACATGACGTTCTCATACGTCTCCATTTCCGAGTCCTTAAGGACACATGACGTATGAGAACGTCATGTGTTTTACCGCCCCCCCGCAACCATCTGGAGCGGAGCCGGTGCCCGATGCCTGCTGAAATCGTTCAGCAGGCATCGGAGCATATCGCCCAGGGGGGTCATTATGACCCCCCATGTCGGCGATGGCCGCAGATCGCTGGACAATTCAGTCCAGCGATCTGCGGCGGATTCCGGGTCAATCGGGTCTCCAGTGACCCGGTGACCCGGAATTATTGGCTGATCGGGGCCGTCAGAGACGGCCCCGAATAGCCAGAGCCAGCAGGGGTGAGGTGGCACTGGTGCCACCTCACGATCGCACTGATTTGTCAGCCGGATTACCGGCCGACCAATCAGGGCGCATGCTGCGGGTGTCACTCCCGCAACCCGCTCCGCCCCTCTTCCGGAGGACGTGAGCGGGTGCGGGACGTGCACCCCGGGTGCTGGGGACCCCGATCCCCGGCGCCCCTGTTGGGATCGGGGCCCCAGGAGCAGCGGCGGCGGCGGCGACGATGAGGGACTGACCTGGTGCAGCGAGGATCGTTGGAGGTGAGTGACAGCCTCCTGCTGTTGCTTAGCAACAGCTCCCAGCATGCAAAAAGGGCATGCTGGGAGCTGTAGTTATGCAACAGCAGGAGGCAGACCACCACAACTCCCAGCATTCCCTTATGGGCATGCTGGGACTTGTAGTTTTGCAACAGCTGGGGGCACATTCTTTCTATGGAAAAGTGTACCTTCAGCTGTTGTGTAACTACAACTCCCAGCTTGCACAATCAGCTAAAGTGCATGCTGGGAGTTGTAGTGGTGCATCTGGTGGTTGCATAACTACAACTCCCAGCATGCCCGTTGGCTGTCGGTGACTGCTGAGAGTTGTAGTTTTGCAACAGCTGAAGGCACACTGAGTTAAGTAGCAAACCAGTGTGTCTCCAGCTGTTGCGTAACTACAATCCCCAGCATCCCCAGCCAAAGTAGTATGCCTCCAGCTGTTGCATAACTACAACACCCAGCATGCCCTTCCGCTGTCCGTACATGCTGGGGGTTGTAGCTTTTGCAACAGCTGAAGGCACACTGGTTGCAAAACACTGAGTTTGTTACCAAACTCGGTGTTTCACAACCAGTGTGCCTCCAGCTGTTGCAAAACTACAACTCCCAGCATGCACTGATAGACCATACATGCTGGGAGTTGTAGTTTTGCAACAGCTGGATGTCCCCCCCCCAATGTGAATGTACAGGGTACACTCACATGGGCGGAGGATTACAGTAAGTATCCGGCTGCAAGTTTGAGGTGCGGCAAAATTTCTGCCGCAGCTCAAACTGCCAGCGAGAAACTACTGTGAACCCCCGCCCGTGCGACTGTACCCTAAAAACACTACACTACACTAACACACAATAAAATAAAAAGTAAAAAACACTACATATACACATACCCCTACACAGCCCCCCTCCCCAATAAAAATGAAAAACGTCTGGTACGCCACTGTTTCCAAAATGGAGCCTCCAGCGGTTGCAAAACTACAACTCCCAGCATGCACTGATAGACCATACATGCTGGGAGTTGTAGTTTTGCAACAGCTGGATTTCCCCCCCCCCCCCCCCCAATGTGAACGTACAGGGTACACTCACATGGGCGGAGGATTACAGTAAGTATCCGGCTGCAAGTTTGAGCTGCATCAAATTTTCTGCCGCAGCTCAAACTGCCAGCGAAAAACTACTGTGAACCCCCGCCCGTGTGACTGTACCCTAAAAACACTACACTACACTAACACAAAATAAAATAAAAAGTAAAAAACACTACATATACACATACCCCTATACAACCCCCCTCCCCAATAAAAATGAAAAACGTCTGGTACGCCACTGTTTCCAAAACGGAGCCTACAGCTGTTGCAAAAGAACTACTCCCAGTATTGCCAGATAGCCGTTGACTGTCCAGGCATGCTGGGAGTTTTACAACAGCTGGAGGCACCCTGTTTGGGAATCATTGGCGTGGAATACCCCTATGTCCACCCCTATGCAAGTCCCTAATTTAGGCCTCAAATGCGCATGGCGCTCTCACTTTGGAGCCCGGTCGTATTTCAAGGCAACAGTTTAGGGCCACATATGGGGTATCGCCATACTCGGGAGAAATTGCCTAACAAATTTTGGGGGGTATTTTCTGCTATTACCCTTTTAAAAAATGTAAAATTTTTGGGAAAACAAGCATTTTAGGTAAAAAAAAATATATTTTTTTTTACATATGCAAAAGTCGTGAAACACCTGTAGGGTATTAAGGTTCAAATTACCCCTTGTTACGTTCCCCGAGGGGTCTAGTTTCCAAAATGGTATGCCATGTGTTTTTTTTTTGCTGTCCTGGCACCATAGGGGCTTCCTTAATGCGGCATGCCCCCAGAGCAAAATTCGCTTTCAAAAAGCCAAATGGGACTCCTTCTCTTCTGAGACCTGTAGTGCGCCAGCAGAGCACTTTTCACCCCCATATGCGGTGTTTTCTGAATCGGGAGAAATTGGGCTTCAAATTTTGGGGGTATTTTCTGCTATTACCCTTTTTAAAATTGTAAAAATTTTGGGAAACCAAGCATTTTAGGTAAAAAAAATATATATTTTTTTACATATGCAAAAGTCGTGAAACACCTGTAGGGTATTAAGGTTCACATTACCCCTTGTTACGTTCCCCGAGGGGTCTAGTTTCCAAAATGGTATGCCATGTGTTTTTTTTTTTGCTGTTCTGGCACCATAGGGGCTTCCTAAATGCGGCATGCCCCCAGAGCAAAATTTGCTTTCAAAAAGCCAAATGTTACTCCTTCTCTTCTGAGACCTGTAGTGCGCCAGCAGAGCACTTTTCACCCCCATATGGGGTGTTTTCTGAATCGGGAGAAATTGGGCTTCAAATTTTGGGGGGTATTTTCCGCTATTACCCTTTTTAAAAATGTAAACATTTTGGGAAAACAAGCATTTTAGGTAAAAAAAAAAATAAATTTTTACATATGCAAAAGTCGTGAAACACCTGTAGGGCATTAAGGTTCACGTTACCCCTTGTTACGTTCCCCGAAGGGGTCTAGTTTTCAAAATGGTATGCCATGTGTTTTTTTTTGCTGTTCTGGCACCATAGGGGCTTCCTAAATGCGGCATGCCCCCCAAAAACCATTTGTCACTCCTTCCCTTCTGAGCCCTCTACTGCGCCCGCCGAACAATTAACATAGACATATGAGGTATGTGCTTACTTGAGAGAAATTGGGTTTCAAATACAAGTAAAAATTTTCTCCTTTTTACCCCTTGCAAAAATTCTAAAATTGGGTCTACAAGAACATGCGAGTGTAAAAAATGAAGATTTTGAATTTTCTCCTTCACTTTGCTGCTATTCCTGTGAAACACCTAAAGGGTTAATACACTTACTGAATGTTTTTTTGAATACTTTAGGGGGTGTAGTTTTTATAATGGGGTCATTTATGGGGTATTTCTAATATGAAGACCCTTCAAATCCACTTCAAAACTGAACTGGTCCCTGAAAAATAGTGAGTTTGAAAATTTTGTGAAAAATTTCAAAATTGCTGCTGAACTTTGAAGCCCTATGGTGTCTTCCAAAAGTAAAAACTCATAATTTTATGATGCAAACATAAAGTAGACATATTGTATATGTGAACCCAAAAAAAATATATTTTGAATATCCATTTTCCTTACAAGCAGAGAGCTTCAAAGTTAGAAAAATGCAAAATTTTCATTTTTTTCATCAAATTTTGGGATTTTTCACCAAGAAAGGATGCAAGTTACCATACAATTTTACCACTAAGTTAAAGTAGAATATGTCACGAAAAAACAATCTCGGAATCAGAATGATAACTAAAAGCATTCCAGAGTTATTAATGTTTAAAATGACAGTGGTCAGAATTGCAAAAAACGCTCCGGTCCTTAAGGTATAAAATGGCCTGGTCCTTAAGGGGTTAAGTGCAGGTCTGGGAGGACATCCCTCAGGAGACCATCTGCCACCTCATCATGAGCATACACAGGCATTGTAGGGAGGTCATATGGGCACTTGGAGGCCACATACACTACTGAGCCTTATTTTGACTTGTTTTAAGGACATTACATTACAGTTAGATCAGCCTGTAGTGTGGTTTTCCACTTTGATTTAGTGCTTGACTCCAGATCCAAATTTGATTTCCATTGATAATTTTTATGTTCTTTTTCTGTCAGCAGATTCAACTATGTAAAGACGGAAGTATTTCATATGATTAAATAATTCATTAAAGGGGTTCTCCGGTGCTTAGACATCTTATCCCCTTATCCCCTATCCAAAGGATAGGGGGTAAGATGCCTGATCGTGGGAGTCCCACCGCTGGTAGCTGTCACGTCCCCTCCTGTAGGCTTGCATTGAGGGGCGTAGCATGACATCACACGGGGGCGGAGGCATGACGTCACACGCTGTGGTCGCCGGTAATCAGACCCAGAGCGAACACGCTCCGGGGACTGATTACAAACGGGGTGCCGCGTGCAAGATCACGGGGGTCCCCAGCGGCGGGACTCCCGCGATCAGGCATCTTATCCCCTATCCTTTGGATAGGGGATAAGATGTCTAAGCACCAGAGTACCACTTTTAAGATCTATGATGTGTTATCTCAGTGTTCCGTTTATTTTTTTTGAGCAGTGTATCACCTGCCCCATTATCTTAATGCTAGAGTGCAATTGAGAAAACTGTAGGGAACTATAGAGATTTTGCAGACGAGGTGCATATCTATTAGTATAATCGTATGACTTCTCCAAAGAGTCCACCCTAATGACTGATTGCTGAAGGACCAATAACCAAAGAAGCACTAGGTTCTTCCTCAGGGGCTACTAAACTATTGGTGCGCTGAGGAAGAGCCATTTGTGGAGCCCTTTTCTGCTGCATAGCAGGTTTTTGTGCCTTAGGGGGCATGATAACAAGATGTGAGAACTAGAATTAGTGAGTGAGTACATCGTACTGCAATCTCAGTAGAAGATATAAGAAACAAAGTATGTGGGGACACAGAAACTCTACTTGGTGAAGATTTTTTTTTCTAGGGGTTAAGGGGTAACTGATGTTGTAAAATGAGAGGAGATAATGCACAGGAGGAGGGGAAAGGCTGCAGGCTTACTGGCTTTTAGAGCTATGTACACTGTGTAATTGGAGTGTAACAGGGATCCCTAACCATTTAGGGATGGCTAAGTAGTTATGCAGGTACCTGGCAGCAATCTGGTAGTAGAGCATGAGTTTGGTGTAAAGGAGAGAAAAACAGAGAAGCCCTGGGATAAAGGAAAATTACACTGGGCAGTACAGTTAGCAGAGGCATCACAAGGGGGTGCAGGCTCTGTCTGCGCTTGGTGACCTTATGGGGAAACTATTCGTAACAGCATTCCAGTGAGTCGGAGGTAAAGTGGGACATCTGGCCACGGTTATTCTAGGTCAGATGCGGCAGTACAGAACTTAGTTGAGAGTTGTTTACCTTTTAAGTTTGGGATGAGGCATGAGAGCCAGATGACCATCTTCTTTGGTGATTAGACATGCTCCCGCTTTTTTATTTTTTTGTTATTTAAAGGGTGATAATACACACAAATAATAAGAAAAATCAGCTTACCCCCTCCCAGTAGCTATAGCTTGCTTGATAATTGTATAGGAGTTGTTCAGTTCTTGGGTGCACAGATCAAAATGCAGCCTGGTAGCAGGTTAGTCCATGAAGAAAAGCAAAGCAGCACTTTGGAAACAAATGCTATAAAAAAAACTTTAACTTCAAACTATTTATTCAATCCAATTAAAAAAGTCCGGAGACCAACCACGCATGATAAAATAATGCTTACCAGAGCCTGGACAGGTTGTAAATGTGTTGGCATTGACAGTGTTATTTTATCATGTGTGCTTGGTCTCCCGATTTTTCTAATTGGATTCAATAAAAGTGACGTTTTCTTTAAACGTTTGTTCCTGGCGAGCTGGTTCACTTTCCTTCCTGGACTTCTTACCTGAACAAAAAACACAAATTGCTCAAACATATGAGCTGATCTTATAGTTAATAACTTAGTATAGGTGAAAGGAATGATCCAGAATTACAGGAAAAGAGATAAATTATGCTGCTTTTGTGTTTAGTTCAAAGACAATTATGCACATTGTAACAATCTGGCTAGTTTTCTGTCTAGATACTGCTAATTAATTAATTTCTTTCTTTATTGGTAATTACTATGCATTGCATGTCACAATCCTAAAAATCTTTTTTACATGCCTGTGTAATTTTGGAGTTTGATAATTTGGATGATATTTATTTTTTATTTCAAATACTTTGATATTCTTATAACTAATATGGTTACTGAATGTTGTCTGAAACTGCATTAATAAAGGGAAATGAAAAATGAATTAATAAAATGTTGTCAATTTAGTCCTAATAGCATTTGAAATGATGTATAACAAAAATATTATTTACTCTCAGATGTGTTTTTCTTTTTTTCTGGCATAGGCAAGACTGCTTTAGTAATAGGTGCAAATAATGCGTTTGCACAATTCCCGCTGGCACAAATCATGTGGTAGGGCCCTTTCAAAGGCACTGCCAGACTATAAAGCCTAAACTGCTTTGCTATCAGAAAATGGCACCAAGACAGTCTTGTGGGTATAAGCAAGTGGCAGTGTTAAGTGTCAGTTCCCAGTCTGGTCGTGACATGACACCTGACATCCGATGCCTCATGCTTCATGATCTCACTGGCCATTACAGCATACCCTTGCTTGGACTGCCACTTTACATAATACTGTCATTAGTTTTAACCCCAAGTTTACTTGCACTGTTGAGCATTTCTCCCCAGGAGCGCTCCATGCTCTCCTGTCTTTCTAATCCTTGCCCTGTCCCACTCAGGCATGGTATGTGCCTCAGGGATCCATTGGGATCTAGTACATACATTTTGGTGGACCCCCCAGTCTGGCAGTCCAGTGCAGAAACATTTCATATTCAAAATCCTCCAAAATAAGGAAATTAAGTATATTTTTTCTCTTAGAAGACCATACAAAGGGCACCATGTGGCAAGTTAAAAGGCATCTGTGCACCTGTATGTGTGATGAGAAGAATTTATAGTTTTGTCAACATTTGTGACCATCCCAGCTGCTGCTTGCCATTCTGTGGGTGTTACCTTTGACTATCTCTATTGCTGCTTTTCTGTGAGTTTGATTTACACCCAAGGAATAGAAGTTGTAGTCCTAAATGCTGATAGGACAATACGTCATTCTAATTGTTTATAAATTGGCTATTTTATTGTTCCACTATCAGTAGGCCACAGTATACAGTACATTGACATCTCTATTTGACATATTTAACAAAGTGTCATTTTGGCCTCTGGGACATTTTCATTGGGGGTTAGCTATACAGCAGAAGTATCCATTGAAAAGTCCAACAATGTATGCCCTTGCTGGACATCCCTGGACTACTGTGTCCTGTCTTGGCTGGTGTACTTTCTGCTTTTGAGTAGGAAATCCTGTAAAGGGCAATGACTCCTGTAATTTTATTTTCCTGTCCTTTCATTTTACTTTTATACACGTGCAACTCAGATTGGGTACACTCTCTGAAAGGGAGTGTTCTTAATCTCAGCTTGTTACCTGTATTAAAGACACCTAGGATCCCGAAATGTTGCTGATTGATACAGGATTTGTCTACCATTAGGGTGATGCCCAGCATTAACTCTTTAGATGCCATATTAAAGCTGATTGCGATGTCTAAATTGTAAAAAAAAATCCTGGGGGGAATTTTCAGGATCCCAATCAGCTAAGAGGACAGCTGGAGAGCCCTTACATGCCTCCTTGCCATCTGATTAGCGCTCCAAACCTCAGCAGCTTGGAGTGATTGGGGTATCAATTCCAGCATTTGGGTATCTGCAGCTAATCAGCTAGTCTTCAGTCCTGTGTAAACATTCACTAACAGTGTATGGCAAATGCATGCAGCTGTTAAGGTCTAGAATCTTTTCAAAGAAACTGTTTTAAATGGCTCCTCTGATCATGAACATTGACCATGGTGTCATTTTCGCCTTATTTTGTTGCAGCTTGGAGATCAGACTATCTGTGCAGACTGAATTTTTTTAATTTACCTGGAGCTTCACTGAAACAATGTTGACATTACTTTCCATGTGTAGATTTACTAAGCATAAAAGCATCAGCCCATGAACTTCCGGTTTCAGCACAGGTGATATGGATGGCTGAGTAAAGTAGTTCCCGCTCCCCCCAATCCTCCCTGGCAACTGTCCCTGCTAGTGTCAGCCAGGAGTCACTCCGCTTGCAACCCTGGCACGGAAGCACTCCCCTACATGGACCGATTTGTTCAGCGGTGCGGCCTACAGTCTCCCACAGCACCAGCAGGAAACAGTGCCTGTCTCTATCTCTGCAGCAGCACCACCGGGCTCAGCCTCATCAGAGGGGGACTTACCATTAACATTGCAGGGGCATATGACCCACCAAGCTCCCAGGACAGCACTTCTCCTGGGTGCCTTCTTCAAGGCGAGCAAAATGATTATAACTCACTGGCTGCAGAAGGGGCGCAGTGTATCTCTCCCAGCATGCAGCGAATTGTGGAAGACGCCCTCAGATCCGCACTTCAAAACCTGCAACTGGAAGTGGCTGACCATTCCAGCCGCTTGGGTGAGGTGGGACACAGTATTTCATCCCTGGAAGATGGGGATGCAACGCTAAGTACAGTCTGCTGAAAATTACCTTTCCCGGATGAGAGAGAAATTGGAAGACTTATAAAATAGGTCCAGGCGAAATAATATGTGGGAGTTAAAGAATCAATGACTTCAGTGGATTTACAGAGCTTCTGTGAGCGTGATGTTCCTAAAGCCTTGGACCTGTCACATGCTTGCCGAGTAGAACCAACCCACAGCATTGGAACTGCGGTTGCCTCTACTCCAGGGCCTGCAGCTCTGGTGAACCGTCAGCACCAAGTTATTCTCCTTCTTTTGGACTTTATCAATAAAGTTGATATCTTAGGGCATACAGGTGCAAATCTCAACCACTGGTGGTCCATGGTATGCGGCTTTTAATTTTTGAAGATTTCTCAGTTGAGGTGGCGAAGCGCCACAGAGCCTTCAGATCTATCTGCACCTCCCTTTACAAAGCCAACTGTGGCTTCCAGCTTCAATATCCTGCGCTCCTCAGAGTGTTTCATGCTGATGGGTCCATGGCGGTTTACAAAACTCTGGAAGACGCTGCTGTAGCCCTGGAACGTGCTCTTGTGTCTTCATCTCGAGGCGTACAGACAGCAGATCTCGCTCTTCCGCATGAGGAACGTTGCTCCGGATCTACCGTCAGAGATGGCACCCGTTCCCCGGACTCCTATGATCGCCGCAGAAGACCCCGCTCACTGAGACACCGCCCAGACAGCGGCAGACGCTACTCACCAGACTGATCTTTTCACCCTTCTTCCTTCTTCTGTACCACATTTGAGGGACAATGCCTTACCATTAAGCTGATCTTCTCAGGTTTTTTCTCTGAGTGCCTTTTTTCTCTGTCATTCTCAATTTTTCCTTTTCCTTGTCTGTGCTGTTGACCTGTGTTTTTCACCTTCCGGCATCTTGTTGTCTTGGTCCTTCTTTACTGCTATTTGCTGCTCCTGTTACGGGGACTCTGGCTCCCACTTTAGGGGAAGGGGGGAGGGGGGCATGAGTATGTTTTTGTTCCCTCTGTCACCCGAAAAAAGGAAGTCCCGTACCCAAATAGGTTGCGCCCTGTTGGTTGTTAGGGCACGTCATGGGCTCTCCAGTGTTGAGGTATTGCCTTTGTTCCTCATGTGTTATTTTGTGCCACCTGTTTGTGGCTTGACTCTTTTTGCTCATGTACTGTTTTTTACTGCCTTTTATATCATCCGTATTTGCTATGATGTTACTTCCGATACGCAATTTGAATTAATCTGGATATTGATACCACACGTTTCGTACCACCATGGTGACCTTCATAACAAGGAATGTGAAGGGCCTCATAAATGTAGGCTTTTGCTTTGCTTCTTAAAAAAATCTCACCCCGATATTATATTATTACAGGAGACTCATTTATCTTGTGATGATTTTCCAAGGATGCAGCAGCAGTGGGCCGGGCATGTTTTTGGTTCACCGGCTATGGAGGGTAAATCGGGAGTCCTAATTTTGATACACAAGTTTTTCTCATTCACATTGCTCTCCCATGTTGCTGACTTGGAGGGGAGGGTTTCTCACCTCAAACTAGATCATAATGGGGAGATTTTTAGCATCTACAATATTTATGCACGCAATGGGAAAAATAGAGTTTTCTGGGCATCTAGCAGACCAGATCCAGACTGACAACTCTCCCTGGAAGATATTGGGGGGTGACTTTATAGACCATTATAGACCCTCAAGTGGATAGGAAGGGACCCACGTGGATACCTCAGACACCTAGACACAGTGACTGTGTGCTTCCACCTTTGCTTGACAGGCTTAACTGGATGCTTGGCGAGTTTCCTATCTGTATGATAGAGAATTCAACCACTTCTACCATGCTCACCAGTCATGGTCCCATATTTGACTTCTTTATCCTCTCTACACGCTTGAATACTAGAGTACGGGCTGTGAGTATAGGAGAACTGGTTATATTGGATCACTCACCAATGCTCCTCTCTCTCCAACCCATGTGCCCGAGAGGTTCAGACATTTTATGGCGCTTCCCTTCCCTTTTAGTTAAGGATTTATCCTTTGTAGAACATTTATAGGGGTGGTGGCTAGAATTTGAGAGCGATAATGTACAGCACCAGTCTGACCCGTTGCTTTATTGGGAAAAGGGCAAAATGGTTCTACGGGGTAAACTGATATCTTACTCTTTGACCTTTAAATGTATGACACATTCAGATTTCACCGCAGCTATTACACGCCTACACCAGGCATATGTCCTCTTTCTCCGCTCCCCCTCAGACACACACAGAAAAGCATGGAAGACTGCTAGGACACAATTCGAATTGTGGCAGGATAGGAGGGAAAGGTTAACTTTCTCGTATTTTGAGGTGGATCTCTTCCACCAGGGGAACAAAACGGTTTGCTTACTGGTGAACTTGGTTAAAGGCCGATACCCATGTAACCAAGCTAAGGGATTACAAGGGGATATTACATACCGACCCTCACAACATTAACTCCACCTTGTCCACCTTCTATGCAGATGTACACAGGGACATCCCTTCTGATATCTCTGTAGGTGCAAACTTTCTATAGGAATTGGATCGGCCAAGATTGACGGCTGACCAGAGTGTTATTTTTAATGCCCCGGTGATCGAGGAGGAAATTTAATTGGTCATCTGTTTTCTCAACAATGGCAAAGCCCCAGGTCCAGATGGTTACTCGGGGGAATTTTGCAAGGCACTACTCCCTCAGCTATCCCCAATTTTACTTGATGTGTTTACTGTCTTCAATGGCCTATATTAAGGTTTTACCTAAACCTGATAAGGACAATAGTGATCCCAGGACAAATCAGGACATTAAGTTACTTTCAAAGATCTTGGCAGATCGCCTATCTTGCTTCATGTCGACTTTAGTGGGGCAGAATCAAGTCGGTTTCATTAAGAACCGTTCAGCTACTATGAACATTAGGACAGGTTCTGGACAGGTTACAGCACCAGCTACAACCAGATGATCAACCGGCCCTGTTGCAGAAAAGGCTTTCGATAATGTACGTTTGGACTGGTTGGGCCTGGTGCTTGACTGTTTTGGAATCAGCGGGGTGTTCCGGAATTACATCACGGGTATCAACAGGGATCCTTTTTGCCCTTTTTGTGTTATGCAAGGACACTAGGCAGGGGTGCCCGCTCTTGCCGCTTCTTTTTGATTTGGCGACTGAGCTGCTTGCTTGTTATCTGTTGTCATCTAACGTGTACGAGGGAATCAGAGTGGGTCCTAATACTGTTAAATTAACCATGTTTGTGGACAACATTTCATTTTATTTTTTGGGAGCTTTTCCGGAAACAAGACTAATATCACTAAATCAGAGTTACTTCCCCTGGGTTCCTCTCCCCCCTCACTGGTTGCAATCGATATTGGGACTTCTCGATCACATATTTGGGTATCACAGTAGGTAAAACACCTGATATGCTTAATCAGTTAAATTATCCCCTCTTTTTTTGTAAAATATACTCAAAACTGAAACGATGGAGTTTGCCGCTCACGTTTATGGGGTGCTGCCATTTAATTAGGATGGTTAGCTTCTCTCATCTCTTATATCCCCTGCAAACACTGCCACTGCTGTTACGCCATGCTAATGTCTGTCGGTTAAACTCTGCCTTCACAAAATTTATATGGGCAGGTAAGAGACCACACATAGCACTCCAGAAGCTCATGTTAAATAAACAGGAGGGAGGGTTAAATTTTCCTAATATAAGGGGTTATAATTTAGCGTGCCTTTTTCGTTTCGTAGTCGATTGGATTCACGGATCCTCCTTCCATGCCATCAGTGGCTTGGAGATGCCCTTGCGTCCCAATTCTGTCTTCTAGCTTTACTGGATACGCCTTATACAAAGTTGTCCCCTTTAGTGAAACACTCTATTTTACTGCGAGACACTGTGGTGGCATGGAAGGAGGTTCGGAAATTACACTAGCTTCCATTTCTAATGTCCAAACATCTCCCCTTTGAAGGACTTCCGGATTTCCCCAAAGGATTTCTGCAAAGATAATAGCGATATGGGAGGATCGTGGGTTGCGACATGCAGGTGATCTGATGGATCATTCAACTAAAAGCTGGCTTTCTGCCCAAACACTGTTGATTAAATTTCAGCTTCCCTCCACTCATTTACTTCCCCTCAATCAGATATAGTCATTTTTCAGAAATAGATTGTGCAACCTATATAGAGAGGCCTTTACACACGTTGTTGATGATCTTATTGGCTCACGCCCCCGTAAACTTACTATTTCCACTCTCTATCCAGTCATTCGAAGGGTTCTTTTGAAAGTTGATCCTGAGAAGCTTTTCTCCCCTTGGTCCAGCTGGATCCCGGATGAGGACATCTTGGAGTGTATATTGGAAGGATGCCGTAAGATTTGCAAATGCGTCATTAACAAGAGATGGCGTGAAACATACTTCAAATTGCCGCATAAAGCCCTTTATGGTGTTAATATACTCCCCACTCCTCAGGATTTCCCTGATAGGATCACAATTAGCTACTGGCACATGATACTTGCTTATATAAAAGCCATGTGGGATCTCACTGTTCCTTTCACACCCCAGTCACTTCTCTTTCATCAGTTTCACCCCCGGACCAGGGTCACCCACTGCTCCCCAAGCTACCCCAACTGATACATGTAGTACTACTGGTCGCTTTACATTACTTGTTTGCATCCTGGTTGTCCTCTAACGTCCCTAAGTGTGACATGTTGATCGCTCAACTTAAACTGTTTTGTACTATGGACAGGCTAGACACGGAATGACATAAGACGACATGCACAAAAAAATGATTTGATAAATGGGAGGTTTTTATTGTTTCTGTATACACTATGTCTGAAGTAGCAGATATGGTTAGAACCTTTAGTCATACTGAATTGTACTGTAGAGGTGCCCTTGGAGACATGTTGGGAGCCTTACATCTTCCTACACCATAACCTTCCTCTCATGTACCCATTTCTCCTTTAACTGTTATGCGCATTCTTATGGATCTATATTATTATGATAACCCTCCTATTGGCGTGCAGAACAATTGTTTTCCCTGTATACATCATACAGACTTGTTGTTTTTTTCCTTCTCTGTGGTACATTTTATTGTTTGTTCTACTGTTTTATCTCTACTGAGATTTTATTTGTTACTTTGCCCAACAAAAAATAAATAAAAACATCAGCCCATTAGGAATGTTCATGGGTATTCATGCTATAATATGAACACACGTTGAAGTATAAATGCAATATTCATAGAACTTATGGTCCACTGAGGCTGAAAATTTCTATATCTTCTCCTTTTAAGACTTGCCAGCTTCTATGTCTTATTATGAAAATAAATCACAATGATCGATATTAGACATACAAATATTGTTTTGAGTTGTTGGCTACTTTATTGTGCTAAATATAACATTTAAAATTTGATCTGGGATCATTGGACTTTTGATTGTAGACAACATAGAAATGTCACATTTTCTTTTGCTCCACAATATTTATTTTGTAAACCGCAGAACAATAGGCTACACAATCCATATATATATATATATATATATATATATATATAGTTCCTCCTATTGTAAGTGATTTTTATGTTCTTTCCCCTTCTACTATTTAAAAAGCACTTTTCTTTAATGTTCATCTTTTCCCAAGTAGAAGCATTTAGCCATCAACTGCTCATACATAAACCTGAGCCTGAGTGTTCCTACGAGACACACATTAAATGATAACTTCATATCATGTGCATATGCCTTTTCATGGCTTAGAAATATTATGCAATCTAAGCTTTAAAAAGTGTTCAAAAACCTATTTCTAAATGAAATAAATCAGATTTGATGAGAGTAACAAGCTGTTTATCAATGATGGATTTTATAGAGAAAACAATCACAGATCAAATGATTTAAACTCCGAATTTCATTATAAAGTACAGAATTAAACTAATCAAGGATTTGGATTTTCTAAAGAGTACTATGCAATTTAGAACAAAATAATTTAATAACATTTGCATTTTTTTTTTTAATGAGAAAAACAAGACTCTAATAAAGTATGGTCTAATAATGTCTTATTATCACCACTTTGTGGTTATTAACAGCGGCAGACCTGTGTCTATAGGTCAGTCTGTTTGCACATCATCTTGTTTGTATAAACATGTTTACAGCCACTTTTACACCCCAACATTTCACTGCAGTTTTGTGCATTATTAGCCAAAGCCAGGGGTTCAAGACACTAAAGGGATTAAATCTTTCCATGATACTTTTTCTCTGTGTTTCTTTCTCACCTCTTTTTGGCTTACAAATACTAGGGCACATTTATTATTGCAAAAAAAAAAACTGAATATTGAGCCTTAAAATAGTGTTTTTATGGTTACAATTGTAAGCTTTCTTATATAAACGGTGAACATTTTGCAGCTTTATTAAAGGGGTACTCTGGTGGAAAACAATTTATTTTTCATATCAACTGGCTCCAGAAAGTTGAACAGATTTATAAATTACTTCTAGTAAAACATCTTAATCCTTCCAGTACTGCTGCATGCTCCAGAGAAAGTTGAGCTGTTCTTTTCTGTCTGACCACGGTGCTCTGTGCCTTTGTCTGCATCAGGAACTGTCCGGAGAGAGGTTTGCTATGGGGATTTGCTCCTACTCCGGACAGTTCCTGACACAGATAGAGGTGTCAGCAGAGAGCACAGTGGACAGACAGAAAATAACTACTCAACTTCCTCTGGAGCATACAGCATCTGATAAGTACTGGAAAGATTAAAGGGGTTATCCAGGAAAAAAAAAATGATATATCAACTGGCTCCAGAAAGTTAAAAAGATTTGTAAATTACTTCTATTAAAAAATCTTAATTACTTTCAGTACTTATGAGCTTCTGAAGTAAAGGTTATTCTTTTCTGTCTAAGTGCTCTCTGATGACACGTGTCTCGGGAACCGCCCAGTTTAGAAGCAAATCACCATAGTATACCTCTTCTAAACTGGGCGGTTCCCGAGACACGTGTCATCAGAGAGCACTTAGACAGAAAAGAACAACCTTAACTTCAGAAGCTCATAAGTACTGAAAGGATTAAGATTTTGGAATAGAAGTAATTTACAAATCTGTTTAACTTTCTGGAGCCAGTTGATACATTAAAAAAAAAACTTTTTTCCTGGATAACCCCTTTAAGATTTTTTAATCGAAGTAATTTACAAAGTTGTTTAACTCTCTGGTGCTAGTTGATTTGAAAACAAACAAACAAACTGTTTTCCACTGGAGTACTCCTTTAAGCGATTTGTATAAAATTTACAAAAACAGCAGTTTTTGGTTTATGGCTACAAAACAAATGCTAAAAACCAGGTGTGAACATATATCAACTTTTGCATTATATATTACAAAGTTTAGGCATTCTTTAAACAGTTTGCCACCTTTTCTAATGAGAGGAGATAACTTACTGAAGCGGGGCATTGCACCTTTAAAAAGAGGTCAAGGCTTAATATGTGACACTATGTACCAAAAATTCTCCAGAATTCTGGTGCAAGATCATAGCACATTTTAAGCCAAATAATAGTTGGTCTTAACATGGATTAAATAATCCAAAGGTAAAACAGATTTATCAAACAGCATGAGCAACTGCGATAGAACTTTCATTCATTCATTTCATCAACTTTCAATTTTTTGACTGTCAAGTCTAAATTTACACTGTCTATAAATTAGCCAGTTTAGACAAATCTAAGCCACTGTTTTAAAATACTAGCCTTGCCTACAGCTAGTTTCATATATGCAGTTTAAAGCCAAGCATAAAGGTCAATCTACAAAAATGGAAAAGTACAAGTTGGGACTGACAAAAAGAGCTTTAACACTTTTTGCATGATATTTTCAGAGGTGATTTTATATAGTCTAAAGTACGTAAAAGCCTACATTTTTTTTTAAAGTTTTTGTGTGTTTGAGGGTCAGTGTATTTTTCCCCAAATGCAGCATGCTTTAGTTACGGTGTGTTGTCTGGAATTTTCCCCATAAGCTTCTCTAAAGAATACCAGATAAAAATGCATGTAAAAAGAGTAAAAAACAATAAAACATTACCACAATTACTTGTACATTAAAAAGGCTTGAAATGCATGTTTTTTGTTTTGTTTTTTTTTGTTTTGTTTTTTTTACAGACAGCATTAAACACTGAAAAGGAAATGTAACTTTACAAATGGTGGCTCTATCCTGGTACCATTGCAGTTTTGCCATGATTTCAGAAAATCATAGCTAAATTTTGTTTTTGTACCACAATTTCAGAATTTAAATTTATCATGTCAAAGGTTTTGATTGGTCAGGGGTCTGCATATTCAGATCCCCTCAAATAGCTATAATAAGGTGGAAGGAAAGTGCTTCTCTCCATATCTCACTCATCACTTTATAAGATGGGCTCCTTAGTTAGTCTATGGAGACTGTTGTGTGCAGTGGCAATGCTCTCCCATAAGTATGTTTGATTACTACAGACTGTATACTTTAATTATAGAAACCTAAAGAGAATCCCTTTGACTCAATTTGTTTGATAATTATAGTAATTACCTTCAACTTATCAAAATGAATTCTCTAACCTAAGAGTCTGTCACACTGTTACTAGCTATGAGGTAATCCGTGAAGTGTTCACTTACTGACAGTTAAATTTCCAAATATAGAAAATATTTGTAACATATATAGTAATGACAGCAAAACTACTGAAATAAGGATTTAAATCCCTACTTCTAATGTCTATTAGGCCCTATTCACACAGCACAATTTTACACTGGAATCCAGTGGAAAAATTCTACTTTGAATTTCCAATGGGATTCTGCTGCATCATGCACACAGCAGAGTTTTTGTGGTGAAAACATCTGGCAAGGAAATCACATTTCTGGCTTCTGCATAAAGAATCTGCTCGGAAATGAATTGCCATCTATGGAGACTGTGCATCTCCAAACGGTCCTAGTGCCAAACAGTCCTAGTTTCCACAGAAGTTCCACCATGTGTACATACCGTTAGGGGAAAGTATAGCTCCATAAAAGCAAACAAAAACAAAAAACTCCTGTCAGCAGATCAACATACTTTTTAAGAGGTGGAGTTGGCATTACCTTTGTATTATCTACAATGGCAATGATGGCAGAATAACATAAATATTCATCAGTAGTTTCCACTATTGTAATAGAAAAAAATCTACTTTCAGGTATGCAAGATTAAAAATCCACAGCCAATGTACACTTGTTTTATTCCATCCTTTAAACTTGCTATAAAGCAAGAATGA
The DNA here is from genome assembly GCF_029499605.1 of Hyla sarda. Classification (NCBI taxonomy): domain Eukaryota; kingdom Metazoa; phylum Chordata; class Amphibia; order Anura; family Hylidae; genus Hyla; species Hyla sarda. The sequence continues at coordinate 114,148,453 of NC_079189.1, read as the reverse complement.
GAAGCAGCTAGAAACCTTAAGGAGTGTGTGCTATGGATTTACTTTCTTGCCCACTGTAGTATAATAATTTGTTGAATGCTCTGAGAAAATAGATTATTTGTCTAAAGCAAATAACTTACTATAAATCGCCAATTCAGTATGCCATGTTGGCTATATCCAGGGAACTAGTGAAATGCATTTTGGAGAATCAATGGAGAACATAAGTTTTAAAGATTAGTCTAGCAAAACATAGAGATGGCCTATCCACACCACATTTGTGACTCATACCTTTTTATTTATATAATGCCATCATAGTCTACAATGCAATTTTTTTTACAGTTTTACAATACAGACACATATGTCATGACAAAAAAATTTGCAGTATTTTTTCTCCACTCAAATCTCTTTTCAACAGGTTGAGCAATGGAGCTAACTTAATCGGAGCTCAACAGGGGTGTGCACATAGCCTAATACAACATAGTAACCCCAACAACAATAAAAAGAAAATCATCTCATAGCTTGAGGTAAATGAGTGTTTTCTTTATGTGTTAAATATGGGGGTTAAGTGACTGCCACCATCTTGGTTGTGCACTCTGCCCATTCTATTGGGTGATTTTAACCCCTTTAGGAGCTACGTGCTTGTGTCCTGGTACTTAAGGACCGAGGGCATACCTGTATGCCCTGGTCCCATCACCGGGGTTTGAAGCATTCTGACGAGCATTCTGATGATCAGTCAGGACTTGTGCTTAATGTCATGCATCGCCGATCGGGCCGATGCCAGTCATTTACCCTTTAGACACCACAATCAAAGTTGATCAAGGTGTCTCAGGCCAGCTGATCAGGACATCCACAGCAAATTCATGAGTCCCGACCAGCTGAGTGGATGGCTGGAGGCTTTAGCCAGCTATAGCAGGCTAGAGCAGCAGAGCACCAATAACACTGATCTATGCTATGACATAGCATTGAACAGTGTATACAATCGTAAGATGTTTTTTTTAAAAGCATTAAAAAAAATTGTTTATAACGGTGAATTAACCCCTTCCCAATAGAAGTTTTAATTCCCCCTTTTCCCATTTTTTAAATAAAATAATGTAATAAAAAATAAACATAATCATATGTGGTACTTTTGCATGTGTAAATGTACAAACTATTAAAATATAAGGTTAATTAAACCACACGGTAGATGGGGTACACATAAAAAACACCAAAGTCCAAAACTGCGCATTTTTGATCACTTCACATACCATAAAAAATTAAAATAAAGCGATAAAAAAGTCCGATCAAAATAAAAATAGACCGATTAAAACTACAGATCACAGCCAAAAGATATTAGCTTGTGTAGAAACGGAAGCCCCAAAAAGGTTACAAAATGGTGTGTTTTTTTTTTTTTTTCAATTTCACCTCACAAATATTTTTCCTTTGTTCTACTATAGATTTTGTTATGAAATAATTGAAGTCATTACAAAGTACAATTAATTACACAAAAAACAAGCCCTTATATGGGTCGGTAGGTGCAAAATTGAAAGCATTATGATTTTTAGCAGGGGAGGAGGAAAAAACGAAAATTGGCCTGGTCCTTAATGCCAAAATGGACTTTGTTCTTAAGGGGTTAAGCAGGTAATAGTGGGATTTTACATGTCCCAAAAATGTAGGCTTAGTATTAGCCCAAGAGAGCAAATCTATAGTGTAGGGACCACCCCAAATGAGGTCACCTGACAGTGGAAGGATGGTACACACTATTTGGCCAAAAAGTATGCTTTTTTTTTTGCTCTTTATCAGTATTGAAATGTTAGCAATAGCAGTGTGCTTCTATAATTTTCTTATAGAAACATAAAATGTGTCAGCAGATAAAAACCATTTTGCCCATCTAGTCTGCCCAGTAATCTGAATTCTATCAATAGTTCCTGGCCCTTTCTTATATGAAGAATAGCCTTATGCGTATTCCTATCTTATATGAAGGATAGCCTTATGCCTATATCTATTGTGATAGACGTGTCTATTGTTCTTCTTAGCATAGCATAGGTATTAGGAAATAAGGAGAGCATATCCATAGTTCCCACACTTCAACCGAGAAGGAAAGGTGAGGGGTTCCCTATTTAGACGCTACATGAATCCTGGCTGCCAGGAAAATGAATTGTGTTGGCACAAGGCAAAAAAGAATAGCGGGTATCTGTGATTTTAACAACCAAGGCCACTACTTTGTGTCAAAGTACAGAGACCACAAGACAAGTCCACCAGATTTTACTATTTGTTTTTCCCTTCTCCATATGCTTCTCCCTTTAATCTGTCCTGAATGCCGCAGTAAGGCTTTTCTTTCTGTTAAGCCACTACACTGATGTCTCCACCTTGTGTCAGTCACTGGACTGTTTACCTGTTCCCTACAAAATACAATATCCATCAACAAGACTCTTCACAATGCTGCACAATGCTGCACTTCTGTTACGCCTAGCGCTCCGGGTCCCCGCTCCTCCCCGGAGCGCTCACGGCGTCTATCTCCCCGCAGCGCCCCGGTCAGTCCCGCTGACCGGGAGCGCTGCACTGTCATGGCCGTCGGGGATGCGATTCGCACAGCGGGACGCGCCCGCTCGCGAATCGCATCCCAGGTCACTTACCCGTCCCGGTCCCCTGCTGTCATGTGCTGGCGTGCGCGGCTCCGCTCTCTAGGGCGCGCGCGCGCCAGCTCTCTGCGACTTAAAGGGCCAGTGCACCAATGATTGGTGCCTGGCCCAATTAGCTTAACCCCTTAACGACGCAGGACGTATATTAACGTCCTGCGCCGGCTCCCGCGATATGAAGCGGGATCGCGCCGCGATCCCGCATCATATCGCGTCGGTCCCGGCGGTAATCAACGGCCGGGACCCGCGGCTAATACCACACATCGCCGATCGCGGCGATGTGCGGTATTAACCCTTTAGAAGCGGCGGTCAAAGCTGACCGCCGCTTCTAAAGTGAAAGTGAAAGTGACCCGGCTGCTCAGTCGGGCTGTTCGGGACCGCCGCGGTGAAATCGCGGCGTCCCGAACAGCTGATCGGACAACGGGAGGGCTCTTACCTGCCTCCCCGGTGTCCGATCGACGAATGACTGCTCCGTGCCTGAGATCCAGGCAGGAGCAGTCAAGCGCCGATAATGCTGATCACAGGCGTGTTAATGCACGCCAGTGATCAGCATTAGAGATCAGTGTGTGCAGTGTTATAGGTCCCTATGGGACCTATAACATTGCAAAAAAAATGTAAAAAAAAAGTGTTAATAAAGGTCATTTAACCCCTTCCCTAATAAAAGTTTGAATCACCCCCCTTTTCCCATAAAAAAAATAAAACAGTGTAAAAAAAATAAAAAATAAACATATGTGGTATCGCCGCGTGCGTAAATGTCCGAACTATAAAAATATATCATTAATTAAGCCGTACGGTCAATGGCGTATGCGCAAAAAAATTCCAAAGTCCAAAAAAGCGTATTTTGGTCACTTTTTATATCATAAAAAAATGAATAAAAAGTGATCAAAAAGTCCGATCAAAACAAAAATCATACCGATAAAAACTTCAGATCACGGCGCAAAAAATGAGTCCTCATACCACCCCATACGTGGAAAAATAAAAAAGTTATAGGGGTCAGAAGATGACATTTTTAAACGTATAAATTTTCCTGCATGTAGTTATGATTTTTTCCAGAAGTGCGACAAAATCAAACCTATATAAGTAGGGTATCATTTTAACCGTATGGACCTACAGAATAATGATAAGGTGTAATTTTTACCGAAATATGCACTGCGTAGAAACGAAAGCCCCCAAAAGTTACAAAATTGCGTTTTTTTTTCGATTTTGTCGCACAATGATTTTTTTTTCCGTTTCGCCGTGCATTTTTGGGTAAAATGACTAATGTCACTGCAAAGTAGAATTGGCGACGCAAAAAATAAGCCATAATATGGATTTTTAGGTGGAAAATTGAAAGGGTTATGATTTTTAAAAGGTAAGGAGGAAAAAACGAAAGTGCAAAAACGGAAAAACCCTGAGTCCTTAAGGGGTTAATTGGCTCCCACCTGCTCCCTGGCTATATCTGATCTCCTTCCTTGCACTCCCTTGCCGGATCTTGTTGCCTTGTGCCAGTGAAAGCGTTAATGTGTCCAAAGCCTGTGTACCTGAACTTCTGCTATCCATCCTGACTACGAACCTTGCCGCCTGCCCCCGACCTTCTGCTACGTCTGACCTTGCCTCTGCCTAGTCCTTCTGTCCCACGCCTTCTCAGCAGTCAGCGAGGTTGAGCCGTTGCTAGTGGATACGACCTGGTTGCTACTGCCGCAGCAAGACCATCCCGCTTTGCGGCGGGCTCTGGTGAAAACCAGTAGCCCATTAGAACCGGTCCACTTGCACGGTCCACGCCAATCCCTCGCTGACACAGCGGATCCACAACCCGTAAGCCGAATCGTGACAGTAGATCCGGCCATGGATCCCGATGAGGTGCCGCTGTCAAGTCTCGCTGACCTTCCCACGGTGGTCGCTCAGCAATCGCAGCAGATTGCCCAACAAGGACAGCAGCTGTCGCAGTTGACCGCCATGTTACAGCAACTTCTGCCTCTGCTACAGCAGCAACCATCTCCTCCGCCAGCTCCTGCACCTCCTCCGCAGCGAGTGGCCGCTCCTAGCCTTCGCTTGTCCCTGCCGGACAAATTTGATGGGGACTCTAAACTCTGCCGTGGATTTTTGTCTCAGTGTTCCCTGCATATGGAGATGTTGTCGGACTTGTTTCCTACAGAACGGTCTAAGGTGGCGTTCGTAGTGAGCCTTCTTTCAGGAAAGGCCTTGTCTTGGGCCACACCGCTCTGGGACCGCAATGATCCTGCCACAGCCACAGTCCAGGCCTTCTTCGCTGAAGTCCGGAGTGTCTTCGAGGACCCAGCCCGAGCTTCTTCTGCCGAGACTGCCCTGTTGAACCTGGTCCAGGGTAATTCTTCAGTGGGCGAGTACGCCATCCAATTTCGTACTCTTGCTTCCGAGTTATCATGGAATAACGAGGCTCTCTGCGCGACCTTTAAAAAAGGCCTATCCAGTCGCATCAAGGATGTGCTGGCCGCACGAGAGGTTCCTGCCAACCTGCAAGAACTCATCCATTTGGCTACCCGCATTGACATGCGTTTTTCTGAGCGACACCAAGAGCTCCGCCAGGAAAAAGACTTAGATCTCTGGGCACCTCTCCCACAGCATCCGTTGCAATCTACGCCTGGGCCTCCCGCCGAGGAGGCCATGCAAGTGGATCGGTCTCGTCTGACCCAGGAAGAGAGGAATCGCCGTAGGGAAGAAAATCTCTGTCTTTATTGTGCCAGTACCGAGCATTTCTTGGTGGATTGCCCTATCCGTCCGCCACGACTGGGAAACGCACGCACGCACCCAGCTCACGTGGGTGTGGCGTCTCTTGGTTCTAAGTCTGCTTCTTCACGTCTCACGGTGCCCGTGCGGATTTCTCCTTCAGCCAACTCCTCCCTCTCAGCCGTGGCCTGCTTGGACTCTGGTGCCTCCGGGAATTTTATTTTGGAGTCTTTTGTGAATAAATTCCGCATCCCGGTGACCCGTCTCGTCAAGCCGCTCTACATTTCCGCGGTCAATGGAGTCAGACTGGATTGCACTGTGCGTTACCGCACAGAACCCCTCCTGATGTGTATCGGACCCCATCGCGAAGTGATTGAGCTCTTCGTCCTACCCAACTGTACCTCTGAGGTCCTCCTCGGTCTGCCATGGCTCCGGCTTCATTCCCCCACCCTTGATTGGACCACCGGGGAGATCAAGAACTGGGACTCTGCCTGCCATAGGAAGTGCCTCTCCCCCCCTCCCAGTCCCGTCAGGCAAACCTCAGTGCCTCCTCATGGCCCCCGTCCTGGTGTCACACTGCCCCGTGCCAGGCTTCGCCCTCTGCCCTCCCTCCCCATTCCCACTCCTGCTGTACTGCCTGCCGTTGAGGAAACCCTCCATTCTTTCCCGGTGTCCTCATCCCAGGGGAGGCAGTTACCGGTCAAAGAAAAGGGGAGACCTAAGGGGGGGGTACTGTTACGCCTAGCGCTCCGGGTCCCCGCTCCTCCCCGGAGCGCTCACAGCGTCTATCTCCCCGCAGCGCCCCGGTCAGTCCCGCTGACCGGGAGCGCTGCACTGTCATGGCCGTCGGGGATGCGATTCGCACAGCGGGACGCGCCCGCTCGCGAATCGCATCCCAGGTCACTTACCCGTCCCGGTCCCCTGCTGTCATGTGCTGGCGCGCGCGGCTCCGCTCTCAAGGGCGCGCGCGCGCCAGCTCTCTGCGACTTAAAGGGCCAGTGCACCAATGATTGGTGCCTGGCCCAATTAGCTTAATTGGCTCCCACCTGCTCCCTGGCTATATCTGATCTCCTTCCTTGCACTCCCTTGCCGGATCTTGTTGCCTTGTGCCAGTGAAAGCGTTTAGTGTGTCCAAAGCCTGTGTACCTGAACTTCTGCTATCCATCCTGACTACGAACCTTGCCGCCTGCCCCCGACCTTCTGCTATGTCTGACCTTGCCTCTGCCTAGTCCTTCTGTCCCACGCCTTCTCAGCAGTCAGCGAGTTGAGCCGTTGCTAGTGGATACGACCTGGTTGCTACTGACCAGCAAGACCATCCCGCTTTGCGGCGGGCTCTGGTGAAAACCAGTATCCTCTTAGAACCGGTCCACTAGCACGGTCCACGCCAATCCCTCGCTGACACAGCGGATCCACAACCCGTAAGGCGAATCGTGACAACTTCCATATGTCACCCCCTCATCTCAGTCCACCACCCATAAAATAATTCCCAATATCCATTTTTTCTCTTATTCTAGCTATTTTCTCTTGTGACCACAGCCCTTACACCTCTTTTTTTTTATTATTATTTTGTTACCAAAAGTGAGCTAAACTACAATCTTGGCTGAATCTATTCTAACAACTTGCTCATTGATTAGTTTTGTCTGACTAATTTTGTTCATTCAAAGTATTCCCGTTGGCCAGAAAACATGGATACAATTCTAGGAGACCTGTTTTTGGGCAAACAGAGCAGTATCTCAGCAAAACTAATTTGGCCAGACTAAATTAATCGATGACGATCTGTTGGATTCAAATTTGTCCTAGATTACTGTAGTTTTGCTCACCTATGTTATGTCTGATTTTTTCTGTTTCTTTTTCTGTATATTTTATCAACATAGTAATATAGTTTTTAAGGTTGAAAAAAAAGAGTTCATCCTAAAAACCTACTGTCTTGATCCAGAGGAAGGCAAAAAAAAAAACAAAACATGAGGCTGATGCCAATTGCCCCATGACAGAGGAAGAATTCCTTCCCTACTCCAATACGGTGATCAAAATAAATCCCCGGATCAATGTTCTATCCACATAAATCTAGTATCCATAACCTGTAATAAAATATTTTTCCAGAACAACATCCAGGTCCCCCTTGAACTGGTTTATTGAGTCAGACATTGCAATATCATGTGGCAGAGAGTTCCATAGCCTCACTGCTCTTACAGTAAAGAATCTATCTCTGTGATAATGGTGAAACCTTCTTTCCTCTAGATGTATAGGATACCCACTTTTCATGGTTACTGGCCTAGGTATAAAAAGATCACTAGAAAGATCTCTGTACTGTCCATTCATATATTTGTGCATTGTGATCAAATCGCCCCTAAGACATCTTTTCTTCAAATTAAATACCCCAAACTTGATCACCTGTCTTGGTCCTGTAATCCTCCCATTCCATTGGTTATTGTTGTTTCCCTCCTCTGCACCCTCTCCAGCTCTGCCATGTCCTTCTTCTACACAGGTGCTCAAAATGGGGCACAATATTCCATTTGTGGTCTGACTAATGATTTATACAGAGGCAATGCTATGTTTCTGTCAGAAGCCATTATGCATCTCTTGATACATCCCATAACTTTGTTAGCCTTGGCAACTTTTGTCTGGCACTGATCACTACAGTTGTGCTTACATTCCACCAATATCTCTAAGTCCTTTTTTAGTAGAAGTTTTACCTAATGTCTTTTTATTTATCACAGTATTGTACATTTTGTTTAACCCCTTAAGGACCCAGCCATTTTGCACCTTAGGACCCGGCCATTTTTTGAACATCTGACCACTGTCACTTTAAACATTAATAACTCTGAAATGCTTTTAGTTATCATTCTGATTCCGAGATAGTTTTTTCGTGACATATTCTACTTTAATATAGTGGTAAAATTTTGCGGTAACATGCATCCTTTCTTGGTGAAAAATCCCAAAATTTTATGAAAAATTTGAAAATTTTGCATTTTTCTCACTTTGAAGCTCTCTGCTCGTAAGGAAAAGGGTTATTCCAGATAAAAAAAAATTTTATTCACATTTCCAATATGTCTACTTCATGTTTGCATCATAAAATTAATGTGTTTTTACTTTTGGAAGACACCAGAGGGCTTCAAAGTTCAGCAGCAATTTTCCAATTTTTCACAAATTTTCAAACTCACTATTTTTCAGGGACCAGTTCAGGTTTGAAGTGGATTTGAAGGGTCTTCATATTAGAAATACCCAACAAATGACCCCATTATAAAAACTGCACCCCCAAAAGTATACAAAATGATATTCGGTAAGCCTTTTAACCCTTTAGGTGTTTCACAGAAATAGCAGGAAAGTGAAGGAGAAAATTCACAATCTTCATTTTTTACACTCGCATGTTCTTGTAGACCCAATTTTTGAATTTTTACGAGGGGTAAAAGGAGAAAATGTATACTTATATTTGTAGCCCAATTTCTCTCGAGTAAGCACATACCTCATATGTCTATGTAAAGGGTTCAGCGAGCGTAGAAGAGGGCTCAGAAGCGAAGGAGCGACAACGGGATTTTGGAGAGTATGTTTTTCTGAAATGGTTTTTGGGGGGCATGTTGCATTTAGAAAGCCCCTATGGTGCCAGAACAGCAAAAAAAAAAAAAAAAATACATGCCATACAATTTTGGATACTAGACCCCTTGAGGAACACAAAAAGCAATTAAGTGAGCCTTAATACCCCACAGGTCTTTCACGACTTTTGCATATGTAAAAAAAAAAATGTTCACTAAAATTGGTGTTTCCCCCCCAAATTTCCGTTTTTGCAAGGGTTAATAGCAGAAAAGACCCCCCAAAATTTGTAACCCCATCTCTTCTGAGTATGAAGGTACCCCATAAGTTGACCTGAAGCGCCCTGTGGGCGAACTACAATGCTCAGAAGAGAAGGAGCCATATTTGGCTTTTTGAGAGCAAATTTTGCTGTGGGGGCATGTCGCATTTAGGAAGCCCCTTTGGTGCCAGGAAAGCAAAAAAAAAAAAAAACACATGGCATACCATTTTGGAAACTAGACCCCTTGAGGAACGTAACAAGGGGTAAAGTAAGCCTTAATACCCCACAGGGGTTTCATGACTTTTGCATATGTAAAAAAATATATATATTTTTTCACTAAAATGTGTGTTTCCCCACAAATGTTAAATTTTTACAAGGGTTAATAGCAGAAAATACCCCCCACAATTTGTAAATACATTTCTTTGGAGTAAGGACATACCTTATTTTTTGATGATTTTGGCTTGGCGGGTGCACAGTAGGTCTTGCTTGAGTGGGAGCGCAGTCAGGGACCTTGAGCTTGATATTGAGCCAGGATGTGGGACCCCCCCCCCTCAAGGAGCATTAATGGGGTGAGCACTGAGCCCTAAAATACTACTATGGAGGACAACGGGCTGTAACTTGGGTAGACAGTTGGGGTACAGAGGCCCGTAATATGGGGCACAGTGGGCCAGAAAATTATAAAACATAATAAAATAGGATATGTTCCCAGAATGATGACCCAGAGCATAGCCAAAACTAAAAAAAAATATGCCCACCCCAAACCCTATACTCTGAATCATCATTCTGGGAATGTGATGTGTGTGGCTGTCCCTAATCTGTTGCCTCAAATGCGCACCCACTCAGGTGGAGAGAGAGAGCGCTGTGCATTTGAGGCAACATAAAAAAGTCCCCGATGATAATGACTCAGTGACCTATGACCCATTTTTGAAAAAAACACCCCCAGAGGTCTTACCAGGTTTTTTTTTTTTTTTTTTTCAGTTTTTTTGGGGGCAATTTAGTGATTTATGGGGGTTAAATTTTGGAATGTTCTCTGGACTTGGTACATTGGTCAAATTATGGAAAATTAAACTGAAAAGGGAAAATGTAGGGCTCCATGGAAGTGTGATACTCCCTGAAGCAGCCTATTCATAGGCCCGGATTATCTGGGCAAGTGAAACAAACTCTTCCTCTTTTCTGGGATCGCCCCTTCTTTCCACTGTGGGGGACCTCACCTGGAAAGTGTATGCCTGGGACGATCCTGGCGCCTATAACTCCAGACCCTTGGGAAGTCCGGCCTGATCTTTCTCGGTCAGCAAAGATCAGGAACCTTTGGACTTCTTCTTGGTACTGGAGGAATGTCCCTGTGTTGCCAGCGTACTGGGATAGAACAAAAGCATTGTACAAGGCAACAGGTAGACCACAACTTTTTTATCATGCCCGTGTTTTCTGCATGGCGTTATATGGCTTGAGGACTTGATCTGAGAGATCAACTCCCCCCATATACCGATTGTAGTCCAAAATACTATCGGGCTTGAGGACCGGTCCCTCGGTACCTCGTACAGGGACAGGGGTGCTGCCGTTCCCATGAATAGTGGTGAGCATAAGGACATCCCTCTTATCCTTATACTTCACCAACAACAGGTTATCATGGGTGAGGGCACGGGACTCACCCTTGAGGATAGGCGTCTGGACCAAATTTAGAGGGAGGCCTCTCTGTTTCCTCCGCACGGTCCCACAAGCGGACGTGGATCTGGCGGAAAGGGATTTGAACAGAGGGATGCTGGTATAAAAGTTATCCACGTACACGTGGAAACCCTTATCCAGCAATGGGTGCACAAGGTCCCAAACGAGTTTCCTGCTAACACCCAGAGTGGAGGGGACATTCTGGGGGTTCAATACAGGAATCTCGTCCCTCATATACTCTAAACTTGTAAGTGTACCCGGAGGTACTCTCACAAAGTTTGTAGGGTTTCACACCATACCGCGCCCGCTTCTAGGGAATATACTGGCGGAAGATGAGTCTCCCCTTAAAACTGATGAGAGACTCATCTACAGAGAGGTCCCTGAGCGGTACGTAGGCCTCCAAAAATTTGGCCCCAAAGTGATCAATGACCGGCCTCACTTTGTAAAGCCGGTCATGGGTGGGTTCACCTCGGGGCGGACATGCCGCATTATCTGCATAATGCAAGCATTTCTGAATCGCCTCGAACCGCTTCCGTGTCATCACCATACTGTAAAGCGGGGTCTGGTAGAGGACGTCCCCGCTCCAGTAATGACGAGCACTTATGCAGCGTGAGGCCCCAATATGTCCTAATTTCTGCTGCATCAATGGCGCACCATTCATTGGGCCTGGCCAAAAAGGAATCTGGGTGGTGGGCTATGAACTGTTGGGCATATAAGTTTGTTTGCTCCACCATGTGATTGACCAGGCTATCACTGAGAAAAAACTTAAAAAAGTCCAGATCAGTGAATCCAGCATGGTCAATCCGGATTCCTGAGTTGCCAACAAACTCAGGAATCTGTTGCTGATAACCCTCTGGGGGGCTCCAGACAGGGTCATCGGAAGGGTGCTCTGGTGCACTTGTCTGGGGGTCCGGACTCCTATTACGAGCTGCATTGCCACTCGTACTAGTGTTGGCCACTGGGTCACTCTCATGGGGGGGGTGCGTGGCCTTGCCTGGCGGCGTCTCCGCCTCCGTGCAGGGTGCTCATCATCACTGCTAGATGATGAGGAGGGCGAGGAAGACCACAAAAAAGTAGGATCTTCCTTGTCCTCACTGGCAGATTCGGAGTCGGAGGCTAAAAAAGCATAAGCCTCCACTGCCGAAAATGCCCGGTGAGCCATCGCCTTTTTTCTACTGTGGCGGGGGGGGGGGGGGGGGTGAATTGTGTATGTGGTGCTTGGTGTATCACAGTATATAACGGTGTATGATTATCAACCACACACCGTTATTATTTAAAAAAAAAAAGCTGCGGCCAAATAAAAAGGGGTGGCAAACACAGCTCTCTGAACCCCTGATAGGACCCGGAGTAAGGGATTAGACCCTAATAGGACCCTGGGGGACCTATTAGGGGGTCAGGGGGGGATTTTTTGTAACTTTTTTTAACCCTTTTTATCAGGGAAAAAAAAAACTGCGGCCAAAAAAAAAGGGATGGCGCACGCAGCTCCCTGAACCCCTAATAGGGCCCAGGGTCAGGGATCAAGCCCTAATAGGACCCTTGGGGACCTATTAGGGGGTCAGGGGGCAGAGGGGGGGGGTACTTTAGTTTTTTTTACTTTTTTTTATTTTTTTTTTTATTACACCTACCTGTCCCTGCAAGCCTCTGTCCCTATTCTAACGGCTACTGAGGGGGCTCCAGAGCTCTGAGGGGGGATCAACGGACCTCTTCCTGCTGCTGCACCCGCTGACTGAACACAGAGAGCGGGTACAGCGGCGGGAAGGACCGTTAACCCCTCCTCTGGCACTCTGCTATTGGCTGGACGATCGCCAGCCAATAGCAGCGTTGCTGGGGCGGTGACAGTATTGTCATCACTCCCCAGCAACGGCAGGTGATTGGCGGTGTATTGTACACCGCTGATCACCTTGTATTTGCGGGTCATCGGGTCACAAGTGACCCGAATGACCCGAATTGACGAAGATCGATTGCACGATTTTGCAAGCAATCTCCGGCGATTGCCGACATGCGGGGGTCCCGGGACCCCCCTTGGCATTTGCCCGGCATGCCTGCTGAAGGATTTCATCAGGCATGCCATTCCGATCTCCGCCTGGTGAGCGGCAGAGACCGGAAAACGCCATGACGTACTCATACGTCATGGGTCCTTAAAGCCCAGGGTGCGGAGACGTATGCATACATCATGTGTCCTTGAGGGGTTAAACGGCTGTGCATAACTTTACTTTTATCCACATCTGTGCCTGTATGGTAAAATTGTTATATTTTTTTTTTTATTGTAGAATATGTTGGCATAATATAAATAAAGAGCTATGAGTCACAAAGGTCTTTCTGAATTGGTAAATTAATTCAAAGTCAGTGGGTAAGGAACTGGGACATTTGGGACAACCATAGGTCAGAACATTTAATAATATGCATTCTAATATGCATTCAGTGTTTGATATAGTCTGACAATGCAGAATTCAGTGTTCACAATAGGCACCAAAAACAGGAATAAAATTGTTTCTGCAGGTTTATCCTCTCAGTGATTTACTCTTCAGTTGTTACAATGCTGGCTGGAAAATGTGTTGTCTATTGTATAGTTGTTTTATTTTAATAGTGATTTTTTTTTTTTGACCTTCAGCCTTATCTTAGGGTATTCTACAAAACATTGAAAGCATTTATTTACTTCTCAATAATCAAGTTAGAAGAAGAACCAGTTGTAGCTCTTCTGCCATTGTCCAGTCTAGTTTCATTTTGTATTGCCCACATACTTTACCTTCATTTAAAACATCTGCCTTTAGAAAAGAGTGCAGAAGCTCAGCAGTATATGAGCTGCTGCTTTACAAAGGTTTCATTTCACAAAGAGTACTACAATTTACAATTACATCTATTGTGAACTCACTCTCTTAAGAAAAATAGACAAGGGGATCATATTTGTGCTGCTTCCTATTTACTGTACTAAGGAAATGTACAAAAAGAAAAAGGGCATTTGAATGACACAAAGCAATAGGGGAACAATTGGCAAGAAAATCCTGGGTCATATAGAAGAATATGATATGTGACTGGGTTAAATCTAATAAAAGACATAGGTGTCACATAGAGAAAAATAAGTCTTAAGATAAGCTTATGCAGTGAGGGGTAGAGGACAAGCTTAAGTAGTGAAGTGTAATCATACTATGTATAGTTGCATACAGGGCCATTTCAAGTACATAAAAAGATTGAAAGCACATAAACACAACTTAAATGGTATTATTAAAACTGTCATTCCATGCTAGGAACAAAATGCACAATATATTCATGTGTGTAGACCATTCATGGCATATGTAAAAAAAAGATAAATATTTTAACATAATATATGTGGTCACTAGAGATGAGCAAGCCGAGCATGGCGAACCCGGTCTCCCTTAGAATTTTGGGATGACAGCGGACTGTTAAAACCCTATGCACTGCATTGTGGCCGCCATGTTAGATAGAGAAAGTAGGAACTACAGATCGCAGAAAGCCTTCACAAATTCAAATGAATTTGACAGCAAGTTAAGCAAAGCATTAAGCAGTGGACTGACATCAGACAGTGACCTCCTGTCACCTGCATTACCGTGTTACAGTGTACACTACTGTTTTACAGTTGGTACACCACAAATCCCAGCCATCAGCGTCACTGCAGAACAAACCCATAAAATCACATTGCAAAACCAAGCAAGCTGAGAAAAGCAGGAGGCTAACCTATATTTTAAATATGCATTAATCAAATACATTAATCAAACATATAGTTTCTACCTATGCGCAACATAAATATTCTTTTTAAAGTGCTATGAATGAATGCAGAATAGGCATCTAAGGCCACGTTATATGAATTTTCTGGGTTTAACCTCTTAAGGACCCAGCCATTTTACACCTTAGGACCCGGCCATTTTTGAACATCTGACCACTGTCACTTTAAACATTAATAACTCTGGAATTCTTTTAGTTATCATTCTGATTCCGATATTCTTTTTTCGTTACATATTCTACTTTAACATAGTGGTAAAAAAATGTTGTAACTTGCATCCTTTCTTGGTGAAAAATGTGAAAATTTTATGAAAAATTTGAAAATTTTATGAAAAATTTGAAAATTTAGCATTTTTCTAACTTTGAAGCTCTCTGCTTGTAAGGATAATGGATATTCAAAATATTTAATTTTTTTTTTCACATATACAATATGTCTACTTTATGTTTGCATCATAAAATTGACAAGTTTTTACTTTTGGAAGACACCAGAGGGCTTCAAAGTTCAGCAGCAATTTTCCAATTTTCCACAAAATTTCCAAACTCACTATTTTTCAGGGACCAGTTCAGGTTTGAAGTGGATTTGAAGGGTCTTCATCTTAATAATACCCCACAAATGACCCCATTATAAAAACTGCACCCCCAAAGTATACAAAATGATATTCGGGCAGCCTTTTAACCCTTTAGGTGTTTCACAGGAATAGCAGGAAAGTGAAGGAGAAAATTCACAATCTTCATTTTTTACACTCGCATGTTCTTGTAGACCCAATTTTTGAATTTTTACGAGGGGTAAAAGGAGAAAATGTATACTTATATTTGTAGCCCAATTTCTCTCGAGTAAGCACATACCTCATATGTCTATGTAAAGTGTTCGGCGGGCGCAGTAGAGGGCTCAGAACCGAAGGAGTGACAAGGGGATTTTGGAGAGTACGTTTTTCTGAAATGGTTTTTGGGGGGCATGTTGCATTTAGGAAGCCCCTATGGTGCCAGAACAGCAAAAGAAAACCACATGCCATACCATTTTGGAAACAAGACCCCTTGAGGAACGTAACAAGGAATTAAGTGAGCCTGAATACCCCTCATGTGTTTCACGACTTTTGCATATGTAAAAAAATAAAATAAAATTTCACTAAAATGTGTGTTTCCCCCCCAAATGTCACATTTTTGCAAGGGTTAATAGCAGAAAATACCCCCCAAAATGTGTAACCCCATCTCTTCTGAGTATGAAGGTACCCCATAAGTTGGCCTGTAGTGCACTACGGGCGAACTACAATGCTCAGAAGAGAAGGAGTCATATTTGGCTTTTTGAGAGCAAATTTTGCTCGGGGCATGTCCCATTTAGGAAGCCTCTATGTTGCCAGGAGAGCAAAAAAAAAAAAACACATGGCATACCATTTTGGAAACTAGACCCCTTGAGGAATGTAACAAGGAATGAAGTGAGCCTTAATACCCCACAGGGGTTTCACGACTTTTGCATACGTAAAAAAAAAAAAAAAAAAAAAACATTCTCTAAAATGGGTGTTTCCCCCCCAAATTTCACATTTTTGCAAGGGTTAATAGCAAAAAATACCCCCCATAATTTGAAACCCCATCTCTTCTGAGTATGGAGGTACCCCATAAGTTGACCTGAAGTGCACTACGGGCGAACTACAATGCTCAGAAGAGAAGGAGTCATATCTGGCTTTTTGAGAGCAAATTTTGCTCTGGGGGCATGTCGCATTTAGGAAGCCCCTATGGGGCCAGAACAGCAAAAAAAAAAAAACACATGGCATACCATTTTGGAAATTAGACCCCTTGAGGAACGTAACAAGGGGTACAGTGAGCATTTACCCCCACTGGTGTCTGTCAGATCTTTACAGTGGTCTGTACAACATTTTTAATTTGCACAGCCCACTGTTCCAAAGATCTGTTGGACACCAGTAGGGTGTAAATTCTCCCTGAATTACATTCCGTGAGGGGTGTAGTTTCCGAAATGGGGTCACATGTGGGGTTTTGTTTTTGTTGCGTTTGTCAAAACCGCTGTAACAATCAGCCACCCCTGTGCAAATCACCTCAAATGTACATGGCGCACTCTCCCTTCTGGGCCTTGTTGTGTGCCCCCAGAGCACTTTGCGCCCACATATGGGGTATCTCCGTAGTCGGGAGAAATTGCATTACAAATTTAGATTTTTTTTTTTTCCCTTTTACCTCTTGTCAAAATGAAAAGTATGGGGCAACACCAGCATGTTAGTGTAAACAATTTATTTTTTTACACTAACATGCTGGTGTAGACCCCAACTTCACATTTTCATAAGGGGTGAAAGGAGAAAAGCCCCCCAAGATTTGTTAGGCAATTTCTCCCGAGTACGGCGATACCCCATATGTGACCCTAAACTGTTGCCTTGAAATATGACAGGGCTCCAAAGTGAGAGCGCCATGTGCATTTGAGGCCTAAATTAGGGATTTGCATAGGGGTGGACATAGGGGGTATTCTACGCCAGTGATTCCCAAACAGGGTGCCTCCAGCTGTTGCAAAACTCCCAGCATGCTTGGACAGTCAACGGCTGTCCAGCAATACTGGGAGTTGTTGTTTTGCAACAGCTGGAGGCTCCATTTTGGAAACAGTGGCGTACCAGACGTTTTTCATTTTTATTGGGGAGGGGAGGGGGGCTGTGTAGGGGTATGTGTATATGTAGTGTTTTTTACTTTTTATTTTATTTTGTGTTAGTGAAGTGTAGTGTAGTGTTTTTAGGGTACAGTCACACGGGCGGGGGATTACACCGAGTTTCCCGCTGCAAGTTTGAGCTGCCGCGCAAAATTTGCTGCATCGCAAACTTGCAGCCCGATATTCACTGTAAGCCCCTGCCCATATGAACGTACCCTGTACATTCACAGGAGGGACCTCCAGCTGTTGCAAAACTACAACTCCCAGCATGCACAGTCTATCAGTGCATGCTGGTAGTTATAGTTTTGCAACAGCTGGAGGCACACGGGTTGGGAAACACTGAGTTAGGAAACAGACAATGTTTCCCAACCCGTGTGCCTCCAGCTGTTGCAAAACCACAACTCCCAAACATTCTCAGGCATGCTGGGAGTAGTAGTTCGGCAACATCTTTAGAGCCAGATGTTGCCGAACTACAACTCCCAGCATGCTTGGAGTTGTAGTTTTGCAACATCTGGAGGACTACAGTTTGCAGACCACTAATACAGTGGTTCCCAATCTCTGCCCTTCCAGATGTTGCAAAACTACAACTCCCAGTATGCCAAAACTGTCCAGGTATGCTGGGAGTAGTAGTTCTGCAACATCTGAAGGGCCAGATGTTACAGAACTACAACTCCCAGCATGCCTGGACAGTAAGGGCATGCTGAGGATGTGTAGTTTTGCAACATCTGGAAGGGCACAGTGGTCCCAAAACTGTGGACCTCCAGATGTTGCAAAACTGCAACTCCCAGCATGCCCAGACACCAAGGGCTGTCTGAGCATGCTGGGAGTTGTAGTTTACAGGGTCCCAATACAGCAATGCATGTCGCTTTACGGCGACGTGCATTGCTGTAAAGGGCCCGACCGCGGCTGAAGATCAACTCACCTGTCGCCGCCGCCATCTTCATCGCCGGGATCCGGGTCTTCAGGGACGAGGTAAGTACCGGGGCCGGTCCCCAGCACTCCCCCGTCCCCCGCTGCGTCCTCCCGTCCTCTCCGGACTTCAAGGGGCCGGGCAGGGTGGGAGTAAGTAACCGCCCCCCTCCTGCGATTGGTCGGTTAACTAACTGACGGATCGCAGGGTATAGGAGGAGGTGGCACTATGGATGATATGCTGAGAGGGAACAAGGAGTCCATGATCATAGATCAGAAGTTCATAGTAAGAGAAGTGGTGGGGAAGGAGTTTGATTTCAGCAGATCTATTTGTCTGGTCAGTGCAGGAGCAAGTGATGACGACGCTGCTGCATCTCTAGACTTGCAAAAAAAAAGTCTTCCAAAGGAGGGGAACAGTTGGTTCTACAGTTGTAGAAATTATTTTCTTTCTAACCAGATGCAGAAAACCAAGCATAGTGCTGTCTCTGCAAAAAGAAAGAAAAGCATAGCCAGAGTCTGGGTTTAGGAATTACGGCGGTACGTAAAAATACAAGAAATAGTCCACCACTGCCTGTCTTCCACTGGCTACTTCAACTACCACCAGTGCACTACTCTTTAAACCAGCTCAACCAAATACATTTCTCTTTGTCTCATTGGAGAACAGGACATGGTTCCAGTAATTCATGTCCTTAGTCTGATAGTTTTTAGGAAACATTTGGTAAGGTTTCTTATGCTTTATCTTTAGAAGAGGCTTCTTTCTTGGACAACAGTCATGCAGACCAATTTGAAACACTGTGTTGTGTGTAGTCTGAACATTAACAGGCTGAACCCCCTCCCCTTCAACATCTGCAGCAATGCTGGCAGCACTCATGCGTCTATTTCACAAAGACAACCACTGACTATAAAGCTGAGCACATGCACTCAACTACTTATGCTGACTTGTTCTGAGTAAAACCTGCCCTGTGAGACCGCTGTATGGTCTGTCCCAGTTTCAGGGTCTTGGCAATCTTCTTATACCCTAGGTCAGGGGTCCTCAAACTTTTTAAACGGGGGGCCAGTTCACAGTCCCTGAGACCGTTGGAGGTCCGGACTATAGATAACAAAACATGAACAAATTCCTATGCACACTTATATATCTTATTAGTGGACTAACACTTTAAGTACGCAGCACAGTTCCCCCCACATTAGGTTGGCAGTATAGATCCCCCAAATTAGGTTGTAGTTCCCACACATTAGGGTTGGGAGTACAGTCCCCCCACATTAGGGTTGGCAGTACAGTTCCCCCACATTAGGGTTGGCAGTACAGTTCCCCCACATTAGGTGCAGTACAGTTCCCCCACATTAGGTGCAGTGCAATTCCCCCACATTAGGTGCAGTACAATTCCCCCACATTAGGTGCAGTACAGTTCCCCCACATTAGGTGCAGTACAGTTCCCCCACATTAGGTGCAGTACAGTTCCCCCACATTAGGTGCAGTACAGTTCCCCAACATTAGGTGCAGTACAGTTCCCCAACATGAGGTGCAGTACAGTTCCCCCACATTAGGTGCTGTACAATTCCCCCACATTAGGTGCAGTACAATTCCCCCACATTAGGTGCAGTACAATTCCCCCACATTAGGTGCAGTACAATTCCCCCACATTAGGTGCAGTATAATGTTCCCCCAGATTAGGTGCCGGATAATGTTCCCCCACATTAGGTGCAGGATAATGTTCCCCCACATTAGGTGCAGGATAATGTTCCCCCACATTAGGTGCAGTATGTTCCCCCACAGACATCCAGCCTCCAGCCATACGATGTATGGCTGGAGGCTGTATGCCTGTGTTCTGCCCCACTTCAGTGCTCTGACCACCGCTCCTCCGGTCCGGACATAGCAGTAAGTCCCGGGACCAAAGGAGCGGTGGTCGGAGCACCGAAGCTGATGTGCCGCTGATAACACTTACCTAGCTGGCCAGCGCACGTCCTCATCGCTGCCCCGCTCCTTCGCGCTCCGTTGCTATGGGTTCAAACACGGCGTCAGTGACGCCCCTGCGTGCGCCACCTTCCCGGCGGCCCCTGCATTTTTAAAGTAAACGCAGGGTCTCCGAGAGCGCATCCCCGTGTCCCGAAAACATCTTTCCGGACACAGGGATTTCCCAGGCAGCCGCGGGCCGGATACATGTCCTCGGCGGGCTGGATGTGGCCCGCGGGCAGTAGTTTGAGGACCCCTGCCCTAGGTCATGTCTATGTAGAGTATTTTTTTCCAGATACTTAGAGAGTTCTTGGCCATGAGGTGGCATGTTAAACTTCCAGTGAATAGTATTGTATAGTGTGAGAGCGATAACATCATTGCTCCCCATTAACACCTTGTGTGTGGACTTATTTTGAGGGAAAAGCTAACATTAAACACTGTTATACAGGCTGTGCACAGTGTCATTTTTTCAGTGTTGCATGAAAAGATATGATACAATATTTCCAAAAATGTGAGGCGTGTTGTTACGGCTGTGGGGATCCACTGAACCTGTGAGGATGATGGTGTGGGCCGTACCAGGGAGCGGAGTCTAAGATGCCACTCGTATTCACCAGAGCCCACCGCAAAGCGAGATGGACTTGCTGCTGCAGGCGGCAGCCAGGTCGCTACCCCTGATACGACTCGTTACCACAGGCAGCCGAGGTGTAATGTGGCAAAAGAGGAGGAGGCAAACACGAAGTCAAGACTGGCAGGAGGTATAGTCATCCTTAACAGGAATGACTACATCACCGAAGCCACCAGGCTTCTTTCAGATACCATGTACAACAAGCCTATTCCTCTGAACCCTACTAAAACGTTCCAGGATGAACTCACCAATCTCGGCTACTGCCAAGGGGTACTCTCCAGGACCGAAAAGGACTACATCCTCATTGCTGAACCCTCCGTACCCATTTTCTATTACATACCCAAAATTCACAAACACCTCACCCAGCCTCCAGGTTGCCCTATCATCTCTGACATCAACTCAATTTCCTCAATCTGGGAGGGTGACAGGCCTTCACTCAACTCATTTTTAGCAGACCTTAACAGCCACACATGGTCACTGCATTTCACTCCGACAATCTTTGATGACAACACAGAATTCCTCGACGTTATGGTCTCCCAGAACAACTCCCTGTCTACCAAAACATTTTTCAAAAAGGTAGACAGCAATAGCTACTTGGACTTTAACAGTGGGCACTACAGAAAATGGCTATGCAATGTACCTAATGGCCAATTCAAACGGATCAGAAGGAATTGCACCAAGGAAGGGGACTTCATTTTTCCAAAGCAGGATCCTGAAGGCAAGATTCAAGACCAAGGGTTCAGTCTTCCTTCAGCAGGGCACATGACCTAAGCTCAAGTCCAGTACCATCCAGCCAGCTTCCTCCAATTTTCTCGCCAACACCGGAAGCAACAGATGCGGACATCCAAGAAGTAAATGCTGCTCAGTCATCTCGCACAAATGTAATGCCTTCTCCTCCACCACCACCAAATCCACATACTCCATCAAAACCCGCCTGAACTGTAGTTCACAATACGTGATTTACCTACTTCAATGTCCATGTGGACTCCAACACGTGGGGCACACTATCCTTTGTTTCAGAGAACGTATCAACAAGCATTGGAGCAATGCCAACAACGCATTCCTTCTACAAAGCGTGTCCTGACACATGGCCGAAACTCACGATTGAGATTTTAGCACCATCAAAGCTACTCCCATTGAACAAATCAGTAAAGATGTTTCTCACAGATACAGAACTCTGAGATGCAGAGAGAACTACTGGATTAATTCCCTCCAGACCTTGGTCCCCCAGGGACTCAATGAGTTGATAGAATGTAAACTTTAACTCACCCACCTTCCTCTCCGTTGAGTCCCACCCAGGATCCAGCCATCCCCACCCATCAGCCTGGGCCCATCCCCCTATCCCCTCTACCAGCCCTAGTCTTCCCATTCCCCCTCCATCCCCTGGTCCAGCTATTGTCCACCCACCATCCATCCTCATATGTTCACACCCCTTTTCCTCAAAAATACTTACATGGATCCCACAGTAATTAATGTATATATCTTCTATACATTGTTATATTCCTTCACCTATATGCATATACACAAGCATGCGGCGATGTATAGATCTCATTACATATATGGTACTATTTGGTACTTCCAATGGCCACATCGGTACCCCCTCCAGCTATATTCATATGTATACAGCTTGTATATGTATACTATTTGGTACTATTGGGTACTACCAATGGCCACATCGGTACCCCCTCCAGCTATATTCATATGTATACAGCTTGTATATGTATACATCTAACGAAGTGTGGGGTTAAATAGGGTCAAAACAGGTTAGCATCAATTAATTGTGTGCTGGCCCATTAAATCTTAAAGAACAGAGCAGCAAGGAGGTGAGGGATGACCCGGCAGTCGCATGCATTTGCATTGCGGCATCCGAACCGCAGCGGAGCCGGCAGCAGAAACAGGGGTGTGCTTGCGGCCAGCAAGTCTGCCAGCAGCGCTACCTATGACACAACCACCCCTTAGATCTCCCTCTCTTTTTGGGCCGCAGGAACCAATGAACCAGACCTTGGTCCAGTATGTTCTCTTCAAGTTCCCAAGATCTTTCTTCAGGCTCAAACCCCTTCTAATCCTCCAAGAAGAAGTGTTTTCCTCTGACGTTCTTGGTTGCCAAAATCTCCTTAACTTCAAAGATGTCAGAGGAACCAGAGACAGGAATGGAAGAGACATCCCCATGAGAAAAACGATTAAGGATAACCGGCTGGAGAAAAGAGACATGAAATAAGTTCTGCATGCTTAGAGATGGAGGCAGGTGAAGTTTGTAAGACACAGGATTTATGCGTGGTATGACCTTGAAAGGGCCCAGGAAGTGAGCACCCAATTTGTAGCTGGGAATCTTAAAACATATATACTTGGCAGATAACCAGACTTGTCACAAGGTGAAAAGATCGGAGGAGGTCATCTCTTCTTGTCAGCCTGAGGTTTCATGCGGTGGACACAAGAATTAAAGAGCACCGAGTTTCTTGCCAAATAGATATAAAATCCCATAACAAAATATCCCCCCCAGGTACTTCAGAAGGAACATAATAGATGATGAAGAACGGGGAAGTTCTAGTAACTTCAGAGTCCCGATGGTTATATGAAAACTCCGCCCAAGGAAATAGGTTGGCCCAATCGTCTTGCCGAGCAGAAATTAAATTATGAAGATAATCTCCGAGGATTTGATTCACCCTCTCTGCAGTAGGCAGAAGAGAAGTCAAGCTTGATGTTGAGGCGGGAGCAGAGAGCCCGCCAGAAGTTGGAAAAAAACTGAACCTCACGATCAGATACAATGTGAGACGGTAGGCCATGTAGACGAAAAATATGTCAAAGAAATTGATCAGCCAGCTGTGGAGCCGAAGGAAGTCAAGGGAGGGGCATAAAATGAGCCATCTTGGAAAATCGATTAACAACCACACAAATAACCGTGTTGTTTCAGGAGGGTGGCAGATCGTCGATAAAGTCTATAGCAATGTGAGACCATGAACTCACCGGGATAGGCAAAGGAAGTAAAAGGCCCGCAGGCTTAAGCCAAGGAGTCTTGTCATGGGCACAGGTCATACAGGAACAAACAAAATCAGTGACATTGCTCTCCTGGTTCGGCCACCAGTAATGTCGGGTGATTAACTGAATGGACTTCTGTACAACAGTATGCCTGGCTAGTAAAGAAGGATTGCCCCAGTACGATACTTTATTTCTAAGACGAGGATGCACAAAAGACTTCCCTGGAGGGACTTGCTGAAGATTAACATGAGCTGCCATTATCATTCACTCAGGAGGCACAATGTGCCGAGAAGTAGAGTCCAGACCTTTAACATCAGAAGCTCTAGAGAGAGCATCAGCTTTGACATTCATGTACACAGGATAAAAACGAATAAAGAAATTAAACAGGGAAAGAGACCATCTGGCCTGCCGAGGGTTCAGACGCTGAGCGGACTGAAGATATAAAAGATTTTTATGGTCCTTGTAGATACTGATGTGGTGTCCCGGTACCGTATTTCATACGTTACCTTTGTAGAGGTCCCCATAGTCAGAGTCCTAGGAACATCGGGGTCCATCTCCTATAGCTATCCCCTTGTCACCCCTCAGTTAGTCTATGACTGTATAGAAGTTTTTACAAATATAAGTATAGATATATGTATATATTTAATTGCCTACCTGTTCAAGCGTAGCAGGACCTGCGGGTCACGTGATTAGGTTAGAACTCTATGGTTTTGCTACAGGACCTTTTGAGGTTCCCATGACGTGTTCACCCACAATGCAATGTAACGGTGAGTGACAGTTGTTATGGACCAATCCAAAACGACTAGCCCCTGCTCATATAAGGGACCTGCGCCATCTGGGTCGCTCTCTTGGGTTGCTGACTCTGGAAGAGATAGGACCTCCGCAGCTTACAAGACGAGTTACTAGGCCAAAGCCTTGCGGCCTCGGTCTCTAACATAGCGGATATACTAAGCAATTCCCCGCTACTCACCGCAAGATCACTGGACCTAAACGCACCCTTAAATCCAGCGGATCTATGCTTCAAAATCCCTAAGAAGCTAAACTGAGCTTATCTGATCCCAACCAACTGTCAATCGCTACTCAGCTATATCTATAGAGACTCTGTTATCTGGACTGTTACTATTGCTGCATGTACAGAAATTCTTCAGTAAAAGTTCCTGCAAGTTTTCAGTTAACAGTGGTTGTGGACAATCATTTGTTTCTGCATCACCTATTGCTCTTGGGAAGGGTGGCAATAGGCCTATCAAGATTACAGTATTTAACCCTCACCCTGGTATCACAAGTGACAAGGGTTAACAGCGCCCTTTATTATCCCGAACAGCAACACCCTAACTACCCTACACCACCACAAGGCTTGCCACATAATCCAGCCACCACACTGACAGGATGAGTAGATCCTTCCAGTAAGTGATGCCACTCTTCTAAGGCAAGCTTAACCCCTTAAGGACCCAGCCCATTTATACCATAAGGACCCGGACATTTTTTGAACATCTGACCACTGTCACTTTAAGCATTAATAACTCTGGGATATTTTTACCTTTCATTCTGATTCTGAGATTGTTTGTTCATGACATATTTTACTTTAAGATAGTGGAAACATTTTATCGATACTTGCATCACTTCTTGGTGAAAAATTCCAAAATTTGATGAAAATTTTTTTTTTAACTTTGAAACTCTTTGCTTGTATGGAAAATGGATATTCCAAATAAATTATATATTGATTCACATATAAAATATGTCTACTTTATGTTTGCATCATAAAGTTAACATGTTTTTACTTTTGGAAGACATCAGAGGGCTTCAAAGTTCAGCAGCAATTTCCATTTTTTCACAAAATTTTCAAAATCGAAATTTTCAGGGACCAGTTCAGGTTTGAAATGGATTTGAAGGGCCTTCATATTATAAATACATCACAAATGACCCCATTATAAAAACTTCACCCCTCAAAGTATTCAAAATGACATTCAAAAAGTTTGTTCACCCTTTAGGTGTCTCACAGGAATAGCAGCAAATTGAAGGAGAAAATTAAAAATCTTATTTTTTTTTACACTTGCATGTTCTTTTTGAATTTTTACAAAGGGTAAAAGGAAAGAAATCTTCCTAGAATTTGTAACCCAATTTCTCTTGAGTAAGGAAATACCTTATATGTGTATGTAAAGTGTTTGGCGGGTGCAGTAGAGGGCTCAGAAGGAAAGGAGTGACAGTGGGATTTTGGAGAGTGAGTTTTTCTGAAAAAAAAAAAAAAAAGCCCACATGGCATACTATTTTGGAAACTACACCCCTCAAGGAACATAACATACAGTGAGCTTTAACATACCACAGGTGTTTGATGACTTTTCTTGAAGTTGGATGTCTAAATGATTTTTTTTTTCACTAAAATGCTGGTTTTCCCCCAAATTTTACATTTTTACAAGTGGTAATAGGAGAAAATTCCCCCCAAAATTTTCAACCCCATCTCTTCTGAGTATGGAAATACCCCATGTGTGGACATCAAGTGCTCTGCTAGTGCACTACAATGCTCAGAAGAAAAGGAGTCACATTTGGCTTTTGGAAAACAAATTTTGCTGAAATGGTTTTGGGGGGAATGTCCCATTTAGGAAGCCCCTGTGGTGCTAGGACAGAAAAAAAAAATGGCATACTATTTTGGAAACTACACCCCTCAAGGAACGTAACAAGGGGTACAGTGAGCCTTAACACCCCACAGGTATTTGATGACTTATCGTTAAAGTTGGATGTGTAAATGATTTTTATTTTTTTTCACTAAAATGCTAGTTTTCACCTAAATTTTACATTTTTACAAGGGGTAATAGGAGAAAATGCCCCCCAAAATGTGTAACCCCATCTCTTCTGAGTATGGAAATACCCCATTTGTGGACGTCAAGTGCACTGCGGGTGCACTACAATGCTTAGAATAGAAGGAGTCACATTTGCTAATTTTGCTGCAATAGGGGGGGGATATCACATTTAGGAAGCCCCTATGGTGCCAGAACAGCAAAAAAAAAAAAACACATGGCATACTATTTTTCAAACTACACCCCTCAAGGAATGTAACAAGGGGTACAGAGAGCCTTAACACCCAACAGGTGTTTGCCGACTTTGGATGTGTAAATGATTTTTTTCCCTAAAATGCAGTTTTTCCCCCAAATTTTACATTTTTAAAAGGGGTAATAGGAGAAAATGCCCCCAAAATGTGTAACCCCATCTCTTCTGCATATGGAAATACCTCATGTGTGGACGTCAAGTGCACTGGGGGCACTACAATGCTCAGAAGAGAAGGAGTCCCATTTGTAAATTTTGCTGAAATGCGGGGGGGGGGGGGGATGTCACATTTAGGAAGCCCCTATGGTGCCAGAACAGCAAAAAAAAAAAACAACACATGGCATACTATTTTGGACACTAAACCCCTCAAGGCAAATAACAAGGGGTACAGTTAATGATAATGAATAAATGTTAATGATAAATGTTTATTATAGTGGGATGTGAACAGAAAAAATTTGATTTTTTTTACACTAAAATGCTGGGGTTACCCCAAGTTCACAAGTGGTAATAGGAGAAAATGTCACCATAAATTTGTAAATACATTTCTTTGAAGTAAGGACATCATGTCTGGATGTTAGCAGCTCTGCAGTCTGCAGGTGCACACTGTACTATTAGGAGCAGGAGCGCAGTCCGGGCCTTGAGCTTTCACATTGCTGCCTATTGAGCAGGAAGAGTGGGACCCCCCCTCAAGGGGCATTACATGGGGTGAATAACTGGGGAACACTAAGTAACTAAAGTGGGGTACAGTGGAGCATAAAATTATAAAACAGTTTCTGTTATATTAAAATCAATAAACCATTTAACCCCTTAAGGACCGGGGTTTTTTCCGTTTTTGCATTTTCGTTTTTTGCTCCTTGCCTTTAAAAAATCATAACTCTTTCAAATTTACACCTAAAAATCCATATGATGGCTTATTTTTTGCGCCAACAATTCTACTTTGTAATGACGTCAGTCATTTTGCCCAAAAATCTATGGTGAAGCGGGAAAAAAATCATTGTGCGACAAAATTGAAAACAAAAACGCTGTTTTGTAACTTTTGGGGGCTTCCGTTTCTACGTAGTACATTTTTTGGTAAAAATGACACCTGATATGTATTCTGTAGGTCCATACGATTAAAATGATACCCTACTTATATAGGTTTGATTTTGTCGGACTTCTGGAAAAAATCATAACTACATGCAGGAAAATTAATACGTTTAAAATTGTCATCTTCTGACCCCTATAACTTTTTTATTTTTCCGTGTATGGGGCGGTATGGGGCTCATTTTTTGCGCCGTGATCTGAAGTTTTTAACG
Source organism: Hyla sarda (assembly GCF_029499605.1). Classification (NCBI taxonomy): domain Eukaryota; kingdom Metazoa; phylum Chordata; class Amphibia; order Anura; family Hylidae; genus Hyla; species Hyla sarda. The sequence goes on along the minus strand of NC_079189.1, from coordinate 114,120,551 downwards.
GTACCATTTTTGCATTGATAGGACTTATTGATCAAAAATGCACTATTTTGGACTTTGGAATTTTTTTGCGCGCACGCCATTGACCGAGCGGTTTAATTAATGATATATTTTTATAATTCGGACATTTCCGCAAGCGGTGATACCATATATGTTTATTTTTATTTTTATTTACACTGTGTTTTTTTTTTATTGGAAAAGGGGGGTGATTCAAACTTTTAATAGGGGAGGAGTTAAATGATCTTTATTCACTTTTTTTTTTCACTTTTTTTTTGCAGTGTTATAGGTCCCATAGGGACCTATAACATTGCACACACTGATCTTCTATGTTGATCACTGGTTTCTCATAAGAAACCAGTGATCAACGATTCTGCCGCATGACTGCTCATGCCTGGATCTCAGGCACTGAGCAGTCATTCGGCGATCGGACAGCGAGGAGGCAGGAAGGGGCCCTCCCGCTGTCCTGTCAGCTGTTCGGGATGCCGCGATTAGCCGTGGCTATCCCGAACAGCCCGACTGAGCTAGTCGGGAACTTTCACTTTCACTTTTAGCCGCGCGGCTCAGCTCTGAGCTCGCGGCTAAAGGGTTAATAGCGTGCGGCGCCGCGATGGGCGCTGCGCGCTATTAGAGGCGGGTCCCGGCTTCACTATGACGCCGGGCCCGCCGTGATATGATGCGGGGTTACTGTGTAACCCCGCGTTATATCAGAAGAGCAGGACCAAGGACGTACCGGTACGTCCTTGGTCCTTAAGGGGTTAAAATAAAAAATAAATAAAAAATTATAAAACAGGTTTTGTTCCCAGAATGATGACCCAGAGCATAGCCAAAATTACAAAACAAAAAAATATACCCACCCCAAACCCTATGCTCTGAATCATCATTCTGGGAATGTTATGTGTGTGGCTGTCCCTAACCTGTTGCTTCAAATGCGCACCCTGTTCAGGTGGAGAGAGAGCGCTGCGCATTTGAGGCAACATAAAAAGTCTGCAATGATAATGACTCAGGAACCCATGACCCATTTTGTGTATGTGTGTGTGGGGGGGGGGAGGGAGTATGTAGTGTGTGTGCCTGTTGTGACTGTATTATACAACGGTGTGTGATTAAAAATCACACTCCATTATATGGGGTAAAAAAAAAAGCTGCGGCACAAAAAAAATAAAAAGGGGGGCAAATCGCAATGCCCTGAACCCCTAATAGGGCCCGGGTCACACTGATAAAACTGTAGAGGACCCTTGAGGACCTATTAGGGGTCGGGGGGGGGGGGTTTACTACAACTTTATCTGTTTTTTAACTCCTACCTTCGCCTGTTGTGTTATCTGTCCCTGCTCTAAGGGGATCTTCTCTCCTTGAGGGGCTTCGATCTTGCAGAGGGGGGGTCCCTGGCTCCTTCTTGCAGCTCTGACCGCGGACTAAACTCTGCCAGCCATCAGAGCGGAACGAAATCGGCACCTCCCCATAGATACAGTGGGTGATCACATGTATCTCCGGGTCAGCGTGTCACACGTTACCCGCATCACAAGAATCACAGCAAATCGCAAGTGTGAATTCACTTCTGATGACCCCCCTGGGCATTTGTGCGGGGTGCCTGCTGATCGATATCAGCTGTCACCCCGGTCCGGTCCCCACCCGGAATGCAGCGGGGAGCAAAATTCCCATGGGCGTACAGGTACGCCCTGGGTCCTTAAGTACCAGGGACCAAAGGCGTCCCTATGTGGTTAAAGGGGTACTCCAGTGGAAAACATTTTTTTTTTAAATCAACTAGTGCCAGAAAGTTAAACAGATTTGTAAAGTACTTCTATTAAAAAATCTTAATCCTTCCAGTACTTATTAGCTGCTGAATACTATAAAGGAAATTATTTTCTTTTTGGAACAGAGCTATCTGCTGACATCATGAGCACAGTGCTCTCTGTTGACATTTCTGTCCATTTTGAGAACTGTCCAGAGTAAAGGAAAATCACCATAGCAAACATGGGGATTCCAAAAATAGATAGAGATTTCTGCAGAGAGCACTGTGCTCATAATTGAGCAGAGAGCACTGTGTTCCAAAAAGAAAAGAATTTCCTCTGTAGTATTCAGCAGTTTATAAGTAGGATTATGGATTAAGATTTTTGAATAGAAGTAATTTGAAAATCTGTTTAACTTTCTGGCACCAGTTGATATAAAAAAGAAAGTTCTCCAATGGAGTGCCCCTTTAATAGCAAAGAGTTCCCGATCTCCAATTGAATAGTTCCTCTCAGCAGGTGAGAAAGTCTTAGAAAAGACATTACAAGTCACCGTTTTACCCCTGGAGGTCTTTGAGTTAAGATGGCGCCGGCTCCTACTGATGAAACATCCACTTCAAGGAAAAATGTTTTTTCTGGGTAAAGGCTACACAGAACAGGTGCTGAAATGAAGGCGATTTCAAATGGTTAAAGGACTCTTCTGCTTCTGGGGACCAGGAAATGGGATTACGGTTTTTCTTGGTGAGAGCCACAATCGGAGCAATCAAGGATAATAATGTACACAATGTAACCTAGGAACGGAAGACCCGTCTTCTCAAAGAGGCATTTTTTGAGTTTTGCATAAAGATGATTATTCCACAGGCGTCGTAAAACCTGGTGCACATGAGTGTGATGTACCTCCAAATTGGGAGAGAAGATCAAGATGTCACCTAAATAGACCACGACACAAGTATAGAGAAGATCCTGGAAGATGTCATTTACACATTCCTGGAAGACAGCTGGGGCGTTACAGAGTCCAAACAGCATCACTAAGTACTCAAAGTACCTGTCACGTGTATTAAAAGCAATCCTCCATTCGTCTCCTTCACAAATGCTGATTAAATGATATGCTCCTCGCAGATCCAATTTGGTGAAGACCTTGACGCCCCACAGACGGTCGAAGAGCTCAGAAATCAGAGGTAGAGGATACGGTTCATGATGGCAATTTTATTCAGGCCTCGGTAGTCAATGCAAGGGCGAAGAGAGCCGTCCTTCTTATCCTCAAAAAAGAATCCAGCACCGGCAGGAGAGAAGAACTTCTGGACAAAACCCTTCTGGAGGTTCTACTTAATATACAGAGACATGGCTTGCATTTCCAGCACCGACAGGGCTCAGTAGGACAATCATAGGGGCCATGTGGAAGAAGGCTTTCAGAGGGCAGACCCGGCATAGAAGAAGGTGAAGGTAAAAGAGCATTTCCATTGCGGGGCCAACAGGCAGTGATTCAGACAGCCCTAACCCCAGCGAGAGACTTCAACAGTTAACCAATTGAGAACCGGTGCGTGGACTTGCAACCAAGAAAAACGCAGAAGTACAAAAAGGGAGCATATAGAACATGATCTTTTCTTTGTGTAAAACTCCCACGTGCATAGTCAGAGGATCCATGTGGTACTGTACCGTGTAGTTCAAACTTTCACCGTTGATGGAGGAAATGTACTGGGGTTTGATGAGCCGTGTCACCGGGAGACGATGCTTGTGGACCAGGGATGCATTAATAAAATTCCCTGCTGAACCAGAGTCCAAGAAAGCTGAGGCATTAAACAAATTTGGACTGGAATAGACAAAAGAGGAGAGGAGATATTCTCACCTAGGGATGCCTCTCCAACGTGCCCTAGGTGCCTACGTTTCACAGACGGTAAGGACGAAGAGGACAGTCTCTGAGGAAATGTTCCGGATTGGCACAATAGAGGCAAAGGTTTTCCTCACGTTGGCGGGACCTCTCATGCTGTCACAGGTGAGCGCGGTACACTTGCATAGCTTCTTCACCAGGAGGTACGGCAGGGGACAGAGGAGTCTGCTGGAACACGGGTGTCGGTTGAGGAAAACGACGAGTACGAGCAGGTACACGCTCGAGATGAAGTTCCTCTTGCCTCTCGGCGAAGCGTATATCAATACGAGTGGACAGGAGAATGAGTTCACTCAGGGTAGAAGGAGGATCCTGTGCAGTTAAAGCATCTTTGACCCTACTGGAAAGAGCCTTTTTGAAAGTGGCACAAAGGGCTGCATTATTCCAGTCTAGCTCAGAAGCCAGGGTACAAAATTTGACTGCATACACTCCAACAGAAGAATCCCCTTGGTAGAGGTTCAGAAGCGCCGATTTGGCTGAGGAAGACCAAGCAGGCTCTTCAAAGACGCTGCAGAATCCCGAGAGGAAAGCATGCAGGTTGGTAGTCACCGGGCCGCTTATGTCCCAGAGAAGACTGGTCCAGGCCAGAGCCTTACCAGAGAGCAGGCTAACCACGAAGGCCACCTTGGCACGTTCTGTCAGGAACTGATCATCCATCAGTTCAACATGCATGGAGCACTGGGTCACAAATCCCCTGCACAATTTAGGATCCCCTTCATACTTCGTCGACAGAGACAGGTGAAGTTTGCGATCGACGGATGGTGCAGACACCGGAGGAACCACTGGAACAGGTTGCGGCTGTTGCTGCTGCTCGGCCAAGAAGAGCTGCTACATCATCGTGGACAATTGATTCAACTGCTGCGCCTGTTGCGCAATTTGCTGGGACTACTTGGCCACAATGGAAGTGAGGTCAGAAACATCTGGTGAGGCACCCCGTCAGGATCCATGGCCTGCTCTTACTGTTACGGCTGTGGTGAAGTGGATCCACTGAACCTGTGAGGATGATGACATGGGCCAGGGAGCAGAGTCTAAGGTGCCCAGGTCGCTACCCCTGATAAGACTTGTCCCCACAGGCAGCCGAGTTGTAAAGTGGCACGAGAGGATGAGGCAAAAACGAAGTCAAGACTGGCAGGAGGTCAGGGCTGGCGGCAATGTAGCAAGGTCAGGTCACATAGCAAGAGGTCAGAAGGCAGGCAGGATGGGAGCAAGGTCAGGATAAGTATTAATGGGGTCATAATATACGGTAAGGCAAGACACAAGTGAATACTTTCTCTAAGGCAGTAAAGGCACAAAGATCTGGCAAAGATCTAAGGAAGTGCAGGGTTAAAATGTGTCAAAACTGGTTAGCACCAATTAATGGTGCGCTGGCCCTTTAAATCTGAAAGAGCTGCCATGCACGCGCCCTAGGAGGCGGCAGACACAGAGAGTGGAGGGGACAGAGCAGTGAGGAGGTGAGGGATGACCCGGCGGTCGCATCGCGAGATGCGAACAGCAGTGGCACCAGCAGCAGAAACAGCGGTGCGCTTGCGGCCATCAAGTCTGCCCACAGTGCTAACTATGACACGTGTTCTCACTTATGTGAGATACTGTATACATTTTACTTTTTCTGCATGCACGCAAGCATATATATTTTATCATTATTGAATGAGGGTGAAATATAATTTTCTATATAAGTTGTATTTTATTTTTAATTCTGTCTGTTTATTTTATCTGTGTAGTTCTAGGCATTTCTTTCAGACTCTGTTTTATGCCTTGATTAACATTTCTATTTTTATATTTTTTTTTTGTAAGAAACCTTTAAAATATTATACATATTGTGTCCCATACATTTTTTTAGACCTTGAGCACCATTCTAATCTCAGGACTGAGACCTTGTGGGATCTAAACTTTTGACATGTGTGGATGACATGTGAAATGTTTTTACACATGGCACAACAAAAAATTTTTTATTAGTATGTAACAAAATCCAAAAGCAGTCTGAAATTCTTACTTAACTTTTTTTTTTTTTATGCAAAAGAGACATTACAATAAGCCAGTTTAGAAGCATATGTTTAGTGAATTGTACTAGATTAACACTCATTGGGGGAGATTTATCAAAGGATTTAGACTGGTTTTTCTTGTCTAAATTTGTCGCACAGAAAGTCGCAGTCTAAATCTGTGCGACTTTTCTGCGACTTTTGCTCTAAAGGATTTTTAGAACATGATGCATGCTAGTCTATTTTAGACTGAAATGCATTGAAAAATGCATTGGTGCTGAATTTATCAAGTGCGACTTTTCAGCGACAAGTCGCATAGGCTGAAAGTACGCCGAAATGTCAGACCATGTTGGAGCAGGTTTAAATATAGACTAAAGCATAGATCATGCAGTCTGTGCACAGAATTTATCAAGAGCTGTGCGCCATTTGATAAATTCGGTGCACAATAGACCAGACTAACCCTCTGTAGTTTAGTCTATATTGATGCGGGACATAGACAACTTTGATAAATCTCCCCCACTATTTTTCATTTGTGGTCAAAATAATATCTTAGTCCTACATGCATCCTAGCCATCACAATTAATGTCATTTAGCAATACCAATATTATCTGGATGATATATTTGTTAATTAAGAAATTAAGTAGCATGGTTGGGTTTTCAGTATTTGCTAGTAAAATGCAATATGCTTGTAAAATCATTACTCTTACATTCCTACGGAAGAGAGCTGAATACATCCCATTGAAGACCCTACATGTGACTTTAACCCCTTAAGGACTCAGGGTTTTTCCGTTTTTGCACTTTCGTTTTTTCCTCCTTACCTTTTAAAAATCATAACCCTTTCAATTTTCCACCTAAAAATCCATATTATGGCTTATTTTTTGCGTCGCCAATTCTACTTTGCAGTGACATTAGTTATTTTACCCAAAAATGCACGGCGAAACGGAAAAAAAAATCATTGTGCGACAAAATCGAAAAAAAAACGCCATTTTGTAACTTTTGGGGGCTTTCGTTTCTACGCAGTGCATATTTCGGAAAAAATTACACCTTATCATTATTCTGTAGGTCCATACGGTTAAAATGATACCCTACTTATATAGGTTTGATTTTGTCGCACTTCTGGAAAAAATCATAACTACATGCAGGAAAATTTATACGTTTAAAAATGTCATCTTCTGACCCCTATAACTTTTTTATTTTTCCACGTATGGGGTGGTATGAGGACTCATTTTTTGCGCCGTGATCTGAAGTTTTTATCGGTATGATTTTTGTTTTGATCGGACTTTTTGATCACTTTTTATACATTTTTTAATGATATAAAAAGTGACCAAAATACGCTTTTTTGGACTTTGGAATTTTTTTGTGCGTACGCCATTGACCGTACGGCTTAATTAATGATATATTTTTATAGTTCGGACATTTACGCACGCGGCGATACCACATATGTTTATTTTTTATTTTTTTTACACTGTTTTATTTTTTTTATGGGAAAAGGGGGGTGATTCAAACTTTTATTAGGGAAGGGGTTAAATGACCTTTATTAACACTTTTTTTTTACATTTTTTTTGCAGTGTTATAGGTCCCATAGGGACCTATAACACTGCACACACTGATCTCTAATGCTGATCACTGGCGTGCATTAACACGCCTGTGATCAGCATTATCGGCGCTTGACTGCTCCTGCCTGGATCTCAGGCACGGAGCAGTCATTCGTCCATCGGACACCGGGGAGGCAGGTAAGAGCCCTCCCGGTGTCCGATCAGCTGTTCGGGACGCCGCGATTTCACCGCGGCGGTCCCGAACAGCCCGACTGAGCAGCCGGGTCACTTTCACTTTCACTTTAGAAGCGGCGGTCAGCTTTGACCGCCGCTTCTAAAGGGTTAATACCGCACATCGCCGCGATCGGCGATGTGTGGTATTAGCCACGGGTCCCGGCCGTTGATTAGCGCCGGGACCGACGCCGGGACCGACGCTTCATATCGCGGGAGCCGGCGCAGGACGTAAATATACGTCCTGCGTCGTTAAGGGGTTGAAGAGCAAAGACTTGATATCACATATTAAATGGGGTGGATCTTGGTCATGTCATGAAGTCGTACACTGAAAATAACATATGTAGCCATCAGTCCTGACTAATGGTATCTGATTTAATTGATAAAATGAATAAATAAGGGGGTTGTTACGCCGAGCGCTCCGGGTCCCCGCTCCTCCCTGGAGCGCTCGCAACATCCTCGCATTTGCAGCGCCCCGGTCAGACCTGCTGACCGGGTGCGCTGCAATACCTCTCTCAGCCGGGATGCGATTCGCGATGCGGGAGGCGCCCGCTCGCGATGCGCATCCCGGCTCCCGTACCTGACTCGCTCTCCGTCGGTCTTGTCCCGGCGCGCGCGGCCCCGCTCCTTAGGGCGCGCGCCGGGTCTCTGCAATTTAAAGGGCCACTGCGCAGCTGGCTTAATTAGTGTGTTCACCTGTGCACTCCCTATTTATACTTCACTTCCCCTGCACTCCCTCGCCGGATCTTGTTGCCATTGTGCCTAGTGAAAGCGTTTCCTTGTGTGTTCCTAGCCTGTGTTCCAGACCTCCTGCCGTTGCCCCTGACTACGATCCTTGCTGCCTGCCCTGACCTTCTGCTACGTCCGACCTTGCTCTTGTCTACTCCCTTGTACCGCGCCTATCTTCAGCAGTCAGAGAGGTTGAGCCGTTGCTGGTGGATACGACCTGGTTGCTACCGCCGCTGCAAGACCATCCCGCTTTGCGGCGGGCTCTGGTGAATACCAGTAGCAACTTAGAACCGGTCCACCAGCATGGTCCACGCCAATCCCTCTCTGGCACAGAGGATCCACCTCCAGCCAGCCGAATCGTGACAGTAGATCCGGCCATGGATCCCGCTGAAGTCCCACTGCCAGTTGTCGCCGACCTCACCACGGTGGTCGCCCAGCAGTCGCAACAGATAGCGCAACAAGGCCACCAGCTGTCTCAACTGACCGTGATGCTACAGCAGCTACTACCACAGCTTCAGCAATCATCTCCTCCGCCAGCTCCTGCACCTCCTCCGCAGCGAGTGGCCGCTTCCGGCCTACGATTATCCTTGCCGGATAAATTTGATGGGGACTCTAAGTTTTGCCGTGGCTTTCTTTCGCAATGTTCCCTGCACTTGGAGATGATGTCGGACCAGTTTCCTACTGAAAGGTCTAAGGTGGCTTTTGTAGTCAGCCTTCTGTCTGGGAAAGCTCTGTCATGGGCCACACCGCTCTGGGACCGCAATGACCACGTCACTGCCTCTGTACACTCCTTCTTCACGGAGATTCGAAGTGTCTTTGAGGAACCGGCCCGAGCCTCTTCTGCTGAGACTGCCCTGCTGAACCTGGTCCAGGGTAATTCTTCTGTTGGCGAGTACGCCATCCAATTCCGTACTCTTGCCTCCGAATTATCCTGGAATAATGAGGCCCTCTGCGCGACCTTTAAAAAAGGCCTATCCAGCAACATTAAAGATGTGCTGGCCGCACGAGAAATTCCTGCTAACCTGCATGAACTTATTCATCTGGCCACCCGCATTGACATGCGTTTTTCCGAAAGGCGTCAGGAGCTCCGCCAGGATATGGACTTTGTTCGCACGAGGCGTTTTTTCTCCCCGGCTCCTCTCTTCTCTGGTCCTCTGCAATCCGTTCCTGTGCCTCCCGCCGTGGAGGCTATGCAAGTTGACCGGTCTCGCTTGACACCTCAAGAGAGGACACGACGCCGCATGGAGAATCTGTGCCTGTACTGTGCCAGTACCGAACACTTCTTGAAGGATTGTCCTATCCGTCCTCCCCGCCTGGAAAGACGTACGCTGACTCCGCACAAGGGTGAGACAGTTCTTGATGTCAACTCTGCTTCTCCACGCCTTACTGTGCCTGTGCGGATATCTTCCTCTACCTTCTCCTTCTCTACTATGGCCTTCTTGGATTCCGGATCTGCAGGAAATTTTATTTTGGCCTCTCTCATCAACAGGTTCAACATCCCGGTGACCAGTCTCGCCAGACCCCTCTACATCAATTCTGTTAACAATGAAAGATTGGACTGTACCGTGCGTTACCGCACGGAACCTCTCCTAATGTGCATCGGACCTCATCACAGAAAAATTTGAATTTTTGGTCCTCTCCAACTGCACTTCCGAAATTCTTCTTAGATTACCGTGGCTTCAACGCCATTCCCCAACCCTTTATTGGTCCACAGGAGAAATCAAGAACTGGGGTACTTCTTGTTTCAAGGACTGTCTTAAACCGGTTCCCAGTACTCCCTGCCGTGACCCTGTGGTTCCCCCTGTAACCGGTCTTCCTAAGGCTTATATGGACTATGCTGACGTGTTTTGCAAAAAGCAAGCTGAGACTTTACCTCCTCACAGGCCTTATGACTGTCCTATTGACCTCCTCCCGGGTACTACTCCACCCCGGGGCAGAATTTATCCTCTGTCTGCTCCAGAGACTCTTGCCATGTCAGAGTACATCCAGGAAAATTTAAAAAAGGGGTTTATCCGCAAATCCTCCTCTCCTGCCGGAGCTGGATTTTTTTTTTTTGTGTCCAAAAAAGATGGCTCCCTACGTCCTTGCATTGATTACCGCGGACTTAATAAAATCACGGTAAAGAACCGCTACCCCCTACCTCTTATCTCGGAACTCTTTGATCGCCTACAAGGTGCCCACATCTTTACCAAACTGGACTTAAGAGGTGCTTATAATCTCATCCGCATCAGGGAGGGGGACGAATGGAAGACTGCATTTAACACCAGAGAGGGACACTTTGAGTATCTGGTCATGCCCTTTGGCCTGTGCAACGCCCCTGCCGTCTTCCAAGACTTTGTTAATGAAATTTTTCGTGATCTCTTATATTCCTGTGTTGTTGTGTATCTGGACGATATTCAGATTTTTTCTGCCAACCTAGAAGAACACCGCCAGCATGTCCGCATGGTTCTTCAGAGACTTCGAGACAATCAACTTTATGCCAAAATGGAGAAATGTCTGTTTGAATGTCAATCTCTTCCTTTCCTAGGATACTTGGTCTCTGGCCAGGGACTACAAATGGACCCAGATAAACTCTCTGCCGTCTTAGATTGGCCACGCCCCTCCGGACTCCGTGCTATCCAATGTTTTTTGGGGTTCGCCAATTATTACAGACAATTTATTCCACACTTTTCCACTATTGTGGCTCCTATCGTGGCTTTAACCAAGAAAAATGCCAATCCCAAGTCCTGGTCTCCCCAAGCGGAAGACGCATTTAAACATCTCAAGTCTGCCTTTTCTTCTGCTCCCGTGCTCTCCAGACCTGACCCATCTAAACCCTTCCTATTGGAGGTAGATGCCTCCTCAGTGGGAGCTGGAGCTGTCCTTCTACAAAAAAATTCTTCCGGGCATGCTGTTACTTGTGGGTTTTTTTCTAGGACCTTCTCTCCGGCGGAGAGAAACTACTCCATCGGGGATCGAGAACTACTGGCCATTAAATTGGCGCTTGAGGAATGGAGGCATCTGCTGGAGGGATCAAAATTTCCAGTTATCATATACACTGATCACAAGAATCTCTCCTATCTCCAGTCTGCCCAACGGCTGAACCCTCGCCAGGCCAGGTGGTCGTTGTTCTTTGCCCGTTTTAACTTTGAAATTCATTTTCGCCCTGCCGACAAGAACATTAGGGCCGATGCCCTCTCTCGTTCCTCGGATGCCTCGGAAGTAGAGCTCTCTCCGCAACACATCATTCCTCCTGACTGTCTGATCTCCACTTCTCCAGCCTCCATCAGGCAAACTCCTCCAGGGAAGACCTTTGTTTCTCCACGCCAGCGTCTCGGGATTCTCAAATGAGGACACTCCTCCCACCTCGCAGGCCATGCGGGCATCAAAAAATCCTTGCAACTCATCTCTCGTTTCTATTGGTGGCCGACTCTGGAGACGGATGTTGTTGATTTTGTGCGGGCCTGTACTGTCTGTGCCCGGGATAAGACTCCTCGCCAGAAGCCTGCTGGTCTCCTTCATCCTCTGCCTGTCCCCGAACAGCCTTGGTCACTGATTGGTATGGACTTTATTACAGACTTACCCCCATCCCGTGGCAACACTGTTGTTTGGGTGGTCGTTGATCGATTTTCCAAGATGGCACATTTTATTCCTCTTCCTGGTCTTCCTTCAGCGCCTCAGTTGGCAAAAAATTTTTTGTACACATTTTTCGTCTTCACGGTTTGCCCACGCAGATCGTCTCGGATAGAGGCGTCCAATTCGTGTCTAAATTCTGGAGGGCCCTCTGTAAACAGCTCAAGATTAAATTAAACTTCTCTTCTTCTTATCATCCCCAATCCAATGGGCAAGTAGAAAGAATTAACCAGGTCCTGGGTGACTATTTACGGCATTTTGTTTCCTCCCGCCAGGATGACTGGGCAGATCTTCTACCATGGGCCGAATTTTCATACAACTTCAGAGTCTCCGAATCTTCTGCTAAGTCCCCATTTTTCGTGGTGTACGGCCGTCACCCTCTTCCCCCCCTCCCTACTCCCTTGCCCTCTGGTTTGCCCGCTGTGGATGAAGTGACTCGTGATCTTTCCACCATATGGAAAGAGACCCAAAATTCTCTTTTACAGGCTTCATCCCGCATGAAAAGGTTTGCCGATAAGAAAAGAAGAACTCCCCCCATTTTTGCTCCCGGAGACAAGGTATGGCTCTCCGCTAGATATGTCCGCTTTCGTGTCCCCAGTTACAAACTGGGACCACGCTATCTTGGTCCTTTCAAAGTCTTGTGCCAGATTAACCCTGTCTCTTACAAACTCCTTCTTCCTCCTTCTCTTCGTATTCCCAATGCCTTCCATGTCTCTCTCCTTAAACCACTCATCATTAACCGCTTCTCTCCCAAACTTGTTTCTCCCACTCCTGTTTCCGGTTCTTCTGACGTCTTCTCCGTGAAGGAGATTCTGGCCTCCAAGACGGTCAGAGGGAAAAAAAATTTCTTGGTGGATTGGGAAGGCTGTGGTCCAGAAGAGAGATCCTGGGAACCTGAGGACAACATCCTAGACAAAAGTCTTGTCCTCAGGTTCTCAGGCTCCAAGAAGAGGGGGAGACCCAAGGGGGGAGGGGTACTGTTACGCCGAGCGCTCCGGGTCCCCGCTCCTCCCCGGAGCGCTCGCAACATCCTCGCATTTGCAGCGCCCCGGTCAGACCTGCTGACCGGGTGCGCTGCAATACCTCTCTCAGCCGGGATGTGATTCGCGATGCGGGAGGCGCCTGCTCGCGATGCGCATCCCGGCTCCCGTACCTGACTCGCTCTCCGTCGGTCTTGTCCCGGCGCGCGCAGCCCCGCTCTTTAGGGCGCGCGCGCGCCGGGTCTCTGCAATTTAAAGGGCCACTGCGCCACTGATTGGCGCAGCTGGCTTAATTAGTGTGTTCACCTGTGCACTCCCTATTTATACTTCACTTCCCCTGCACTCCCTCGCCGGATCTTGTTGCCATTGTGCCAGTGAAAGCGTTTCCTTGTGTGTTCCTAGCCTGTGTTCCAGACCTCCTGCCGTTGCCCCTGACTACGATCCTTGCTGCCTGCCCTGATCTTCTGCTACGTCCGACCTTGCTCTTGTCTACTCCCTTGTACCGCGCCTATCTTCAGCAGTCAGAGAGGTTGAGCCGTTGCTGGGGGATACGACCTGGTTGCTACCGCCGCTGCAAGACCATCCCGCTTTGCGGCGGGCTCTGGTGAATACCAGTAGCAACTTAGAACCGGTCCACCAGCACGGTCCACGCCAATCCCTCTCTGGCACAGAGGATCCACCTCCAGCCAGCCGAATCGTGACAGGGGTTCACTTAAGTTAAAGGAGGAACTTTAGAATTCTTTTTGTTACATGATATGATTGCCTTTAGATGATATTTTTAAATATGCAATAATAGTCTATTAATTAGCTTAAATGTTAATGCAAGGAAGCAGCACTCCAAAGCTTAGTGAACCAAAAAGATCAAAAGTTTAGGATCAAAATGTTGCAATTTGTATTTTGGGTGAACGAATAAATAAAATGTTTTTGGTTTACTTATTTTTAGATTTTCCGTGGTGCAGAAATGTTACTGAGATTCTGATCTAGGTTGTGGATAGCATCATATCATTGGTAAAAATTTATCAATTTGTGGACTGTCATGACTGGAGACAATAAGATTACCCTCTTTTGTCCACTACATCCAATTATACTCACTTTGACTACTTTCTACATATGCAACACCACACATGTTATAGGGTAGTTTAAGGGTTAGTGATAGTATTCCCATACGGTGGTATGGCAGTTTCTGACAATAACAGACTATGGCAAGGAAGCAATTATTATTTATGTCTGTTAGCAAATGATAATCTAGGGTGGTTCATCCCTAATATCCCCATTTGTTAGATATAACCCATAATTTGTCTTAACCTGTTGGGGACGAAGGGCGTATGCATACACCCTTGCGTCCTGGTACTTAAGGAAGAAGGGCGTATCCATACGCCCTTCTTCCTTAAGTACCAGGACGCAAGGGTGTATGCATACGCCCTTCGTCCCCAACAGGTTAAGACAAATTATGATATCAATCAGCAGGCACCCCTTGCAAATGCCCAGGGGGGGGGGGGTCATTAGACCCCCCCCCCCATGTCGGCAATCGGCGCAAATCACAAGTTAATTCACACTTGTGATTTGCGCCAATTCCGGGTCATACGGGTCTATGGTGACCCGGTGACCCGGAATATAAGGGGGATTGCGGTTGCCTAAGACACCTACGATCCCCCTGAAGGGATAGGAGTGAGGTGGCAGGGGTGCCACCCCTCTTATCCCTGCTATTGGTGGTCTAGACGCGACCACCAATAGCAGATCGGGGGTGGGGGGGTTAACTTTTGTTTTCCCCTTCCGGCCCACCCACAATAGGGGAGGCAGGATGGGGAAACCGTCGGGGACCGGGCGCCGAAGATCCACTTACCGATCCGGAGGCTGCGGGCGACGGTGATCGGCGGGCGGCGATGACGTGCGGCAGAAGAGGACGGCTCCCTGGATCCTACGGAAGCCGGTAAGTTGCCTAGCAACATCTGGAGGGCTACAGTCTGAGACCATTATACAGTGGTCTCTAACCTGTAGCCCTCCAGATGTTGCAAAACTACAACTCCCAGCATGCCAAGACAGCTGTTTGGGCATGCTGGAATATGTAGTTTTGCAACAGCTGGAGGGCTACAGTTTGAGACCATTATACAGTGGTCTCTAAATTGTATCCCTCCAGATCTTGCAAAACTACAACTCCTAGCATGCCCAAACAGCTGTTTGTTGTCTGGGCATGCTGGGATTTGTAGTTTTGCAACATCTGGAGGGTCACAGTTTGGAGATCACTGTGCAGTGGTCTATAAACTGTAGCCCTCCAGATGTTGCAAAACTGCAAATCCCAGCATGCCCAAACAGCTGTCTCAGCATGCTGGGAGTTGTAGTTAAGTACCTCCAGCTGTTGCATAACTACATCTCCCAGCATGTCCTTTGGCGATCAGTACATGCTGGGAGTTGTAGTTTTGCAACAGCTGGAGGCACACTGGTTGGAAAATACTGAGTTAGGTAACAGAACCTAACTGAAGGTTTTCCAACCAGTGTGCCTCCAGCTGTTGCTAAAGTACAACTCCCAGCATGCACGGTCTGTCAGTACATGCTCAGAGTTGTAGTTTAGCAACAGTTGGAGGCACAATGGTTGGAAAATACTGAGTTAGGTAACAGAACATAACTGAAGGTTTTCCAACCAGTGTGCTCCAGCTGTTGCAAAAGTACAACTCCCAGCATGCACGGTCTGCCAGTACATGCTGGGAATTGTAGTTTTGAAACAGCTGGAGGCCCCCCCCCCCCATGTGAACGTACAGGGTACATTCACATGGGCAGGTTTACAGTAACTTTCCTGCTTAAAGTTTGGGCTGTGACAAATTTTTCTCCACAGCGCAAACTCCTAGTGGGAAACTCACCGTAACATGCAAGTGCGAATGTACCCTAAAAACACTACACTAACACAAAATAAAGGGTGAAACACTACATATATACCATCTTACACTGTCCCCCCCAATAAAAATGAAAAACGTGTTGTACGGCAGTGTTTCCAAAACGCAGCCTCCAGCTGTTGCAAAACAACAACTCCCAGCATTTCTGGACAGCCACTGACTGTCCAGGCATGATGGGAGTTTAGCAACAGCTGGATGTACCCTGTTTGGAAATCACTGGCGTAGAATACCCCTATGTCCACCCCTTTGCAATCCCTAATTTAGTCCTCAAATGCGCACGGCGCTCTCTCATTTTGGAGCTCTGTCGTATTTCAAGGAATCAGTTTAGGGCCACATATGGGGTATTTCCGTACTCAGGAGAAATTGCTATACAAATTTTGGGGGCTTTTTCTCCTTTTACCCCTTATGAAAAGGAAAAGTTGGGGGTTACACCAGCCTGTTAGTGTAAAAAAAAATTAAAAAAATACACTAACATGCTGGTGTTGCCCCATACTTTTTATTTTCGCAAGCAGTAAAAGGAAAAAAAGACCCCCAAAATTCGTAACGCAATTTCTCCTGAGTACGGAAATACCCCATATGTGGGCGTAAAATGCTCTGCGGACGCACAACAAGGCTCAGAATTGAGAGCGCACCATGTACATTTAAGGCCTAAATTGGTGATTTGCACAGGGGTGGCTGATTTTACGGCGGTTCTGACATAAAAGCAAAAAACATGAAAAGGGGTATAGTGAGCCTTAACACCTCAAAGGTGTTTGACAAATTTTCATAAAAATTGGATGGGAAAATGAAAAAAAAAAATTTCACTAAAATGCTGGTTTTACCCCAAATTTTTCATGTGCACAAGGGAAAATAGGAAAAAATCTCCCCAAAATTTGTAACCCCATTTCTTCTGAGTAAGAAAATACCCCATATGGGGATGTAAAGTGCTCTGCGGGCAAACTACAATGCTCAGAAGAGAAGGAGTGTC
The DNA here is from genome assembly GCF_029499605.1 of Hyla sarda. NCBI lineage: Eukaryota > Metazoa > Chordata > Amphibia > Anura > Hylidae > Hyla > Hyla sarda. The sequence goes on along the minus strand of NC_079189.1, from coordinate 114,104,030 downwards.
ATTGGGATTTTGAAGAGAAAATTTGTCCGGAATTGAAGGCCACGTGTGTTTACAAAGCCCCCATAGTGCCAGAACAATGGACCCAACCCACATGTGACCCCATTTTGGAAACTACACCCCTATGTAATGCATTAAGGGGTGCAGTGAGCATTTACACCCCACAGGTGTCTGACAGATTTTTGGAACAGTGGACCGTGAAAATGAAAAATTTTATTTTTCATTTGCACAGCCCACTGTTCCAAAGATCTGTCAAACGCCAGTGTGGTGTAAATACTCACTGTACCCCTTATTAAATTCTGTGAGGGGTGTAGAAATGGGATCACATGTGGGGGGGTCCACTGTTCTGGCACCACGGGGGGCTTTGTAAACACACATGGCCCCGACTACCATTCCAAACAAATTCTCTTTCCAAAAGCTCAATGACGCTCTTTCTCTTCTGAGCATTGTAGTTCGCCGGCAGAGCATTTTACATCCTAACATGGCGTATGTTATGCCGAGCGCTCCGGGTCCCCGCTCCTCCCCGGAGCGCTCGCAGCGTTCTCTCATTCGCAGCGCCCCGGTCAGACCTGCTGACCGGGTGCGCTGCGATATTACTCCCAGCCGGGATGCGATTCGCGATGCGGGACGCGCCCGCTCGCGATGCGCATCTCGGCTCCCGTACCTGACCCGTTCCCCGTCTGTGTTGTCCCGGCGCGCGCGCGCCGGGTCTCTGCCATTTAAAGGGCCGCTGCACCACTGATTGGCACAGCAGGCCTAATCAGTATTCTCACCTGTGCACTCTCTACTTATACCTCACTTCCCCTGCACTCCCTCGCCGGATCTTGTTGCCATTGTGCCAGTGAAAGCGTTCACTTGTGTGTTCCTAGCCTGTGTTCCAGACCTCCTGCCGTTGCCCCTGACTACGATCCTTGCTGCCTGCCCTGACCTTCTGCTACGTCCGACCTTGCTCTTGTCTACTCCCTTGTACCGCGCCTATCTTCAGCAGTCAGAGAGGTTGAGCCGTTGCTGGTGGATACGACCTGGTTGCTACCGCCGCTGCAAGACCATCCCGCTTTGCGGCGGGCTCTGGTGAATACCAGTAGCAACTTAGAACCGGTCCACCAGCACGGTCCACGCCAATCCCTCTCTGGCACAGAGGATCCACCTCCTGCCAGCCGAATCGTAACAGTAGATCCGGCCATGGATCCCGCTGAAGTCCCACTGCCAGTTGTCGCCGACCTCACCACGGTGGTCGCCCAGCAGTCGCAACAGATAGCGCAACAAGGTCACCAGCTGTCTCAACTGACCGTGATGCTACAGCAGCTATTACCACAGCTCCAGCAACAATCTCCTCCGCCAGCTCCTGCTCCTCCTCCGCAGCGAGTGGCCGCTTCCGGCTTACGATTATCCTTGCCGGATAAATTTGATGGGGACTCTAAGTTTTGCCGTGGCTTTCTTTCGCAATGTTCCCTGCACTTGGAGATGATGTCGGACCAGTTTCCAACTGAAAGGTTTAAGGTGGCTTTCGTAGTCAGCCTTCTGTCTGGGAAAGCTCTGTCATGGGAACCGCAATGACCCCGTCACTGCCTCTGTACACTCCTTCTTCACGGAGATCCGAAGTGTCTTTGAGGAACCTGCCCGAGCCTCTTCTGCTGAGACTGCCCTGCTGAACCTGGTCCAGGGTAATTCTTCTGTTGGCGAGTACGCCATCCAATTCCGTACTCTTGCCTCCGAATTATCCTGGAATAATGAGGTCCTCTGCGCGACCTTTAAAAAAGGCCTATCCAGCAACATTAAAGATGTGCTGGCCGCACGAGAAATTCCTGCTAACCTGCATGAACTTATTCATCTTGCCACCCGCATTGACATGCGTTTTTCCGAAAGGCGTCAGGAGCTCTGCCAGGATATGGACTTTGTTCGCACGAGGCGGTTTCTCTCCCCGGCTCCTCTCTCCTCTGGTCCTCTGCAATCCGTTCCTGTGCCTCCCGCCGTGGAGGCTATGCAAGTTGACCGGTCTCGCTTGACACCTCAAGAGAGGACACGACGCCGCATGGAGAACCTATGCCTGTACTGTGCCTGTACCGAACACTTCTTGAAAGATTGTCTTATCCGTCCTCCCCGCCTGGAAAGACGTATGCTGACTCCGCACAAAGATGAGACAGTTCTTGATGTCTACTCTGCTTCTCCACGCCTTACTGTGCCTGTGCGGATATCTTCCTCTACCTTCTCCTTCTCTGCTACTGCCTTCTTGGATTCCGGATCTGCAGGAAATTTTATTTTGGCCTCTCTCATCAACAGGTTCAACATCCCGGTGACCAGTCTCGCCAGACCCCTCTACATCAATTCTGTTAACAATGAAAGATTGGACTGTACCGTGCGTTACCGCACGGAACCTATCCTAATGTGCATCGGACCTCATCACGAAAAAATTGAATTTTTGGTCCTCTCCAACTGCACTTCTGAAATTCTTCTTGGATTACCGTGGCTTCAACGCCATTCCCCAACTCTTGATTGGTCCACAGGAGAAATCAAGAACTGGGGTACTTCTTGTTTCAAGGACTGTCTTAAACCGGTTCCCAGTACTCCCTGCCGTGACCCTGTGGTTCCCCCTGTAACCGGTCTTCCTAAGGCTTATATGGACTATGCTGACGTGTTTTGCAAAAAGCAAGCTGAGACTTTACCTCCTCACAGGCCTTATGACTGTCCTATTGACCTCCTCCCGGGTACTACCCCACCCCGGGGCAGAATCTAGGGGTTTATCCGCAAGTCCTCCTCTCCTGCCGGAGCTGGATTTTTTTTTGTGTCCAAAAAAGATGGCTCCCTACATCCTTGTTTTGATTACCGCGGACTTAATAAAATCACGGTAAAAAAACCGCTACCCCTTACCTCTTATCTCGGAACTCTTTGATCGCTTACAAGGTGCCCACATCTTTACCAAACTGGACTTAAGAGGTGCTTATAATCTCATACGCATCAGGGAGGGGGACGAATGGAAGACCGCATTTAACACCAGAGATGGACACTTTGAGTATCTGGTCATGCCCTTTGGCCTATGCAACGCCCCTGCCGTCTTCCAAGACTTTGTTAATGAAATTTTTCGTGATCTCCTATATTCCTGTGTTGTGGTTTATCTGGACGATATTCTGATTTTTTCTGCCAACTTAGAAGAACACCGCCAGCATGTCCGCATGGTTCTTCAGAGACTTCGTGACAATCAACTTTATGCCAAAATGGAGAAATGTCTCTTTGAATGTCAATCTCTTCCTTTCCTAGGATACTTGGTCTCTGGCCAGGGGCTACAAATGGACCCAGATAAACTCTCTGCCGTCTCAGATTGGCCACGCCCCTCCGGACTCCGTGCTATCCAACGTTTTTTGGGGTTCGCCAATTATTACAGACAGTTTATTCCACACTTTTCCACTATTGTGGCTCCTATCGTGGCTTTAACCAAGAAAAATGCCAATCCCAAGTCCTGGTCCCCCCAAGCGGAAGACGCATTTAAACATCTCAAGTCTGCCTTTTCTTCCGCTCCCGTGCTCTCCAGACCTGACCCATCTAAACCCTTCCTATTGGAGGTAGATGCCTCCTCAGTGGGAGCTGGAGCTGTCCTTCTACAAAAAAATTCTTCCGGGCATGCTATGACTTGTGGTTTTTTTTCTAGGACCTTCTCCCCGGCGGAGAGAAACTATTCCATCGGGGATCGAGAACTACTGGCCATTAAATTGGCGCTTGAGGAATGGAGGCATCTGCTGGAGGGATCAAAATTTCCAGTTATCATATACACTGATCACAAGAATCTCTCCTACCTCCAGTCTGCCCAACGACTGAACCCTCGCCAGGCTAGGTGGTCGTTGTTCTTTGCCCGTTTTAACTTTGAAATCCATTTTCGCCCTGCTGACAAGAACATTAGGGCCGATGCCCTCTCTCGTTCTTCTGATGCCTCTGAAGTAGAGGTCTCTCCGCAACACATCATTCCTCCGGACTGTCTGATCTCCACTTCTCCAGCTTCCATCAGGCAAACTCCTCCAGGGAAGACCTTCGTTTCTCCACGCCAGCGTCTCGGGATTCTCAAATGGGGACACTCCTCCCACCTCGCGGGCCATGTGGGCATCAAAAAATCCTTGCAACTCATCTCTCGATTTTATTGGTGGCCGACTCTGGAGACTGATGTTATTGATTTCGTGCGGGCCTGTACTCTCTGTGCCCGGGATAAGACTCCTCGCCAGAAGCCTGCTGGTCTCCTTCATCCTCTGCCTGTTCCTGAACAGCCTTGGTCACAGATTGGTATGGACTTTATTACGGACTTGCCCTCATCCCGTGGCAACACAGTTGTTTGGGTGGTCGTTGATCGATTTTCCAAGATGGCACATTTTATTCCTCTTCCTGGTCTTCCTTCAGCGCCTCAGTTGGCAAAGCAATTTTTTATACACATTTTTCGCCTTCACGGTTTGCCCACGCATATCGTCTCAGATAGAGGCTTCCAATTCGTGTCTAAATTCTGGAGGGCCCTCTGTAAACAGCTCAAGATCAAATTAAACTTCTCTTCTTCTTATCATCCCCAATCCAATGGGCAAGTAGAAAGAGTTAATCAGGTCCTGGGTGACTATTTACGGCATTTTGTTTCCTCTCGCCAGGATGACTGGGCAGATCTTCTACCATGGGCCGAATTCTCATACAACTTCAGAGTCTCCGAATCTTCTGCTAAATCCCCATTTTTCGTGGTGTACGGCCGTCACCCTCTTCCTCCCCTCCCTACTCCCTTGCCCTCTGGTTTGCCCGCTGTGGATGAAGTGACTCGTGATCTTTCCACCATATGGAAAGAGACCCAAAATTCTCTTTTACAGGCTTCATCCCGGATGAAAAGATTTGCTGATAAAAAAAGAAGAACTCTCCCCATTTTTGCTCCCGGAGACAAGGTATGGCTCTCCGCTAAATATGTCCGCTTTCGTGTCCCCAGTTACAAACTGGGACCACGCTATCTTGGTCATTTCAAAATCAAGTGCCAGATCAACCCTGTCTCTTACAAACTCCTTCTTCCTCCTTCTCTCCGTATTCCCAATGCCTTCCTTGTCTCTCTCCTTAAACCACTCATCCTTAACCGCTTCTCTCCCAAAGTTGTTTCTCCCACTCCAGTTTCCGGATCTTCTGACGTCTTTTCTGTGAAGGAGATTCTAGCATCCAAAACGGTCAGAGGTAAAAGATTCTTCTTGGTCGACTGGGAGAATTGCGGCCCTGAGGAGAGATCCTGGGAACCTGAGGACAACATCCTGGACAAAAGTCTTGTCCTCAGGTTCTCAGGCTCCAAAAAGAGGGGGAGACCCAAGGGGGGGGTACTGTTACGCCGAGCGCTCCGGGTCCCCGCTCCTCCCTGGAGCGCTCGCAGCATTCTCTCATTCGCAGCGCCCCGGTCAGACCTGCTGACCGGGTGCGCTGCGATATTACTCCCAGCCGGGATGCGATTCGCGATGCGGGACGCGCCCGCTCGCGATGCGCATCTCGGCTCCCGTACCTGACCCGTTCCCCGTCTGTGTTGTCCCGGCGCGCGCGGCCCCGCTCCTTAGGGCGCACGCGCGCCGGGTCTCTGCCATTTAAAGGGCCGCTGCGCCACTGATTGGCGCAGCAGGCCTAATCAGTATTCTCACCTGTGCACTCCCTACTTATACCTCACTTCCCCTGCACTCCCTCGCCGGATCTTGTTGCCATTGTGCCAGTGAAAGCGTTCCCTTGTGTGTTCCTAGCCTGTGTTCCAGACCTCCTGCCGTTGCCCCTGACTACGATCCTTGCTGCCTGCCCTGACCTTCTGCTACGTCCGACCTTGCTCTTGTCTACTCCCTTGTACCGCGCCTATCTTCAGCAGTCAGAGAGGTTGAGCCGTTGCTGGTGGATACGACCTGGTTGCTACCGCCGCTGCAAGACCATCTCGCTTTGCGGCGAGCTCTGGTGAATACCAGTAGCAACTTAGAACCGGTCCACCAGCACGGTCCATGCCAATCCCTCTCTGGCACAGAGGATCCACCTTCTGCCAGCCGAATCGTGACAGCGTATTTCCATATTCAGAAGAGATGGGGTTACAAATTTTGGTGGGTATTTTCTCCCATTACCCTTTGTAAAAATGGTAAATTTGGGGAAAAAACTGCACTTTAGTGAACATTTTTTTTTACATTTACACATCTGATTTGAACGAAAAGTTGTCAAACACCTGTGGGGTGTTAAGGCTAATTGGACCCCTTGTTACGTGCCTTCAGGCGAGTAGTTTCCAAAATGGTATGCCATGTGGGGTTTTCTGCTGTTCTGGCACAATAGGGGCTTTCTAAATGTGACATGCCCCCCAAAAACCATTTCAGCAAAGTTCACTTTCCAAAATCCCATTGTCGCTCCTTCCATTCTGAGCCCTCTACTGCGCCCGCTGAACACTTGACATAAACATATGAGGTATTTCCTTACTTGAGAGAAATTGGGTTACAAATTTAGGGAGGCTTTTTCTCCTATTACCACTTGTAAAAATTCAAAAACTGAGTCTACAATAGCATGCGAGTGTAAAAAATTAAGATTTTGAATTTTCTCCTTCACTTTGCTGCTATTCCTTTGAAATACCTAAAGGGTTAACACACTTACTGAATGTCATTTTGAATACTTTGGGGGTGCAGTTTTTATAATTGGGTCATTTATGGGGTATTTCTAATATGAAGGACCTTCAAATCCACTTCAAAACTGAACTGATCCCTGAAAAAGTCAGATTTTGAAAATTTTGTGAAACATTTGAAAATTGCTGCTGAATTTTGAAGCCCTCTGATGTCTTCCAAAAGTAAAAACATGTCAACTTTATGATGCAAAAATAAAGTAGACATATTGTATATGCGAATCAATATATAATTTATTTGGAATGTCTATTTTCCTTACAAGCAGAGAGCTTCAAAGTTAGAAAAATGCAAAATTAAAAAAATGTTCATAACATTTTTGCATTTTTCACCAAGAAATGATGCAAGTATTGACGAAAATTTACCACTACCATAAAGTAGAATATGTCATGAAAAAACATTGTCAAAATCAAATTTATAAGTAGAAGCATCCCAGAGTTATTAATGCTTAAAGTGACTATGGTCAGATTTGCAAAAAATGCTCCCGTCCTTAGGGTCATAATGGGCTCCGTCCCCAAGGCGTTAAGCTGCATTTACATCACAATTTAGGGGTACAGCAGCAGAAGAATTTGAAAACAGGCTGCTGCTGTATCCCCGCTGGACCCATGCAGAACCCCATTCATTTAATGAGCTGGACAGAGTCAGCTAGTGACGTGGGATGGCTCATTTTTGGACCATATCAGTCTTGTTGCCGGACTGAAAATCATGGTCTGATACAGTTCAAAAATAAGCCAAACCGAATCACTAGCTGACTCCATCTGGCTCATTAAAATGAATTGGTCCATCGGGGATATGGCAGCCATCAGAGAATATGAAGACCGGCTGCTGCCATATCCCTGCCGGACCCATTCATTAATCTAAGCTAGTGACTTACACACGTGATGTGAATGCAGCCTTAGGGTAGTTTCACTAGTAATCTCTTCAGGTGTGATTAGTTCATGTAGTTAAATGTAATATATTTTTAACAGATGATAAACTGATGCAAACTAACAGCTTTTTTTCCATGCTTAGTTAAAAAAAATGGAATGTTTGTACTAATTTGCATAACTTTTTTAATGAGATTTCATCTTTGATCCTGTTTTTTTTTTCTGAGCATGCTCATTTTTAACTCCTTGGGGACGAAGGGCGTATGCATAAGCCCTCGCGTCTCGTCACTTAAGGACGTAGGGCGTGTCCAAACGCCCTCGGCATTTCCGAGCACTGCCGCTCGCCGGGCGGTGATCGGACTGGGATATCTATCAGCAGGCATCCCGTGGCAATGCCTAGGGGGGTTCTGAGACCCCCCCCCCCCCATATCGGCAATCGCAGCAAATCGCAGGTCAATTCAGACCTGCGATTTGTTGCGATCTGGGCAAATCGGGTCACTGGTGACCCGATCTCCCGGAAAATAAGACTGATCGGAGCTGTCAGAGACAGCTCCGACCAGCCTAAAGGATAGGAGTGAGGTGGCAGTGTTGCCACCCCCTCCTATCCCCTGCCATTGGTCGGTCAGGCTGACCACCAATGGCAGGAGGGGGGCGGGGGGGTTTGAGTTAATTTCCCCCGCTCTGGCCACCGATCGGAAGTCGGTACAGAGCAGTCTTGCAACAGCTGGAGGCACAGGGGTTGGAATCACTGAGCTAGAGTCTGTTTTCTAACTCCCCACCAGTGTGCCTACAGCTGTTGTAAAACTACAACTCCCAGCATGTACAGTCTGTCAGTGCATTCTGGAAGTTGTCATTTTGCCACAGCTGAAGGTTTCAGGCACCCCCCCCCCCCCATGTGAATGTACAGGGTACATTCACACGGGCGGGTTTACAGTGGGTTTCCTTCAAGGAAACTTACTGTGAACCCCTGCCTGTGTGAATGTACCCTAAAAACACCACACTGACAAATAATAAAAAGTAAAACACTACACATACACCCCCTTACACGTGGCCCTCCCCCCCAATTAAAATGAAAAACGTCTCATACGGCAGTGTTTCCTAAACAGCGCCTCCAGCTGTTGCATAACCACAACTCCTAGTGTTGCCGGACAGCCATAGACTGTCCTGACAGGCTGGGAGTCTTGCAACAGCTGGTGGCACCCTGTTTGGGAAACACTGCTGTAGGGTTTTGGTGGAGACAAGCCCCGTCCTTGTAACCGGGTCCGCCCCTATTGCAAATTCCTTATTCAGGCCTCAAATGCACATGGTGCTCTCTCACTTCAGAGCCCTGTCATATTTCAAGGCAACAGTTTAGGGCCACATATGGGGTATCTCCGTACTCGGGAGAAATTGAGTTACAAATTTTGGGGGGATTTTTCTCCCATTACCCTTTGTAGTAATGGTAAATTTGGGGGAAAAAACTGCACTTTAGTGAATTTTTTTTTTTTCATTTACACATCCGAATTTAATGGAAAGTCGTCAAACACCTGTGGGGTGTTAAGGCTCACCAAACCCCTTGTTACGTGCCTTGAGGGGTGTTGTTTACAAAATAGTATGCCATGTGGTTTTTTTTGCTGTTCTGGCACCATAGGGGCTTCCTAAATGTGACATGCCCCCAAAAACCATTTCAGCAAAATTCACTCTCCAAAATACCATGGTCGCTCATTCCCTTCTGAGCCCTCTACTGCGCCCGCCCAACACTTGACATACACATATGAGGTATTTCCATACTCGAGAGAAATTGGGTTACAAATTTTGGGGGGCTTTTTCTCCTATTACCCCTTGTCAAATTTCAAAAACTGGGTCTACAAGAACATGCGAGTGTAAAAAATGAAGATTTTGAATTTTCTCCTTCACTCTGCTGCTATTCCTGTGAAACACCTAAAGGATTAACAAACTTACTGAATGTAATTTTGAATACTTTGAGGGGTGCAGTTTTTATAATGGGGTAATTTATGGGGTATTTCTAATTGGAAGGCCCTTCAAATCTACTTCAAAACTGAACTGGCCCCTGAAAAATTCCGATTTTGAAAATTTTGTGAAAAATTGGAAAATTGCTTCTGAACTTTTAAGCCCTCTGATATTTTCCAAAAGTAAAAACATGTCAACTTTATGATGGAAACCTAAAGTAGACATATTGTATTTGTAAATCAATATATCATTTATTTGGAATGTATGTTTTCCTTTCAAGCAGAGAGCTTCAAAGTTAGAAAAATGCTAAATTTTCAATTTTTTCATCAAATTTTGGAATTTTTCACCAAGAAATGATGCAAGCATCGAAAAAAAATTACCACTAACATAAAGTAGAATATGTCACGAAAAAACAGTCTCGGAATCAGAATGAAAAGTAAAAGCATCCCAGAGTTATTATTGCTTAAAGTGACAGTGGTCAGAATTGCAAAAAATGCTCCCGTCCTTAGGGTTATAATGGGCTCCGTCCCCAAGGAGTTAAAACCGGACATAACCGGATGCAAACAAAAGCCTTTCTGGTCACATCTGGCATCATAGACTGCAAAATTCCATTTGTAGTCCGTTTTTTGGCCATACAATAAAATAGCGCATGCCATAACTTTTGTTAAGTCAAAAAAAAAAGAACTGTTGCAAATGGAGCTGAAGCAAACTGTGATGAACTGATCACAAAAGTGACCTATTGACATCAAATGATCAGTTCATGTCATCTTTCCTGGATGACATGGACAGAACACAAAAACTGATGTAAAAGTAGCCAAAGGATGCTTTCACAAAAGCCCGATCAGGCTGCATAATTTGCCGTATCCCTTCCAGACCCCATTAATTTTAATAAGCCAGATGAAGTCAGCTAGTGACTCTGGTCGGATCATTTTTGAACCATATCAGTTTTTGTTGCCGGACTTGAACTGCAACAGGCATCAGTTTTCAGTCCAGCAACAAAAACTGATACGCTCCAAAAAATTAGCCAACCAGAGTCACTAACTGACTCTGTCTGGCTAATTGAAATGAATGAGGACAGTGCTGGTTCAGCAGAGATACAGCATCAGTCCGTACCTCATAAGCATTAAGTTGCATTACCATTACGACTTGGGCGTACTGCAGTCAGATTTAATGGGAGAATTTGAAAACTGGCTGCTGCCATATGGACCTGTGCCGAACCCCATTCATTTCAATGAATTGGTAAATTTTCAGTCCGATTTTGTTGCTGGACATAAAACCATGGTTTGCTGTGGTTTCAGAAGGATATCTTTATCAGGCAGACTGGCTCAGCCTGTAGGTACAGTGCACAACTCAGGCTTTCTCTCTGTCTCTCTCTGGCACATCTTGTCCCTACTCAATCTGATTGGTTTTGCCGTATCTGTTACTAGAGATAGATTTTCCCTATTAGTTGTGAAGTAAACCACAAATTGCAGGGAAGAAAAACTCCTAATGGCCAAGATTTAAAGTTCTTTTTTTATCTGGTAAGGATTCATTTTTCGTAAATGAAGTGATTCACATATAAAGTAGGCATCACATAGAGGTACGTTGTTAAAAATGTCAGAGCCCACTCTAATGTGTATGGCCAACTACAGATGTAAATGAAATTAAGAAGAAATGCTACATCCTGTTGCTGTCATTCCACCCTTTGTATGGTCTCTAGTGACCACAAGGGGTATGCTGGAACTGATCTTTACCACAGTTTATACATGCTTTCTTTTACATTGCAGACTTGTTGTTTTTTTGTTTACAAAAATGAGAAAATGATCAGGACATTTTGTCAACTCACATGATTACTGGTATCTGGATCAATAAGATTTTTTGTCTATTTAGTTCTGGTTCATATTCTGCATATTAAACTTTAACTGTTATCAGGTCCTGGGCACCTAAGGCTTTGCTTGGGTAAAATTTTTAGCCGCATAAACTTAATTCTTTGTGTTGTTTTCTTCACAATAAACCAAAAACCAAGGAAGGGATACACACATGAAGGAAGGGAGAGGAGCAAAGAGAAGAAAAAAAAAACAACCAAAGTATGCCCCACACAGAGGCAAAATTGTTCATAAAATCCAGTACGAAACACATATGTGTATAAATACAACTAAACATACTAGAGAAACTCCTCAGGGAGGGTAAGTCTATCCAAGCGGAGATACAAAAAAACAAAAAACACAAAAAGACAGGAGGGGCTCAAACTAATACAAGCGGGGTGCTACCCAGTGAAAAAACAACAATATGTCTAGACCAGAAAAAGCTATCATTGATAAATGGCAGCACACCCAATATAATTAATCGACAATGTTTATTAGTACAAAAAATATATATTAGAACATGCAATTGCACACAAAAAAGAGGTTAAAAGCAATAAAATCTCTGGCTATCTAAAGCTAGCACACAACTAGGGGAGGGGCCATGAACCCCCTCTCCTACCTGACAATCGTCCTCGATAATACAATAAACAACCTTGTGTCGTGTGTGTATTACTGTATCATTGCTTTCTGTATTACTGTTCTTTGTATATGATCCGCGGGCCCGACACAAGGTCGTTTATTGTATTATCGAGGAAGGGTGTCAGGTAGGAGAGGGGGTTCATGGCCCTTCCCCTAGTTGTGTGCTGGCTTTAGTTAGCCAGAGATTTTATTGCTTTTAACCTCTTTTTTGTGTGCAATTGCATGTTCTAATATATATTTTTTGTACTAATAAACATTGTCGATTAATTATATTGGGTGTGCTGCCGTTTATCAGTGATAGCTTTTTCTGGTCTAGACATATCCAAGCGGAGATGTCAAGAGAGTGAACCAGAGAGTAAGATAAAAAGGGGAATATTGTTTCCTAGTATCTACAAGACCACATTAATACAGAAATGTCAATAATAATATTGAAGAATACTAAACGGACACAAATCACAGAAAAACAGCTTGTTTCACATTGTTAGGTGTTTGGGGTATAAATAAATTCCGTATGCAATGAATATGACAAATTTCAGTGAGACACAAAAGGAGGGAATATATTTTCAATAAATGTGGAAAAACCAGTCTAGCTGCAAAAATAAATAAATAAAAAAACTGTAAATAGATTTAGAGACCGAATGCTCACTTTTTGAGAACATAATTTATTTGGTAAGTCCTGTACATGGGCCTGTATTTTTTTGGGATGACTGGCTGGCTAGTAGAGTGGCAGGTCATTCCCTTCCTGGCAAGGTTAGGTTTTCAGTTTGGGTCAAATCAACACAGGTACTGGAGGATGCTCATTTTTGGGTTTAAAAGGAAAAAATTATGTCACTCTCTCTCTGCTTAGAAGAAACTAACCCTCTCTGATGGGAGTTATACTCTGGAAGGCTGCAGTCTCAAAAAGCAGACTTTGTGACAAACTGCTGGTCGCCCATCTATGCAAAGCAAAACTTCCACTACTATTAATTTATTTATTTTAAACTGTAACCAGTAAATGATCCACTATACACTTTAAATGTTAGTTGCCAGGGTCTATGCAAGTGACACTAAATACACACTTGTAAAATTAAAAACCTGATGAACCGGCACATTTCAGGCTGATTGCGCTATTAAATAGAGACTTAAAATTATATGTATCAATTTTGGCCCATAGATGAAATAAAGTCTTTTTACATTTGATAAATAGTGATGAGCGGCATATGCCATATTCAAATTAACGATATTTCGCGAATATTTGGATGAATATTCGTCCTATATTTGCAAAATTTGCATATTCAATATATTCACGGTTATTCTCGCATGCGCATAAGCGCATAACTATCTACCTATCTATCTATATTATCTATCTATCCATCTATCTATCTTCTAATATTCTTTAGTGACAATATTCGTGAATATGAGGATATTCGTAAATATTTGCATATTCGCATATTCTCATATTTACAAAAATTTGCTCTACAGTCTAATACAGTAAATAGTTTAGGAGCCTTCTTTAGACCACAAGCTGGAAGCAGGGATGAGATCACTGTGGTGTGTTCTGTGGGAAAAAACAATTATGAATATTCGTAATTGCGAATATATATTGCTATATTCGCCATATTCGCGAATATGCAAAATTCACAATAAATATTCAATATGCGTACATTCGCGCTCAACACTATTGATAAACAATGATCAGGTGTGCGGGGACGTCAGATAACTAATGGGACCTGACGCATTTTGGACATTTAGTCCGTTATGAAGAGGCGAAGGATGCCTTCTCGGCATTTTAGAATAGATGCAAAAAAGGCATTTGATAGGGTGCATTGGAGCTATTTAGCTCAGGTCCTAAATAATTTTGGGATAGGTGGAGTATTTGGGAAAGGAGTATTGTCCTTATACTTGCACCCTGCAAAGATATCACCAAGTTAGAATTTTGGATCAACTGCAGCAATGGTGGCTAAATTATATTTCCAAGCAATGGGTAGAGATTGAAACCGAATTAGAGGATGTCCCTTAGTTCTCAAATGTTGCACTACCCGATGGTAGCAGCAATATCTCAAATTTGGAGGCTTCCCGTAGTTAAAGCTCTTCTTCCACTGACAATGGGTGATCTCCCTTTGGGAGTAATTCAATCCCAGTTACCTGGTTCTAATTACAGGGGGTGGAGGACCAGGGTCTAATGACCTATGGCAATATGATAAGAGGAGGAAAGCTTCTCACTTTTGAACAATTACAACAGAAGTATAATCTTCCTTCCGTAGACTTTTATAAGTTTTTGCAGATAAAGCACTTTATTAGTTCCCTGGACCTCCCAGTAGAGAGTCAGAGCTCTCCAATAAGACGTGCATATGTTGGGCCCAAAGCACTCACGAGAGGGATCTCTTAAATGTATCAAGCATTTTTGGTTGAAAACCAGCAATTGCCTTTTTGTTCCAGATGGGAGGCAGATTTGGGAACTTCTTTTTCTACTGAACAGTGGGCTAACACTTTTCACGCTTAACACTAAAATTTCTAACTGCGCATCCCACCTTGAAACTGACAGGAAATTATATTAAATTTACTCTGATGTGTCAAATAGCTGTTGGCGATGTAATTCACAGGTGAGGACATTGATACATGTGTGGTGGGAGTGTGACCAAATTCAAGCTTTGTGGAGGCAAGTCTACCTAGCCCTGTCTAACATAATAGGATGCATGTTTTCATGGGGGCCAGAAGTGGGCCTTTTAACTCCTTAATGATGTATATTTTTGTCCTGAGACGGCTCCTGCAATATAACGGTGACCCCAAGTCATATTTGGTCGTTCCTGGCAGCCATCAAAGGCCGGGACCCGCGGCTAATACCGGACATTACCGATTGCGGTGATGCCCAGTATTTAACCCTTAAGGGGGGCTATAACATTGCAAAAAAAGTCAGAATCACCCCCCTTTTCCCATTAAAAAAACCTGATGTAAATAAAAATAAATATAAACATATGTGGTATCGCTGCGTGCGTAAATGTCCAAACTATAAAAATATATTATTAATTATACCGCACGGTCAATAGCGTACACGAAAAAAAATTCCAAAGTCCAAAATAGCGTATTTTTGATCATTTTTTATACCAATAAACAATGAATAAAAAGCGATCAAAAAGTCCAGTCAAAACAAAAATGTTTACGATAAAAACTTCAGATTAGAACAAAATAAAACCTATAAGTAGGGTATCAATTTAACCGTATGCACCTACAGAATAATGATAAGGTTTCATTTTTACAGAAAAATGCACTGCCTAAAAACGGAACCCCCAAAAGAGTTAGAGAATGGCATTTTTTTTCTTCAATTTTGTTGAACAATGATTTTTTTTTTCCCGTTTTGCCGTGGATTTTTGGGTAAAATGACTAATGTCACTGCAAAGTAGAATTGGTGGTGCAAAAAATAAGCCATAATATGGATTTTTGGAAAATTGAAAAGGTTATGATTTTTAAAAGGTAAGGAGGAAAAAACTAAAATGCAAAAACTGAAAAACGCTGAGTCCTTAAGGGGTTAAATCTACACTTGAAAGATTTGCCATCACCAGCTATAACGATGATAGCTCATTGCTTGACAGTAACCAGACATAAAATAGAGGGGAAATGGAAATGCACAGAGATACTGGATCTTATTGCTGTAATTAATTCAGTCCACCATAATTGTATTATGGAATGGTTCATAGCATCCAAAAGAGATAGGCCTGCCCACTTTACATGGGCATGGTCAAAGTGGTTGGAATTTAAACCACTGGTTAGGTAAGCCTTGAGTTAGCAGCTACTGATGAAATAAAGTAGGAGTATAAACAAGTAGTGGCCATGACTAAGAGCAACAGCTTGAAACGCGTCGGCGTTTCCCTTCCATTTTAGTGACATGTCACTTACCACTCCGTGGTAAATCTTTTTTCATATTTATGTGCAAGATTAAAAGTTAAGTTTTACTGGATTTTTTCTACCGAGAGCTGGACACCCCTTTCTACTACTTTATACAGTATAAATAAGTGTTTGAATCTCCCCTCCCCGCGTCCCCTCCCTTATCCCTTATCTCCACCCCCTTCCCGTATTCCTCTCTCTTCTCGCTTTCTCTTCTTTTTTTCCCCAATTCTTTATATTTAGTATTTTCATTTTTATTCTCCTCTTGTTTTGTTTATTTTTAATGTCTTGGGACCAATGGAGATGCTAATTGTTTAAAGGGTGTGGATGATGCTACTTGGAGACACAACAAAGTTTGTATCCCCTTCTTTTCCTTTTTTATCTACTTTAAAGTTATATAAGTTGTACATGTTGTAATATTTCAAATTTAAATAAAGAGGTCATTTTTTTTTTTGAAATCACCAGCATTACAACTCTTAACATGAATTGAAGTATTCATGCTTCCTTCTCTGTATGCCTATTTTTTTTTTTTTACAATTTGTTTTATATTATTTTACTATCAAGTGTAGGAGTCACTATCAATAGCCAGAATATTTAAGAAAACAATTGCTTCTAGGCTATTTTTTATAGAAAAAAATAGGACATTGACATATAAATATTCCATTCTCATCACAACATGTGTGCTCTCCACCAGGGGTCTGGAATATTAACAGTCTGTTTCAAACTATATTAAATTCTGTCACGGTAACTAAAACTTTCACACATATAACAGAACACTATTTCATATAGGAAGAATTTGTATTTTATACATTTCTTTTATACTTGATAAAACATTTCAGCGACTCACTAAAAACCAATCCAAGACACAAAAAAAGATTAATAATATCTGAAAGCAATTTGGGGTCCCCACTGGGATTTTTATTCTTGTCCCAGTCCTCACTTCATTTCTTTCAACAACAAAGTCCACCATAAGAACTATACATGCTGTATACTGCCATACTCACTCCTTTGATTCAAAGGAGTCATCAGATATGGCTGATTTCTGAAGACAGTTCTGAATGAGAAGGCTTCATTCGCCCCCAGTGACAACCATCATCAGGAGGTATTTCTGGTGCTGACACCAGAGTCCTAAAAAATTTCAGATACTGAACACGGTGCCTTTGATTTGTAGACCAACTGCTGAGATTTCACATTACAAAAGACAGTGGATAAGGAGGATGGAAAACACAAATGGACCTAGCAAAGGGAACAGAGCTAAGACCTCAGAGATTATAAATGAGCACCACAGGGATAAAATACAGTAAAAGCAAGGGGTTCTGAATTGAACATCACAAGCAAATAGGGAATTAGTAAAATGATATACACACTATGCCACTTGGAACACTTAAAATTTTTTAAAAATAAACATTATGTGTCAAGAGGCTCTTTTACCAGCAAAAAAAAAAAAACATTAGAAGTATTAGGTCTAACCCATTACTGTGAATACTGCATAGACATGATCAATGACTGGTCACATTTACATACTGATAAGGTTATTTTGACATGTGACATGTTGGTGAAATGCTCTACAATATTTCCTTTGCCTGGGAAGTATGTAAACCCTTTTTGCTAAAGAGATCAAAAAATCTTTGGTAAAGACAGAGAGGTGAAATTGAGTTTTAATAATGTTAATAGTTTTGTTCTACAGATAATAGAAAAATAGAGTAGACAAACCAAAAAGAAAAACCAGAGTCACTCCAATATATAATTTTTTATTGTATGTCATGTAAAATTATATATATGTATATATATATATACATATATATATATATATATATATATATATACATTATGAACATATACATATTTTTAAATATGAGAAATTCATGCATCAAAAATGGCATCATCGGAATATCTTACATTACAGGTAACATGAGTAACTAATAAGTATACACACCAAGTGCACATGGACAAAAGGATGAGCCTAGTTGGAGTATGGTAACTTTAAGAGAGCTAAAACAAAGCATTTCTATATGTATACAGTATCATGGGCCATAATCCGGAAAGATCATATAAACAAGGAAACAGTACAGTGTACAAACATACTTAGGTAGTGCTGTAATGAGCCATGGGAGACCCCGGGTGCTGCTTCTTCCACATGTGTTCCAGTGCTCTGATCTTCTTCTGAGAGATAATAGAGATGATATAGAGCAGCCTAGTTGAATGCTGTTACTTGTAGGAAAAGAAAGGAATAACATGTT
Organism: Hyla sarda; assembly: GCF_029499605.1. NCBI lineage: Eukaryota > Metazoa > Chordata > Amphibia > Anura > Hylidae > Hyla > Hyla sarda. The sequence goes on along the minus strand of NC_079189.1, from coordinate 114,086,013 downwards.
ATTTACAGAACTCTAGTAGTGGGGGAATCATAAATTGCTATTCCAGCACTGATGAAATTATTGGAAATCCCAAAGTGTTCTAGTGCTTGTTACATAAATAACCAATCTGTACGGTCAAAAAGCCTTCTCATATCAGTGTCAGTGTTGTTTTCAGTATATTGCATCAGATAAAAAAAAATGTTTTAAATCAACTGGTGCCAGAAAATTAAACAGATTTGTAAATTACTTATATTTAAAAATCTTAATCTTTCCAGTACTTATCAGCTGCTGTATGCTCCACAGGAAGTTATTTTCTTTTTGAATTTCCTTTCTGTCTGACCACAGTGCTCCCTACTGGCACCTCTGTCCATTTTAGGAACTGTCCAGAGTATGAGAGGTTTGCTATGGGGATTTGCTCCTACTCTGGACAGTTCCTAAAAGGGATGGAGGTGTCAGCACAGAGCAATTGTACACAAAAATGGACAAGTATAACCTGGAAAACAATTTGTTAAGTACACATATGTAGTATAGTGACACGGCACTTACATATAACCCAGGTACTAGTAATGGCTGTATGTATGTATGTGAACTCCAAACATGAATAGCAAACATCAAAAAGAAAAATTGAGTCACTTTTAAAGTGTACATAATTTTTATTAATTCCGTAGAATGTACACACATGAACAGTATAAAAATTGTTCCAATAAAAAGAAAAGAAGCAATGCAACTCACCAGTATTGTTGTGCAGGGACTTAGTTTATTTCATACTTCCATGAAAATAAAATAACAGACAGGGGAGTGGTGCTATCCCAGTCTCTGCCATCTGCTGCTACACTTTGGTATACCTTTATATTGGTCTGTATCTCTACAATGTTTTTTCTTCTGTTTACATGCACACTGTACTTTACCCTGTATGTAGCATCCTTGCTCTCACTATGAGATTTATACCCCTTACATGCTGCTAACTATCTGAATTGTGCAATTATAGTATGCTAGTTTACCTTATTATCCCTTATCTTATTGTAGAAGATCCAGTAAATAATATACTATATGTACCTCAGCCTCTTTTGTGCAGAGCCGGTGATACCACCTTTTTAGCCGTATTCCTCTTTGAGATTACAATTTTTATACTTTTCATGTATGTCCATTCTACGGAATTAATAAAAATTATGTACGCTTTATAAGTGACTCAGTTTTTCTTTTTGGTGTAGCTCTGTAGTAGATTTTTACTTGCGCACGTGCAACTTTTCTATACATCCTGCGACTTTTAGATTTTCGCTTTTTCCAAAGCACATTTCTGAAATATGCTCACTTAGCATTATTTTTTTTACTTTGAAGTGGTCATGTATTTATCAAATGCGATAGTTATTATTATTCTTATTTATGAAGAAAATAAGTTGTATCCCCATTTAAATGTCGTGTGTGTATTCCAGGTCCAACCTGGCTTACAGAAAATGCATACGTCTGCAGAAAAGGACATTAACACCCACTTCAACAACTGTTCTTGTTCTGCATCATGAAACAAAGCTACTACATTAATGTTAATGTTAATTATAGAAAAAAAATTATATAACTATTAACTATTAATTTTAAGGTTGAAACTGCACCTTGTTAATTTTATGACACGTACATGCTGGCGTACCTACAAAATGTTATAATTAATGTTGTGTTAAAATAGGATAAGGCACAAAATAATTGTGTAAGAATGTTTACAGACTGCGTAAATAACCCATATGTGCCACTAAAAATTTTACTTAAAAAAGAAACATCCATTTATTTTTTTGTGGGTTCACTATTGTTTATGTGCCAGTTGGTGCTGCACTGTCTTCCTCCCTGACCCGATGCGGTAAGCCCCCCCGTCACTCTCTAGCAACGCTACTTTTAATTAAGAGTAGATAAAGAACTTTGGCTATGTAAATAAGGGAAAAATGTTGTGCTTTGAAAAATGCTTTTGTAAGTGGTTTTCCCGGGTTTTGCTTACTTGTGATTTATTTATCAATGTCGTGCGACTATTTTATACAAAGGTGGCATGTAAGCAAAAGTAAGTTAAAGAAAAATGATCATATAAAAGCCATACCTTTGAAAATAATGATAAATCCCCTTCAAAATGTTTTCCAGTGAAGTACCCCTTTAAGTCTACTCTGCCTTCATAAAACAAATCTCACCTTTTGGATGTCCACCTACAGAGAATTGATGAATCACTTTTTTTTTTTTTTGTTGCTGTTTTTTTAACTGGTCATTTCACACTGCACATTTTCGGATATGTTGAATTAAGAAGAAGAGTAAGGGTAGACATATCTGTATCAAAAAAAGAGACAAAGCCTGCCATCATGAGTGCAGCAGTATACTGTGGTCACTTGCCTAGAATCTCTTGGCCCACCCAATGTACAATGGGCAATTATGCACACAGTACTATGTGCATTAACCCCTTAAGGACACAGCCCATTTGGGCCTTAAGGCTGCAGAAAATTTTATTTTTACGTTTTCATTTTTTCCTCCTCGCCTTCAAAAAATCATAACTCTTTTATATTTTCATCCACAGACTAGTATGAGGGCTTGTTTTTTGCAAGACCAGTTGTCCGTTGTAATGCTATCACTCACTTTACCATAAAATGTATGGCGCAACCAAAAAAATACTATTTGTGTAGGGAAATTAAAAAGAAAACCACAATTTTGTAAATTTTGGAAAGTTTCGTTTTCACGACATACAATTTATGGTAAAATTGACATGTGTTCTTTATTCTTTGGGTCAATACGATTAAAATGATACCTGTGATAAAATGCTTTTCTATTACTGTTGCGCTTAAAAAAAATCACAAACTTTTTAACCAAATTAGTACGTTTAAGATCCCCCTATTTTGAAGACCTATAACTTTTTTCATTTTTCCGTATAAGCAGCGGTATGAGGGCTTATTTTTTGCGCCGTGATCTGTACTTTTTATTGATACCATATTTGCTTATATAAAACTTTTAATACATTTTTTATAAATTTTTTTGGAATAAAATGTTATAAAAAAGCAGCTATTTTGGACTTTTTTTTTTTACGTTCACGCCGTTCACTGTACGGTATCATTAACATTTTATTTTAATAGTTCAGATATTTACGCACACGGAGATACCAAATATGTATATAAAATATTTTTTTAACACTTTTTGGGGGTGAAATAGGGAAAATGGGGCAATTTACGTTTTTATTGGGGGAGGGGGTTTTTCATATTTTTTTACTTTATTTTTTTACTTTTATTTTTACACTTTAATAGTCCCCATAGGGGACTATTTAAAGCAATCACTCAATTGCTAATCCTGTTCAGTGCTATGTATAGGACACAGCACTGATCAGGGTTATTGGCCATCTTCTGCTCTGGTCTGCGGGAAGGCAGATCAGAGCAGAAGACTCCCGGAAGACAGTGGAGGCAGGTGAGGGGGAAGCGCTGCAGGCGATCCGATCATCCAATTAAGTGACCGCTTTGCTGCAGATGCCGTGATCGGTATTGATCACGGCATCTGAGGGGTTAATGGCGGACATACGCGGGATCGCCATTACCATTACCATTTACGTCCTTCGTTGTTAAGGGGTTAATGCTCACTAGAGTACTCAATTATGCAGTGCACTTTATGTTATAAATGACATGTTTTATTTATTTGGTAGGTCAAAACAATTTATATAGGTTTTGTTTTATTTTTCTTCTTTTTTTTTTTCTTTTTTTGAAGAATGCTCAAAATTTGCCTATTGTGACACCTATAAAATTTCATTTTTCCATTTTGAGGGCTATATGAGGACTCTGTATTTGCTGTTTGGGGAATCAACTATTAGTGTTTCTGTTAGTTTTGCAGGCAAATTGTTTCACATTCTGTACAATGTGCAAAAGTTGTGGCTTAGTTTAACCTAAAATGTAGAATCAGGTTAAGGTCAAGACAGAGTACTTTTGAGGTTATGAGGTTAATGAAGAACTTGCACTGTGTTATCATTTATTCAATTGATGAGTTAAATCATTTTAACAGCAATGGCATGAAGCAGAAAAGTCTCATAAAGTATTTATTGACCATTGCTATATTACTTTTGCCATCAATGAGCTTTAAAAGAGAGAGATTTTGGATACAACTTCAGCCATCTCCCTTTTTGAGTCTTTTGATATATAACAAAGGCTACAGCTTTTACCTTTAATAATTCAGGTATACTATAACTGTTGAATGGATTTCTGTCAGCTCTGTACAAAGTACTCCACTGACCATACCTAGCCAAACTATATTAACACTTCCGGCCATTCCAACACTTAGGCAGCTGGCCTTTACTATGCATATTAAAACATCAGAGAGGCAGTGCCTTCCCCAAGTGGCATACCCCTTTTCTGCCCTGCTTATCCTGATTGATGTCCAGGGCACCAGAGTTTGGATTTCTTGGATAGTGGGTGGTTGATTTTTGGGCATGATAATGCATATGGGTATGTATGTGAATGCTTGTCAGACTGAGTGTTGGTTGGTTATTTCTGGGGACAGATAGACTAGAAGCAGGGAACTCAGCAGTGAGGTTGACATTGAGAACATGTGAGATAACTTATTAGAATAGTCAAATAACATTATAAGTGGACTCTTCAACAAATGATTTTAAATATATGAGAAAAGGGGTTGTGTGTGTCGGGGGGGCACATAAAGTTTGTTGTTGGGGGCAAGCAAGCTGAATTAAGTCAGCTCATGAAGAAGCTGCACTTCACCGCAATTTTGTTAACAGGACTGGCCTTTGCTGACTTGAAAGCTCTTTGACCTTATGATGTCTTTACATGATTTTATTGTGATTATCCTTTACTTGGCCAGTGAGAATTGTATGATTTTCTTTATGCTTGATGTACCACTTTACTTTTTTGTTGGTATGTTGCTTTGATAAAAATGTAATTAAAATAATTTTAAAAGAAAGAAGACTATACTCAAAGGTAAATTTAACCCATCGTTGAAGGTGAATTGCTTTTAGAAAAAAGAGGTCACATCTGGGACAACAAGTCCACCAGAGCACTTATTCTGAAACAAAAGGTGATGAGGCAATCTTGGACACCTTTGGGACCAGAGGAAATTGAAGAAGAGTTTCTTTCATGCTAAGAAATAGAGATGAGACAATCAAATATGACGAATCCAAATTTGTTAAGAATTTCATGACAAAAATTGATTGGCAATGAATGAGAATATCGCTGTGATTCTATTGCCCAAAACACTTAATTAAACTCCATTTAATGCGGCCCAGGCTCCAGGGCATCTAAAATGGCGGATGAATATGTGAGGACATGGGGCAAGGAATCCTGGGAAGGCGAGAACAAGGGTAGGGGGGATGACCCTGAATCACATGCAGGATCAGCAGCCAGCCACCCCTGTTATGTCACAGCCCTATGTAATCGGCAGCCATATTCCGGCTAGTCGCTTCATCCTTACAATGCAGAGATATAGGATAGACAGCGCTTTGTGTGTTAGACAGAAAAGCTTTTTCCAGCAGCATTTCACCTCCTAGTCACATCAGCATTCTGGTGGACAGAGAGCAGTGAGTTTTTCACAGAAAATAATTTTTCACTGCAGCAATTAACTTCCCAGTCACTTTCTACAGCATTGTATTACAGCATTGTGTGTTGCCTCATATGTTTGAACAAACTGGCTCAGCTGGAGAAACCTTAGCCGAGGAGGAGGAATACGTTTTTAGCGCAACTCTGTGTCTTTTTTCCACAACAAATGGTCTGCTGGTTATACTAGTCTGTAGATGGTATAATACGCACCCAGCTGTCCATTCCTAACAGTCTTTGAGACAGTACAATTTTGGGTTTAGTACACAGCAACTGTGTGCTGCAACACTGTTGTGTACTACTGGTGGTGTGCACAAATAAGTGTTTTAAGCGTACTGTAGCGCATTTTTCTGCCCTCATAAGTGCATACCACGTACCTACATGTAAGTAGTGTACTATTTTGTACCTGTTAATCTGTCAAGGGCCTAGATACTGTGAAAGTCCAGACAAAAGTAACGACTGGCTGGTGTTTTACTCCAATACTTTTTTAAGTGTGCTGTGTCGCATTTTTCTACCCTCATAAGTGCATACTACATACCTATAAGTGGTGTAGTATTTTATACCTATTAAACCCTCAATGGTCTAGATATTGTGAAAGGCCAGCTAAAAGTACACACCTGCTGCTGTTCTAGATAAATACTGTTTTAAGCGTAGTGAAGCGTATTGTACTCCCCGCATATACACACTAAGTATGTCAGGCAGCAAAGTGCCAGGACATTCACAATAGAGTGGAAGAGGCCTAAATTCATCAGATGCAGGCAAAGGTCACAGCAGAGGCCTAAATTCATCAGGCGCAGGCAGAAGTCACAGCAGAGTAGGGGCATGTGGCAGCAGGAGTCACAGTGAGAGGTCTGAGTTCCTGGTGTCAGCTAGCAGTCATGTCTCGATTAGCATCCCAGCAGCCTTGATTGATTGGTTCACTCGGTCATCCACTTCATCCAAGTGACATCCGACACCCCCAGTCAACAGTCGGTGGGTTCTTCAGACTCACCCTCAGTTGGCATGGCCTTCATTCTGCTGCTGCCACCTCCAGGCTCTGTCATTGTGCTGTTCTATGGTCTCCTCATGCTGATGCTGCCACCTCCAAGCTCTCTCCTTGTGCTGCTATATGGTCTCCTCATGCTGATGCTGCCACCTCCAGGCTCTCTCATTGTGCTGCTCTATGGTCTCTTCATGCAGATGCTACTTCATCCAAGTGACATCCGACACCCCCAGTCAACAGTCGGTTGGTTCTTCAGACTCAACCCTCAGTTGGCATGGCCTTCATTCTACTGCTGCCACCTCCAGGCTCTGTCATTGTGCTGTTCTATGGTCTCCTCATGCTGATGCTGCCACCTCCAGGCTCTTTCATTTTGCTGCTCGATGGTCTCCTCATGTTGATGCTACCACCTCCAGACTCTCTCATTGTGCTGCCCTACATACTGCAAAACATAATTAAGGTGCTGGTCCCCAGTTACAGAAATCCCTCTGCATTAGACCACAAGTAAGTATTGAGGCTATGCATTAGTTCAAACTTAACTTTTCCTAGGACAAAATATATGGACCCAATTTTTTTTTTTAAATCTAACAAAAGGAAAGGTGTGCAAAAAACACCATGTGCCACCTACACTACCAAGTATTAATGTGATGCAAAGACCTCTAAAAGGTGGAAAGGAACAACGTATGGTCCATTGTAACAGGTGTGGGTAAAACCTTCCCCTGTAAGGCCCTACTATTGCACTATTAATTCCCTTCCTGGTAAGTGTTACACGTCTTAAAAGAGCAGCCCCATACAGGAACCTCTCCCTATTTCCAACTAAAAACCCTGGGAAATGGCAGTGTTTTTAGGTGGTAATAGGAAGAGGGTCCTGTGTGGGCCCACTTTTTTTTAGGACAAGTAACACTTGCCAAGAAGGGAATTAATAGTGTGAGAGTGGGAAGTTTTTACCTCCATCGGTTACAATGGACCATACGTTGTTCCCTTCCACCTTTTAGAGGTCTTTGCATCGCATCAATACTTGGTGGTATAGGTGGCACATGGTGTTTTTTGCACATCTTTACTTTTGTTAGATTTAAAAAAAAAAAAATTGGGTCCATATGATTTATCCTAAGAATAATGTTAAAAGTTAAGTTTTACGTAATGCATATCCTCAATACTTACTTGTGCACACCAACACTTTGACAAAAAAGACCGTTTTCTTCTGCCTACCTGTCTACCTGTCTACTATTCTGATCCTGCCTCCCGTCTGATGCCACACATCTGATGACAAGTTCTCCTTCTTTCACCCCTTCATGCCGCTTCCGCCTCCACGTTCCAGGCTGTTGGTCCTGCGACAGTGTGCGACTCCGCCTCCTCATCCTCCACTGTGTCCCATAGTCACTCCAAGGAGAGCTCATCTGTCCACAAAAATGTTGAGAGACTGACCTTTGTGAAGATGAATCAGGCATGGACCAGCCAGGATTTCCACCCCCCAATGCCTGATGCATCAAAGTAGACTGACACTAACACTTCACAAAAATGGATAGTGCCATTCAGATTTAAGGCGCTGCTCTCCAGTTACAAACATTCCTCCACATCAGACCTTTTTTCACCCACCTTCATCACCGGGCAGCAGCCTTACCAGATGATAAAGTAATATTCAGAATGTCTGATTTTTGTATAAATAACCTTGAATTTCGATAAAGATTTAAAATTTTCAAGACAGTCTTGAATAATTGGTAGAGTCCAAATTAGATTAGCGATCATAATCAAAAGATCATCTGCAACGACTGCTGCCAAGCGTAAAGTGGACCCCATCCGCTGTCCATGCATGGACTTATTTTGGGCTTGGAGTTAATTTTCCAATAAAATAATTAAAAGGGAGGTGGAGAGGGGCAACCTTGACACATTCCATTACCAATAGTGAAGGATTGGAAGAGGGTTCTGTTTACCTTAACTTGCCACTAGGTGTAGATCACAGTGTAAATATCACTATTTTTTTGTAACTGTACAGAATTATGCCAGAATAGTATTTATCAGTGTTATCAGCACTCCATTACTACAGGCTTCTGAGGCTGCCTACAATAAGGGATGCCAACCACAAGAGCCAGAGCCAGGTAGGGTCCCTCTGCCCATCCTCTCAGCTGATCGGTACTACATATTTTGGTTGTGGTGGTCTGATCAGCTCCATGAGCCAGCTGAAAATATAAATGTTCTTACTAAATTTAGTTTTGTCTGCACAGGGCATGCAAAGATCGATAGCAGAAAGGTACATTTGTGTCCTTTTTATATGAATGGAGTTAATTAATGTTAATCTATAAGATATTTGTATAAAAATATCTTGGGCCGGAAGGCCCAAGCTGACATTCTGTCCTAGGGCCCAGGAGCCTCTAGTTACACCCCTAGTTGAATTTCTTTTTTTTTAGATGTATAAGTCATCAGACGTCTCTGATGTCTAAGCATAGGCCTACTTTTCAACTTGAAGGGCAACAGTTCTTGTGCTTGCATCTAATAATGCTGACTCTGCATTCCTCATTGATGCTAAGACCCTAGCCTTTCAACACTTTCCAAAGCTTCTCCAATTAGTCTACATTCACATGCACTTATATATTTGCTGCTGGGACAGCTCGCTTCAGTAACACGATAAAGCGCCACTATGCACAAGTCTACATTTGTACAAAAGAATAACAGGAAAACATCTAAAGTGACAAGCAACTATTTAAAAAAAAACATATCTCTGGACGGTCCATCTCCCTTACATATAAAACTGCTAAAATAGGTATTTAGAGTAATCTGCGATGCAACTGCATATTAAATAATATGGCATGATCGCATCTGAGCCTTTTAGAAATTCTCACTATATGTTAATATGAGTGCCAGTAAATTTTCAGTAATTTATTGTTGTCTTTTAACTGCTTGACTGCTTGTATGCTTTCATATTTGATCAGGACTATGAAACATATTTGCTATTTGGAATAATGTCTTAGACAGAATAAAAAATGGCCAAAAAAGAAAGTTGCAACAGCACTCTAGGTCAAAAAATGGAGGCTCTTAGCGCACATTTTGATCAAAAAGTGCGCTAAGAGCCTCCATTTTTTGACCTAGAGTGCTGTTTCAACTTTCTTTTTTGTACATTTTGTATTTGCCACAGCAGCGGGCACCTGTGTATTAGGTTGTTGTGCTGGCTATTTTTCCTTTTGTTTTTACTTTGTAAGAATTAAAAATGGCATCAATAGTTACTGAAATTCTCTCAGTTCCCCAGGATAGATTCAGATCAGTGGCATTACTGATAAAGCAAATATCTTAATAATTATTATATCTGAGGAGACTTTAATTCATGTAATTCCCTTTTACTTTCTACAAAAACATAGCTAAACTGGGGACAGTGACCCGAGCGGCAAATCCTTAATGAAGAAGGGCGGAATTATTTTACAACATAGCTCTGCCAGTAGGATATTAAACTCTCAGCTCTGTGCAATTGTGTAATAATATTGACAAATATTGTAGGTTTGTCATATACACAGAGTAAAAACCTTTCTGTTGTCTACAAGCAAAACCACTGGGGTTAAATGACAGTGCTCTCCTGGCTATTTGTCTGTCAAAGAGAGTTGTAAATTGCTGCCTGTCTCAAGAATAGTGTTTAGACACATTTTGAGATTAATGGTTTTGCATAGACTCTTTGGACTCCAAGTGGTTTTCATATAAACTCCATCAAAAAAAGCTTTCTAATCCAATTTAAAATATATGTTGTGTGGTAGTTCACATAATGTGCATCTAGAGTTCTCCAGGGTATTTAGTTTAGTTTAGACTAAATTGTATGAAAAATGAAAAATGTGTTATTCTCCATTGGGCACCAGTGATTTCTTGCATGAAGCCACTGACTGTGTATATTGTTGTAAAATTGCGTAACTGTATGTTTTAAATTAACCCCTAAAGGTTTGGCCTCTATGGGTCCTCCTTCTGGTCCTCCCTGCAGTTGTGCTAGCAGATTGTCTCCTGCAGAGGTCGGGCAGAGACAAAAATTAGGAAATGCAGGGGGGACCTCAGCTCAGCACAGTTTAAAGAGTGTATTTACCTGATGTCTGAGAAACTGTCAAACATCAATTAACCCAGCTGCAGCCCGCAATTAACGGATGTTATGTATAAAAGCATGTTATTCATTTATGTTTGCAAACGATTGAGAAAGGCTGCATTAGCCGAAACGTGTCTTGTTACTTGTATAATACATGCTGTATTATAAATAAATCCTTTTACTTGCATCAAAGTCGCTGGTGCCGGGATTTCTTCTTTTTCCATAGAGTGTATAGAGCTGAATATTTCAACCTTCTTTCCCTTTGAACTGAACTAGAATGAAGAGAAGGGTTCCCCAACCATGGTTCCTCCAGCTTTTGCAAAACTACAACTCCAAGCAAGCCTGGACAGCCAAAGCCTGGGAGTTGGAGTTTTGCAACAGCTGGAGGCACATTAGTTGGGAAACACTGCTGTAGAGTCATGATGCCTTCAGTGCATAGTGCTAAATATTGTGCTAGATATTTCTGCTTTCTTTTGCAGCTACTGGGTAGGCCCGTCACTACAGGACATGCAAACCAGAGTCAGTGCTTGTTGCGCTGTCCTGCTGCCCCTATCCCAGTTCGACAGCTTGCCCTGTCGGCTGGCCTGGCCGGCAGTTCGAGAACCTGGAGCGGGAGGCAGAGACTAAAACCGCTCAGCCTCCGGCTCCTATTTTTGTGCCCGCCTCGGCTCACCTGTAGACTAGGCTGTAGTTGCGGGAACTCAGGATGTCCCCGCCCCCAGTGCCGTACAGCTACGTGCGTGTTGAATTGGCCTTGTATTGACGTTCGCTCACATCACGCTCCCAGAATTCAAGGGCTGGCGTTACTACATCCTGATTCCAGCCCCCAGATTAACTCCTGCCCCCCAGTAGGCATGTAGTACCCCCAGATTAACCCCCCAGTAGGCAGGTAGTAACCCAGATAACCCCCCCCAGTAGGAAGGTAGTACCCCCAGATTAACCCCCCCAGTAGGCAGGTAGAACCCCCAGATTAACCCCCTCCTGGGTACTGGGGGTACTACCTGCCTACTGAGGGGAGGGGATTAATCTGGGGGTACTACATAACATGCCTACTGGGGAGAGGGGGTTAATATGGGGGTACTACCTGCCTACTGGGGGGAGGGGGTTAATCTGGGGGTACTACATGCCTACCTACTGGGGTGGAGGGTTTAATCTGGGAGTACTACCTGCCTACTGACGGGGTCTAATCTGGGGATACTACCTGCCTACTGGGGAAGGGGGTATATACCTTTATATGGTCCTGTATAGGTAAGGTGAGGAGGGGGTGGAGGGGGGCCTCCATATCTATTTTGCTTGGGGTCCCCAAATTCCTTCAAACAGCCCTGCTGCTGGGCAGAGCTAACACATTGTTGAGTTCAGTTAGAGATTAGAGCTGAGGTTGGTGTGTGTGGACTCTCATCTGTGTGTAGAAGAGAGAGGGCTGAAGTTCTCCGCAGCAGGGCTTCAGATGACTACACACCTTCCAGGGAATGTCCCTTCCCAGTCCATGGAGCTGACTGAGACTGAGCAGCATATACAGCACAATATCAAGGTAGAAAACAAAATAATATAATAAAAGTAAATACAGGGAGTGGTCTATTTTGATGTTGAGAGTGAACTGGGAGGATTAAAAAATGTATCAAGATCATTAGAGGTACTCTTTACAGCTGTCACGCCCCCTCCCATAGGCTTGCATTGAGGGGGTGGAGCGTGACGTCACACGGGGGTGGATCCGTGACTTCACAGAACTCCGCCCTGTGATCAGCAGTCATCAGACCTGAAGCGAATATGCTCCGGGGGCTGATGGTAACGGGGTGCTGCATGAAAGATCAGGGGGGTCCCCAGCGGCGGGATAAGATAGGGAAAAAGATGTCTTAGCGCCGGAGTACCCCTTTAAATGGGAGAGCACTTGGGACAACTGACGTGGAAAAGGACTTAGGAGTCTTAGTTAATAGTAAATTTAGCTGTAGTGATCAGTGTCGGGCAGCTGCTGCCAAGGCAGATAAAACATGGGGTGCATCAATAGGGGCATAGATGCCCATGACAAGGAAATAATTCTTCCGCTGTACAAACCACTAGTCAGACCACACATAGAATACTGTGTACAGTACTGGGCACCAGTGTACAAGAAAGATATAGTGGAGCTGGAGAGGGTTCAAAGATGGGCAACCAGAGTAATACGGGGAATGGGAGGACTACAGTACCCAGAAAGATTATCAGAATTAGGGTTATTTAGTTTAGAGAAAAGAAGGTTTAGGGGAGACTTAATAACAATGTATAAATATATCAGGAGAATGTACAGAGATCTCTCCCATGATCTATTTATACCCAGGACTGTGGGGGAGATTTATCATTGCTTTTAGAGCATTTCTTTTTGTCTATGTTCAGGCGCAGTTCAGGCGCAAGCAGCATATTTTGAGACTTTTATGCGCCTTTTGATATAGACAGTTATACTCTTTGATATAGACAGTTATACTGCCTACCCGTAGAACTTTTTCTTTATGATCATGCAGTCTTCACGTATTTATCATTTGCGACTTTTGTCAAAAGTCGCTATTTTGTGTGCAAAGGTACATTTTTAGGCACAAAGCTACACCACCTACCAGTAGGCATGAGAATAATTTCAACCTTCCACAATTCAACCTTTAACCCCTTCCCACAGAATCCCGTCTATAGACGGTGAATTGCACAGGTCCTTTGTGCATTCCGCTGTCTATAGATGGCATTCAGTTCGATGTGCGGCATTGCAGGGGTTAACTGGCAGACTGTTACCAGTCCGATAGCCGATAACTTATACCGATATTCCGGTATAAGTTATCGGCTATTTTGCTGGAAATTTGGCTGGATGCATTTTTGGAGAGTAATAACATTGCTGGTTATGGATACTAGATTTATAAGGACAGAACATTGATCCAGGGATTTATTCTGACTGCCATATTTGAGTCGGGAAGGAATTTTTACCTCAAGTATGAGAGTTTTTTGCCTTCCTCTGGATCAACTCAGTAGGGACTCATTAGGGATATAGGTTGAACTTGATGGACTCTGGTCTTTTTTCAACCTTATGAACTATGTTACTATTAATGATCAGTGAAAACTTTTTTTTTTTAAAGTACCTGTAACCAAATAAAACTTTTAATATAGTGTTGCCTGTGTAATTAGCAGACACTTTCCCATTCACTTGCTTTTAAAATTATCAACATAAATATGTTTAAAATGTAATAGAAAAAACGGCCACACGGTGGCTCTGTTCTGTTGCCTACCACAATTATTAATGTGAGTTTGGTCTCCTCCTGGCCTGGCAGGAGACCAAATTCAAGAAGTGTTTCTCTGCACTGAGCTTGATTGACAGCTGCACAGAGCCTCACTGAAAGCTGCAAAGAGCCTCAGTGAAAGCTGCAGAGCCTCACTGAAACATGCATATATCCTCACTGAAAGCTGCACAGAGCCTGAGGTCTTCTATTCATCACAGCACTGCAACCATGTGAGGGCGGAAATGGTCCTCCAGCAGGCTTCAGTGATGTCATGCCTGCTGAGAAATTATAATAATAATCCAACAAAAACTGGTCGGTTTCATTATGTAATTTTTACTGTAAAGGGCACTTTTTGTTTTTTAAATCACCATACAACAGATTTTTTTTGTTTCTATTCCATTCAGTTTTTCTGATAAGGCTTGATATTCTACAAATAATGGTAGCCCGTATCTGTTTGGGCAAACACATTTACAGTCTTACAAGTTTAATCAATATCCATGAGACCCAAGAAACTGTGAAGTGAGCAAAAATACTTAAGACAATAAAGCTTGGTTTGGTTTTAAAGCAAAATATTAAAAAAAAAACTCTTTGTTGTTTGATTTTAATCATATAAGAGGAGACACACAGAGCTTGTGGACTTCTGACATCATCAATATATGGATCAGAAAAAAGGAGTTAAAGGTTTCATCCATGGGGCCTTCACCCTCCAGGGGACAATAATTCTTTATGAATTTTCAGGCTAATGGTATGATCAAGCTTGTGCTATCGTGAAAGTGATTCAACCTTTAATGCAAGATCTTCGGGATGATATTGATCCAAAGAAACTGGCACAAAACAGCAATATTGTGCACTTAATTTCTTTATGACAGTTCCTCATTTTGAACGTCCCTTCACTTGTTTACATTCACCATAAGGTAGAAACAGATTTTCTAAAATATATGTAATGGCACCATAAGCTACTAGCAAGTCACATGAAAGATTTACTCATACATACAGTAGGTCTTGAATACAAAATCACAAATTTTGTAAAATAGCATTACTTTAATGCGGAAGACTCAAGGATGACATTACATTTAAGTAAAGTTTAAATATGGACTGTAACAGCAGAGTGAACTTTTATCCATGCCACCTGGTCCATCTTCTCTGCTGCCATGCATCTGCTTCTTTCACTGCTGCTCTTGGCTGTGTCTAAAAAGTACCTGTCACCAAATAAACTTTTCTAAACTAACTCAGGCTATGTTCCCTAATTACTCCTAACACTCCTCCCACCCTTAAAAAATTCCAGTGCTTTTAAAAGCTCTGTATTATACCTTTATTCTTGCTCACATGGTTCAATCTCACAGCAGGAGAAAGTGGGCGTTTCCCAGCAGGCATGGCATCACTGAAGCCTGCTGGATGACAAATTCTGTCCTCACATGGTTGCAATGCTGTAATAAATAGAAGACCTCAAGCTCTGTGCCATTTTTCAGTGAGGCTCTATGCATGTTTCAGTGAGGCTCTTTACAGCTTTCAGTGAGGCTCTGTGCAGCTTTCTTGCAAGCTCAGTGCAGAGAAGCACTTGTACCTGAGTTTGGTCTCTTGCCAGGCTGGGAGGAGACCAAACTCACTGTATTAATTATGTCAGGGAAAAGAACAGTGCCACCTAGTGGCCGTTTGCTTCTATTGCATTTTAAACATATTTCTGATTAAAAAAAAAATAATTCAAGCAAGTGAATGGGAAAGTGTCTGCTAATTACACAAGGAACACTATATTAAATTTTTTTTTTGGTGACAGATACTCTTTAAGTGTACATGCATCCAAATATTTTTTCTTCTTGTTACCTTCCATTACTATTATTTCAGACAGCCACACCAGATCCATCTTGCCTAAGCAAAGGTGACCTTAGCCTGCATTCTGACTACATTTATGTTTAAATCTCTGAACTATATTGAATCCCCTGTGTATGACCCTGACTGTTTATTATGAACCTGTGTTGCCCACCTCGACCTGCTTGCCTGTTATTGACAAATTGTCTCTTGCTTTCAGCAATATTCCTCTGCCATTACGTGAACCTGTCTCTTGGTCAACTGGGCCAGTTCTCATACCCACCAATCTCATAGATAAAAAAAAAAACTTATTAGATATCTGAAGTGAAGTCCAGATAGCCAAACTGGTTGGTCCACATCTATTGTCCATTATATGGCCTAGGCACTGCTGGATATTTTGAGAAATTCTACTCCTTAAAGGGAATCTGTTATCAGTGTCACAGGCATTGACCTGTTGGTACAGGCTGGTAGTTATCTATCCTGTTCGGGAGGCAGGCTTGGTGCACAGGCAGAGCTCCAGGAGCATGCTGACATAACTGTTGCTACTGCTTTACTCGAACTGACTGCAACCCCAATAAGCAGGATCACGGACGAATGGGACCACGGATTAGGGATAGGTTAGTATTCTATTATCATCAGTGTCACCCGCACTAGCAGCCTGTACCAACAGGTGAGTGCAGGTGACACTGATGACAGATTCCCTGCAAATTATCATTAAAAAAAGGAATAAATAATATTCATGTTGTGAGGAACCTAGTTAATAAAAATGTTCACATGTGTTGCCCTGTGTTGCCACAACTGGCACATTTCACCTTGAGAAATGTAAATGTACAGTCATGGCCGTAAATGTTGGCACCCCTTAAATTTTTCTAGAAAGTGAAGAATTTCTCACAGAAAAGAATTGCAGTAACACATGTTTATTTCCTTTGTGTGTTTGGAACTAAACTAAAAAAGGAGGAAAAAAAGCTAATTGGACATAATGTCACACCAAACTCCAACAATGGCCTGGACAAAATTATTGGCACCCTTTCAAAATTGTGGAAAAATAAGATTGTTTAAAGCATGTGATGCTCCTTTAAACTCACCTGGGGCAAGTAACAGATGTGGGCAATATAAAAATCACACCTGAAAGCAGATAAAAAGGAGAGAAGTAAACTTAGTCTTTGCATTTTGTGTGTGTCTGTGTGCCACACTAAGCAGGAGAAGAGAACTGTCTAAGAACTTAACAACAAAAATTGTGGAAAAATATCAACAATCTCAAGGTTACAAGTCCATCTCCAGAGATCTAGCTTTGTCTTTGTCCACAGTGCGCAACATTATCAAGAAGTTTGCAAACCCATGGCACTGTAGCTAATCTCCCTGGGCGTGAATGGAAGAGAAAAATTTATGAAAAGTGTTAACGCAGGATAGTACGGATGGAGGATAAACAGCTCCTGCAGGCCCAGGGAGCATCAGTGTCAGCACGAACTATCCATCAACATTTAAATGAAATGAAACGCTATGGCAGAAGACCAAGGAGGACCCCACTGCTGACACAGAGACATAAAAAAGCAAGACTACATTTTACCAAAATGAACTCGAGTAAGCCAAAATCCTTCTGGGAAAATGTCTTGTGGACAGATGAGACCAAAATAGAGCTTTTTGGTAAAGCACATAACTCTACTGTTTACCGAAAATGGAATGAGGCCTACAAAGAAAAGAACACAGTACCTACAGTGAAAAATGGTGGAGGTTCAATGATGGTTTGGGGTTGTTTTGGTGTCTCTGTCACTGGGTGCCTTGAATGTATGCAAGGCATCATGAAATCTGAGGATTACCAACAGATTTTGGGTCACACTGTACAGCCCAGTGTCAGAAAGCTGGGTTTGCGTCCGAGATCTTGGGTTTTCCAGCAGGACAATGACCCCAAACATATGTCAAAAAGCACCCATCTTGGATGGCGAGAAAGCACTGGAGATTTTTAAAGTGGCCAGCAATGAGTCCAAATCTAAATCCCATTGAACACCTGTGGAGAGTTCTTAAAATTGCTGTTGGGAAAAGGCGCCCTTCCAATGAGAGAGACCTGGAGAAGTTTACAACGGAAGAGTGATCCAACATTCCATCGGAGAGGTGTAAGAAGCTTATTGATGGCTATAGAAAGTGACTGATTTCAGTTGTTTTTTCCAAAGGGCGTGCAACCAAGTATTAAGTTAACTGTGCCAATAATTTTGTCCAGCCCATTTTTGGAGTTTGGTGTGCTTTTTTTCCTCCCTTTTTTGGTTTAGTTCCAATACACACAAAAGGAATAAACATGTGTATAGCAAAACATGTGTTACTGCAATCATTTTCTGTGAGAAATACTTCATGAGTGCTAGAGTGCTATGCACCGGCCCAAGAAGGAATAACAAAGAAACATAGAAACACAGAATGTGTCGGCAGATAAGAACCATTTGGTCCATCTAGTCTGCCTAAAAAATCTGAATCTTATCAATAGTTCCTGGCCCTATCTTATATGAAGGATAGCCTTATGCTTATCCCATGCATGTTTAAACTCCTTCACTGTATTTGCAGTGACCACTTCTGAAGGAAGGCTATTCCATGCATCCACTACTCTTTTAGTAAAGTAATACTTCCTGATATTACTTTTAAACCTTTACCCCTCTAATTTAAAGCTATGTCCTCTTGTGGTAGTTTTTCTTCTTTTAAATATGCTCTCCTCTTTTACCGTGTTGACTCCCTTTATGTATTTAAAAGTCTCTATCATATCCCCTCTGTCTCTTCTTTCATCTAAGCTATACATGTTAAGGTCCTTTAACCTTTCCTGGTAAGTTTAATCCTGCAATCCATGTACTAGTTTAGCAGCTCTTCTCTGAACTCTCTCTAATGTATCTATATCCTTTTGGAGATACGGCCTCCAGTACCGTGCACAAAATTCCAAGTGAGGCCTCACCAGTGTTCTGTACAGTGCCATGAGCACTTCTCTTTTTCTGGTGATTATACCACTCCCTATACATCCAAGCATTCTGCTAGCATTTCCTTCTGCTCTATTACATTGTCTTCCTACCGTTAAGTCTTCTGAAATAATGACTCCTAAATCCCTTTCCTCAGATACTGAGGTCAGGACTGTGTCAAATATTCTATATTCTGCCTGAGGGTTTTTACGCCCCAGGTGCATTATCTTGCACTTATCCACATTAAATTTCAGTTGGCAGAGCACTGACCATTCTTCTAGTTTGCCTAAATCATTTCCCATTTGGCATATCCCTCCAGGAACATCAACCCTGCTACAAATTTTTGTGTCATCAGCAAAAAGACATACCTTACCATCAAAACCTTTTGCAATATCACTAATGAAGATATTAAACAAAATTGGTCCCAGTACAGATCCCTGAGGTACCCCACTGGTAACAAGACCTTGCTCTGAATATACTCCATTGATTACAATCCTCTGTTGTCTGTCATTCAGCCACTGCCTAATCCACTCAACAATATGGGAGTCCAAGCTCTATGACTGTAGTTTATTGATAAGTCTTCTATGTGCGACAGTGTCAAAAGCCTAACTAAAATCTAGATATGCGATGTCTACTGCCCCTCCGACATCTATTAGTCACCCAGTCAAAAAATCTATAAGATTTGTTTGACATGATCTCCCTGAAGTAAACCCATGTTGTTTTTCATCTTGCAATCCCTGGGATGTTAGATGTTCCACAATCCTATCCTTTAGTAGGGTTTCCATTAATTTTTCCACTTTTGATGTCAGACTTACTGGCCCATAGTTGCTTGATTTCTCCCTACTACCTTTCTTGTGAATGGGCATGACATTTGCTAATTTCCAATCTTCCGGGATGACTCCTGTTACCAGTGATTGATTAAAGAAATCTTTTAACAGTTTTGCTTGCTCACCACTAAGCTCTTTTAATAATTTTAGGTGTGTCTCATCAGGCCCCTGTAACTTATTTGTCTTCACTTTAGACAGCAAACGTAGAACCTCTTCCTCTGTAAAGACACATGCATCAAACAATTCATTAGTCTTCCTCCCTAATGGAGGTCATTTTCCTTCTTTTTCTTCTGTAAAAACTGAACAGAAGTATTCATTAAGGCAGTCGGCTAGCCCTTTATTCTCTTCTACATACCTTCCTTCCTTTGTTTTTAATTTAGTTATTCCTTTTTTAATTTCCTTTTTTTATTTATATATCTGAAGAATGTCTTATCCTCTTTTTTCACAGACTGAGCTAGTTTTTCTTCTGCCTGCGCTTTAGAAGTTCTTATAACTTGCTTAGCCTCTTTCTAACTAATCTTGTAGATTTCCCTATCTTCATTGCTCTGAGTTGTTTTATAATTACTAAATGCTAGCTTTTTGTTTTTTATGATTTTGTTCACTTCTGCTGAGTACCACAGTGGTCTCTTCCTTTTTCTGCTTTTACTGATGCAGTCTAATGCAATTTTCTGTTGCCTTCAATAATGCGTCTTTTAAGCAGTCCCATTTCTCCTGGACTCCATGTAATCTGTTTCAGTGTGATAGGGACTTATTTATGACTAATCTCATTTTTGAAAAATCTGTTTTTCTAGAATATAAAACTATTTTTTATGTGGTATGACTCCTTCACTGTTCTTATATTAAACCACACTGACTGGTAATCACTAGATCTCAAGCTTTCGCCTATAATAACATCATATACCAAATCCCAATTTGTGAATACCATATCCAAAATAGACTCGCTCTGGGTTGGCTCTTCAACCACTTGTTGTAGAGATAATCCCAGTAGGGAATTTAGAATATCTGTACTACTGGCAGAACTAGTTTTTTTTCCAGTTTATATCCGCAAGATTGAAGTCTCCCATAATGAACTTCTCATTTCATTGTCATTTCAGCTATTTCTTCAACTAGTAGATCATCTAATTCTTTAACTTGGCCAGATGGTCTATATATCACACCTACACGATATACTGTCTGATTACCAAACTGAAACGTAACCCAAACTGACTCTATGTTTGCCTCATTAACTTGTATTAGGTTCGATTTTATGCTGTCTTTCACATATAGGGCCACTCCTCCTCTTTTCTTGTCTTCTCTGTCTCTTCTGTATAAAGAGTACCCTGGTATGGATATGTCCCAGTCATTACTTTCATTAAGTTAATTAGCACTGCTGATTAGGGCTAGGTAACTTCTTTGGGGTAGGGAGTGGATACATTATACAGCTACTACTCAGCAGCGCTAATTAACTCCTTCCTTGCTGGGCTGAACATTGCCCCAACATTGCCAGGTTTACGCAAGCCAAACTAGGCAATGTACGGAAGTTTGGTGAGCCGCAAACCTCCCAAGTTCAGATAGAATCTAGGTTTGGGTGCTCGACTCAATTCAAGAGCCTTGGTATTTAATGAATTAACATGTACATTTGCATTCTTAGTGACATTCTAGCTATAAAGCGAGCACAGGAGTTACACTTGCTTCATAGAATGTAAGTGACAGCGGCTCCATATAAGGGCTTGTTTTTTGTAATGCCATCACTCATTTCACCACAAACTGTACAGCAACACACACACAAAAAAAAATGGGGCAAAAAAACCCCCACCATTTTCACGCAGTGCAGTTTTCGTTAAAAATGACACATTTGATTATCATGATACCCAACTTATAAAGGTTTTGTTGTATTTCACTACTTAAAAAAAATAGAACTTCTTGTACGAAAATAAATATACTTAAAATTGTCCTCTTCTGACCCCTATAACTTATTATTTTCTGTATTTGGGGCTGAATAATTTTTTTGTGCCGTGATCTGTAGTTTTTATCAGCTCCATATTTAATAACACTTTTAATTGCTTTTTATGATATATAAATAAATCAAGTGAGCAAAAATACGCAATTCTGGACTTTAACATTATATTTTAATAGTTTAGACATTTATGCATGCTTATTTTTGTTTACATCATTTGATTTTAAAAAGGCATAAGGGGGATGATTCAAACTTTTATTAGGGAAGAAGGTAATTCATGTTTTTTAACATTAATATTTTTACATTTTTTTTTACACAATGTTAAGCCCCCATAGGAGACTATTACATGTAATCCTAAGATTTCCTGCACTATTCAATGCTGTGCATAGCAAAACATTTATCAATGTTATCGGTGCTTCATTGCTCCAGCCAGCCATGGTTCACTGGAGCATTGATGTGCTGATCGGAAAATGATTAGGCAAATAAGGGCCCTCCTGCCATTCTATCAGCTGACCGGGACCCCAGTATTTCAGTCCTGATCAGTCTGACTGAGCAGCCAGGATCGTTTTTTTTTTACATTTTGATTGCGGCGTCTAAGGTGTTAATTCTGGACATCACCGTGAACTGTGATGTCCAACAATAGTCAGGGGTCCCGGCTGATGATGGCCCCTGGGACCATCCCGCTATGATGTGTGATCAGCTCCCAACTGTATTACATAACATGGAATATGAATTGTCAACATTTTTTTACCTTAGGACATTAAAAAACAGATTATCAAATATAGTCTCAGAAAGACAAAGAAAGTATTGGTGCATTGAGTTTGAATAGAACAACATAGGTCCTAAACTATTATAAACAAGAACAAGATTAACAACATTTGCTCTTTTCTTCTCTTCTTGTACATAAATGAAACAGCACAGTTAATATGGTCAAATGCCTAGAGCTCATTAGTGCAAAAACATTACAAAAGTTCTTGTGCTTATTAGCTATAATAACATTTTTATTGCAGACAATAAAATGAAGTCCTTTTTGCATGCATTATCAAACAGTTTATGCTTTTGCTCTTTAAGAAAAATATTGCAAAAAAAAAAACAAAACTAATCTCATTTGTGCATGAACAGGAGAGGGAGGGAGGAATTAATGACACAGGATGACTCACGCGGGAAAACATTTCAGTAACATTTGCTGATTCATTTACTCTTATTTTAATAATACTGAATTAAGTTTAATGTACTACAATAATCCACAGGGTAATAGGTATTAGTGAAAAGAGTTTCACTGGGATGTATATACACTGCTCAAACAAAATAAAGGGAACACTAAGATAACACAGCCTAGATCTGAATGAATGAACTAATCGTATGAAATACTTTCGTCTTTACATAGTTGAATGAGCTGACAACAAAATCACGCAAAAATTATCAATGGAAATCAAATTTATCAACCCATGGAGGTTTGGATATGGAATCACACTCAAAATCAAAGTGGAAAACCACACTACAGGCTGATCCAACTTTGATGTAATGTCCTTAAAAAAAAAGTCAAAATTAGGCTCAGTAGTGTGTATGGCCTCCACGTGCCCGTATGACCTCCCTACAATGCTTGGGCATGCTCCTGATGAGGTGGCAGAAGGTCTCCTGAGAGATGTCCTGCCAGAAATAGACTAAAGAATCAGCAAACTCCTGGGCAAGTCTTTGAGGCAACCTAGTGTTGGCGGATGGAGAAAGACATGATGTCCCAGATGTGTTCAATCGGATTTAGGTCTGGGGAACGGGTGGGCCGGTCTATAGCATCAATGCCTTCCTCTTGCAGGAACTGCTGACACACTCCAGCCACATGAGGTCTAGCTTTGTATTGCATTAGGAGGAACCCAGGGCCAACCGCACCAGCATATGGTCTCACAAGGGGTCTGAGGATTCTCCATGGCATCTCCAGTCACATCTGTCACATGTGCTCAGTGTGGACCTGCTTTCCTCTGTGAAGAGCACAGGGCTCCATTGGCGAATTTGCCCATCTTGGTGTTCTCTGGCAAATACCAAGCGTCCTGCACGGTGTTGGGCTGTAAGCACAACCCCACACTGTGTGGGGCCCTCATACCACCCTCATGGGGTTTGTTACTGACCGTTTGAGTGGACACATGCACATTTGTGGTCTGCTTGAGGTCATTTTGCAGGGCTCTGGCAGTGCTCCTCCTGCTCCTCCTTGCACAAAAGGCAGAGGTAGAGGTCCTGTAGCTGGATTGTTGCCCTCCTACAGCCTCCTCCATGTCTCCTGGTAGTGCCTCCATACTCTGGACACTACGCTGACAGACATAGCAAACCTTCTTGACACAGCTCGCATTTATGTGTCATTCTGGATGAGCTGCACTACTTGGGCCACTTGTGTGGGTTAGAGACTCCGTTTCATGCTACCACTAGAGTGAAAGTACTGCCAGCATTGAAAAGTGACCAAAACATCAGCCAGAAAGCATAGGAACTGAGAAGTGGTCTTTGGTCATCACCTGCAGAACCACTCCTTTATTGGGGGTGTCTTGCTAATTGCCTATAATTTTCACATGTTGTCTGTTCCATTTGCACAACAGCATGTGAAATTGACTGTCAATGAGTGTTGTTTCCTGAGTGGGCAGTGTGATTTCACAGAAGTATGATTCACTTGGAGTTACATTATATTGTTTATGTGTTCCTTTTATTTTTTTTTAGCAGTGTATATTACATTAATACACCTTATTGGTAAATTCACACTCAAAATATTCTAAGGCATATATGTACATATAAGTAGTGCACCATTTTGTTTCTGTTAAAGTCTTAAGGGCCTAGATACTGTGAAAGGCCAGGCAAAAGTACACACCGGCTTGTGTTGTAGACAAATACTGTTTTAAGCGTAGTGGAGCGTATTGTACTCCTCTCATATACTAAGTATGTCAGGCAGAGAAGTGCCAGGACGTGCACAGAGGAGTTGCAGAGTCCTTAATTTATCAGGCAGAAGTCACAACAGACTAGAAGCAAGTGGCAGCGGGAGTCACAGCGAGAGGCCTGAGCTCCCGTCATCAGCTAGCGGTCGTGTCTAAACCAGCAACCCATCTGCTGCCATCGATTGGTTAACACGGCCATCCACTTCATCACAAGTGACATCTAACACCCCCAGTCAACAGTCGGTGGGTTCCTTAGACACAACCCTCAGTTGGTATGGCACGGGAGCAGTCGCCGGTCCTCCCATTGCCTCTGTCCTATACTCTCCCACAGAAGTATCTTATGCTATGAGTTTAGCTCCACCATTTAGTGCGGACGATTTGGAGGACAGTCAGCAGCTATTGCCATGCAAAAAAGTGTACGAGACATCTGCCGCTTCTTCCTCTAGGCGGGCAAGTAGTTATGAGGAGAATGGTGTGGGAGGCGGTGTTGCAAGCGTTCAGGCTCCGGAAGCAGACACTGTTGAGGAACCTGAGGAGGACATCAGTGACGTGCAAACACAACTTGATGATGATAAAACCAATCACACTTGGCAGCTGGTTGTAGACGGGGCTTCATCATCATCTGGAGAAGATGGTTGCAGGTTGCCCGTGGGGCAGCAGCTGAGCCAGCAAGTTGGTAGCATGGTTGGCAGTCAGCATGGTGGCAGAAGTGGAAAGTCTGAAGTCAGACGTGCCCAGGGTAGACTACCTGCAGCCTACCTTCCCGGTAGGTAGTGGTACAGGGATTCATGGAGTCGGCAGCAGTAGCAGTCAATCAGTGCGGGCTGCAAAAGGTGAAGCGGGGCCATGGTCCCAATGTTGGCACCACCTCCCTGCCTCAACATATGCAGCCTCATCATAAAGCGGCCTGGGAGAAACTTGGCACCCATGTGGTGGTCCAGACTGCTGCATCACCCAGTGGCACGTCGCTCCCTGTTTCAGCCAGCCAGGGCTCCACCACCTCAGCCAGAGGGAGCTGTGTGTCATAGCCCTTTTCTGTAGCTCCAGATGCTCCTGCTCCTCCAACTTTGTCTCAGTCATTCCACCAACAATCCATTGGCAAAGTCATGTCCAAGAGACAACAGTATGCGCCCACTCATCCAACAGCACATAAGCTGAAAGTGTTCCTGTCCAAGTTGCTGGTGCTGCAGTCTATCCCTTTTCAAGTGGAACAGAAGGTGGGTCAGTCTTTGAGCCTGTCAGTGTATACCAAAGTGCACGGCAGTGCCAACGCGTGGAGCTGTAACTACAGTCAGGGACAATACATGTCCTTTACGGCCCACTGGGTAAATGTGGTTCCTGCACAGCCACAACAGCAACTTGGACAGGTCACCCCGCTTCCGCCTCCACGCTCTCAGTCCGTTGATCCTGTGACAGTGTGCGACTCCGCCTCCTCATTGTTACGCCGACCGCTCCGGGTCCCTGCTCCTCCCCGGAGCGCTCGTGGCGTTCTCCTTTCTACAGCGCCCCGGTCAGACCCGCTGACCGGGAGCGCTGCACTGTCATTCACGATGGGGATGCGATTCACATAGCGGGACGCACCCGCTCGCGAATCGCATCCCAAGCCACTTACCCATCCCGGTCCCCGGCTGTCATGTTCTGGCGCGCGCGGCTCCGCTCTCTAGGGCGCGCGCGCGCCAGCTCTCTAAGATTTAAAGGGCCAGTGCACCAGTGATTGGTGCCTGGCCCAATCTGTCTAATTAGCTTCCACCTGCTCCCTGTGTATATAACCTCACTTCCCCTTTCCTTCCTGGCCGGATCTTGTTGCCTTGTGCCAGTGAAAGCGTTTAGTCCAAAGCCTGTGTTTCCAGACCTTCTGCTATTGCTATTGACTACGAACCTTGCCGCCTGCCCCGACCTTCTGCTACGTCTGACCTTGCCTCTGCCTAGTCCTTCTGTCCCACGCCTTCTCAGCAGTCAGCGAGGTTGAGACGTTGCCGGTGGATACGACCTGGTTGCTTTGCGGCGGGCTCTGGTGAAAACCAGTAGCAACCTAGAACCGGTCCACCGACACAGTCCACGCCAATCCCTCGCTGACACAGAGGATCCACATCCAGCTAGCCGAATCCTAACAGTAGAGCTGGCCATGGATCCAGCTGAGGTGCCGCTGCCAAGTCTCGCTGACCTATCCACGGTGCTCGCTCAGCAATCGCAGCAAATTGCCCAACAAGGACAGCAGCTGTCGCAGTTGACCGCCACGTTACAGGAACTTCTGCCACTGCTACAGCAGCAACCATCTCCTCTGCCAGCTCCTGCACCTCCTCCGCAGCGAGTGGCCGCTCCTAGCCTCTGCTTGTCCCTGCCGGACAAATTTGATGGGACTCTAGACTCTGCCATGGCTTCCTGTCTCAATGTTCCCTACATATGGAGATGTTGTCGGACCAATTTCCTACAGAACGGTCTAAGGTGGCGTTCGTAGTGAGTCTTCTGTCTGGAAAGGCCTTGTCTTGGGCCACACCGCTCTGGGACCGCAATGATCCTGACACAGCCACAGTCCAGTCCTTCTTTGCTGAATAGGAGGTTGGGATAGATGGATTGGATAGGAGGATGGGATACGAGGTAGGGATTAGAGGTCGGGATTGGAGGTCGGAAGAGAAGGTCTGGATAGGAGGTCTGGATAGGAGGTCGAGATAGGAGGTCGAGATAGGAGGACGGGATAGGAGGACAGGATAGGAGGACGGGATAGGAGGACAGGATAGGAGGACGGGATAGGAGTATGGGATAGGAGGTCAGAATAGGAGGTCGGGATAGGAGGTCGAGATAGGAGGATGGGATAGGAGGACGGGATAAGAGGACAGGATAGGAGGTCGGGATAGGATGTCGAGATAGGAGGACAGAATAGGAGGATGGGATAGGAGGTCAAGATAGGAGGTCGAGATAGGAGGTCAAAATTGGAGGATGGGAAAGGAGGACGGGATAGGAGATCAGGATAGGAGGTCGAGATAGGAGGACGGGATAGGAGGTCGGGATAGGAGGACAGGATAGGAGAACGGGATAGGAGGATGGGATAGGAGGTCAGAATAGGAGGTCGGGATAGGAGGTCGAGATAGGAGGACGGGATAGGAGGACAGGATAGGAGGACAGGATAGGAGGTCGGGATAGGAGGTCGAGATAGAGGTCAAAATAGGAGGACGGGAAAGGAGGACGGGATAGGAGATCAGGATAAGAGGTCGAGAAAGGAGGACGGGATAGGAGGACGGGATAGGAGGTCGGGATAGGAGGTCGAGATAGGAGGACGGGATAGGAGGACGAGATAGGAGGTCGAGTTAGGAAGACGGGATAGGAGGTCGGGATAGGAGGAAGGGATAGGAGGAAGGGATAGGAGGACGGGATAGGAGGTCGGGATAGGAGGTCGGGATAGTTGGTTGGGATATGACAACAATATATAAGGACGGGATATGAAGTCCAAAGCTTCCTCCTTTGTTTATTTTCCTTCCCAACAAGGATTAGGAAGGTAAAACCGGGCAATGCCGGTCTATATATAAAACTCAACGTGTGTGTGTGTGTGTGTGTACGTATGTGTGTGTATGTTCCAGCATCACGTCCAAACGGCTAAAGATATTAACATGAAACTTGGCACACATGTTACTTATGTCAACAACAAACATAGGGTAGGTGATTTAACCCTTACTCACCCCCATGTGCCAGGGGCGGGGTTTATGTTTAAAGTCCAATACAAGTAAATGGGAAATATATGTTACTGCATAACTTCCAAACGGCTTGAGATAATTTGATAATACTTGGTCGCATGTTACTTATATGTCCACTTAAGATATAGGATAGTTAATTTAACCCTTAACTACCCCCATTTGTGAGGGTAAGGGTTTTTGTTTAACCACTTAAGGACATAGGACGTTCTCTAACGTCCCCACTACCTGGGCTTTAATGCCCAAGGACGATAGAGAACGTCCTGTTGTATTTCCGGTCTCTGCCGCTCGCCGGGCAGAGATGGGAAGCAGATGCCTGCTGAAATGCTTCAGCAGGCATCCAGGGCAAACGCCGAGGGGGGCCATGTTCGCAAGGGAAATCGCCCTTGCGATCTGCGGCGATACCGGGCTGATGGGGTCTCTGGGACCCAACCGCCAGGTAATTTTGCATGATCCCGGCTGTCACAGACAGCCAGGACCATGCTAAAGAATAGGAGCGAGGTGGCAAGCCTGCCACCTCCTCCTATTCCCTGCGATCCGTAGGTTAACTAACCGACCAATCGCAGGGGGGGGGGGGGGGCGGTTACTTCCTCCCGCTCTGCCCGGTCCCTTGAAGTGCGGAGAGGATGGGAGGAAGACCGGAGGACGCAGCGAGGGACGGGGGAGTCCTGGGGCCTGGCCCCGGGAATTACCTCGTCCCTGAAGACCCGGATCCCGGCGACGGAGACGGCGGCAGCGGCGACAGGTGAGTTGATCTTCAGCCGCGGTCAGGCCCTTTACAGCAATGCACGTCGCCGTAAAGCGACATGCATTGCTGTAATGGGACCCTGTAAACTACAACTCCCAGCATGCCCAGACAGCCCTTGGCGTCTGGGCATGCTGGGAGTTGCAGTTTTGCAACATCTGGAGGTCCACAGTTTGAAGACCACTGTGGCCTTCCAGATGTTGCAAAACTACACATCCTCAGCATTCCCTTACTGTCCAGGCATGCTGGGAGTTGTAGTTCTGTAACATCTGGCCCTTCAGATGTTGCAGAACTACAACTCCCAGCATGCCTTGACAGTTTTGGCATACTGGGAGTTGTAGTTTTGCAACATCTGGAAGGGCAAAGATTGGGAACCACTGTATTAGTGGTCTGCAAACTGTAGTCCTCCAGATGTTGCAAAACTACAACTCCAAGCATGCTGGGAGTTGTAGTTCGGCAACATCTGGCTCTAAAGATGTTGCCAAACTACTACTCCCAGCATGTCTGAGAATGCTGAGAGTTGTGGTTTTGCAACAACTGGAGGCACACTGGTTGGGAAACATTGTCTGCTTCCTAACTCAGTGTTTCCCAACCCGTGTGCCTCCAGCTGTTGCAAAACTATAACTACCAGCATGCACTGATAAACTGTGCATGCTGGGAGTTGTAGTTTTGCAATAGTTGGAGGTCCCCCCCCCCCCCCTGTGAATGTACAGGGTACATTAACATGGGCAGGGGGCTTACAGTGAGTATCAGGCTGCAAGTTTGCGATGCAGCAAATTTTGCGCGGCAGCTCAAACTCGCATCGGGAAACTCGCTGTAATCCCCCGCCCGTGTGACTGTACCCTAAAAACACTACACTACACTACACTACCACACAATAAAATAAAAAGTAAAAAAAACACTACATATACACATACCCCTACACAGCCCCCCTCCCCTCCCCAATAAAAAGGAAAAACGTCTGGGACGCCACTGTTTCCAAAATGGAGCCTCCAGCTGTTGCAATACAACAACTCCCAGTATTGACGGACAGCCGTTAACTGTCCAAGCATGCTGGGAGTTTTGCAACAGCTGGAGGCGCCCTGTTTGGGAATCACTGGCGTAGAATACCCCTATGTCCACCCCTATGCAAATCCCTAATTCAGGCCTCAAATGCGCATGGCGCTCTCACTTTGGAGCCCTGTCGTATTTCAGGGCAACAGTTTAGGGCCACATATGGGGTATCGCCATACTCGGGAGAAATTGCCTAACAAACTTTGGGGGGCTTTTTCTCCTTTAACCCCTTATGAAAAGGTGAAGTTGGGGTCTACAACAGCATGTTAGTGTAAAAAAATTAATTTTTTACACTAACACGCTGGTGTTGCCCTATACTGTTCATTTTGACAAGAGGTAAAAGGGAAAAAATTGTAATGCAACTTCTTCCGACTACAGAGATACCCCATAAGTGGGTGCAAAGTGCTCTGGGGGCGCACAACAAGGCCCAGAAGGGAGAGTGCACCATGTACATTTGAGGTGATTTGCACAGGGGTGGCTGATTGTTACAGCGGTTTTGACAAACGCAAAAAAAAAAAAAAAATGTGACCCCATTTTGGAAACTACACCCCTCACGAAATGTAATGAGGGGTGCAGTGATAATTTACACCCCACTGGTGTCTGACAGATCTTTGGAACAGTGGGCTGTGCAAATTAAACATTTTGTACAGCCCACTGTTCCAAGAATCTGACAGACACCAGTGGGGGTAAATGCTCACTGTACCCCTTGTTATGTTCCTCAAGGGGTATAGTTTCCAAAATGGTATGCCATGTGGGGGTTATTTTGCTGTCCTGGCACCAAAGGGTCTTCCTAAATGCAACATGCCCCCCGAACAAAATTTGCTATCCAAAAGCCAAATATGACTCCTTCTCTTCTGAGCATTGTAGTTCGCCCGTAGTGCACTTCAGGTCCACTTATGGGGTACGTTCATACTCAGAAGAGATGGGGTTACAAATTTTGGGGGGTCTTTTCTGCTATTAAGCCTTGCAAAAATGGGAAATTTGGGGGGAAACACACATTTTAGTGAAATTTTTTTTTTTTTACATATGCAAAAGTCGTGAAACCCCTGTGGGGTATTAAGGCTCACTTTATTCCTTGTTACGTTCCTAAAGGGGTCTAGTTTTCAAAATGGTATGCCATGTGGGGATTTTTTGCTGTTGTGGCACCATAGGGGCTTCCTAAATGTGACATGCCCCCCAAAAACCATTTCAGAAAAACATACTCTCCAAAATCCCCTTGTCGCTCCTTCCCTTCTGAGCCCTCTAATACGCCCGCCGAACACTTTACATGGACATACTCGAGAGAAATTGGGCTACAAATATAAGTATAAATTTTCTCCTTCTACCCCTTGTAAAAAATAAAAAAAAATGGGTCTACAAGAACATGCGAGTGTAAAAAATGAAGATTGTGAATTTTCTCCTTCACTTTGCTGCTATTCCTGTGAAACACCTAAAGGGTTAAAACGCTGACTGAATGTAATTTTGAATACTTTGGGGGTTGCAGTTTTTATAATGGGGTCATTTGTGGGGTACTTCTAATATGAAGACCCTTCAAATCTACTTCAAACCTGAACTGGTCCCTGAAAAACTGTGAGTTTGAAAATTTTGTGAAAAATTGGAAAATTGCTGCTGAACTTTGAAGCCCTCTGGTGTCTTCCAAAAGTAAAATCACGTCAATTTTATGATGCAAACATAAAGTGGACATATTGTGTTTGTGAATAAAGGGAATATCCATTTTCCTTACAAGCAGAGAGCTTCAAAGTTAGAAAAATGCAAAATTTTAAATTTTTTCATCAAATTTTGGAATTTTTCACTAAGAAACGATGCAAGTATCGACAAAATTTTACCAATAACATAAAGTAGAATATGTCACGAAAAAACAATCTCAGAATCAGAATGATAGGTAAAAGCATCCCAGAGTTATTAATTTAAAGTGACAGTTTAAAGTGACAGTGGTCAGATGTTCAAAAAACGCTCCGGTCCTAAGGTGTAAAATGGCCTGGTCCTTAAAGGGTTAAAGTCCCATGCAAATCAATGGGAAATGTATGTTCCCACATAACTTCCATATGGCTGGAGATATTTCAATGCCTGGTACACATATTGCGGGTCGTGATAGGAGGTTGGGATCGAGGTCAGGATAGGAGCTCGGGATAGGAGGACAGGATAAGAGGACCGGGATAGGAGGTTGGGATAGGAGGTCGGGATAGGAGGTCGGGATAGGAGGTCGGGATAGGAGGTCGAGATAGGAGATCGAGATAGGAGGCTGGGATCGATGGACTGGATAGGAGGATGAGATAGCATGTCGGGGCAGGTGGTTTGGATAGGAGGCCGAGATAGGAGGTAGAGATAGGAGGTTAAGATAGGAGGCCGAGATAGGAGGACGGGATAGGAGATCAGGATAGGAGGTCGGTATAGGAGGTCAAGATAGGAGGTCGAGATAGGAGGACTGGATAGGAGGTCGAGATAGGAGGTCGAGATAGGAGGACGGGATAGGAGGTCGAGATAGGAGGTCGGGATAGGAGGTCGGGATAGGAGGTCGAGATATGATTAAATAAATAGTTTTTTGATACCTTACAGGAATGCTGCATTGAACACTTTGTTATATGTGGATCTATCTTTTCGCTAGCACTCCTATACAAGTAGGGATATGGGTATTGGGACAAGCACAAGTCTGCACTATTCCGTTCCCTGACCTGACAGACTTACAGGTGTATACATGATTGGACTTCTTTACGGCTTGGATGGACCAGATGCAGGGACTTACCCAGTTGATCAGGGAGTTGGCCAAAGGTGTCCGAGACAAGGAGTCAACTTGCACCTAGACACCCACTATCCCTGTTTTGGCTCTCTTAGAAATGCTAATTAAGCTCCTGGATAATTTTTTTATGGGGATTGAAACTAAATTTTTACCATTAGTGAAAGTTGTAAGTTATACTTTCATATAACATACAAAACAAGGAGAAATGTAACAACTATATAATGATGCACACCCTAAAAATGAGTACAAAGACAATTAAAATCACTTAAAATATTTAAATGGAGTGGGGGAATGTAATCCTACTACACTCTGCCCTGTGCTAGGTTAAATGACCAAAGGGGAAAGAGTTCCAATACAAAAATGGCTTATAGCCACCCCCACAGAAGTAGAGATCTTATAATAATACTATATAAATACATGTAAACCATGCAAAGTGCAAATGACAATGAACACACCTATAAATAATAAAGAATTTATGTATACCAAAAGTGCTATATGCATACAAGTGTACAAAATATGTGTAAAGAAAAGCAGAACTGCTGGAGTGCTCTGAAGCTGACCAATGTGTACAAGACACTTCCGGGACTCCATGACAGGGGATAGCAAACTCCATGTGTTCTGCAACCAGCTATGGTAGCTTCTTGATTTTAATTGTCTTTGTATTTGTCTTATAAAATGTCATTGTTTATTATTTCTACTTTTTGGGTGTGCATCATTATATACTGTATTTTTCGCCCTATGGGACGCTCCGGCATATAAGACGCACCCAATTTTAAATTAGGAAAATCTAGAATACAATGTAATGTATAGGTCACAGTGATCTTCAACCAGCGGACCTCCAGATGTTGCAAAACTACAACTCCCAGCATGCCCGGACAGCCGTTGGCTTGTAATATCTTATGTAACAAAAGGAGAATAGATACATCTGCACTCACCACTGGGAACGTCATTCGGTGCTCCTATATGGAGTCCATAACTGGATAGAGACTGCAGAGACGAAGGGTGCGCTCAGAGGCTATATCCGGTCATTTTGTGCATTTGCGATTCATCCGGTCTCGACACCGGATGGAGGCCGGATGAAGCGCAAATCCGCAAAATGACCGGTTATAGCCTCTGAAGGCACCTTTCCTCTCTACAGTCTTTATCCCATTATGGACTCCATATAGGAGCACCGAATGCCGTTCCCAGTAGTGAGTGTGGATATATCAATTCTCCTTTTGTTACACAAGATAAGTTTATCAACTTGTTGCACCCTTGCAGTTGGCATGTTATGTTATGCCTGTCTTTTAGTGTGTCTAAATACTTACATATAAGACCCCATTCTTCTAGTTCTGAGAGAATTGTTATGTCCCTCCTCTTGAGGAATCCTCAAGAATGGGTATTTTGTCTTCCTCCAGGTGCTGGTTCCTCCTGGTGCCCTTGAGTTGTCATCTATTGATTGCCTGTTTAAGGCCCTGGGTATTTTGTTTAATAACCCTGAGAGGGCCACCTGTGCAGAATCATAGTCAGTAGCCCTGAGACAGGGGCACAGACCTGTACAGGAATATTGAGGGAGATTCATTAAAACTTGTGCAGAGGAAAAGTCGGTCAGTTTCCCATAGCAACCAATCAGATCAGTTCTTTCGTTTTTTAAAAGGCCTCTGAAAAAATAAAAAAGCAATCTGATCGGTTGCTATGGGCAACTAGTCAACTTTTCCTCAGCACAAGTCTTGATGAATCTCCCCATTGTGCTCTCTAAAAATATAGTGTGTGGCTTCTTAAGGGAACGACCCAGCCTTAAGTTTTTTGTTAGCCACCCCCTCTTCTGACACCATTGGCTAGGCCATAATGTTAGCAGTATGTCTGGACAGTCGGCTATGTTAAGCCAGTTCAAGCGCAAGCAGCATATTTAGTGACTTTTATGTGTCTTTTGATTTAGACAGTTTCACTCTTTTTGCCTACACGTAGAACTTTTTCTTTTTGACCATGCAGTGGTCATGTTTTTATCATTTGCCACTTTTGTCAAAAGTTGCTATTTTGTGGCAAAGGTACTTTTTTAGGCGCAAAGCTACACCACCTGCCAGTTTTAACCCCTTAAGGACTCAGCCCATTTTGGCCTTAAGGACTCAGACAATTTAATTTTTACGTTTTCATTTTTTCCTCCTCGCCTTCTAAAAATCATAACTCTTTTATATTTTCATCCACAGACTAGTATGAGGGCTTGTTTTTTCGCGACCAGTTGTCCTTTGTAATGACATAACTCATTATATCATAAAATGTATGGCGCAACCAAAAAACACTATTTTTGTGGGGAAATTAAAACGAAAAACGCAATTTTGCTAATTTCGGAAGGTTTTGTTTTCACGCCGTACAATTTATGGTAAAAGTGACATGTGTTCTTTATTCTGAGGGTCAATACGATTAATATGATACCCATTATTATATACTTTTATATTATTGTTGCGCTTAAAAAAAATCACAAACTTTTTAACCAAATTAGTACGTTTATAATCCCTTTATTTTGATGACCTCTAACTTTTTTATTTTTCCGTATAAGCAGCGGTATGGGGGCTCATTTTTTGCGCCATGATCTGTACTTTTTTTTGATACCACATTTGCATATAAAAAACTTTTAATACATTTTTATAATTTTTTTTTTTAATAAAATGTATTAAAAAAGTAGGAATTTTGGACTTTTTTTATTTTTTTTCGTTCACGCCGTTCACCGTACGGGATCATTAACATTTTATTTTAATAGTTCGGACATTTACGCACGCGGCGATACCAAATATGTCTATAAAAAATGTTTTTTACGCTTTTTGGGGGTAAAATAGGAAAAAACTGACGTTTTACTTTTTTATTGGGGGAGGGGATTTTTCACTTTTTTTTTACTTTTACTTTTACATTTTTTTTAATTTTTTTTTACACTTGAATAGTCCCCATAGGGGACTATTCATAGCAATACCATGATTGCTAATACTGATCTGTTCTATGTATAGGACATAGAACAGATCAGTATTATCGGTCATCTCCTGCTCTGGTCTGCTCGATCACAGACCAGAGCAGGAGACGCCGGGAGCCGCACGGAGGAAGGAGAGGGGACCTCCGTGAGGCGTTATGAATGATCGGATCCCCGCAGCAGCGCTGCGGGCGATCCGATCGTTCATGTAAATCGCGAACCGCCGCAGATGCCGGAATCTGTATTGATCCCGGCACCTGAGGGGTTAATGGCGGACGCCCACGAGATCGCGGGCGTCGGCCATTGCCGGCGGTTCCCTGGCTGCGATTAGCAGCCGGGATCAGCCGCGCATGACACGGGCATCGCTCCGATGCCCGCGGTTATGCTTAGGACGTAAATGTACGTCCTGGTGCGTTAAGTACCACCTCACCAGGACGTACATTTACGTCCTGCGTCCTTAAGGGGTTAAAGGGGTATTCCAGGAAAAAACTTTTTTTTTTTTATATATATATATATATATATCAACTGGCTCCAGAAAGTTAAACAGATTTGTAAATTACTTCCATTAAAAAATCTTAATCCTTTCAGTACTTATGAGCTTCTGAAGTTAAGATTGTTCTTTTTTGTCTGTCCTCTCTAATGACACGTGTCTCAGGTAACACCCAGTTTAGAATAGGTTTGCTATGGGGATTTGCTTCTAAACTGGGCGGTTCCCAAGACACGTGTCATCAGAGAGGACTTAGACAGAAAAGAACAACCTTAACTTCAGAAGCTCATAAGTACTGAAAGGATTAAGATTTTTTTAATAGAAGTAATTTACAAATCTGTGTAACTTTCTGGACCAGTTGATATATATATATATATATATATATATATATATACATATATAAAAAAGTTTTTTCCTGGATAACACCTTTAACCTCTTGTGGACAACAGCGTCCCACTCCCCTTCACAGGAGCTGAGCGTGGGTCATAGCTGGATGGTCCTGGCGGCTATCTGCAACCTGGACCACTCTCTCTAATGTCAGACATCACAAATCACGGTGATGCCCTGCTTTAACCCCTTAGACACCGCAATCAAATTTGATTGTAGCGTCTAAAATGCAGGTAAAAATGTCCCAGCAGCTCTGTGATATTAAGTAAAAACACCTAACCTTCCAAATTCAGGACCCGGAAAAGTGTCTACGTCCCTCCCTCACAAGCATCTAGAAAAATTGTATGTGGTAAAGCTTTTCTCACCACAGCAGAGCTGCACAAAATTCATCATCCTGCCGCACCTTCTTGATAAATAAGATGCACGCTAGTTAAACCCACCACCCAAATAAATGTGGGGAAATAGCTCTACCGTAGGCATTCTTTGATAAATCTGGGCCTATGTGCGTTGATGCCTCACCTCTGGCAGAAGTAATGAGAAGTACTCTCCTAAAGTCTATTTACACATTAGGTCAGTATGAGTTTTTTGTTCTTCATTATGAAAAGTATGATCCTGGGTTTTACTCTTATTAAAATTGCATAAATCCATTTTTGGTTAGTCTTCTGGGGAGTTGATCAAACGGGAAACTGGTTGTTTCTCAACCTGCAAATTATTTGTGCCTCAGAAGCCTTGGTGACATCTGGCTATGGACTCTTGTTGGTATTCCAGGGTCATTCTGCAGTATTGGTAGTAGGGGACAGGTTCAGCAACATGTGCCATCTGATTCCTCTTGCTTAATTACCCAATTGGCATCCTTGTTTTTAAAACACATTGTATATTTGCATGGTCTCCCTGGGAATTTGGTTTCAGATAAGGGTTCCCAGTTAATTTTTAGATTCTGAAAGGTATTCTGTAAAGAGTGAAATATGTCTATGTCTTTTTCATCTGCATTTCACCCAGAGAGTAAGGCCAGGTTACTCTACGGAATTTCCTAGCGGAATTCCATTTTGAAATTCCGGTGCAGCAAAGCTCATTGCTGGCAAAGGGATTTTGAAGCACAGTGCATACTATTGTTTAGCGTCTGACCACCAGTCAGATTGGGCAGCCTTATTTAACTGCTGACAACCCAGGTTGAGAGCCGCTGCTAATAACATAGAGTAATCTATTTTGTCGTTAAAACTGACAATGGCATTTAAACATTATGCCCATTCATTATTGGTGATATAGGGGTTAGATCGGCCCCATGTGGCAAGATCACAGGGAGCGGTTCCATTGTCATGGTAGCCATAATCTCTCTAATGGCTTCTAACGCATTCAGATCCCAGATAAATCAATTGCAATAGCAATGGTTTGAATGGAATAAGCAATTACATGATTGCTTGTAGAAGTCTCCTAGGGAGATTTTAAAAATGTGAAGCAATTATTAATTAATTTAAAATAATTTTCAATAAAAACAAATATATATTTTTTCCCAATACCTCTGCCGTAATTACTGTATGCCGTACCAGAATCCCTCTATCTCTGGTGTCAGGTAAGGCACCAAGTATTATTACTTAGAGATACACAGCTCAGGAAGGAGCAGTTTTGGCTATTTAAACCGTTGTCACTTAAGACTGGCAGTCACAGGTGATGAGGTTAAAGAAAATTGCAATTTTGCTAATTTGGTGGTGGTGGTGGGGTTATTGTTTTATGCCATTGGCTGTGTAGGGAAGCAACATAACAATGACTTGGGGGATTTAAGGATTGTAAGGAAAACCTCTGTAGATATAGTTTAATAATAGAAGGGTCTTGTAAACAAAATAATGGCGGTTAAACTTTAAGGGGTCAGGGACTATTGTGAGTTATGACACTCTGTGTATAGTGCTGCGGAAAATATTGACTTTATAAGTGAATTAATTATAAATAATGGCCTTTCATAAGGTATCATCACTCAAAAGGAAAAATAAAAGAAACTGGGAAGTTTGAAAGTCATGTAATAATAACCTAACTGAATTTATAAAACAATACACATACGAAATGTAAGAAAAAGTTGAGAGGTTCTGTGCAACCAAAGTTTTCAAAGCTTAAATGTTTGGCAAAGGGAATAAAATCACAGATCCTCATAAACAGATAGATGGAGATGATGACCGGGTCATACTGAATGGTTCCTTATTAACCATTGCTGCTGTATAACTTTGGACAGATGATGGGTAGCTTTGATGAGATCATTGTCAGACAGATAATTTGTGATTAAATTACAGAGACAGAAAACGAGAATGAATTAATGCATTCAGTAAGGCACGGCATGTCATTTTCTTGTTTGTGTGCTTTGACCCAAAGTGTTACTAGTCCAAATCAATAGAAAGAAACAAATAAAATCTCTAGGGGGTCATTGCATCAGCTGTCAGTCAGATGTACCACACAGTCTATAATATCTGCAACCTATATACTTTTCTAACCATGATAAAGCCAGACTCAGTAATGGTGCCTTAAGGTTGTATATTTACCTTACTATATTAATTCCTAATAACACTTTTGACCAGCAATAATATGTAAATTATCCAAGTTATCCTTCCAACACTCCAGTTGGGACCAATTGTACTTTTAAATGGCTTCCTTTATTTTTACTAAAGAAATAAAATAAAATCTGGAAAAAAAAATGCTGCAGCCTTTGGAGGGTTCTGTTGAATACAGTTCAACAGGAGGCCATATGACTTCTTGCTACCCGTCTTGTCAATCAAACCTAGATAAACTTCACAGAAAATGTAAGCAGTCTATACACCCCTTGTGACTGGAGCTGATATGTACAGTATCTCACATAAGTACGTACACCCCTCACATTTTTGTAAATATTTTATTGTATCTTTTCTTGTGACAACACTCAAGAAATTATACTCTGCTACAATGTAAAGCATTGAGTGCACAGTCTGCAAGCCTGCAAAATAATGTTAAATGTTGTGTCCTCTCAAAATAACTCAACATAGCCATTAATGTCTAAACTCTGGCAACAACAGTGAGTACACTCCTTAGTGTAAATGTTCAAATTGGGCCCAATTGTCAATATTTTGTGTGGCCACCATTACTTTCCAGCACTGCTTTAAGCCTCTTGAGCATGAAGCTCACCAGAGCTTCACAGGTTGTCACTGGAGTCCTCATCTACTCCTCCATGACAACATCATAGAGCTGGTGGAGGTTAGAGACCTTGCGTTCCCCACCTTATATTTGAGAATGCCTTACAGATACTCAGTAGAGTTTAGGTCTAGAGACATGCTTGGCCAGTCCATCACCTTTACCCTCAGCTTCTTTAGCAAGACAGTGGTCATCTTGGAGGTGTTTGGGGTCCTTATAATGTTAGAATACTGCCCTGCGGCCCAGTCTCTGAAAGTAGGGGATCATGCTCTGCTTCAGTATGTCACAGTACATGTTCACATGCAGCCGCAGACCATAGCACTCCCATTACCATGCTTAACTGTAGGCAAGACACACTTTTCTTTGTACTTGGTTGCCACCACACACGCTTAACACCATTTGAACTAAATAAGTTGATCTTTGGCTCATCGCACCACAGGATATGGTTTGCGTAATTCATGTCCTTAGTCTGCTTGTCCTCATAAAAAAGTTTATTGGCTTTCGTGGGCTTCATCTTTAGAAGAGGCTACCTTCTGGGGCAACAGCCATGCAGACCAATTTTGATGCAGTAAGCGGTATATGGTCTGAGCACTGAAAGGCTGTCCCCCACCCCTTAGACCTTTGCAGCAATTCTGGCAGCACTTATTTGTCTATTTCCCGAAGAAAATCTTGATGCCTGTTTTTAGTGGAACCTGTGCTGTAAAACCGCTGTATGGTCTTGCCCATCATGCTGCAGCTCAGTTTTAGGGTCTTGGCAATCTTCATATATATTTTTTAGATTCTCAGAGAGTTCTTTTCCAGGAGGTGCCATGTTAAACTTTAATTGACTAGTATTAAAGAGTGTGAGAGCAATAGCATGTAAGACACTATTCATTAACACCTGAGACCTTAGAACACTAATGAGTCAAATGACATTAGGCTCGTTTTGGACATTTCCACTTAGTGATGTTCTCACTTTTGTGAGTTAATGGCTATGTGTTGAGTTATTTTGAGGGAAAAGCAACCTTAAAGGGGTACTCAACCTCAAAACATCTTATCTTCTATCCAAAGGATAGGGGATAAGATGTCTGATCTGCCTGCTTCACCCGGCGTTTGTTTAGAGCGTTGGGTGCAGCGTCGAGGCTCGTGACATCACGCTCATGACAACATGGTCTTGCGCCCTCAATGCAAGTCTGTGGGAGGGGGCGTGATGGCAATGATGTCAGGAGCGGGGTGTTGATGTGACGTCATGAGCCTCCTCCCCGCATCACCAGTCATCTGGCAAGTAGCAAAGTTCGCTCCGTGCAACGGATGCCTGGGGTGCCGCAGCCGATATTGCGGGGGTCCCCAGCGATCAGACATTTTATCCTCTTTGGATGTGGGATAAGATATCTTGGAGTGGAGTACCCCTTGAAACACTGTTATACAGGCTATGCACTCACTACATTGTAGTAGCTTGTAATTTTTTTTGTGAGGGGTGGGCTCAATTATACACTGCAAGTCTCAGTTACAATGGAAACCAGCAATAAAAAAAATTGTAATCTTATGGTGGGCACAATATGTAAACTAAAAAATAACAGTTAATGAATTAATGAATAAATAAATAAATACAAAAAAATGTATACAAAAAGGTACAAACAAAGCTTATAGACCTCCCCTAAGTAGAAATGCCCATAATGAAAAGTAAGGCAATAAAACGTAATTTTAATATCACTTTGTGCTATTCATAAAGAAAATCTATAAAAATAGAAACTTATTTCTGTTTTCTTTTTTGTTGTTTTTTGTTGTTTTTTACAATATATCACAAAAAAATGTTTAATTCACTAAAATAGAAATGACATAAAAATAAAGCCTGATGTGTCACAGAAAAAAACACAAAAATTAATGATAAATAACTTTTAAATCTGCAGTTACAAAAAAACTTGGAAATATGTCTGGTTAAAAAAGGGGGCTAATAAGCCTGGTCTTAAAGCAAGTAGCCAGTGTGTCTCCTCCAGAGAGTCTCTTCTGTGCTCAGGAGGATATACACGAGTCTGAAAGGTAAATTGCTGCTTTTCTATTCTCTGAAAACCAATGAAGTGCTAGCCAGCTGTATCTTGTATAGCTTATGATTATCATCATCATCATCATCAACAAGAACAGTTAAAGGGGTACTCTGAAGCTAAGACATCTTATAAGATCCCTGATCTCGGGGGTCCCGCCGCTGGGGACCCCCATGATCTTCCACACTGCACCCCGTTAGAATCAGCCCCTCGAGCGTGTCATGTCCCCTCCCATAGGCTTGCATTGAGGGGGCAGAGTGAGATGTCACACGGGGCAGGGCCGTGACATCACTATGCTCCGTCCCCGTGATTGCCAGTAATCAGACCCGGAGCGAGCACGCTCCAGGTCTGATTACTGGCAATCACGGGGACGGAGCATAGTGATGTCACGGCCTTGCTCCATGTGACATTACACTCCGCCCCCTCAATGCAAACCTATGGGAGGGGGCGTGACACGCTCCAGGGGCTGATTCTAATGGGGTGCGGCGTGGAAGATCATGGGGGTGCCCAGCGGCAGGACCCCCGCGATCAGGCATCTTATTCCCTTTCTTTTGGATAGGGGATAAGATGTCTTAGCGCCGGAGTACCCCTTTAACTGATGAGACCAGGGCTGCTTTTGCAATGTAATCCTTTCCATGCTGCAATCCTTTCTTCTGCTGTCTCTTTCTTCTTTGCTCCAATATCACCTTGCAAACCCATAGTATCAATAACCCCCTTCTCTCCCCACATATTATCTATAGTTGAGTATTGGTAATCATCCTCAAACACAGTGCAAGCTTGTTCAGTCCAGTGCTTGGCCAGACAAGTAAGGGAAAGGAGTAATACTGGCAAACAGCCTATTTCTGGTTTTGTCCCCTGAAATGGAGGAAATGAAAAGTAGCTGTGCAGCTTGGAGGAGACTCTAAGGGTGCGTACACACTGAGGAATTCAAGAGGAATTCAAGAGGAATAATTTTGTCAGGAAATTGTTGCCTTCGTTGAATTCACGTGGAATTTCCATGCGAATGAAGAGGAATGAAGGAGGAGGCTACTTAATGTACTTTTCTGAATTCCGCTCGAATTCCGCTTGAAAACAATGCTGGGCAGAATTTTTTTTACCATTGACTTCTATTGAGTTCTGCTCACGAATTCCGCTTGAAGAATGAACATGATCTTTCTTCAAGCGAAAGGAATTCAGCGTCGGAATTCCGCTAGCAGAATTTCCGCAGTGTGAACAGGACAGCGGAAAAAACATTAAAGTCAATGAGCAGAGGAGATGTGCATTAATTCTGAGTGGAGAATTCAAGAGGAATTACTTGAGTAAGTTCCTCTTGAATTACTCTG
Source organism: Hyla sarda (assembly GCF_029499605.1). Taxonomy (NCBI): domain Eukaryota; kingdom Metazoa; phylum Chordata; class Amphibia; order Anura; family Hylidae; genus Hyla; species Hyla sarda. Next base: position 114,043,300 of record NC_079189.1, on the reverse strand, counting down.
TGTGAATGATGGGCTCTTTTTCTCTATTTCAGGGGTTTCCTAATGTATGACTTACATATGACTTACAAAATACAGCATACTTACCTTGCCTAGTCCAGAGCTTGCTCTCATTTTTTTTTATTTTTTTATCCAATGATAAAATTAATGGAAAGGTAAGGACGGACACATCTGTATATGTAGGGCAGTGTTTCCCAACCAGCGTGACTCCAACTGTTGCAAAACTACAACTTCCAGACTTTAAACCAGATTTTTTATTTTCTTTATTAATTTTTTCTATAAATTGTACATGCCAGGACAGCCAAAGGCTGTCCTGGCATGTACAATTTATAGAAAAAATTAATTAAAATCTGGTTTAAAATGTCAGTGTTGGAATTCTGGCATGTTATGATCAGTTCCTTTGCCCATTATGTATAACAATAGCAATTTAGGGGACAATTCTGAGGAATAAAACTGAATTAAGTCAACCAATTGTAGTATGAAAAAAACCACATGAAGGTGCAGCTATTGTTTTGTGAGACTGTATACAAATTATTCTTTCCCACACAGTCATGTGCATGTGTGACATTAAAAGCCAAAAGTGGAGTGCACGACTATGGAGCTGCATTCATAAACACAATAGAGAGGTGAATTTATTAACACATCAGCTTCCACATGAATTATAATAACGGATTATGTGTACAAATTATGTAACAGCCATGAAGGAAATGAAGTGTCATCAGTAAAACTACACATCTCCAACAGTGCACAATTTTAATGCATCAATTTAGTTAGCTTTATATGTTGTTCATGGTATCCCTTCCTGTTCCACAATAATCTGTAACAAAATACAGAAATTACAATTGATAATCATTCTTATAATATCAAATATTCACAAATAGCAAATGCAAAAGAAGAGCAGGATAGTAACAGAGAGCAGGGGGCAAATCTCTGCTGAAACATTTTGTAAAGGTGTTTCAAAATATTTGGAAATCATTTGTTAGATTAACCCTTTAGATTTGTAAGGTGATTTTAGTACTCTCACTGCAGTTATTGAGTGTTTGAGAGTTCCCTCCATAGTGCACACTTTTTTTTAAATGATTTGCATTTCTGGGAGTAGGGCCAGAGATGGGATGTTAAACAGCAGTACACTTATAGGTACTTTCTTTATTTTCAGCATTTGCCCAATCATAGGATAGCATCTACTTCTCTTTGTTATGACATAACATAGAGCTGGTAAAAGTGTACGGGGCTGTACAGACTGGCATTGTGCTGATGAATGATTTGCAATATAGCACTATATTTGGTATGTAAGGATGATAAGGTGCTATTGACACAGTGGCCCTTATTTACTAAGAGTGGAGTGTTGGTTTCTTTGTGGGTTTTAATTCCCTACAATTTATTTTCCACGGTATTTACTATGGGTTCCCTACATTTTCCCCTTTTCCTACATTTAGCTTTTTTTTGCACATGCTCTGATCTGTAGGGTTTTCCTGTGGAAACCTTAGTAAATATGTTGGGTTGTTGTGAAAATGTCGGGAACATGCCCCTTTTCGGTGACCACACCCCCTTTTCACGGCACCCACACCCCTTTTTTGGGTTTTCTTAACAAAATGGAGAGTTAGTCAGGGTATTTCTGGCGCAAAATCTGGTGCAGACAGAATTTCTGGCGCAATGTCCCAGAATCTGGCTCACAACCCGAGGGGAAGTGTGTTTGCAAGGTACTATGTGAGCATTAAGGGGAAAAAAACTGCAACAGCAAAGCAAGGATGGGGTTACACTAATCACTGAATTGCTGCTGCTGATAGTTTTGAAGATAATGTTGACAAGACTCCATAGTAAAGAAAATGGGATGACATGACATTCAAGTGGAAGCACTGTGTGCAAACAATAGTATGAACACAAGGGTCAGCTGCCTAGAACTTTATGGGTGATGAGGCATAAGAGGTAAGCTTTGATTTAGCTTTGATTTACATTGTGGATCCTCTGTAGGAGGCAGTTAGGCTCACCAAAGTGAGTGCAAACACACAGCCTAGACTTTTTGTCTATTTTCTGCACACAGCACTAAACCTCAAACCCACACATTGTTTTCCATTCTGGTCTCTCTAACAGCAAGCAGATTGCACAGTAGGAAGACAACTAGTGGCAAAGACGTTTCAGCTTTTTTTTTCTGTGGCAAGGAATTAATTTTATTATATTAAAAGGGTACTTCAGGATTTTTTTATTTGACTATGATACAGGGGCTGTCAAGGTAGTGCAGTACATAATATAGTGTCTGCACCTGTGTTTCATGGCGGTCTTGCAATTCAAAAAAACTGTTATCTCTAGGTTTTTCTAGGTTGCAGTATAGCCCAAAACATTACATCACTAGTCAGGTATTTAGAGGGAGCCTGTCTTTTCTTGCATGGGTGGAGTGACTGCTGGGGGGAGGGAGATCATTCTGCAATAATTTTTGTTTTGCAACAGCTGGAGGCACCCTGGGCAGAAAACACCAGTCTTTTGCATGGAAGGGAGCACAGGTGTGTTTCAATGGGTGCGGTAGGTGAGGTGTGGGAGGGAGAAAAGGGAGCTCACACTTTACAAACATGGAATAATAGGACCTGTAGTTTGAGGGAACAAACTCCAACAGGAAATAGCCAGTTCAAAAAAAGATAGCCTCAGCGTTATGGATCTCACAACAAAGCCATTTAGCCCGAAGACAAGCACCAATCCTTCGTAAGTATGTCCATTGCTGTCTGACAGGTACCTACTTAAATCATCTTATGGTGGATAACCCCTTTAACCCATAAGTATTCAGCCCCTTTTCAGTTTTAATTCTGCACCTACAGACCCTTATATGGGCTTGTTTTTTTGCGTCACCAATTGTACTTTGTAATGACATCACATATTTTATAACATAACCTACAGCAAAACAAAAAAAAAATTGTGGGCGGAATAGAAAAAAATGCCATGGGGCTTGACGCGCTGGAAGACAGACGCGCGCTGTGAGAGCTCCCGAAAGACTAGAGAGATAACAGGCCTTTAGTCTGGTAATGGGAGACAGGTCACACTACAAAAAGAAGCACCAGGCTCCCCAGGTTATAGTGAATGCACCTGGCCAGATCTCCCATTTTTAAGCTTGCGCACAGCCGAATCCGGAGCTTCGTGTGCGCCGCGGCCTATTGTTTCCATCTCAGTGGCAATGTCCCATGTGACCAGCGCCGCGTTCTCTCCGAGCACCCCGCTAATGGCCGACACTGCCACATAAGCCAGGACCTCTTTACCGCAGACAGCACCTTAACCTTCAGAGGAGTATAGGAGGGTAGCAGATCGGTAATAAAGTTCTTAGCTCTGTGAAACGTAGGGTTATCATGAGTGCGGCCACTAGTAATGCCGGGAGATAAGTTGAATAGTCTTCTGTTAACCAGGGTGCCCAGGCAGCAAAGGAGAATATTCCCAATTCAAGACTTTATGTCTCAGTTTAGCAGGCACAAAAGATTTTCCAGGTGGAACGTGTTGAAGATAGAAAGAAGCTACATGAAACAATCGCTCTGGGTGAATATTATGCCTTGGCATGGAATTCAAACCTGCAACATCAGAGGACCTGGAAAGAGAGTCAGCTCTGAAGTTTTTGTTTGCAGGCCTAGGAGGAGGTGAAGAAAGAGTTTTAGACTTGATCGGCACAAGACAAAGATTTTGGCAAAACTGTTCCCAGCATGTGATTTCACCAGAATTCCAGTCTAGTTGAGGAGAGGGACGTTGAAGCCAAGGAAGACCAAGAAGAAGCTCCAAAGTACAATGTGACAGCACATAGAACTAATCTTTTTCCTTATGCAAATCTATTACTTGCAGGAGTTTCTGTGTGGTATAGCACCTTACAGTTCATATTTTGTCCATTATCAGAGGAAATGTACAAGAGCTTGGCAAGACGAGTCACTGGAGGGCAAAGTTTCTGAACCAGGGAGGCACCAATGAAGTTGCCAGTGGAGCCAGAGTCCAAAGATGCAGAAGTGTTGAAAGGCATCTTAGCAGGAGAAAAGACCTGTACTGGGATGGTCAAACGAGGAGAGGTAATATTCACATCTAGGGAAGCCACTCTTGTCCAAGAGGCAAGCATTCTCCCGGATGCGGAGGACAAATAGAACATTCTTTGAGAAAGGACTGGCACAATATAGGCACAAATTCTCATTGCGTCGAAGGGATCTTTCCTGATGCGTTAGGTGAAAGCGATCCACTTTCATAGCCTCCTCGGCAGGAGGCAAAGAAGATGGTAGAGGTGGAGGTTGAAACAGTCGGGGTAATTGCCATGTTTGGGCAGGTTCTCTTTCCAAAAGAAGTACTTCCTGCCTCTCGGCAAAACGAACATCAATATGAGTGGCTAAATGGATAAGTTTACTCAGGTTAGTCGGAGGATCTTGTGCAGAGAGAGCATGCTTAATTTTACTGGAAAGTCCATTTCTAAAGGTGGGACACAAGGCTTCATCGTTCCAAGCCAGTTCAGAAGTTAGTGTTCGAAATTGAACAGTGTGGTCGCCCACAGAGGAATTACCTTCACAAAGAGTCAGAAGAGCCGTCTCAGCAGAGGAGGCTCGCGTGGGTGCTTCAAATACCTTATGGAATTCTACAAGGAAGGCCAGCAGGTTTGAGGAGACCGGATCATTACGATCCCAGAGGGGTGTAGCCCAGGCCAGGGCTTTTCCAGACAAAAGAGAGACCACAAACGCCACCTTAGCTTGCCATGATCTGCCATGAGCTCGAGATGCATGGAACACTGAATCACGAAGCCTCTACACATCTTAGGATCTCCATCAAACTTTGAAGGCAAGAATAAGGGAATCTTGGACCCGTAAGAAATGTGGTTGTTGTTGTTGCTGCTGAGCGGCAAGAAGCTGTTGCACCATAGCAGAAAGTTGATTCAGTTGTTGCGTTTGACGAGCTAACTCTTGCGACTGTTGAGCCACAATGGTGGAAAGATCCAAAATATCTGGCAGAGGTACTCCAGCGGGATCCATGGGGGGATCTTACTGTGAGGCTCATGGCAGGTGGTAGGCCTGTGTGGATGATGTCAAAGGTGCCGCTGGTTTTCACCAGAGCCCACCTCAAAGTGGAATAGTCTTGCTGGGGCAGGTGGCACCCAGGTCGCTACGCCTGGCATGACAAGTCCACACAGGTTGCTGGGATGAAGCTTGGCACAGAAGGATACAGACAAGATGTGGTCAGGATAACTGATGGTCAGGACAGGAGGCACAATAGCAGGGTCAGGACACAGAACAAGGCTCAGATACACAGCCGGCACAGCGTCCATAGCAGAGAACATTTTATCAAGGTGTCTCTAGCACAACTAGTGCACAGGATGCCGAGCACCCAGCTGATCCACCAATGAGAATGGGGTATTTATTTCCGAGCCAGTCCTAACCACACACTCGGTCCCTATATGGTGGACAACTGCTAAAGTTCCTTGAGAAACCCCGACATTATGGGAGGAAACGCGTCGGAACTGTAACATTTTTAATTTTTGTTTTTTATCACGTGGTGATTTATACCTGGTGCAGTGGGTGATAGGAACAGTGTTCCAACAACACAGCGTGTGTTTATGAAATGCACATTACCAGATGATGCGAATTGCTCATAGGCTGTGTGGTATAAGGGTTGTTGTAATCCCTATCTGTGGCATCTTAAGGTATCCATAGTGTGATAGCCCTTAGAGATGTTGGCTACATATCCGCTGCGTCAGGTGGTGGTGTGTTATTATTTTTGATTAGTGTGTACACTTTATTTTGGTTTCTTTCCTAGGTCATGCTATTTTTAAGAAGTAAGAAATAAAATTTATTGTTTTATGAGTATATTGAGAAAAGGTCTACTAAATGCTGAGACTACTAGAATCTTTGACCACTTAGTAGTATTGATTATAGTGCTGAGTTAAAGTATATGAAAGGGCCAAAAAACACAATTTTGGATTTGATATTTTCTTACAAGTACGCCATTAACCGTGAAGTTTAACTAACATTATATTTTAATAGTTCAGACATTTACACATGCTGCAATGCCACATTTGTTTATTTTTTATAACATTGTTTTATTTAAAAAATGGGAAAGGGGGGATTCAAACTTTTATTAGAGGAGACGCGTATTCACATTAATTTTTTTTTTTCTTTTTGTCCCCATAGGGTCTATAACATGCAATCTTGTGATTGCATACACTGTTCAATGCTGAGGTTTGGCTCAGCATTGATCAGTGTTATTGGTGCTTTGCTGCTCAAGCCTGCCATGACTGGCTGGTGACATCAGATCACCGATTGGACAATGAGGAGGCAGGTAAGGGCCCTCCCGCCATCCACACGGAACATCACAATTTTATTTTTTCTGTGATGGTCCAGATCAGCTCTGCTTAGCTGCCGGGATCATTTTTTATCATTTCAGATGCCACAATCCAATTTGATTGTGACATCCAAAGAGTTAATGCTGGATATCCATCTGATTGGCGATGTCTGGCATTAACCCTGGGTCCTGGCTGCTGATAGCAGGCAGGACCCACCGTGTATGAAGCACACTCAGCTTGTGAGTGTGCTTCAAACAACAGTAACAGGACCAGGGCATACAGGATGCAAGGGTGTGCCCATATTTCCTGCATCCTGAACGGGTTAAGTGATTCACAAATATTTCAAGCTTTCACATGGAGGTAAGTTGTTTGAAGCTACAGTGACCATAAAAGCATTCTGTTATCTAAAAATTATGTTTGTCATTCAAAGTCTGAAAAATGTTTTGTCATTTCTTGCTGAGAGTATATTGCCATTTATTAATTCTTGCATGCATGTCACACATTATCTTATTCCCCTATAAAAAAAAATTGCTGGGGAAACATTAAACATTCTAACAATTGGCCATCTTTTGTGGGTGGATATAGCTTACTTTGAATATTTTACATAGTATTAAAACTAAGTGCCTTGTTTTCTCACCAACTTACCCACTCTGACTTATTTATGGCATTGCAGGGGATCCCACTACAAAGCTCTTCCATAAGGCAAAATAGCCACAATACAAGCTTGCGGCAGAGAAAACTCTGCAGGATGTGGCATGTAGCCACTTGCGGAGTAGTTAGAATGCAGTAAGAAGCACTGAGAAGACAATTATGCAATAATAAAAGTGAGGCTAAGTCTGACAGACGGGATGTTGCTCATTTATTTATAATTAGCCTGGAAAAAGTTTATTCTGTTTATTAATTCACTATAGGAAAAAGTATTCAGCTGACAAACACATTAGATAGGAAACGTCCAGCCATATATACTAAAGTTTATATTTAGCATCAGTTCTACTGTTTATACATTAAAAACTACCAAAAAATTGCCTTTATAATTAAAAACATTCTAGTTGCCTGCATGCTAGTTAATGGTTAAATTCTAGTTGTGACTGCATTTTATTAACTAGCTTAGAGAGGTCTTTAGAACGATAATAATATAAGTAAAATGAACACATAATGTAAGTGTTGGAGATAGTAAATATACCACAGTATCCCATAGAAATTAGAAAACTGGATTTCTCTATGGTTGGGCAGAAACTATAAAGTACAGGAGCACTGTAGTCCATCATGTCTTTCACTGGGGTCTACATCGAAAAATGAAACATGAAACCTATATTTGGTCAGAGGACACCACCAGATATTGTCCGATTATCTTACAAACCAATTAAACAGTAAATAAACTATTAAATAATAACAGCATTCATATTGTTTCCCTCATAACAATCCAACTTTTAAAATGTTACCTGTATGTCATAAGGATCATCTTTTTTTTAAATAATTGCACATTCAAAGATAATAGTTACCGGTATTTTCCTTTTTGGGGCTGACATGGTGCATGGGCGGAGCTTCATGACTTCACCACTGCTGATTGCTAGTAGTGGGACCTAGCAGAGAAGCAGGAACAGTGACATCACAAAGCTCACCCCAATGCTCCAAGCTGGCCCCAGAATGTAAGATGCCAGAGAAGTTGGTGGGAGAATGGAAGCAAAGAATGGGACCAGGTAAGTATCGTTGTCATCAGTGTCACCTGCACTGCCGACAGGTTAGGGCAGGAGAAACTGATGACAGATTTCCTTTATTAACTTCACTGATAAAATGTAGAATTTTTTTTAACCCCTTAAGGACCAAGCCCATTTCCACCTTAAGGACCAGGCCAATTTTAATTTTTGCATTTTTGTGTTTTCCTCCCCGCCTTCAAAAATCCATGACTCTTTTATATTTCCATCTACAGACCCATATAAGGGTGTGTTTTTTGCGTACCCAATTGTACTTTGTAATGAAACCTCTCATTTTACTATAAAATGTACGACAGGCACAAAAAATATTTTTTTAGGGAGGAAATTTAAATGAAAACCACATTTTTGGAGGGTTTCGTTTTCACACTGTACACTTTACAGAAGAAATGACATGTGTTCTTTATTCTGTGGGTCAATACAATTAAAATGATACCCATGCTCCGAAGCTCGCGGTCATACACAGGACGTAAATGTACATCTTGGTGCGCGAATTCCCGCCAAACCAGGATGTACATTTACATCTGTGGCCGTAAAGGGGTTAATTGAAAGAAAATAAAAAAAAGTAACTACTTAAAGCGTACCTGTCAGATCCTACAAAAATAAAAATATCTTACTCAGTACCTAATCCTGACCGTTTTTATGCCCTACATTTATTATTCGCCTTTTCATTAGATCACAGTGTTAGAAATCCTCTCAGGGGAAGGGGGGTGTCCCTCCCTTGTGGTGGTGGTGGGAGGTGATTGGTGGCTGCTCATGCTGCCTTGTCCATGAGTCATCTGTTGTCCATGACTCATGGACAAGCCTAATGCTGCTGCAGGACTGGTTAGTGTCCCAGTAGGTATAGGGACCCCTATTATTGGAATTTTCAGAGGCCATTTTTCTTATTAAATATTCAAAAAAAATGTAACAACCATATCACAAAAGTTCTTTAATTTTCAAAAGTAACAACATATTAAAAGTGTTTGGCTATGACAGTGCCCATTTAAGAAAGCAGCAGCTTTCTACACTGTTCATGTGGCACACTAAGCTACTGGCGAGAACAACAGGTCCAGTGATTGTACTATACAATACAGTGAGTGCCCTGAAAGGGGTCTACATCCTGCCCAGACAGTGGTAATAAGCCCTGTATGGGTGCAAGAACTGCAGCTCACTGGCAAAATGTAGTGTCTCTGTGACATTATGTATAAGAATTAGCTGGGGCTATACTGTAGTATATTCTTAATAATTTTTAAAACATTCTGCATTCCAGCAGGCAAAATGTTTCACTTTTTTTCATTGACATTAGGCTTTGTTTCATGTTAAAATAAATTGTAGTATTTTTAGGTGCTGTTTCTATACTATATGAACAAAATTATTGGAACACCTACACTCACATTTTAATCCATAGAAATCCATCTCCTTTTTGCAGTTATAGCTGCTTTGACTATTCTGGGTAAACTTTCTACAAGATTTTGGTGTATGTCTGTGGGAATTTTTGTTCGTTCATCCAGAAGAACATTTGAGAGGTCAGATTGATGACGGAGGGGGCATGGTACACAATCTCCATTTTAGTGCATCCCAAAAGTATTCAATGTGCTTGAGAGCAGGGCCCTATGTGAGCCAGTCTAGTTCCACACTACACCAACCCAACTATGTTGTTATGGACCTTGCTTTGGGTACTAGGGCCCAGTTGTTCTGGAAGAGAAAGGGACCATCCAACAAAGTTGGTAGCATAGAACTGTCTATTTCCTTCCAGTAAGCTGAAGCATTAAAGCGGTACTCTGGTGGAAAATAAAACAGTTAAAAAGATTTGTAAATTACTTATATTTAAAATCTTAAGCCATCCAGTACTCATCAGCTGCTGTATGCTCCAGAGGAAGTTATATAGTTATTTTCAGTCTGACCACAGTGCTCTCTGCTGACACCTCTGTCCTTGTCAGGAACTGTCAAGAGCAGAAACAAATCCCCATAGCAAACCTTTCCTCCTCTGGACCCCCATCATTCCCAGACAGCCCAAATATGTCTGGGAATAATGAGTGTTGTAGTTTAGAAACAGAGGGCCCCTAGCTAAACTGCAACTTGCTGGAGGCTCGCTGTTGCTAAACTACAACTACCATCACTCCAAGATAGCCTTTGACTGTCTGGGAATAATGGGGGTTGCAGTTAGGAACAGTTGGAGGCTCGCTGTTGCTAACCTAAAAGTGGTTCCCTGGTTTACTGTGACAAAAGTAAAGTAATATACCGTAAAATGTTTTAAATCATGCTTTAAGAAAAAATTAGAAAAAGGATTTGCAAAATGTAACTAAAATTAACAGAAAATTATTTAAAAACGTTTGAATGACATATAATGCATTTTAAAAGCTTCAGACTCTTTTGCTTTCTTCACATTTTGTTATCTTAAGGCTCTAAATTGTTACGTCGAGCGCTCCGGGTCCCTGCAGACCCGCTGACCGGGAGCGCTGAACTAACACTGCCGGCGGGGATACGATCCGCATAGAGGGGCGCGCCCGCTCGCGGGTCGCATCCCAATCTACTCACCTGTCCCGGTCCCCGGCTGTCACGTCCTGGTGCGTGCGGCTCCGCTCTCTAGGGTGCGCACACGCCAGCTCTCTGAGATTTAAAGGGCCAGTGCACCACTAATTGGTGCCTGGCCCAATCAGTGTAATTAGCTCACTTGCTCCAGGCCTATATTACCTCAATTCCCCTTCCCTGCATTGCCGGATCTTGTTGCCTTGTGCCTAGTGAAAGCGTTTCTGGGATTGCCTTACCAGTGTTACCAGACCTTCTGCCGTTGCCCTCGACTACGAACCTTGCCGCCTGCCTCGACCTTCTGCTACGTCTGACCTCGCCTCTGTCTAGTCCTCCTGTCCCACGCCACTCTCAGCAGTCAGTGAGGTTGAGCCGTTACCGGTGGACACAACCTGGTTGCTACCGCCGCAGCAAGACCATCCCGCTTTGCGGCGGGCTCTGGTGAATACCAGTAGCAACTTAGAACCGGTCCACCGGTACGGTCCACGCCAATCCCTCTCTGACACAGAGGATCCACCTCCAGCCTGCCGAATCCTAACAGTAGATCCGGCCATGGATCCCGCTGAGGTGTCGCTGCCAAGTCTTGCTGATCTATCCACGGTGGTCGCCCAGCAAACCCAACAGATTGCCCAACAAGGACAGCAGCTGTCGCAGTTGACTGCCATGCTACAGCAACTTCTGCCACAGCTACAGCAACCATCTCCTCCGCCAGCTCCTGCACCTCCTCCACAGCGAGTGGCCACTCCTAGCCTCCGCTTGTCCCTGCCGGACAAATTTGATGGGGACTCTAAACTCTGCCGTGGTTTCCTGTCTCAATGTTCCCTACACTTGGAGATGTTGTAGGACCAATTTCCTACAGAACGGTCTAAGGTGGCTTTCATAGTTAGTCTTTTGTCTGGAAAGGCCTTGTCATGGGCCACACCACTCTGGGACCGCAATGATCCTGCCACAGCCACTGTCCAGTCCTTCTTTGCTGAAGTCCGTAGTGTCTTCGAGGAGCCAGCCCGGGCCTCCTCTGCCGAGACTGCTTTGCTGAACCTAGTCCAAGCAAGTTCTTCCGTAGGCGAATATGCCATCCAGTTTCGTACCCTCGCCTCAGAGCTAGCCTGGAACAATGAGGCCCTCTGCGCGACCTTCAAGAAAGGCTTATCCAGCAACATCAAAGATGTACTGGCCGCACGAGAAATTCCTGCTAACCTGTCTGAACTTATCCATTTGGCCACCCGCATTGACATGCGTTTTTCTGAAAAAATTGGACTGCACTGTGCGTTACCGCACAGAACCCCTGCTTATGAGCATTGGACTGCATCACGAAAAAATAGAATTTTTTGTTCTGCCCAACTGCACCTCTGAAGTCCTCCTCGGTCTGCCATGGCTCCAACGTCATTCTCCCACCCTTGACTGGACCACCGGGGAGATCAAAAATTGGGGTCCTTCTTGTCACAAACAATGCCTCACACCTGCTCCCACTTGTCTAACTCCTGAGGTTCCACCCTTACCGGTCCCTCCCAAGGCTTACCAGGATTTTTTTATCCATCAAATCCTAATTGAATCCCCCAGCAGATTTGAGTGAATCTACCCACAAGGAATTTCAGGAAATTAGCTTTTTTTTTTTACAATGATAAAATGTTATTTTAAAGATATAGAAAAGTGGCCATCATGTTCAAGTTTATTGGACCTTTTCATGTTTTTTTTATAATAAATTAGTGAAAAGACTTAATAAAAACATTTTATGACAAAATTGAGGAGAATTAACCAATAATAAATAATGTATGTTTATATCTTAGATATTAATATGAACACATAATTAGTATTTAACCCCTTAAAGTGGTACTCCCGTGGAAACCTTTTTTTTTTAAATCAACTGGTGCCAGAAAGTTAAACAGATTTGTAAATCACTTCTATTAAAAAATCTTAATCCTTCCTGTACTTTTTAGGGGCTGTATACTAAAGAGAAATCGAAAAAAGAAATGCATTTCCTGTGATGTCCTGACCACAGTGCTCTCTGCTGACCTCTGCTGTCCATTTTAGGAACTGTCCAGAACAGGAGAAAATCCCCATAGCAAACATATGCTGCTCTGGACAGTTCCTAAAATGGACAATAGAGAGTACTGTGGTCAGGACATAACAGGAAATGTATTTCTTTTTTTCGATTTATCTTTATACAGCCCCTAAAAAGTACTGGAAGGATTAAGATTTTTTAAAAGAAGTGATTTACAAATCTGTTTAACTTTCTGCCACCAGTTGATTAAAAAATAAAGTTTTCCACGGGAGTACCCCTTTAAGGACTCAGGGTTTTTCCGTTTTTGCGCTTTTGTTTTTTCCTCCTTATCTTTAAAAGATCATAATTCTTTCAATTTTGCCCCTAAAAATCCATATGATGGCTTGTTTTTTGCGCCACCAATTCTACTTTGTAATGATTTCAGTCATTTTACCCATAAATCTAAACGAAACGGAAAAAAAATAATTGTGCAACAAAATTGAAGAAAAAACGCCATTTTGTCATTTTGGGGGCTTCCGTTTATACACAGTACATTTTTTGGTAAAAATGACACACTCTCTTTATTCTGTAGGTCCATACAATTAAAATGATGCCCTATTTATATAGGTTTTGTTTTGTCGTACTTTGAAAATTTATACATTTAAAATTGTCATTTTCTGACCCCATAACTTTTTAATTTTTCCGCATACGGGGCGGTATGAGAGCTAATTTTTTGTGCTGTGATCTGAAGTTTTTAGCAGTACCATTTTTTTATTGATCAAACTGTTTTTCTGCATGCGGTGATACCACATACGTTTATTTTTATTTACACTGGTTATTTTTAAATGGGAAAAGGGGGGTGATTCAAACTTTTATTTGGGAAGGATTTAAATGATCTTTATTATCTTTTTTTTCAAGTTTTTTTGCAATGTTTTAGCTCCCTTTAGTGGCTATAATACTGCACACACTGATCTTTTACATCGATCTTTGTTAACTCATAGGATAACATTGATCAATGATTCTGCCGCTTGACTGCTCATGCCTTGATCTCAGGTACTGAGCAGTCATTCGGCGACCGGCAATGCAAGAGGCCGGTGAGGACCCTCCTTGTGTCAGCAAGCTGTTCGGGATGCCGCGATTTCGCCGTGGCGGTTCCGAACAGCCCACTGAGCTGACTGCCAGTACTTTACTTTCACTTTAGATGCAGTTTTCAACTTTGAACGCCGCGTCTAAAGGGTTAATTAAGGAAGTATGAAAAATTATGATCTATTACATTTTATTTATTTTTTTGTTTTTGTTTTTTTAATAAACACTTCCTTTGTTAGCTGACTGCGTGAATGTTACACATGGATGACAACCCTGACTAATGTTAGCCTGAAATAAATACTGGGATGGTCGGTTAAATTGTTCTTCATATGTGGTTATGAATAAGGTTATACCAACCTTCCTACAGTGGATACCCTGTGCTGCTAACACAGCATAATATAGTCCCCTGGACTAAGCACAGTATTAACTAACCATAAGATCAACCTGTGCATCAGCTATACCAAACTTGGGTCTCACAATGTATAAAAAGTTTGCGACACAGTATATTTTGCTTGCTATCTTCCACAAACACAAATGCCATAGTTGCCTGTTCATTTTTCATCAAGACACTTTTCTTTCTCTTTTTAAATTTATTTTATTAGGCCCTTTCCTTTTTCACATAAAAACCACTACAAAAGATGAAAGAGTTAATATTCATGAGTAACAACTTTAATTTTGACTAGCTATTTTGAATGCCCCAAATGCCACTGAGTTATTCTCACATAGACTTTGTAGTAAAATCCTTCCCAATGCAATCATCCCAAAGCCGTTCTTGTAAGTCAAAGGTATTATTTAATAAATCCACAAAATTATTCTAAAAATGTCAGTGTCTCCATTCTTTAATGCATTATTGTGAGTTCTATTTTTATCTGCAGTGCCTGGAACATGTAATTGTAATATAACGTGGAAGCATTTTTGATATATGGTTATTACACCAAACCTTCCAACCTATTTTGTTTTATAGCTTAATTAAAACACGCCTGAAATAGAATGAATTTCAGTTTTAATGTGTCAGGACAATGTAAATATTGTAATAACCTTGCATGTTCATTTGACACCTGAGTTGTATGAGCTGGTCACATGTAAATTAGTTACTCCAAATAACTATTAATTCAGTATTATATGCAGATCTGCCAATATACTCTTCCTTATTAGAGTTTTGCATGAACTTGCATGTAATAAACTCTATTATGATATTATGAGCTGAAAATATACTTGACATGGCTTGTGCTACACAAACCTCTTAGGCGTCACACTACAGCACCCTGCCCCCCCCCCCTTCCCATTCTCCACCTCTACACATACCATAGTGCTAATAATGCTCCACAAACTAATAGTGGCCAAAAAAGTAAAACTTAAAATAGTAATAGTGCCCTCACATAGTAATATGCTCCTTCTGTAATAGATAGATATACCCCTCATATGGTAGATAGGTAGATCTTCCATTAGGTAAGTATATAGACAGGAAGGTAAGCCCTTACTCCCCATTTTTGGAGCCCTTTTCTTCAATAATTCCACTCATTAGTTAGTTATGCCCCTTTGATTAAATAATCCCCTTTATGTTGGTAGTACCCCTTTGGTTTAATAATCCCCCCACCCCATTAGTTAAATAGTTCCCGTTTGGACCAACAAATAAGAAAAAAACAACAACCTGAGACTGTCTTTACCATGTGCTTAAACCAAGCAGCTGGTTCTCACCCCTGTATTTAGGTGTATGTGGTTCAATGTATTGACATCATTGCCCTGTCTATGGAATGAAGCAGATGTCTGAGCTGCTATCTTCTTCTCTTGACCTCACATTAGCCAGCTCTAACTTAAAGGGGTACTCCAGTGGAAAGAATTTTTTTTTTTATCAACTAGTGCAAAAAAGCTAAAAATATTTGCAAATTACTTCTATTAAAACGTATTTATCCTTCCAGTACTTATTAGCAGCTGTATGCTACAGAGGAAATTATTTTCTTTTTGAATTTCTTTTTTGTCTTGTGCGCAGTGCTCTCTGCTGACACCTGATGTCCGTATCAGGAACTGTCCAGAGCAAGAGAAAATCCCCATAGCAAACCTATGTAAAGAGCACTGTGGACAAGACCAAAAAGAAATGAAAAAATAAATAAGCTAATAAATACTAGAAGGATTAGGATTTTTATGTTTAACAAATCTGTTTAACTTTCTGGCACAAGTTCATTTAAAAAAAAAAGTTTTCCATCGGAGTACACCCCTTTAACAATGGAATTTGGGAATTGTCACTGCACTTGCTGTTAGGCTTACTCTTACAAGTCTCTCAAGGTGAAGATTCTATGATTTTTAATTCTCTGTCCCTGACCTTAAGTCTATCAACTGAGTATCATAATTTTATGTAGCTGGGGGCTGACATTAAGGTACACTGTTGAACAAGAGTCTAACAGCGGGCATAACAGAACACAGGAAGCCCTTGCATTAAACAACAAACTGCTAGATGTCTTTTGCACAGAAATGTACCTTTTTCCTATGTTTCATCATGGCCCAAAATGGAAAAAAAAACACATGATTGTACAATACTCCGTCAGCAGATGTATATGCTATATGTTTCTGACTGATCACCTAGCAGTTGTAATGTCAATGAAAGCCTTTTGAGTTTTTTTTTTCTAGTAGGTCGCAATACTATCTTGAACTTGCATCATGTGAAATTGTACTTCACTAAAATCAAGGAAAGATATGGGTGGACCCATTTGTATTCCATCTCAGGACACTAAGTTGATGTCTGATAAATATGTTCCCTGAATTTATTGCATGAGTGTGCTCTCTCACCTATCTTTCTCAAACTGTCCTATATACAGTATACTTACATCTGATCACTCTCTGACCGAATTCCTGCTTTCCTCACTACAATACAACATGTTAATCAGAGCCCTATCTTAATCCAAAATCTGTAACAAAAAAACCCTCACACCATGTGTTATTTATAATACTGGTGCCTCTCTCTCTCTCTCTCTCTCTCTCTCTCTCTCTCTCTCTCTCTCTCTCGAACATGGTCTAGTATAAATAAGTGCAATGCTTTCATAAATATCAAGTGTTCAATGACACTTTGCACTGGTCACTTTGCACTAGTGCTTGAGAAAGACCGCATGGGCAGCAGAAATGTTGCATTTTTGGAATGGAGTGCTGCAGCATACTTGGTGTGTGTGTGTATATATATATATATATATATATATATATATATATATATATATATCTTTTTCCAGATTTCGTATAACAATCATGTCCACCATCTCTGCATCGTGCCCATTTTCTTTAAGAATCCCATCCCCATAAAATACCACTTTTCTTTGGAATTTTGGGTGGTCTTTTCAAGTATGTTTTACTGTATATAAAATTTGTATAAAATGATAATATGAACTTTTTTAAAGTATTATATGTAACATATATGACTTCAGCTAAAAAATATGCATGAGAAAAAGCAACCAGGCAGGAGTGGGCAGAATTTCCCTTTTTGCTGACAAGTAATGATGTAAAAGATTTAAGGTCAAGATCCAGCTTAGTCCATTAATTGGGAGTCATATACAGCTAACCGCACCTATAGGATGGTAAGATTTTCAACTGGGAACAGAGGTGAAATATCCTGGGAAAACTGGGACATACCAGAGCCCCAAACATGACCTATTTCATTAGTCAAACATTTATTTGGTCTATTAATCCCCAATTACTTCTTTAAGGAACCAGCCCGAGATTCATGAATTAATTGAAGTCACAAGCCAAAGAAATGTCTCACTGATGAAATAGGTCATGTTGATGTGACTGCACCACCTTGTAGCAGTCAAATACATTAACGTGTACTCGTAGTTTTCTTCACTTCCCTTTTTCTAGAACTCAGCTGCGACCAGCGGATTATTAAACATGGTTTAATGCATTTAAATTACAGAAGAAAAATTGCTAGAATATTCCCACAACAGAGACTGACGCGATTAACAGCTGAGAAGAGTGACAAAAACCATTAGTGCAAACCCTTAAGAGGCTGAAGGAAAGTAAAACCTGTAATTCTATGACATATATATTGTTAAATGGAACTGTGAAAAGGGGTCCCAGCACATAAGCTTGACAGTTTTTTCTCAAAAGATTTTTTTTTTTTTTTCTTTTCTTCTCAATCAACTGCTTTTCGCTATGGCTATAGCAACATTTGCCTATTTCTTTGTGTGTTCAAATGACTCGCACATTCAAAGACACTTTGCAAAATGGATTGTACAGTTTATGAAATGATGGCGTAAACTTGTAATGTTTTTAAAACTAGGTCCTTTTTGTTGATCAATCTTAGTGATAGTGCAAGAAAACTAACTCTTTGAACAATTCTCTGAATGACTTTGAGAAATGGTACTTTTTTTTTTATTGTAATCTTCTCATACCTACAAAAGGTATATTTGATCTATGTACAATGTGAATTCAGCATTACTGTATGATACAAAAAAGTTTCTACATTTGTGAAAATATATTGAGGTTGTTATATTCTACAATATTCTTTTGTTGCTACAAAGAATATAATCCAATTAATAGCAATATATAGATATATATTCTTTATATATAGTGCATTCATTATTTTCTAGTTTGTTAGCTTTTCACCAAGAACATTCAGAAATGCTAAGGCTGTGGTTGTGTACTACTGGCTGTTCTGGGCTAAGGGTCTACATGTTTCAATTCCCCAATGATGCCTTTGGTTATGAGGAGGGGGCAAAACTGTTAATGTAAGTTTGCTCAGTCTGTTACATCTTTTGTTGAGGAAGTAAGATATACTTTGCTTGACCATATTAACAAGCTGATATAAACTGCACATTGCAAAACCCTTATTAGTGTTTTCTTCAGGCTGATGAAATGAACCCGAAGAAAAGACCAGTCCATTGTGAAGATGAGAAACGCCTGTCAATAAACTATTATGGCCAACTCCATCTCCCCTGATGCAATCCTTCATTGTGCACATCCTAAACCACAATCCTGATTCTTTTCACTTCTGCCCTATGACATGCTATTAGTTACACAACACTAATGAGGTTTTCAGTTCTTTGCATGTTCATTTTAGGTGTTTTATGATTTCAAAATGGAGTTGCTCTGCATATATATATATATATATATATATATATATATATATATATATACATATATACACACACACATTCAAAAATCAATATTGTTGTGAATCAATAGAGTGCTGAAAAATAGACAAAAGTCACTGCTGGATATCTTTGGTAGCAGCTTATCTACCTGGAAAAAAAAAGGATCGGGCATGTTAAAATTTAGCATGCTGTCTGGGAAGAATTTAGAGGGCCCCCTTTCAGATAAGATGTCAGCTAATCACACGAATATAGGAAGGTTCAGCTGACTTCAATGTGTAGGCTCAGTTTTACTGTGATCTCTCTATTCATAAAATGCGGGAACTTCCGAGTATATATATATATATATATATATATATATATATATATATATATATGTAGTATTGAGCAATACTATGATATTATGTAGTACTGAACAGTCCATAGCAATCTGATTGCCAGTTATAGTATAAAATAAATATTAAAAAAATGTTTAAAAATACTTATTTAGTCGAAAAAGTTTGACTCTTTTTAACCCCTTGGGGACCGAGCCCATTTTGACCTTAAAGACCAGAGCATTTTTTGCAATTCTGACCACAGTCATTTTAAGCATTAATAACTCTGGGATGCTTGTATTTATGAATTTGATTACTAGATTGTTTTTTCGTGACATATTCTACTTTATGTTAGTGGTAAATTTTCATCAATACTTGCATCATTTCTTGGTGAAAAATTCCAAAGTTTCATAAAAAATAAGAAAATTTAGCATTTTTATAATTTGAAGCTCTATTCTTATAAGGAAAATAGACATACCAAATAAATGATATATTGATTCACATATACAATATCTCTACTTTATGTTGACATCATAAAGTTGACATGTTTTTACTTTTGGAAGACAGAGGGCTTCAAAGTTCAGCAGCAATTTTCTAATTTTCCAAGTAAATTTCAAAATCTAAATTTTTTTGGGATCAGTTCAGTTTTGAAGTGAATTTGAGGGTATTTATGTTAGAAATACCCCATAATGGACCACATTATGAAAACTGCAACCCTCAACATATTCAAAATGATATTCAGAAAGTTGGTTTACCCTTTAGGTGTTTCAAAGGAATGGCAGCAAAGTGGAAGCGAAAATTCGAAATCTTCGTTTTTTAACATGTTCTTGTAGACCCATATTTTTTTATTTTTATAAGGGGTAAAAGAAGAAAAAGCCCCCCAAAATGTATAACCCCTTTCTCTTGAGTAAGGAAATACTTCACATATGGATGTAAAGTGCTCTGTGGGCACACTAGAGGGCTCAGAAGAGAAGGAGCGACAATGGGATTTTGGAGAACAAATTTTTCTGAAATGGTTTTTGCAGGGCATGTTGCATTTAGGAAGCCCCCATGGTGCCAGAACAGCGAACAACACCTCACATGGCATACTTTTTCGGAAACTACACCCTTCAAGGAACATAATAAGTGGTACAGTGAGCCTTTACACCCCACAGGTGTTTGACAAATTTTCAATAAATTTGGACGTGAAAATGAAAAATTTTATTGTTTTCACTAAAATGCTGATGTTACCCCAAATTTTTCATTTTCACAAGGGGTAATAGGTGAAAGCGTCCCCCAAAATTTGAAACCCCAATTCTCTCTAGTAAGGAAATATATCATATGTGGATGTAAAGTGCTCTGTGGGTGCACTAGAGGGCTCAGAAGGGAAGGAACCACATTGGGCTTTTGGAAAGCGAATTTTGCTGAAATGGTTTTTGCGGGGCATGTCTCATTTTGGAAGCCCCCATGGTGCCAGAAAAGTGAAAAACACCCCACATGGCACACTATTTGGGAAACTACACCCCTCAAGGAAAATAATAAGGGGTACAGTGAGCCTTAACACCCCACATGTATTTGACGACTTTGCGTTGAAGTTGGAATTTTGCAATTTATTTTTACTAAAATGCTGATGTTGGCCAACATTTTAAATTTTCACAAGGGGTAATGGGTGAAAATTTCCCCCAAAATTTGAAACCTCATTTCTCACGAGTAAGGAAATACCTCATATGTGGATGTAAAGTGATCTGTGGGTGCACTAGAGGGCTCAGATGGGAAGGAGCAACATTGGGCTTTTGGAAAGCAAATTTTGCTGAAATGGTTTTTGGGGGGTATGTCTCATTTAGGAAGCCCCCATGGTGCCAGAACAACAAAAAACACCTCACATGGCACACTATTTGGGAAACTGCACCCCTCAAAGAACGTAACAAGGGGTATTTGACGACTTTGTGTTGAATTTGAACTTGAAAATTAAATTATTATTTTTTTTACCAAAATGCTGATGTTACCCCAAATTTTTCATTTTTACAAGGGGTAATAGGTGAAATGTCTCCCAAAATTTGTAACCCCATTTCTATTGAGTAAGGAAATATCTCATATGCGGATGTAAAGTGCTCTGTGGGTGCACTACAATGCTCAGAAGAGGAGAGACAATGGAATTTTGGAGAGGGTATTTTACAAAGCCCCCATGGTGCCAGAACAGTGACCCCCCCCCCACATCTGACCTCATTTCGGAAACTACACCCCTCTCGTAATGTAATAAGGGGTGCAGTGACCATTTACACCCCTCTGGCATTTGACAGATCTTTGTAACAGTGGGCTGTGCAAATGAAAAATTACATTTTTCGTTTTCACGGACCACTGTTCCAAAAATCTGTCAGACACCTGTGGTGTGTAAATGCTCACTGCACCCCTTATTACATTACATGAGATGTGTAGTTTCCAAAATGGGGTCACGTGTGGGTATAAATTTTCTTGTATTTATGTCAGAACCGCTGTAACGAGCAGCAACCCCTGTGCAAATCACCAGTTTAGGCCTCAAATCTACATATTACGCTCTCACTCCTGAGCCATGTTGTGCGCCGCCCAAAGCATTTTACGTCCAACTATGGGGTATTTCTGTACTTGGGAGAAATTGTGTAACAAATTTTGGGGGTCTTTTTTTTCCCTTTTGCCTCTTATGAAAATGAAAAGTATGGGGCAACACCAGCATGTTAGTGCAATTTTTATTCATTTTTTTTTACGCTAATATGCTGGTTTTGACCCCTACTTTAGCTTTTCATAAGGGGTAAAATGAGAAAAAGCCACAAAAAATTTGTAGCGCAATTTCTCCCGAGTATGGAGATATCCCATGTGTGGCCCTAAACAGTTGCCTTGAAATACGACAGGGCTCCAAATTGAGAGCGCCATGTGCATTTGAGGCCAAAATTAGGGAGACCGTGCATGCTGGAAGTTGTAGTTATGCAACAGCTAGAGGCACACTGGATGGGATTGGGAAACACTGAGTTAGGTAAAAGACTACCACATTGTTTCCGCACCACTGTCTTTTTCCTAACTCAGTATTTCCCAACCCATGTGCCTCCAGCTGTTGCAAAACTACAACTCCCAGCATGCATGGTCTATTAATGCATGCTGGGAGTTATCGTTTTGCATCAGCAGGAGGCACACAAGTTGAGAAACACTGAGTTAGGAAACAGACAATGTTTCCCAACCAGTGTGCCTCCAGTTGTTGCAAAACTACAACTCCCAGCATGCCCAAACAGCTGAAGGGCATGTTGGGAGTTGTAGTTATACAACAAGTGGAGGAGTACAGTTTGGAGACCACTGTGTTGTGGTCTCCAAACTGTAGCCCTCCAGATGTTGCAAAACTTCAACCCCAAGCATGCCCAGACTGCCCAGGCATGCTGGGAGTTGTGGTGTGGCAACATCTGAAGGTCAGATGTTGCCAAACTACAACTCCCAGCTTGCCTGCACAGTCTCGGCATGCTTTGAATTGACATCTGGAGCGCTACTGTTTGGACACCACTGTATAGTGGTCTCCAAACAGTGCCCTTTCCGATGTTGCAAAACTACAACTCCCAGCATGTTGAGACTGCCCTGGCATGCTGGGAGTTGTAGTTTTGCAACATCTTAAGGGACAGATGTTACAGAACTACAACTCCCCGCATGCCTGGACTGTATAGGCATGCGGAGAGTTGCAGTTTTGCAACATCTGGAAGGACACAGTTTGGAGACCACTGCACAGTGGTCTCCAAACAGTGGCCCTCCAGATGTTGCAAAACTACAAGTCCCAGCATGACCAAACAGCATTTGGAGATCTGGGCATGCTGGGAATTGTAGTTTTGAAACTCTTAGAAGCAGCAGTGAAGATGACTTCACAGCGATCTTCACTGCTGCCTCTGATGCTGACGCTGCTTCCACTTGCCTTCCTGTCCTCCCCTTCTCCACTCGCCGGTCCCCATGTCACTCCCCTGTTTCACTTGCCGGTTCCCGCAGCCCAAGGTACCGCCGCCATCTCCCCCTGCTTTGTCCAGGGGTGGGCAGAGCTGGGGGATCTCAACTGTCATCCCCCGCCCGGTGCCAACTCGCTCCTATCCTTCAGGATGATCGGGATGTCTCTTTAAGGAAGGGAAATATCAGAAATGGTCCCAGCGAGTTGCTTTGTGAGTTAGTAACATAAAATAGCAATTCTTTTGCAGCTAGTATTTATGTTAAGATTAAACATACATAGTGCATAAATCACTTTTATTCTATTGTAACTAGCTTATCTTGTCATTTATTTGCATTAAAAGCAATAAGCTCAGAATTGTTCATTTTCAGCACTTTGGTCCTATAAAACCTAAGCCAGAAAATACATTAGTACTGTAGTTTTAGCTATGTCAATGTGTTTAGATAAATACTGTATGTAACACTGCATCTATATTATTACTTTCTACTTTCCTTACAACATTTTATTTTAGTGTTTATTTTGCAGTGTAAAATGGTTTGCTGAGATGGGATATAATAGACTTGCACTAAGATGTCAAATGCCTACTTTATTATGGCCAGAGACCGACAGTCAATTTAAATTAAAATTTATTGAGAACATTAAGAGCTGGAAGGACTTCGGCTAATCACTGTAATGTCCCCAACAAATGGTAAATGAAAGCATAAGGAAATTGAGTTAACACAAGCTAAAAGTTCACATACTCACCAAATTATATTATAAGACCAACAAATTAATTAAATTACCTAAATCCACTCATTTTAGAGATGTTACATCAAATCAAAAACTGTCCTTTACACTTTTAAAGTAGAACTGTGAAGTAACCTTGTTAAATGACAATAGCAGGGTCTTGTTATTCATCCAGTCTGATATATTAGAGTAATGGAATAATTTAGTTAACAATAAATAAAATAGCATCGATGAAGAGGTAAGTTTGTGGGACTTTTCTTGCGTTGAATTTGAGTGATGATTCTGAAAAACATACCAATGCATGTTTGTGATTTTAACATGTTAGGTGTACAGAGTCATAATACAGCACCTACAGCAGTCCACTATTCACTACTTCCAATTTTACGCCAGTGGCAGAAATTAGATTGTTTTTTTAATTTATTTTATTTAAATAGCATATAATCCTATTGACACAGCCCATCTTTATTTTAACATTTTTATTGTTCCCTCCTCACCTTTTAATATATAATGACCAATTTGCAAGAGCAATTGTATTTTGTAAAAACAAAAACCTTTCTTTTCACATAAAATATGCTTAAAAAAGAAAACATTTTTTGTAAGGTCAAATTTTAAAAAACTAAACAAAAACAAAAGCACACAATTATCAGTTTTTATTAATATTGGTATTGAATTTTTGATAGATTTTTATTCCATATTATCTGGAATGTGATAAAAAAAAAAAGGAATTCTGGTGTTTTTTTCTTTTTTTTCTTCATTGATGCCATTCACCATGTGGGATGTAAAAAGGCCGTTTTACATGCCTCTGGCAACTTTGACAGTGGCATCTAAATGGTTAAAATTTGTGAGCTTCGATCAACACATACTGGTTATTAACAGCAGCCCTGACCTACTGAAATCAACCAGAGGTTGCTGGGTATGGAACGAAATCACATCGAGATCCTGCTTCATATGCCGTTACCGGCCCCATGGCATAAAAATATGTTGTGGTGTGGGAAAGGGTTAAATGCATTGCACTCATCATTTGCAAACAGATTTCAAGTGCAATAATGGGTTCTGATTGTAGCCACAGATTCTACACATCTATTCTGCACTCCTTTCTGTAGGTCACATGATTTGGCCTCACTTCCAGCTTTTAAACATGCCTAGATGGTTTGACTGACATACTGTATACTGAAGGAAGAAGAAAATGATGTAAACTGATGTAAACTAAACACCCTTAGGTAACTTCCATCATCATATACTTTAAATGTCAATTATTAATATTTTCTAGAGTTCTTTTTGTCTTTTTTTTTGCCCCATAAAAACATAGTGACTGCAAAATAAAAACTGACTGCAAATGGAGCTGAACCAAGCAAACACAAAAATTCCCAATGAGATCAATAGGAACAGTTCATGTCAGTTTTTCTGTCTCTTGCCACATGACATGAACGGAACATAAAAACAGTGATATGAAACTAGCCTTAGAATATATTCACATCAACATCTGAAGCTTCATTATAGACATGTTTCTTTTTCTCCATTAAAGTCTTGCTTAAAGGGATACTCCACTGGCGAGCCTTACGGCTCCATTTGAAAAATGTAGTTCCAAACAGCTGTGCTCGCTGCGGGGGTCGACCGCCATGCCCCATTCCATAGACTTGCATTGAGGGGGCATGGCCTGATATCACAAGGGGGCATGGCCAACCCCACAGTGGATGCACAGCTGTTCGGAACTAAATGTTCGAAATGCAGCAAGCCAGTGGACTTAGCCCTTTTGTGCCTTAAAGGGGTACTCTGCCTCTAGACATCTTATCCCCTATCCAAAGGATAGGGGATAAGATGTCTAATTGTGGTGGTCCCACAGCTGGGGACCCCCGGGATCTCGGCTGCGGCCCCCCGCTCGCTCTGTGCATAATGACGGCAACTGGCTCTGTGCATAATGACGGGAGATACAGGGACCTGAGCATTGTGACATTGTGGCTCGGCCCCCTCATGATGTCACGGCCCGCCTCCGCAATACAAGTCTATGGGAGGGGGCATGGTGGCCGTCATGCTGCCCCTCCAATAGACCTGCATTAAGGGGACAGGCCGTGACGACACAAGGGGGCAGAGCCATGCCGTCACGATGCTCCGGCCCCTGTATCGCCTGTCATTACGCACAGAGCAAGTTTGCTCTGTGCAGTGATGACAGCAGGGTGCTGCAGCTGAGATCCTGGGGGTCCCTAGCTGCGGGACTCCCACAATCAGACATCTTATACCCTATCCTTTTGGTTGGGATAAGATGTCTAGGTGGTGGAGTACCCCTTTTAGGCCAATTTTATTTTAGCATTTTCGTTTTTTCCTCCTCGCCTTCTAAAAATCATAACTCTTTTATATTTTTATCCACAGATGATTATGAGGGCTTGTTTTTTGTGTGACCCATTGTCTTTTGTAATGATATCACTAATTTTACCATAAAATGTATGGCACAACCAAAAAAATACAATTTGTGTGGGGAAATTGAAAAGAAAACAGCAATTTTGGAAGGGTTCGTTTTCACACTGTACAATGTATGGTAAAAATGATATGTTTTCTTTATTGTGTGGGTCAATACTATTAAAATGATACCCATGATTACACAATTTTCTATTATTGTACCGCTTAAAAAAAAAAAAATCTAACTTTTAACCAAATTAGTATGTTTAAAATTCCTCTATTTTGACAACCTATAACTTTTTTTAATAACTTTTTCACAAATAAGTGACAGTATGAGGGCTAATTTTTAGAGCTGTGATCTGTACTTTTTATTGATACCACATTTGCGTATGTAAAACTTTTGATACATGTTTTAGGATCATTAACATTATATTTTGATAGTTCAGACATTTACGCACGCAAAATTACCAAAGGGATGACTTACATTTCTATTGGGGGATTTTTCTATTTTTTTTTTACTTCTTTTACACTTTAATAGTTCCCTATAGGGGACTATTAATAGCAATCACTTGATTGCTAATACCGTTCAGTGCTATGCATAGGGCATAGCACTGATCAGTGTTATCGGTCATCTTCTGCTGGGGTCTGCTTGATCTTAGACCAGAGCAGAAGAACCGTGGAGATGGACGGAGGTAGGTGAGGGGACCTCCGTCTGCAATTATGGATGATCGGATCTGTATTGATCACGGCATCTGATGGATTAATGTTAAGAGTGAACGCTCATGTCCACCATTACCGGCGGGGATCTGCCGCACATGACGCAAGCACCCCCCCCCCCCCGATGCTTGTGGTCATGTACAGGACATAAATGTACGTCCTGGTGCATTAAGTACCACCGCACCAGAACGTACATTTACGTCCTGCGTAGTTAGAGGGTTAATAACAAACATCTAGCAGTACCCTGACAGATCCCATTAAAAGGAAATGGGACCAGTTAGGATCAGTTGTTGTCAGTTTTGACACCCTCCCTCACAGCCCTGTTAGCAACAGCTCTTATTGAAGAGCAAAGCTTCACAATGCTGATGTGAGCAACGCCTTACTGTAATTATAACTAGTTTTTAAGTATAGAGTTCAGAAATATTTAGTTTTGCCAATGGTCATTCAACTCTAACTTCAGATGATCAGATGAAACTAAACCTGAATCATTATTTGATTGTCCTACAAACTGCATATTCTCTACCAAGGGAGCATGCAACTATCATTTGTATTACTGGGAGGTAATAAAGATCACGGATACTACTAATATAGCAAACTATGAACTGAAAAAAGTTAACCTTTAGTAACATTTACAGGAAATGTACACTGTGCACTATTTCATTTAAAAAAAATAGCAGGCAATCATTAATGTCATTTATAGAATAGATGGATGTTGCAATAATTCAGTTATATCCAGCATGCCTTTATGTAGTTTATTTCAAATTAACTTAGCTAGAGTTTGTAATTTATTAAAACATAGCATTTGAAGTTAGGTTTAACCTTTGATGAATCTCCAGATTGTTAAAGGAAAATTGATATAAGACCAAAGAATGACAACATAACTACAAATATAGGAGCATAGCCACTAATAATATCATCCACACCAGATTGATATGCAATAAAGATAAAACATAATATGATAATAACATAATAGTGCCACGTCGCTATTAAATATCTTTCTCCTAAATTATGCCCCAATGCTGTAACCTGAAACTTGTGATGTGCTTTTGGACCCTCTCCAAACACAAGGAGCAGCTACTACCTTTTTTTTTTTTTTTTTTACTAGAATTGGATTCTATCAGTTTTTGATAAATATTTGTTATTCATGAGAGAATTAAATAATTATGTATATCACTGGTTTTGGACAGGAGAACTGTAAAAGTCAAAACTTGTAGTAGTGTAATTAAAGACAGAAGTCTTAAAAACAATTTCTACCAGGCTTATGCTGCCCTATGTGAGCGCAGAATATCCTTGTGACATATAAGATGATTCTAGCAATATATGACTTAAATTGTTTCATGAACCAATGTCCAATTGTTTCATGAACCAATGGCGAACCTGGCGAATTCACAATGACTGGCAGACTATGGGTTTAAAACCTTCAGTTTGTCCACCATCAGATGATTGTGGGGAAAAGAAGGATTGGACATGTTGACTTTAATGGCTCATTCCTTTGTTCTCCAAAGACATAGGCTTGAAAAAGTGTCTGACAGCAGCCTTTTCTCCTTTCTCAACTAATAACTAGAGATGGGCGAATCAAATTGGACGAATTTCATGAAAAATTTGATTTGGACCGAATTAGAATTTTGACTTGATTCCAAATAACAAATTTCTTCATTAGTGATACAAAAAAGGATGGAGATACCATATTTCTAAAAATTTCATAGGGTGCCATTAAATTAAAAAATGTAAAAAAAATAAAAGATAAAGTAGTCATCTAAAAATTTTTATTTAATGAAATGTGTATTACTTATAACTACATATTTATTAATTTTTGAATGGGGATCAATTTATGTGGACGGGCAGGGAACTAAAAATATAGCCGACAATAATAAAAATGTAGAAAGGGGCCATTTAAATGTAAAAATAATATATTTTTTAAAAATAATTGTATTACATTTTTTATTAGTAATGTATTTTAATAATGTGTTTTATAAAGTGTGTGAGTGTTTTTCACTTTTTTTTCTCGATATTTTATTTATTTTTTTAGGTAGTATTACTACTCCCTGCATGAAAGAGACTGTTCCATAATGGGAGTGGTAGTACCTGTACTAATAGAGAGACTGCCCTGGGTGTCACTTCTGACACCTACTGTGATCGTCCTGTATAATGTATATATGCTGGCGGCTTTCTCCTGCGCTCGCATCTCTGCAATATATAGGACGATCGCATCGGGTGTCAGAAGTGACACAACCGGGGCAGGGGGGATGTACAGTAAACAAATACCTTTTGACCAACAGCTATTGAAGGTGTATGGGTACCTTTAATTGTAATGAAACCTTAAATACACTAAATGATTATACATCAGACTGATAGACCAAGATATTAACATATGGACTACTGATATTGTGGATAATAAGCATTCAAATACTGAAGGTAGGAATAGTTTTTAACACAAATTACACATAGGGATTCAGAAGAATCAGAAAGGCTCCTCTAAACTTCACAACACTCCGTATGCTTAATTATTCAAGGCTAATTAATCACAAAAATAAATTAAATAATTCTTAGAAGACATAATAAAATAAATAAATAATGCAACAAAGTTTGTATGCAGTCAAAAAAAGGGCAGCTGTTGCTCATTTGTAACAAGTATTAGTGTGACAAACACTCTGATGTACCGACATAATGTTCTGGAATGTTTTCAAAAGGTAACTTACATGCGCCACCGTTCACTGTCTTCTGTTCCACTCAACACTCACCCAGATGTATTAATTGCGGCTGTGTTCCCATTGGTCCAAGGATGACGTCCCATTACCTTGTGAAGTGGTGTGAATCAGTTCCGTTGTCAGTCTCTCAGCTGGTGCATGCATACAGGCAACATCCGGTATTGCTGTGACTTGTGGTACCCTACCTGTCATCTACTTTTTTTTTTTTTGCTGTAGGCATGCTATATTTTACTTCAGTTACTAGTAGTTCTCTGAACGTGAACACCACAGTATATATTCTAAAGGACCTATTTTAGATTTAGCTTGGGTTCAGCACTTCCACATATAGCCTGGACAAACAGATTAGAAGTAGAAGACATTTTTCTGTAAACAAGTATTAGCTGCTTAAAACTGTATTTTGATTTTTGTTTTGAAAGCTAGTTTTTAAATCTGCATTGCTTCATATTGATCTTAATCCATTTGTTCACCTGACAGCATGTCTTCAATGGATGTACTATCAACAATCTGCCAGATCAATGATTCAGCATGGCTTAAGTGATAGTTTTTCACTTTGCATCAGAATTTCTAAAGATGCTGCAACTTCTGAGGAATTTTATTGTAAATCTATAGTTATACTATTTGTGACAGCCAAGTAATTGAATATGGCCAAGCACAATCTTTGTTTTTCAGATACAGGTGTGGTGTCTGCAAGCAAGCAAGTTGTTTGAATTGGTAGCTATATACACTAAATAAATGTCCTATAAGCTGAAATATTGAAACAAATTAACATATTAATAGTAGAGAGAGATACCAAACAAGTTGGACCCAGCATCTAAACCTTAAGATATTTCAAGATTAAGCATTCCTACGAGGTAAACTTTAGCTATTCTGAAGGTTTCTTGCTACATTGTAAAAACACTTGTTTATAAAAGATGTTATATCAAATTAAAACGGTTTTAGCTGTCTCTCTGGTAAAATGTCTTACTATCGTCAGTCTAGACATTTCTGGGAAATCACTAATTTATAGAATCAATGTTCAAGTCATCAGGGTTAGGTTCTGACACATTTACAGTAGTTTTCCTTTACATTATCTGTAAATAAGTACAATATACTGTAAATGCGTGACTTTGCTTAAATCATGATCCAATACATCTTAGACAAGGTTCACATTGACATTGAGCTCCGTTAAAGGGAAATCCAACACTCAACCCATTCAGGTGACAAAAGTTAAGTGCAGAAAAAAATACTGCACGTCTGATCTTTTTTCTCTGCCCACCTCCTGTAAAAACCAGACACCCCATGGTCCCCATTTAATGCAAAGGGATCTGCCGGAAACCAGAGGGAGTTGTTGGTGTCCATTGTACAAAAGGTCCTTTTTGCATTATTATTTAACTTTGTTATATGACAAACTCTAAACGGGATGACGCCCAACTGCAGTGTAGAGTCCAAAATTCTGTTTAAGTCTGTTTGAGTCAGTTGCTATATAACACAGCTGATCCGTTGCCTTGACTGCTATTTCTAGATTGTTTATAGTGACGTTTCTATTGTTTAGTATTATAGTCTCATAGTATCAAAGCCAGGGGTGTAGCTAGAAACCACAGGGCCCTGGTGTTAAAAATTGCCCTGGGCCCCCTACAACCTGACACCCCCCTTCCCCAATTCCAGACGACCCCTTACTCGGCCTCACAAAGATATCAGTGACTACAGCCCTGATGGGACACAGTCAGGACAATACACTATAATATACAATATAAGTGGCTAACAGGCAGGGCCAGACAGACAAAACATAGGCCCAAGCATTTAAGCATAAGCAGCTGATTTTTCTAGTGGAGGTCCAACTGTTGGGATCCCTACCAATCACCTTGATTCCAGTTGCTCTCCAGCTGTTTTAAAGTTAGAACTCCCCTTATGTCTGGAAAGCCTCAGGCATTATGTGGGTTGTAGTTTTGCAACAGCTGAGGAGCCACAGATTAGGGTACAAGGTCACCCATCATCACTGCAAAACTAACAAGTGACTATAGCTGTGATGGGACAGTCAGGAGAACACACAATGATATCAGTGACCTGAGTGATGTGTTCTCTGTTGTCTTTTCTTTTCTTCTCCATCAGGTTCAGACACCAGGAAGTCTTCCAGCTCCATCTTCTCTACAGAGTCTGACACTCGGACATCATTAACTCCTCACTTTGTCAGTAGATCCTAGTCCTCTGTATAAAGACAATAATATTATAACTATGCCAAATACTGTACCCCCTGAATATAATACTGCCAACCACTGTGCCCCTGAATATAAAACTACCATCCACTGTACCTCCTGCATATAATACTGCCACCCACTGTACCCCCTGAATATGATACTGCCACCTACTGTACCCCCTGAATATAATACTGCCTCCTATTTTACCCCCTGAGTATAATACTGCCACCTACTGTACCCCCTGAATGTAATACTGCCACACAGTGTACCCCTGAATATAATACTACCATACCCTCTGAATGTAACACTGCCACACGTTACCCATGAATGTAATACTGCCACCCACTGTACCCTTGAATATAATACTACTACACACTGTGCCCCTGAATATAAACCCTCAAAAATAACCATGCTATATGTTGTACCCTCTGAATATAACCCTGCCACACACTGTACCTTCCCAATATAATAATCCCTCAATAATAATAATAATAATAATAATAATAATAATACTGTTGCACACTGTTTCTTCTCAGTTTACCTGAATTGAACCTGTCCTCCTCCAGACCCATCTGTCCTTCCCTGGACCCCTCTATCCTTCTTCTAGCTCCTCTGTTCCAACCCCACTTCCCCCTCCCCCCAGACCCATAAGTCCTCCTATCTGCTCCTCTTCCCCCCTCCCTAGACCACTAAGTCCTCTCCAGGCTCCTCTGCCCCCTCCCCAGACTCCGAATTCCGCTCTAGGCTCCCCTGCCCAAGTCTCCAGACCACAAAGTCCGACCCATACCCAATCACCTACTGGCCCCCCTCATTGATTAAAAGTATATGTATTTATATATGATGTGTATGAGACTGATATATGTATGATATTTGTGTGTATGATGTATGTATGATAGATGTATGATACATCATACACCCATCTATAATACATATACACATCTATCATGTATACACATACCTATAATTCATACATACATCTATCATACACACATCCATCATATATACACACATACATCATACATCCACCCATCATAGATACATCCATCTAGCATACATACATAACATACATACACACATCTCAAATACACACACACAAACAAACGCACACATCTAGCTTACACATCTATCAAACATTCATACATACACACACCTGGCGCCTCTGCCCCCCCTTCCCCACACACACACATGCATAATACATACATACTCACGCACATCATACACATCATACATACAGCATACATAAACACATATCATACATACACCTTCCTCCTCCATATCTCCCCGCATAATACATCTCCACACATCATACATAGATTCTTGTAGCTTATACACATCTCCACACATCATACATACATGTTGATTACACACATCATTCATACTCACACATCATTCATACATCATACATACAATACATACACCATACATACAGTACATATATACATCATTCATACATCATACATACAATACATATACACACATCATACATACACCATACATGCAGTACAAACACACATCATTCATACATCATACATACAGTACATACACACATCATACATACACCATACATACAGAACATACACACACATCATCCATACAGTACATACACACACATCATACATGCACTATACATACAGAACATACACACACATCATCCATACAGTACATACACACACACATATTATACATACACACCCTGCCTCCGTACCCCAAATCTAACCTGCCCCCAGCTCCCCTGGATCTTAAATTAACCCCAGACCCCCTGCCGCTCCTCCGGACCAGAAATTACCCCCCCCATTTTCTCCAGGCCCAAAATTAAGCTCCCGCCGCTCCCCCAGACCCCAAATTAAATTAACCCCTCCTCACTCAGCCACCATGAAAATCAGCCAGGAGGGTCCCAGCAGAGGCAGCACTGCGCTCACTACAAGGGAGTGCACGGCTGTTACCATGGGCATTAGGAGCATGCCTGTAGTACCTGCCCTGCGTATGCTGACAGGGGGAGGGGTAGGGGTGTACAGCTCGGCAAAGTTATGGTGTGCTTAGGGATTGTGGTAGAATGGGATGGTAGAAGCTAGCGCCTTGGGGCCGGGGAGGGGGTATGGGAGTTGAGGCTAGCGCCGGGCCTGGGACCTCGGGCTGTGCCTGGGCACGACTTGCGGCTGTAGGGGCCCGGTCGCAAAGGCGACCTTTGCGACCTCTATAGCTATGCCAGTGATCAAAGCATAGATATGGAACAAGGGCCTGCTTGCTAATGGGGATGCAGGAAACTTGGCCCCTATTCCCAGATGAGTGAGTGCTACTTTTAGCTGTATGCACACATGCACATTGAGCTGAAAGCTTCCTCTCAGTGTAAGCTACAAGACCTACAAAGAAAGTGGTCAAAATAGGGCAATTTTAAACATACTTATTTTGAAAAAAAGTTTTCGTTTTTTTAAAGCAGTACAATAATAGAAAAGTATGTAATCATGGGTATAATTTTTATCACAGCAAGTGTACAGCATGAAAATGAAATTTGCTAAATTTTGGTTTACTTTTCATTGTCCTAACACAAATAACATTTTTTGGATTTGCTGTACAATTTGTGAGGGATGTCTTTACAAAGAACAATCGGTAATGGAAGAAAACAAGCCCTCCTATTGGTCTGTGGATGGAAATATGAAATAGTTTTGGCTCTTAGAAGCGAAGAGAAAAAAAACTAAAATGCAAAAATAAAATTAGCTGTGTCTATAAGGGGTTAAAAATGAGTAGAAAAAAAGGAAAACAAAAAAAATTGGTCATGAATAAATATTGACTTATCTGTATTTAGATATGCTGCAATTTTTGTTATTTTTCATATTGTATTTATTTATATAATGTCAAAATGATCTGTGGTGTATGAATCAGAATTTACTTGAACATACCCCTTTTTTTTTTTTTTTTGCTGATTCTTTAATGGGATGGTGTTTCAGCACCATTGTTTTGAATATTTATATAATATTCTTGGATGCTATTTCTTCTGCATGACCGGCATGAGAATTTTCCATAAGCATAACGGAGTTTACAGAGCTTTGAGAGCCTAACATGTCACCCCTTGTACACTACACATACATAATAGAACTGTGTTTTCAAAAGAGCTGCACACAGTGCTCAAAGATCTAAGAAAGTCTTTTATTAGTGCATTCAATAGTATTACAATCCATGACAAATCTATTGTTCCCTGGGACCTCTAAGGGAAGAGAAACCCTTACGCTTCCTATGTTAGTCACTTGCTATGTAAACATTGAAATTCATCTGGTTAAGATATTGATGTTTTTGAAATATGTGGAAATTTCGTATTTTACACATAAATAATCACATTAATATTTTTTTTCCAGTTCTAATGTTGTAGTTGAGATACAGTTGGACTGTGTTGCCTTTAAAATGAATGTGTTTTCCATCTAATGGTTTGAAGTAAGATGAAAATGTAATAAAACAAAGAGAGAGATGAGAGATTTCTTGTGATGGATTCCACTTCCTACAGCAACGCTGACATATCAGCATAACATGCATATCATTAATACAACTGTGAGCTTACAACCATGGTACTATTTATCTGCAAAAAAAGTAGTCAAAATGGATTTAAAAACCTTAAAGAGGATCCAGTAACTGTGAAATGTTTGTAGGGGGTTCTCTCAGAGGCTTCTGTTGTAATGTATCCTATTAACTGTATTAATATCATGGGATCATGGGTTTGTTTAAATGGGCACTCTCATTAAAAAATTTTTTGCAGAAGTCCAAACACATGAAATGCAGTCTGGAATGCTGAGGGGGGTGTGTCCAGCCTTATCCAATCATAGCTCCTCTCACACTTAACTGCCGTTTGCTGCTGGTTGCAGAGAAAGGGAGGATGTTCTGCCCTGTATGGCTTCAGTTGATGTCACGCTGCTGGGGAACGCCCCTTCCCAGTCTGTGAACCTGAAATAATAAAAATAAAGGCACATACTTTGGACTCCTGCTGGCCCCTGGCAGAAGTCCAAAATCAGGAAATGCAGTCTGGACTGCTGGGGGGGGGGGGGGGGTGCACAGCTTTAGCCAATCATAGCTCATCTCACACACTGAACTTCTGTGGGCTGTGTGTGGCAGACTCCCCTTTATGGCTATAGATGGTTTCACACCTGCTGGGGAAAACCTCTCCCCAGTCTGTGAATCTGACTGAGACTGAGCAGAAGATACAGAGCAATATCAAGGTAGAAAACTAACAAATAATAAAAATAAAGTCAGGGGGTGGTTTATCATGATGGGGGCAGTGAACTGGGAGGAATATAAAATTTAACAAGATCATGACAGGTACTCTTTGATGTTTAACCTTTAAACTGATTAAGCATACAAACTGGAATATATATATATATATATATATATATATATATATATATATATATATATACATTGTTTTAACAAGGATAGCAGAAGATGCTCAATATATCAACTTAATATAGTCAAACCCAACAAACGGACAAAAAGTAAAAATTAGACAGGGTTCTGCCTCAGTAATAATTGAGGACTTTACTGATGTCTGATTAGGATTTTTCTAATGTTGCTACTCTGTGTGCTCCATCAAATTCTTAAAAGCAATAATTTGTATCTACTTGTTGCTATCAATTTAAACTAAGTCCTGCTGTCAAGTATACTGGCTGGGTATGCCATATGATTGCTTGGAATGTTGCCTATTTTGCTCTATATAATACCTGTAATCAAGACACTAGCAGCTTATCTATAAATTGCGAGCTAGGACCTTAAGAATCAGACTTGTATTTCTAGCACATGCTAAAGATGCTGGTTTAGATTGAGATCTGGGGACTAAGGAGGCCAAGTCATTACTTTAAACTTTTTGCCATGTTCCTCAAACCATTCCTAAACCATGCTTTATAAGTAAAATGGCACACTATTCTGTTGAATAGGATAGCTGCTATTAGGAGTAGATTAAGAGGTATATTTGGTCTACAGCAATATTTAAAGTGATCACTTGTAAAATCCACATGACCACATACATTCCAGGACTCAATACTTTCCATTAAAACATTGCCTAAAGAATCACACTTATCCTTGAGCCATCTCTTTCCACATGCACCCAGCCAAGCGAATGATGTTATAAAATGTGATTAATTGGACTAAGCCATCTGCTTATTTTATTCCTTGATCCATTTGTGATTTTCAAGTGTTCATTGTTGGGGCCTTTTGTGGTGGGCATGGGCCAGAACTTTAATCATTCTGCAAATACACTGCCCCTAACACAGAAAGGTTTGTGTGTTCTGATACTTTTCAATCAGAGACAGTATTAACATTTTCAGCAATTTGTGCTCAAAGTTCTTCTGTGGGACTAGACGAGATGGGCTAGCCTTTCATGCCCCAAATGCATTACTGGGTGTTAAGAGCTCATGACCCTATAGTTGGTTCATTGTCATTCCTTGAATTACTTTTGTTAGTTACTAGCTACTAACCACTGCATACCAGGACCTGCCAATTTGAATATCCTCTGACTTTGTGATATAGAAATCACAATTTGGCCATTAACTAAATCATTCAGACCCATGAGCTTGACCATATTCCCTGCTCCTAGCAAATTAACTTCAAGAACTGAATTGCTGACATTATTTTAACCCCTTTACAGGTCATTTTGTAAAATATCAGTAGTTTCAATGTTATGACTAAAACACTCACTGGCCACTTTTTTACATACAACTGTTCACTGGCATGTTAACACAAATAGCTAATTAGCCACCCACACGGCAGCAACTCAACACATTAAAGGGGTACTTGGCCCCTAGACATCTTAACCCCTATCCAAAGTATAGGGGATAAGATGTCTGATCACGGGGGTCCACCACTGGAACCCCCACGATCTCCCTGCAGCACCTGGCGTTCATTGAGAACACTGGCTGCGGCACCGGAGGCTTGTGACGTCACCCCCCTCCCATAGACTTACATTGAGAGGGTGTGGCTGTCACATCATGAAGGGGCGTGGTTGTGACATCACGCCACATCGCTAGTCATCAGGCACGGAGCAAAGTTCGTTCTGTGCACCAGATAACTGCTGTGCCACAGGAGATGTTGCACGGGGTCCCAGTGGCAGGACCCCCGTGATCAGACATCTTATCCCCTATCCTTTGGATAGATGATAAGATGTCTAAGGGCGGAGTACCCCTTTAAAGGCATGTCAACATGGGAAAAACAAATTGCTTAAGTGCAAACTGAGCATTAAAAAGAGGAAGAAAGAGGATTTAAGTGGCTGAGTCATCA
This sequence comes from Hyla sarda, assembly GCF_029499605.1. NCBI lineage: Eukaryota > Metazoa > Chordata > Amphibia > Anura > Hylidae > Hyla > Hyla sarda. The sequence goes on along the minus strand of NC_079189.1, from coordinate 114,005,454 downwards.
ACTGGGTCAGTTGGTCCAGGACACATTTAACTATAAGCTATATGATGTACCTATAGTTTAATGTGGTGCTTGGCTGTTTAACAGAACGAAGAACCATTGGCTCCAAGCTCTGTCAATCATGTGGTTGCCCCCGTAATTCAGGCACAGGCCAAACATTCTTCCTCTGCACTCCGGCACAGGTGTGACATCATCATCATGCACCAGACTGTTGAAGAAGAAGAGTAGAGACACAGTCATTGACAATGACAATGTTGGAGGAGGCAAGAGGTGGCTGTAACTACTCCTATGACTACTAATACTCCTACTTCTACTATTAAGGGGGCTGTGACTACAGTTACCTAAAGGCACCTACCTACTCGGTGCACCTGTGTAATGGGTTAAATCACGTGAAGGGATCTGTTTACCTACTAGAACAACCTAACAAATTAATGGGGATTTGCCTACTCTTCCACAACTCATTTTGGTTCTGCACATTTCCAGCACCTATGGTGCCCCAAACAGCAATATTACTGTTTGGGGGTAATATTATGCCCTGTGCCATCTTATTTCCCTGTGCATTGTGCCAAATTCCCCCCCCCCCCAGCCCCTGTGCCATATCATTTCCCCTTGATCCCCCTTCCCTGTGCCATTTCATTCCCCCATTCCCCCCATAAAGGGATGATTTGGCACAGGGGAATAAAGTGGCACGGGGGGGGGGGGGGGGGCGGATCAGGCTAGGAAGTGGTTGAATGATATACAGGAGCAGGAGACCACTGTTTAAACATTGGTCTTCTGCTTCTGTGCTGAAGCTTCTGCAGAGAGGTGCAGCAGGGGCTTGGGCTGTATTGGCTGTACCCCCTGATGGCGAACCCGTGTACAAGGTAGGGCCGGTACAATAAGCCTGGTTTTCCCCTATTGGAAGTGTTTTGTCCCCTAATGGGAGTGTTTTGTCCCCTATTGTCCCCTTTTGGGTGTGTCTGCATCTACTATTGGGAGTGCCCCCTATTCGGAGATGTGCAAATACATCAAGTCTTATGGGACTGCCAAAGAATTAAAAACTGTCTACTATTGGGAGGTGCCCCTATTGGGAGGTGTCCACTAAGGGAGATTTGCTGTATATATATGAAAAAGATCCTGGAGAGGATCGAAACGTCACTGCTGTTTTGCACATTGTTTTGATGGAATAAAATTCACCTTTTTTCACGTTATTGGAGTGCTGCCCTGATCTTCCTTTTTTATTTGAATGGATCGTTAGACTTGATCCTTTTACAGGTTGCCTGCACCTTTTCTTTTACATCTTTCGGATTTTAGAGTGCTGTTGCTTTTCTGATATATATATATATATATATATATATATATATATATATATAACCATAGAAAGGGAGGCTAAAACCTAATCGCCACTGAACAATATGCATAAAATTAATCGTCAAGACTGTGCCAAGGAATATCAGAAGAAAGATTTTTCAAAGTTTGTATGGGCTGGTTTTATCAAAGATGAGCTAGCTGGACATTTTTGAGTGGAAGATGGACTCAAAAGCATTTTCCAAACCTACTGTTTTTAGAATACACTTTCTTAACCCATTGGTACAGGAAAAAGTCTTTGCAGAGCAATACTCAGTCATGTTGCATGGCTAGCCAGTAAATACCTTCAAAATGAAAAAAATAATAATGAATTTGCCCCTTTCTTCATCTGGCATGAACCTTATTAAGAGCTTGTGGGCCTTTCTTAAACAAGATATAACAGTACACCTCTTTGAACAGTATTGGGGAATTTGTGGGTGCTGATCAAGAAACTGAGAGACTCCCGGAATGAAAGACAAATGACTGTTGTTGAAAAGAAGGGTGGCTATATAAGTCACTGTTTATTTTGTTTGTTTGTTTATAATATTACTTTGTCTATTATATTACTTATTTGTAACTTTGAAGTTACTTATTTTTCTTATTTTACTTGTTTTTCATTTAAAGATTACCTATCACCAAAAACACTTTTGATATTTTGTTAATCAATATATTAGAAACAACTTTCTAATTACATGTGATTAACAAAAAAATATTTTTATAATTTTTTTTTACTTAAAAAAAATGACCGCTAGGGGTCTCCATACATGCCCCGGCACATAGATTTCGGACTCATGCTGGCCTGGCAGCATGAGTCCGAAATCTCAGTGCAGCCGGACACTGAAGAGCACAGCGCAGCTCCCCACCTGTCAATCAGACAGGTGGGAGCAAGCCATATGGCCGCAGCACGGTTGCTCCTGACCTGGCCAAATGTCAGTGTAGCGTATGGCTGCACAGAAGTGGTGTTAAAAAATAACGTTTTTAGATATTGTGCAAATGTTTTCACCAGTATTAAAAAGTATATATATTTTTTTAATTCATGGCTTTTTAACCACATAACCATAACTAAGTTTAACTAAATATGGTATAGTTTCCTCCCACATAACCCTCAACCACAACCACAACTTGCTTAGGATTCAAGACAGTTGAAAAACAAAAAAATAAAAAAATTTGAAATATATATATATATATATATATATATATATATATATATATATATATACACACACATACATATATGTTATCAGCACATCACTGCTGTTTGACAATATTCAATATTGTTTATGTTCTATGTGAAATGTATTTTAAGATAGTTTTCTTTGCTACAAAGTCTGGTGTCCTGCAGTCTAGCTTCAAGCAGGTTGCTGAAACACAAATATATAAATAAAATAAATAAAAGAAAAAAGAAAAAAAAAAGTAAAACTCTTCAGAGTTGAAATTCTTATGTGAAATGAAAGGTCCTGTCCAATCCTATTTCATGGTCACTTTGATTACTTGACTAAAAAGAAGCAAAGGGCATTATTCCATTGTTCACTGTTGGTGCAACTCTATACCACAAAGCAGAAATAATTTTTAATAATCACTGAAGTCATATCACTTTGTCTCAAGTCATTGCTTATAAAGTATTTATTCGGATAATAAAGCTGAGTTACCTTTGCAAATTAGTCCACAAATTCACCGGCTTCAACCGTCATTCTTTGTCTCTTGTGTAAAGTAGGATTAAAAGTGTCAAGAAAAATATTTCAATTGGTGTCCAGTACACTGAACATACTGCAGTTGGAAATGTAACAATTAGAGTTGTCTTTTGTTCTTCATTAGGCTGTGTTAGTTGTAGATAAAAGTGACAGTATTTTGATCAAGTAAAGACAGTTTGGCATTTATTTTAATTATTTATATTTGAAACAAAAATATTGTTATTAAAATGTATTTCTTGAAGGTTTACATTTCAAAGGGTATCCATGCAGAAATATAAAAGTAGAGTTACAATTCTATAATATGTGATTTTTCTTTTTACGGCAATTGCCTCATACACTATTGTGTTCTTTAACCCCTTAATGACCATGGACGTACATTTATGTCTGTGGCCAGCTCCCGTGATGTGAAGCTCGCTCAGAAGCTGAGCACGCTTCGTATCTGCTGGGTCCCAGTTGCTATCAGCAACCAGGACCCGTGGCTAATACCAGATATCGCCAATGAGGCTGATGTCCGTATTAACCCTTTCATTGCTGTGATCAAAGTTGATAGTGGCGTCTAAAACGAGAGAATACACTGACGGTTAGCTCAGCGGAGTTGTTCGGGACCGTCGTGAAATTGCGGCATCCCAAACAGCTGAGAGAACAACATGAGGTGCCTTACCATGCTCCACGCTGTCCGATCGGTGTTTGATTGCTCCCAGCCTGAGAGCCAGGGTTGAGCAATGAACCGCCAATAACACTGATCAATGCAATGCTATGGCATAACATTGATCAGTGTATTCAATCAGTGTAATGCATGTTACAGTCCCCAATGGGTGAAAAAAAAGTGTAAAAAAAAGAGTTAATAAATGGGATTTAACCCCTTCCCTAATATAAGTTTGAATCACCCCCTTTTTCCCATAAAAAAAACTATGTAAATAAAAATAAATATAAACATATGTGGTATCGTCACGTGCGTAAATGTCCGAACTATAAAAATATATCATTAGTTAAACTGCATGGCAAATGAGGTGCCCATAAAAAAAAATTCAAAATAGTATATTTTTGGTCACTTTCTATACCATAAAAAATGAATAAAAAGCGATCAAAAAGTTGGATCAAAACAAAAATGATACTGCTAAAAACTTCAGATCAAGGTGCAAAAAATAAGCCCTCATATACAGAAAAATAAAAAAAAAGTTATAGCGGTCCGAAGAGGACAATTTTAAACATACTAATTTTGGTGCATGTAGTTAAAAAAATTAAGTAGTAAAATAAAGAAAAACCTATACAAATTGGGTATCATTGTAAGTGTATGGACCTACAGAATAAATATATGGTGTCATTCGAAAAGTGCACTGCGTAGAATCGGCAGCCCCCAAATGCTACAAAATGGAGGTTTTTCTTTTAAATTTGGACCCATAAATACTTTTTTTTCTGAATTTGGCGAAAATTTTGTGGTAAAATGATTGATGTCATTACAAATAATTGGTGACACAAATAATAAGCCCTTATATGACTCTGTAGGTGCAAAATTGAAAGCGGTATGATTTTTTAGAAGGTGAGGAGGAAAAAACAAAAGTACAAAAAATAAAAACCTGTGATCCTTAAGGGGTTAAATGTTCTTGCTTTGCATCAGTCACATCATGAGGAATTTACACTAAACTAAATTAATATTATAAAATGATATCTAGATGCTTAGTGACCATGACTATAACTTACATAGATAAAACTTTGCCAAGCTGCATCTTTCTAGTCCTATTGTGATGATAAATAAGGGGTCTGAATTTCTGAATAAAGTATAGTAGTATAGTACTGTATTACAAACCTGTCATGCTTATACCATGTCATTGTATTCATATTTATTTGGATATCCTTCCTCTTTCCCCCTTGTTCTCCTTTCCTTTATGCCAGTTCTTATTGTGAAAATTAAAACTTTATTGAGACATAAAAAAAAGGAGTCTGAGTGTAAACATGAATAAACATAATGAGGATTTTCTCCAGCTAATGATAAAAATGCGTCCAACAAGCTTGGATTCATGTCTCTGTATCCATGATTTGTCTAGATTTGTACACAAGCATGTACATTTTAAATGCTGAGATCTTTTCAAGTTTCCAAGCTATCTTTACATTGTTTACTTTTTAGCAATCAGTAATGATAATAATAATAATAATAATAATAAAATTACATTATTCACTTGCAACTTCGATTCATTTTTACAATGTTGTTTTGTAAATAATGGATTATGTAATTTTTTTTTCAGGAATCTTGAATTTATTGAAAAAAGAAAACTGTATCTTAACTGCATTGTACAACGCGGAGAGCAGGTAAGGATACTATGTAATTGACTAAAAATAAAAATAAACCTTATTTTTTTAAAGTTTCCTCTAAAGCTGGATTCTAGACAAACTTTTTCTGATCATAGTCTTGTTTCAAAGAAAGACACAGTATAAATTGTTGCTCTGCTATTGCACATTTTTTTTTAAATTTCTTTTCTTTTCCAACAAATGATGATGACAAAGCTCTGTGATGTACGAAGATAATGCAAACTCAGCGAAAGGGAAAAGGCTGTCATTTTTGTGATTTATAACTCTCTTGGGCTACCTTTCAGATTCCAGCTAAGTTTATATTTTTAAACAAATCCTTTTGTAAGAAGAGTGTGGCTACATTTAGAAATACCTATTGGTCTCTAAAGTTGCTGTGTTGCCCATAGCAACCAATCAAATCGATTCTTTCATTTTTGAAAAGGCCTTTGCAAAATGAAAGAAGCAATCTGATTGGTTGCTATGGGCAACTCAGCAGCTTTTTGTCTGGACAGGTTTTGTTAAATCTCCCCCTAAGTCTATTTTTTCCCCATTACTTGTACCAGAAAAGCAACCTACATTTTGGCCACTCATATGCAACCCAAGTATAAATGTAAAAAAGTGCTTTATATTCTGTTTTTCAATAATTTAATAATAAAAAAATTATATATAAGTATTATAAAAGCAAACAACAAAACACCAATGTACTGTATATCAAAATGATGAAAAAAAGTTTATTTTGATTTAGTGTATCTGAAATGTCAGTCATCAATGTAACCAATTTGGGATTGTTTTTCAAAATATTTTAATATTGACAGTCTGTTTATAGTTTTAATAATCTAATAATGGTGAGGTGACATACAGTGGAAGTTGTGCATTCATTCTACAGTTGAAAAGTGCATTTTCAAAATATATGAAGTTCTTGATATTTATCTTGTATATTTTCAGTGTAATTTTGATTATAAAATTGTTCTGTTTGTTTGTTGTAGTATCACATACTTAAAATCTCTTACAATATTATATTATAATAGTCCATATAATTTTTCTTTATTATTGTATTGAAAAGAGAAGAAAACAAGAATACACTTCCAATAAAATTGCATAATCTATGCTGTTATAATATATATATATATATATATATATATATATATATACTAGCTGGGTACCCGGCATTGCCCGGTCTTTCCTTCCTAATCCTTTTTGGGGAGGAAAATAAACAAAGGAGGAAGCTTTTGACTTCATATGCAGTCCTCATATATTGTTGTCATATCCCGACCCCACATCCCGACCTCCTATCCCGGCCTCCTATCTCGATCTCTTGTCCCTACCTCCTATACCGTCCTTCTATCCTGTCCTCCTATCCCGACCTCCTATCCCGTCCTCCTATCCCATCCTGCTATCCCGTCCTCGACCTCCTATCCTATCCTCCTATCTCGACCTCCTATGCCAACCTCCTATCCCGACCTCCAATCTCGAGCTCCTATCCCGACCTCCTATCCTGACCTCCTATCCCGACCTCCTATCCCGACCTCCTATCCTGTCCTCCTATCTCGACCTCCTATCTCAACTTCCTATCCCGTCCTCCTATCCTGACCTCCTTTCCTGTCCTCATATCTCAACCTCCTATCTTGACCTCCTATCCCATCCTCCTATCTTGACCTCCTTTCCTGACCTCCTATCCAGACCTCCTACCCCTTCCTCCTATCCCGACCTCCTTTCCCGTCCTCATATCTTGACCTCCTATCTTGACCTCCTATCTCGTCCTCCTATCTCGACCTCCTATCCCAACTTCCTATCCAGACCTCCTATCCCGTCCTCATATCCTGTCCTCCTTTCCCGACCTCCTATCCCGACCTCCTACCCGACCTCCTATCCCGACCTCACATCTCGTCCTCATATCCCGTCCTCCTATCCCGACCTCCCATCCAGTCCTCATATCCTGACTCGTAATATGTGTATCAGGTAATGAAATAGCTCCAGCCTAACGGAAATTAGATGGGAACATACATTTCCCATTGATTTGCATGGGACTTAAAAAAAAAAACCTGACCCTCACAAATGGGGGTAGTTAAGGGTTAAATTAACTATCCTATATTTTAAGCATACATATAAGTAACATGTGACCAAGTATTATCGAAATATCTCCAGCCGTTTGGAAGTTATGCAGTAACATATATTTCCCATTGACTTACATGGGACTTTAAACATAAGCCCTGCCCCTGGCAAATGGGGGTGAGTAAGGGTTAAATTACCTATCCTATGTTTGTTGTCGACATATAAGTAACATGTGTGCTAAGTTTCATGTTAATATCTTTAGCCGTTTGAAAGTTTTTGTGGAACATACATACATACATACATATATACATACATACATACACACACACACACACACACACACATTGAGTTTTATATATATATATATATATATATATATATATATATATATATATATATATATATATATATACATGTGGTAGCCCTTGTGGGGTGTATGGAAGGGATGGTATGATGTTGGTATATGAGGGGTTAATATTAACCCAGTCACTCGTGACGCCAGGGTGAGGGCTGGTATGCTGAATCTATGTTCCAGCCTATCGCCGCCTTTCCCAGAAGCGATAGGTACAATGAAATGACTGAAGATCCACAAGCAGATTTAACTTGAACTTGAATAACTTTACTGCAGTGCTTGCAATATCCAATGCGTAGTAACAGTCTCATATAACAGTTCTTCGGTTGCTTAGCGACTGGCAGAAGTTGCGGACCTTGCATTAATCTTGTAGTCTCTGAATTTAGGGAATGATGTGCAGATCCGCCTGGATTTAGGGGAAATATTCTGCCTGGTGATACTGCAGAGTGCTTAGGGGATGACACACTCTATAATTTAGATCATTCAGCCGTTGCCGCAAGGCTCAGGCCTAACTCACTGCGATTACTGCTATACAGGTCTTGCTTGCTTGCTATCCCAGGAACAAGAGAGAGCTAAGATGGCTACCACTCCCTTATATGGGCAGGGGGCATGGCGACTTCGATTGGTCCGAACGTCTGCCACTCACTTTACATGGTATCATTGAATTTCCTACATCACAGGATCTATATACATTGCAAAAACCCAAAATGAGGCTAGGGATACCAAAGTGAGGCCTGGAACGCATCCAGAATGAGGCTTGGAACGCATCACATGACCCGAAGGCCCTGCGACACCATGGAAACAAGTAATTAACCATTTATATGCAAAAATAATACTATATACATTATTCTATGGATAAATTAGGAATCTATACACTATAATAGAGGCGACTAGGGGCGGACTGACTAACAAAAATTACTAAGTCCTAGGGACTCTTGCTACGGGGACCCATAGATAAATAAGTACCGAATAAAATATGGTACTGGGACACCATATATATATATAATGTTCATACCACATGCAAGAAGAGGTCTTTCATGAGTTACAACTAAGCTACAGCATAACCTGCCTGTCTACAGTGACAAACTGCATACATCCTACTGTGCATAGGGTGGAAATTTACAGGAAAAAATTCTATAACAAATGTACAAATGTAAGAATTATGATTATGTTGGATTATTTGCAGTTGTCAAAAATTTGCTGAAATGTCTTCCAGGTTCCTGTAGCCATCTGACTTGAGTTTCCATGGAGCCCTAGCCTATACAAGTTGCAATCTAAGTTGATATTACTTGGCTTATTTTATAGTGTTAGAAGCGTAAAACTCGAATTTAACATAACTTTTTACTATGTGCATATTGAAGTGAAGGGTACAAGTGTAGTAAACTCTGAATGTAAGTAATTCTAATATCCATGATATTGAGCATAATATACACTGATTAGTCATAACAATACAATCGGTAAAATTAATAACATTGATTATAAGGGCTTCTGTCAGGGGTGGGATATGTAAGGCAGTAAGATACTGAAATGTCTTAAAATTGATGATGCAAGCAGTACAAATGGGCAAGCATGAGGACTTAAGTAACTTTGACAAGGGCTAGACAGTTGGGGAAGAACATTTTCAAAATGGCTAATGAAGAGGCAACCAGTGAACTGCCATTAGGATCATGGCCTCCCACCAACCTGTTTGGCAAATCCTGCATAAAAACTGTAGCACACATATGTTTAAAAAACTTGCAGAAAAAATAGTGACAACTTTGATAGAAAGATGTCATATATCCTAGTATATTTAAGCTTGCTGCAAAAAGGGCTATGTTTAGCTACAGACTGATCAGAGTGCTCATGTTTACCCCTTTTCACCTACAATGAGCATTAGAGCATTAGAACATTTTCTTTTACAGTGTGAACTACTGGGCAGAGGCATAACTTGTAGCTTCTGGGCCCTTATGTAAAATCGGCTACAGGGCCCCATGTGCCAATTATAATACTGGTCTCTTATGGGGCAGATGTGCTTTAGGGCACCCTTAGGCACCAAGACCCCGGTGCGACTGCTAGCTATGCCCCTGCTACTGGGTCCATTTACTTCACATGCTTAGAAAAAGAGATGGCCCTAGGATGCAGACAAGCCAGTGGAGGCAGTTTAGTGCTTTGGGCAATAGTCTATTGAGAAGCATGTCATCTGATATCAGTGGTGATCCCTCTCTTTCAAAAGGAGAATAATGCACCTGGCCCTAGTGCAAAATTGCTCAGGAAAAGTTTTAGAAACAAGAGAAGCAGTTAAAGCCGTTGACTTGGCTACAACTCTAAATACTTCAATCTCACCAAGTATCTGTGGGACATTCTTAAAGGAGAATTCAAGGCAAAAACTTTTTTTTTTATATATCAACTGGCTCCGGAAAGTTAAACAGATTTGTAAATTACTTCTATAAAAAAAAATCTTAATCTTTCCAATAGTTATTAGCTTCTGAAGTTTTCTGTCTAACTGCTCAATGATGATGTCACGTCCCTGGAGCTGTGCATGATGGGAGAATATTCCCATAGGAGCTGGACAGCTCCCGGGACGTGAGTAATCAGAAAGCAGTTAGACAGAAAATAGCAACTCAACTTCAGAAGCTAATAAATGTTGGAAGAATTAAGATTTTTTAATAGAAGTAATTTACAAATCTGTTTAACTTTCCGGAGCCAGTTGATATATAAAAAAAAAGTTTTGGCCTGGAATACCCCTTCAAAAACAAGTCATATCCATGGAGGACCCTACCTCACTACTAACATGGCTTAAAGGGGTTCTCCGGTGCTTACACATCTTATCCCCTATCCAAAGGATAGGGGATAAGATGCCTGATCGCGGGAGTCTCGCAGCTGGGGATGCCCGTGATCATGCACGTGACACCCTGTTTGCAATCAGTTTGTAGCTATCACGCCCCCTCCCGTAGGCTTGCATTGAGGGGCAATGCGTGACGTCACACGGGGGTGGAGGCGTGACGTCACACGCCGCCGGCCCTGTAGTCACCCGTAATCAGACCGAACACGCTCCGGGGACTGATTACAAACGGGGTACCGCGTGCATGATCTCGGGCGTCCCCAGCGGCAGGACTCCCGCGATCAGGCATCTTATCCCCTATCCTTTGGATAGGGGATAAGATGTGTAAGCACCGGAGAACACCTTTAAATGATTTGCTGCTTATATGTTCATAGATACTACAGTACACATTCCAAGGGTTTGTGGTGTCCATGTTTTCAGGAGTCTTAGCTGTTTTGCTGCCACAAGGGTACTTACATAATGTTAGGCAATTTTTGGGTAATGGGTTTAAATTATTTATATAGGGATTTATATGATGTAATATGATAACTGCACTTTGTTTTAGTTTAATATTTATTTTCAGTTATGTACAATATTTTCAGCTGTTCTTTTGTGCCTCATCCTCACTTGATACAAAGTCAATGTTCTAAGTTACTGAAAATGTCCTTTATTTTAAATGTACTGCGCTTTATAAGCACACTTTAACACAATATGGTTAAAAAAAAGACAAATTACTTTCCATCCCTTTATTAAGCATGGCATGACACGGACTGGGATTATTAGTGGATAATCACTGTGCTGCAGATCATGTGCTTAAATGACCTCTAATATTACAATTATATTAAGACAGATTAAAGATTGCAGTGCTTCAGTGTGAGAAGATAATATAAAGACTATACTTAATACTATGACATTAAACATCTTAATGAAATTGCAGTTCGAAGAAATGAAATATATGAATAAATAAATATGTAAATAAATATTTATCTTATGTATCATGCTAGATGTATACTTGTTGATTAGGATAGCATCAATCCCAGAAGATATGAGTGTGACTGGATCACTATTATAATTCTAGAAGACCAAACCAAGCATTTGACACAGTATATACATATATTACATGCTTCAAAATTGATTTTTAAAACTTAGCATTTTTGTTGCTAAATAACATGTGAATAATAATTAATGATGTTTTCAAAATAATTTTTCAGATTAATAGAATTAAACATTTTACTTACAAAACCATGTCACTGTCAACGTTGCTACCTGGTAATATAGGCAAAAGTTCCTGCATTAAGGCTCCAACGATAAAGGGAAAATCAATGCTGAGTGTGGTGCAGAATCCATGTTTATTCCACGTATAAATCAATGCTGATGTACAAAAAAATCCCATTATTGGTAATGTTAATCTGCACAAGTCTTCATGGCATAGAAGATTTCAAAGCCTTGAAAATCCACATTCAGAGAAGAAGAAGAAGAAGAAGAGGAAGAGGAGGAAGAGGAAGAAGAATGTCCCTTACTGTCCCTTACTGACTGATGATTTTTTGTGGATTCTGCCAAGATTCTGCACCAAACCCACTTTAAGTAGTCAGTGAATTAGTTTATATGATTCCAATTTCTGATACTTATTCAGGGGAATTTTTTTTTGCTTCTTTTACTTATCATGTTAACATATCCTTAATCCTTTAATGATGTAAAGTTGTTTTGGGGTTAACAGTCAGGCCCATTTTTTTTAAATCTGACATGTAAAAACATTTGAATGTTTTTACTGATCAAAGCGATTATTAGTTAGTTTTTTCATAACATTATGTGAAGTATATACATTTTTATTAATGGTATATGCAGCACTTTTTGTGCGGTAAAAATGATATTATCTTTGCTCTTTTTTCTCCCTTTTTTGTGCTGTTATGTTCTGACAGCCCTAACTTCTTTTTTTTTTTTGTCGGACTGCATTGGGTGAGGGATTTTTTTTTTTTTGCGTGACAAGCTGTACTGTTTATTTTTGCAAAACATGCTACCCCTTAGGCTAGGATTTCAATTTTTTTTTAATCAAAATAGCCAATAAAAATACCCATTCTGTCACACTGCATTTTTTCTGTGAAAAAACGCTGTGGCCAGATGTAAGCTGCAAGTCAATAGGGAACTGCAAAATGCCATTTCTACGTTTTTATGTTTGGTGTTTTTTCTTATTCTTTTGGGGATTTTTTTTTTTTTTTTTTGGTCTCCCTGCCAGTTTTTGAAAAATAACTTTTCTTTTCCTATAGAAGTATAGAAAAAAAGAAGTAAAAAAGCCAGAAAAAAGCCATGTGGGTTAAACATTGGCGTTTTTGTGGGCGTTTTTTATTTTTATTTTTTTTAAAGGGGTGGAAGGGGTGGGAAAAAAAAGGATGATGTAGGGATGGAAAAAATTGTAGGTAACAAAATTTATATTTAAGATCTTTATAACCAGCGCTTAATGAGGCTTCAAAGGTTGTGAGTAGAGATGAGTGAACTTACATTAAATTCGATTCGTCACGAACTTCTCGGCTCGGCGGTTGCTGACTTTTCCTGCATAAATTAGTTCAGCTTTCAGGTGCTCCCTTGGGCTGGAAAAGGTGGATACAGTCCTAGGAGACTCTTTCCTAGGACTGTATCCACCTTTTCCAGCCCACCGGAGCACCGGAAAGCTGAACTAATTTATGCAGGAAAAGTCAGCAACTGCCGAGCTGAGAAGTTCGTGATGAATCGAATTTACTGTAAGTTCGCTCATCTCTAGTTGTGAGTATACAATGTACAAGAATTGTTACTCACACATATCTTCTTTTTAGCGAGTGTGTCTTTATATCTTGCGATGTCCCGCAGCTCCTGGGTACACGGCTTTCTCTGTATATGGATACACTGTCTCGAATGTATCCGAAAAGTTTCCGGAGTTCACGGAGTAGTTGGTGATGTGATCCGGATGCTGTCCAAAAGGTTCCGATGATAACTGTAAAATGCAGGTATTGTAGAGGGGACGTAGCAAAATAGGGAGAGGGCCCCGGCTGGTGGCGTCTCTGCCCTGCTAATTCCTGCCGGTGTGTGGAATTCCGTGGCTCTGTCTGAGTGACGTCACTATAGGGCATGGTAAGGGACAAAGGAGAATACCTCCAAAGCTTTCGGCTTCCTTCCTCAGGGATCATCCGCATACAGAGAAAGCCGTGTACCCAGGAGCTGCGGGACATCGCAAGATATAAAGACACACTCGCTACAAAGAAGATATGTGTGAGTAACAATTCTAATACATTGTATACTCACAACCTTTGAAGCCTCATTAAGTGCTGGTTATAAAAGTCTTTAGTTCTTTATAATCAAGAGAGATTGAACCAATCCCCTCTTGTTTTATATCAGTGCGACATATAAGGAATCATACTAAACTTAGCAGCCAGTGAGCAACGGTCACATACCATAGAGAAGAGCCTAAGCATTTTTTTTATTTATTATGAAATTTAGATTTATTAGAAGAAAGTTTTTATAAATTTTCAATCAGGGACCAATTTATGTGAACAGGCAGGGACATAAAAATGTAGCTGGCAATATTAAAAATAGATACTGGGGCCATGTAATTATAAAACATATGTTTTTTTATTCATTTAGTAAAACTTTTTATTATTAATTTATTTCTAAACTGTGCTTTATTTTAACTACTGTAAAATGTTATTAGGTATATTTCTGTCATTCTTTAGGTACTATCATTACTTCCAGCATAGAACAGATTCTACTTTAGCCGCCAATCTCCTGTGTTGGGTCCAGAAGAGCAGGGCATAGACAGGACATGTGGGTATGTCCTTCACAGAAACTTACATGCTGCAAGGACATGTCCATACATCCTGGGGAGAGAATAGGTTAAAATGATTTCCTTAAAAAATAGCTCATGGGCTGTCAGCTCATGCACCACTTTCCGCTCATTCATTTACTGCTCCCTATAATAGGGGCTGCACTGCACACAATGGGCCTCATTTACTAAGCTGAAACAGACCAGATTTTGTCTGGTTATTTTGGCGCAGAGTGTCTGAGACATGTCTGTGCCAGTCTGCGCCAGTGTGCGACAGTGTGCGCCTGGAAAATCCGACAAACCTGGCATTGAACTGTGAAAAGCCGAAAGGGGGAGTGGTCTGTCACAAGGGGGTGTGGTCAGCCTGAAGGGGGCGTGGTTTCACAACCCGACCAATTTACTATTGAATTCACAGAAAATCCTGTGGGTAAATAGCTGGAAATTTCCACCTAGAAAATGCTGGTCAGAAAATGTTCCCAACTTTTCCCAAATAGTAAACAGAGAGGAATCCTGCAAGTCTGAACCAATTTTTCCCACTAGTAAAAACCCGACACTCTTAGTAAATGAGGCCCAATGTTATTGTCAAAAAGCCTATTCCCAGTGTAATGTATACTTTAATGCATTTTATATGTAGTAATGGTTATGTTGATCATGTTAAAACAATACATTAGCTTTAACCTCTTAAGGACGCAGAGCCCGGTCCAGGTATATAATGCAGGGTCAAGCTGTGACCCCGGGTCATACTGGGTCAGTCCCGGCGGCTAATGACAGCCGGGACCTTGGGCTAATAGCGTGCGGCACCGATCATTGTGCAGCACGCTATTAACCCTTTAGACGCAGCGTTCAAAGTTGATTGCCGCATCTAAAATGAAAGGAAAAGCTTAACAGCAGCTCAGTCGGGCTCATCGGGACCATCGTAGTGAAATTGCGATGTCACGATCAGCTAGAACGCGAGTGGAGGTCCCCTTACCTGCCTCCATCGCGTCCGATCGGCAATTGATTGCTCCAATCCTGAAATCCAGGCTTGAGCAATCGACCTTCGATAACACTGATCTTTGCCGTGTCAATGCATGGCATTGATCTGTGTATGAGATCGGTATGTTCAGTGTAATAGCCATTAGGGGGGGCTATGACACTGCAAAAAAAAGTGTGAAAAAAGTTAATAAAGATCATTTCACCCCTTCCCTAATAAAAGTAAGAATCACCCCCCTTTTCCCATAAAAAATAAACTGTGTAAATAAAAATAAACATATGTGGTATCGCCGCGTGTGGAAATGCACAAACTACAAAAGTATATTGTGAAAAAAATTCCAAAGTCCAAAATAGCGTATTTTTGGTCACTTTTTATATCAGGAAAAAATGTATAAAAAGCGATCAAAAAGTCTCATTGATCAATATAAAAATGGTACTTATAAAAACTTCAGATCACGGCGCAAAAAATTTGCCCTCATACTGGCATGCCCGTGGAAAAAAAAGTCAGAAGATGACAATTTTAAATGTATACATTTTCCTGCATGTAGTAATACAAAATCAAACCTATATAAGTAGGGTATCATTTTATGGACCTACAGAATAAAGAGAAGATGTAATTTGTACTGAAAAATGCACTGCGTAGAAACCGAAGCCCCCCCCCCCCAAAAAAAAGGCATTTTTTCATCAATTTTGTCGCACAATTAACTTTTTTTTCGCTTGGCCGTGGATATTTTGGTAAAATGACTAATGTCACTGCAACGTAGAATTGGTGTCGCAAAAAATAAGCCATAAAATGGAATTTTAGGTGCAAAATTGAAAGTGTTATGATTTTTAGAAGGTGATGAGGAAAAAAAGAAAATGCAAAAAACGGAAATACCCTGCGTCCTTAAGGGGTTAAAGCGGTACTCCAGTGGAAAAATAAAAATAAATCAACTAGTGACATAAAGTTATAAAGATCTGTAAATTACTTCTATTTAAAAATCTTAATCCTTCCAGTACTTGTCAGCTGCTGTATGCTTCACAAGGTGTAGTTGTTTCCAGCCTGACCACAATGGTCTTTGCTGACACCTCTGTCCATGTCAGGAACTGCCAAGAGTAGGAGCAAACCTCTCCTGCTCTGGACAGTTCCTGACATGAACAGCAGTGGCAGCAGAGAGCACTTAAGTCATACTGGAAAGAACTACACAACATCCTCTGGAGCATACAGCAGCTGATAAGTACTGGAAGGATTAAGATTTTTTTTATAGAAGTAATATTCAAATCTGTATAACTTTCTGCCACTAGTTGATTTGATTTTTTTTTCTTCACAAGAGTACCTCTTTAACCTTTTAAGGACCACAGGTTTTTTCATATTTTCCACCTCACCTTCTAAAAACCAGAACACTTTCAATTTTGCGCCTACAGAACCGTATGAGGGCTTGTTTGTTGCGCCACCAATTTTACTTTGTAATGAGATCAATCATTTCACCACCGAATTTACAAAGAAACCAGAAAAAAAATATGTGTGGGGCAAAATTGAAAAAAAAAAAAAAAAACACCAAAATTAGCATGTTTAACCCCTTAAGGACCGGGGTTTTTTCCGTTTTTGCATTTTCGTTTTTTGCTCCTTGCCTTTAAAAAATCATAACTCTTTCAATTTTGCACCTAAAATCCATATGATGGCTTATTTTTTGCGCCACCAATTCTACTTTGTAATGACGTCAGTCATTTTGCCCAAAAATCTACGGTGAAATTGAAAAAAAAATCATTGTGGCACAAAATTGAAAAAAAAAAACGCCGTTTTGTAACTTTTGGGGGCTTCCATTTCTACGTAGTACATTTTTCGGTAAAAATGACACCTTATCTTTATTCTGTAGGTCCATACGATTAAAACGATACCCTACTTATATAGGTTTGATTTTGTCGGACTTCTGGAAAAAATCATAACTACATGCAGGAAAATTAATACGTTTAAAATTGTCATCTTCTGACCCCTAGAACTTTTTTATTTTTCCGTGTATGGGGCGGTATGAGGGCTCATTTTTTGCATCGTGATCTGAAGTTTTTAACGGTACCATTTTTGCATTGATAGGACTTATTCATCGCTTATTATTCATTTTTAAATTATATAAAAGTGACCAAAAATGCACTATTTTGGACTTTGGAATTTTTTTGCGCGCACGCCATTGACCGAGCGGTTTAATTAATGATAAATTTTTATAATTCGGACATTTGCGCACGCGGTGATACCATATATGTTTATTTTTATTTTTATTTACACTGTTTTTTTTTTTTTATTGGAAAAAGGGGGTGATTCAAACTTTTAATAGGGGAGGAGTTAAATGATCTTTATTCACTTTTTTTTCACTTTTTTTTTGCAGTGTTATAGGTCCCATAGGGACCTATAACACTGCACACACTGATCTTCATCATTGATCACTGGTTTCTCATAAGAAACCAGTGATCAACGATTCTGCCGCATGACTGCTCATGCCTGGATCTCAGGCACTGAGCAGTCATTCGGCGATCGGACAGCGAGGAGGCGGTCCTGTCAGCTGTTCGGGATGCCGCGATTAGTCGCGGCTATCCCGAACAGCCCGACTGAGCTAGCCGGCCACTTTCGGTTTCGCTTTTAGCCGCGCGGATCAGCTCTGAGCGCGCGGCTAAAGGGTTAATAGCGCGCGGCGCCGCGATCGGTGCTGAGCACTATTAGAGGCGGGTCCCAGCTTCATATCATGAGAGCCGGACCGCGTTATATCATGAGAGCCGGACCAAGGGCGTACCTGTACGCCCTTGGTCCTTAAGGGGTTAAAATTGTCATCTTCTTACCCTTGTAACTTTTACATTTTTCCATATATGGTTTGAGTGCTTACATTTTGCACTGTGATCTGAATTTTTTATCAGTTCCATTTTTGTTTTGATGGAACTTTTTGATTGCTTTTTATAAATTTTTTAGGGTATACAAAGTGACCAAAAATCCGCTATTTTGGACTTTGGAATTTTTTTACATATATGGCATTGACCATGCGGTTTGATTAACATTATATTTTTATAGTTCGAGCATTTACACACATGGCAATACCACATATGTTTATTTTTATTTTTGTTTACATATATATTTTTTTTTAAACTTACTTTTTTAACTTTTATTACTGAAGGGGTTAAATCACATTTAATAACTTTTTTTTTACTTTTTTACTGTTACATGCAATACTTAGATTGCATACACTGAACAATGCTATGCCATAGCATAGCATTGCTCAGTGTTATCTGTGCTCGAATGCTCAAGCCTGGATGTAAGGCTTGGAGCAATGGAGTGAAGATTGGACAGCAAGAAGAAAGGTAAGCACCCTCCCTCTGTCCTCTCAGCTGTTCAGGATGGCACAATTTCACCGCAGCAGTCCTAAACAGCTCCGCTGAGCTAACGGGCAGTGTTTTCTCCTGTTTTTGACGCCACAATCAACTTTGTCTAAAGGGTTAATACCGGAACTCAGCCCGGTCAGCGATGTCCGGTATTAGCTGCGGGTCCTGGTTGCTGATAGCGACCGGGACCTGTCGGGTATGAAGTGCGCTCAGCTCCTAAACCCGCTTCAAATAAGGGGAGGCAGCCATTGATGTAAATATCCATCAGTGGTTGTTAAGGGGTTAACATGTTTTGGGATATCCTACTGCACCAGAAATCATAATGATGATTAATAATAATAATAATAATAATAATAATAATAATATTAATAATTTTCATAGCATTCCTGGTTCCAACTATTGAGAAGTCATGTTAAAATTAGGTGAGTGCAACATGTTAGGGTATGTTAACACTGAGGAATTGGCGCGGACAGAATTGTGCATCGGAATTCCGCAGTGTGAACTCCTTGCATTAGTGTGAATGGGTCTTCCGTGGACCAGTTCACACTTCGGAATTTCAGTGGCAGACAATTCCAACTGTGAAAATGATCAGCGCAAAGAAAGAACATCTTCATTCTTTGCATGGAAGTTTGTGAGCCCTCCATTGCCATCAATGGTGATGGCGCAGGGCCGCACGGCCCAACTGCCAAAGTATTTCAGCGGCGGCCACCAGATGGAATCTCCACCTGTAGTATTCTGGCGGAGATTCCGTTCACACTACTCAATGTAAACATACCCTTAGGATATTTTATTTTATCTTCAGGAGTGCAGTAAAATCTACACCTGTATGTTACACCTGACTTCATCTGTATGTTACTCTATAATTTTTGGTTTGAGTTGATTTAAATTTCTAGAGGTTTTCTAGAATTCCGATCTTGGTCCACTCTGCTGTCTTTAGTAGAAGCAACCTCATGACATTTCATTCATTTTACATGGGACTGCTGAAGCCATTGATGATTAAGTGCAAATAGTAGCACACATGACCTCTGAGCCCAGTGATTGGCTGCTGTTATCCTGTGAAGAGTGTTTGTGACACCATCAAGGTGTAGCACTAAAATAAAAGTGACAGGAGGAGTAGATATTTAGTTTTTTCGGTTTTTATTAGCCCTCCTATTCTCTGCCTGTGTACAGATGTTTCATAATTCCAGAAAACCCCATTAGTTAGATGTGTAGAAAGTCTAAAGAGAGAGAGGAGAAAGTATTTTTCCTTTCCAAACTATCAGATAAGACTATCAAGGTATTGAGGGGCAGATTCATCAAGACCTGTGCTGAGGAGAAGTCAACTAGTTGCCCGTAGCAACCAATCAGATCACTTATTTTATTTTTCAGAAGCCTTTTGAAAAATGAAAGAATTGCTCTGATTGGTTGCTATGGGCAACTGGTTGACTTCTCCTATGCACAAGTTTTGATGAATCTCCCCATTTGAGCCTTTTTTTTTTTTGCATATAAAAGTCACACATGCGTCTTAGCACTTTTTTGTGCGACCTTTGTGAGTAAGCAAAAAGTTACAAACAGCCTTACCTAAGCAAATTTCAGTTTTCACTTTGCACTGGTCAGGTATTTATAATATGTGAAAGTCGCACGTAGGCAAAAAAAAGTTGCAAACCCCCTACAAAAAGTTGCAAGTCTACTCCGGGTCTGGCCTGGATGTACAAAACTCCTGTACGTGAGCAAATTTAAAAAGTTGCTAAACAGACTCACAAAAGTATCAGCTGCGACTTTTTTTGTTTTGCTTATGTGCTCTAAATTTATTAACCCCCATGTAATAGTATGATAAATATGTAGCACATAAGCAAAACTAAAGCAAAAAATAAATAAAAAATGACTACAGAACTTGCTTACCAAAGCAACGATGACAAATGTATCCCAATATATTCCAAAATCATCATTTTAATTGTTCAATTGGAAATTGTTTCACTTAAATGGGCACTGCCATCAACTTTTTTTTTTATATGTTGTAGTACTTACGTACTACAACATATCTCTAATATACTTCTATTATTTATCTTGTGTTTAAATTATTTTATTTTGCACTTGAAATACAGCCATTAGGGGTCTCCCTCCTGTGGTCGGCTGCAGCCTGCCGTGACGTCACAGCTGAATTCAGACCGATCCTGGCTGGGCACTAGGTCTGAATTCAGTCAGCCTGCGCTCGCTCCCTGCCTGTCAATCAGACAGGTGGGAGCAAGCACTGTGAATGCCTGGGCTGCGCGCATTGGCTGCCAGACCTCACATGCCGGCTGTCCCTGCCCCCCCCCCGGCATGTACAGTCTGGTGGCAGCTTTGATGCTCCAGGACTGTATATGTCCTGTACGGGTAAATGAGGTCTTATTTCACTTACCCGTACTTCATTTCGGTCCCGGATCTCGGCGGTGAGCGAGGCAGGTGGGTGATGCTCCCATACTCCTCCTCCCTGGATAACACTACACTGCTAAACAGGGAGGAGGAGACCCCGGAGCAGCCTTCCGTGCTATTGGCCGCTCATCTATGTACGCTCCCAACGGGAGCGCAGCATAGATGAGCTAGGGGCGGAAGTCGGCCCCCCTGAAGGCATCAGTGACATTGCGTCTGCTAGGGACATCTGCCTGGTAAGTGAGCACACTACCAGGTAGACAAAAAGTTATATCTAAGGTGGTGCAAACATTTTAAAAGGCATGGATGGGGTTAGGGATAGATGGGCAATAGGCAGGGACGGAATTTTTTTTTTTCACATAGTGGGAGCTACTATTTAAGGCTAAGTTTCCACTTGCTTGTTTTTCTGGCAGTTTTTGAAAATCTGCCACAGCAGTTTTTAGCCAAAGTCAGAAGTGAATCCATAAAGGAGGAGAAGTGTCAGTCCTTCCCTTATATGTCCTATTCCTTTTGAATACATTTCTGGCTTTGGCTCAAAAACTGCCAGTGGCAGATATCCAAAAACTGCCAGAAAAAAAAAAAAAACAAGTGGAAACTTACCTAAATAAATTTTTCATGGAATATGATATTTTACGTTTACTTTTTTTTTTTTTTTTTAGGCAGTGTACAGTCATTTTGTAATATGTGGGAGAACAATTAGCACACATTACAATGGTAGAACACTTAACACTAATGGAATATTTTAAATGGACTCACCATGGTGTTTTAAGTCCCTGAATATGCATCACATGAACAGCTAGCTTTCAATACAATTTAAACCATTTCCTAGCTATAGTGCAGAAGAAATTAATTATGGGTTAGTCTTTGGTATTATCAGTGTCAGAGATTATAAATGGCATCTTATTTTGTTCTAACATAGGACTTCTTTAGTAGCTGTATTTTAAGTTAAATTGCTATAATTATTTTGTTAGTTGGAAAAAGAAAAGTAGAAAAAAAAGTAAGAGTGTGAGTGAGAAAGGAACATTTTTTGGTGTGCAAATTTTGGTGGTAATGCCCCAGAGGAAGCAAGTGATGGTAAAATCTTGGGTCAGACAGTAGGTGAGACTAAATAGAGGTAAATAGAATAAAGAATTGTCTGTTTTTATGATATCTTCTGGTTCACACTATCATCTTCCCAGTGGAGTTACCATAAATTTGGGGGCCCCCTGCGAGACGTAATGAGGAGGCCCTTAAAGGGGTACTCCGGTGAAAACCTTTTTTCTTTTAAATCAACTGGTGGCAGAAAGTTAAACACATTTGTAAATTACTTCTATTAAAAAAAATCTTAATCCTTCCTGTACTTATTAGCTGCTGAATACTACAGAGGAAATTCTTTTCTTTTTGGAATGCTCTCTGATGACATCAGGAGCCCAGTTCTCTCTGCTGATGTTATTATAATAATAATAACGCTTTATTTATTGTTGTCCTTAGTGGGATTTGAACCCAAGTCCACAGCACTGCAAGGCAGTGGGTTTGTTGCAGAGTGCCCAGAATATGGAGTGCAAGGAGTTCTATAGTGATGCTGTTAACTCTGCAGCCTGTACAGTAAACAGCGGTGTACAGTGCACCGCTGTTCACTATATAGGAGCCCTGATAGGAGTCCCCGCTCTAAAAGGTATTTCCAGTTTAAGAGCAGAAGGCTTCTAAGCTGGGAATACGATGTAAGCGCTCTGCCAAGTCAGCCAAGAAGGAGTTAAGAGGCATTGCCGTCAATCAACCCTTACATCTTTTGTGGCCAGACACAAAGCAGTGATATATATATATATATATATATATATATATATATATATATATATACACAAATCAAAAAAATTTTGCAGTATCTTGTAATACCTTTTTTATTGGACTAACAGCATTTTGTAGAGACAAGCTTTCGGGATTCCTCCCTTTATCAAGTCCAAAGCAAATCTAAGCTCACAAGCAGAAGACACAGGTTACATCTCACAAATATGCAGGGGTTAAGACAATAGATGTGGTGAATTCACACTAAGATGGGCCATAAATTGTCCTGTTATGGGAACACAGACTAAATAGATAAGGATGAGAAAAATGGGGAGGGAGGGGGGAGCAGGGGAGAGACTGGTAATTAAGCAGGACAAAGTGAGATGCAAAAGAGAATCCAGTACAGTACAGGATATAAGAGAATCCAGAATATAGCACAGGTTATAAGAAATTTTGATAATGAGATAAGAAGCTCAAATCCACATTGAGTCCCTTGTTTTTTGAGTAAAAAAAAAACAGTATCATTTTGGCTTCAAATGTCTTTCTCTCTTGAGTGTTTTTGAAATTCCCTCTCAGTATCTTGATTGTAAGGTCATGTATGGAGTGGCCTGTTTGGGTAAAATGGTGTCCAACTGGGGTGCAGTAGTCATTTTCTTTATGGCGGTTGATGGAATGTCTGTGTAGGTTCATCCTTTAGTTGAGTTTCCAGCTGGTTTCACCAATGTAGCATCCCATGTCACACTTGGTGCATTGTATCATGTAGACCACATTTGGGAATGTGCAGGAGTATAGTCCCCTAATGTTATATGTCTTGTTGTTGTGGGTGGCTTCCATCTTGGTGCAGATATGTTGGCAGAGTTTACAGCGGGGTTTGGTGCAGGGTTTGGTCCCATTGTTAGTCCAATAAAAAAAAGTATTACAAGATACTGCAACATTTTTTGATTTGCATCTGCATCACTGGACTAATACGGCTACTCAAATTTACTATATATATATATATATATATATATATATATATATAAAAATGCTCCCATTTCTCCTTTATTCATCCTGATCCTAATAGACGGTAAATGCACTCATCTATACTAAAGGTAAAGGCACATGTACAGGATCTTCTGCATATTTGATGCACACTATTTGAAGCTGCAGATTTCAATGTAAACTAATGTAAACTAACTGTGAAAAAATAATTGTACAGGGGTGGCAGAGGAGTGTACAGAGGTGACAGAGGGGTGTACAGGGGTGACAGAGGGGTGTACAGGGGTCACAGAGGAGTGTACAGGGGTGACAGAGGAGTGTACAGGGGTGGTAGAGGAGTTTACAGGGGTGGAAAAGGAGTGTACTACTAGGGTGACACACTGTAACAAACCTCCTCCACATGTAATCTCCTTGCTACTGGGGCGACACCAAGGGGTCAAGTCCTGGTGAAAAAAGTGAAGGAACTCATCCAAGAATTATACTCAAGAGCTGGTCCTGAAGGACTACTTCTAATGGGAATGGTGTTCCTGAAGTGGAAAAAGTGAAGGAACTCAGTTCCCAAATGTTCCTGTAGGACTTGAGCCCTGGGCGACACCCTGTAACAAACCTTCTCAAAATGTAATCTCCTTATTACTGGGGTGACACACTGTAGCAAGCCTCTTCCTAATGTAATACCCTTACTACTAGGGTGACACACTGTAAAAACCCACATGGAGAGAAGAAAAACGCCAGTGCACTCACCTGTTCAAATAGACTTCTGTTTATTTAGAGTACATTATCGTACAGACGTAGTAGTGCCAAACATAATCCCCGTGTGGAAGGAGCAGAGCAGGATGTTACGCAGGCAGGGACGTTCACCGGAGCACGCCCAGGTCGTGCTCCGGTGAACGTCCCTGCCTAATTAACATTGTGCTCTGCTCCTTCCACACGGGGATTATGTTTGGGACTACTATGTCTGTACGATAATGTACTCTTAATAAACAGAAGTCCATTTGAACAGGTGAGTGCACTGGCGTTTTTCTTCTCTCCACGTGTTGTTATATGAATGCTTCATAGCCACGATGCACCCCGGTACACATCCCGTAGTTCATTATCCATGAACATTGGCCTACAGGATTACTAGGCAGTGCCCAGTTCACTCTTTCTTCTCCCACTTTGGTGTAAAAACCCACTCCTCATGTAATCTCCTTGCTACTGTGGTGACACACTGTAACAGACCTCCTCCTCATGTAATCTCCTTACTACCGGGGTGACACACTGTAACAAGCCTCCTCCTTATGTAATTACCTTACTACTGGGGTGACACACTATAACAAACCTCCTCATGTAACCTCCTTACTACTGAGGTGACACACTGTAAAAAAAAAACACTCCTTATGTAATCTCCTTACTACTGGGGTATAAAAAACAGAGAAGGAGCACTCCATGGTGTAATATTGCCAAATCACAGTAAGACACTAGATAGTAGCGCTTACCAGAACAAGTTGTGCATGGGCCAGCACAACTTGGGTGAAGGTATGTGACAATGGTCCACTGCTGCCGTGCCATCGGTATAGCAATTGCAAGACAAAAACCTCCATGGAAAGTGGACTTCAGGCGCTGAAGGACCAGACAAAGTGGAGACAGTAAAACATTTATTCCCAGTATGCAACGCGTTTCGCGCATGTGCGCTTCATCAGGCATGAAATTGTCTTGCAATTTCTACTGGGGTGGCACACTGTAACAAATCCACTCCTTATGTAATCTCCTTACTCCTGGGGTGACGCACTGTAACAAACCCCCTCAAAATGTAATCTCCTTACTACTGGGGTGACACACTAAAAAACCCGCTCCTTATGTAATTTCCTTACTACTGGGGTGACACACTGTAACAAACCCCCTCAAAATCTAATCTCCTTACTACTGGGATGACATACTGTAACAAACCTCCTCCTCATGCAATCTTCTTAATGCTGGGGTGACACACTGTAACAAACTTCCTCCTCATGTAATCTCCAAAATACTGTGGTGATACACTGTAACAAACCTTCTCCTCATGTAATATCCTTACTACTGCGGTGACACATTGTAACAAACCTCCTCCTTATGTAATCTCCTTACTACTGTGGTGACACACTGTAACAAACCTCCTCCCCATGTAATCTCCTTACTACTGAGATGACACACTGTAACAAACCTCCTCCTCGTGTAATCTCCTTAATACTGCAGTGACACATTGTAACAAATTTCCTCCTTATGTTATGTTCTTACTACTGGGGTGACACACTGTAACAAACCTCCTCCCCATGTAATCTCCTTACTACTGAGATGACACACTGTAACAAACCTCCTCCTCGTGTAATCTCCTTAATACTGCAGTGACACATTGTAACAAATTTCCTCCTTATGTTATGTTCTTACTACTGGGGTGACACACTGTAACAAACCTCCTCCCCATGTAATCTCCTTACTACTGGGGTGACATACTGTAACAAACCTCCTCTACTGTAATATCCTTACTACTTGGGTGACACACTGTAAGGGTATGTTCAAATGAGCGGATCTAGAGTGCATTTTAGGTTGGCAGTATAGTTCCACACATTAGGTGCACTATAGTGGCGTGAAGGAGGGGCTTGAAGAAAGAAAGAAAAAGTGGATTTTTATATTCTGGCTGGTTGGGGGCCCCTACCTAGATGGGGCTGCGGGGACCTCCGCTACGCTACTGAGTCTTCCTTTCAAAGTAAATATCAATTGGGTAAAAAACCTTTCCAAGGACATGTCATGGAGCAGTGTTGCTTTACCAGACTTTGTATCCATTTCCACCCTCAGGAAACACACTGCTATCAGTGAGATGAGTATTGCATTCCAAATATAGAAGAATATTTAACAATAGAAAATTCAATTGTTTTGCTGCCTTTGGTATTAAGACCTGGAGGACATTTTTTTAAGGTAGCTTTGGGTAATCTTAAACAGTTTTTTCTCATTGTTTAAATTTAATATTAGATATTGCCAGAATAGACTTATGCTGTGCATTGTAACGGGTTGTGAGTTTCTTGGGAATGACAGGAGTGAAGAGTTCTGCTGGGCCCAGAGGCTTCCACCTTTTGTTGAGGGACTTATTAGACTATATAATAAGATTACATTTTTACAACAACAATGTAAACTATTGAGGACAGTCATACCTGCTTGTTATGGCACCTCGCTAGGTTGATAAAAAGATTCATAAATTTTTATTTTTTATTAAACAAACCTTATTTTAAGATTTAAGCAATTGCCTGAAACCTTAAAAGGCGGTATCCCATCTCATAGATCAGTATTGAAATTGTGTATATTTCAAAAGTAAGCAATTTCGCAAATACTAATAGCAAAATTGCCTACCTTAACCCCCTAACGACCCATGACATGTATTCATGTCATGGTGCCATTAAGGATGTATGGCATGGGCTCCAGACTCAAGCCCGCACCATACCGGGTGGCCCTCGCCTAATTTCAGGGCCATCGCTAATAGCCGATATGCTGCATTCAGCTATTAACCATTTAAATTGTCACTGTCAAAGCTGACAGAGCTCTCAAAATGGACATTGATATTTCTCCTGGTGGTTTAGTGGGGTGGATTTTTCTACTGCATCATGATCACGGGGGTGGTGTGATCCACTCTTGAGGTAGCCAAAAGGCTTACCTATGCTTCTTTGGATTGGATTGAAAGAGCCTCTCTGTAGCAGGCTCTATCAATCGAGCACAGAGCACACAGATCAATGCAGTTCTATTGATGGTTCCTCTTAAAAGTCCCCTAAGGGAACCAACAAAGAGTAAGAACATTTTTTATACAGGTTTAACCCACATACACGACCCCTTCCAAACCAAAAGTTTAAATCACCCCCCTCTTTTCCCATTTATCATAGAAAAAATAAGTTAACATGTTATCATATTTGGTAATGCTGCATGTGTAATTGTCCGAACTATAAAATATAATATTATTTATCCTGTATCGTGATTGTCAAAAACATGAGAAAATATCAAACCCCAAAATTGCATTTTTACATCATATCCCAGAAATTATAAGCAAAAAAGTGATCAAAAAGTCTGAACACTACAACAATGGTGGTAAAAACTACAGATTACGGCACAAAGAATTAGCCCTCATATAGCCCCACAAATGAAAAAAAAAAATATAAAAGAAAGTGATAGGGGTCAGAAAATGGAAAATATTTTTTTTTCTACTAAGATTATTTTTTTATTTATTAATAAAACATGATTCAAACTTCAACATAAAAATTGGGTATTATTTCAATCACTTTAACCTAAAATATCAAGATTATAAAAGAACCCCCCTTCCCTAAATTTCAAAAATTGCTATATTTTTAAATTTCACCTTACAAATATAATTTTTTTTCTGTTTAGGAGCATATGATATAGAACATTTTACAAAGACACTACAAAGCACAATGAGTCTTGCAAAAAACAAGCCTTTAGATGGGTGAGTAGATAAAAAAAAGAGTTATGGCTAAAAAAAGAGGAGGGAGGAAACAACAAAAGTGCAACAGCAAAAATTGGTCTGGTTCTTAAGCGGTTAAATGTTGTAATTGTTTATAGCTCATTAGTAAGGTTGCTAACATCTTGCCCTCTCTCAATAGTGGCATAGAGCAGGGTGTCGGGATTTTGGGAGTATACTTACCTGCCAGGTCACCTACCATGTTGATAAGTTTAGATCTAAGGTTTGTGTAAAGTCCTTGGAGCCATTTGTGATGTCACACACAGAAGATAGCTTGGCAGGGGAATGCACTACTGAGATAGCTCCCTGTATCTCTCAAACACTGCTCAGGAACTATGTGATTAAGAATTGGATTTGAAAGACTTGACCCCCTGCTCAAATCTGTGGATAGGAGCTAACTATTTAAAAAAGAAATATAGTATGAACCCAACTGTATTGCCCCTATACAGTATGATCCAACCCAATTGCCCCTATATACAATAATTTTAACTTACAATGGACTCTCAGAATCCATCATAAGTTGCATATAGAATCAACTTACGATGCTGCTGTATTTTGGGGCCATCACAAAAACGGCTATATGGAAGCGAAGACTGCTGCAGCTGCTGCCAGGTTGGTTAGTCTGCTCCTTCCTGCCGCTGCCACACACAGTACCGTATTGTAATGGAGACACAATGAGTCATGCTGCAGGCCAATAAGATGCTAGGTTGCACACCTCTCCCTAAATCCTACAGACACTAGAGGTGTCAATGCACTTCTAGTATCAGGCAACAGTCAGGATCACTGTAGAGGTCCCAGTAGCAGTCCAGTCCCACAGTGCAAATATTCATACCTCACATTACACATATCATACATTATATTACACACATCACACATCTTATTACACATGGTACACCTCATATTGTTTAACTGTTTCCCTGCATTGAAAAACTACACGTCCCAGTATGCTCTGACTGCTACAGATCTTCAAGATCTGCAGGGATTTGTAGTTTTCATTGCAAAATGTTTTAAGCAGTCCTCCTAAAGGATTACTTTTACACTTACAAATGTATCCCCTATCCATGTTCTCCAAAACCGGCCCCCATGCTGTACTTGGGTATCTCTGGTGCTCCTATAGACAATGTACAGAGCACGTGCCAACATACAGCTCCATGCAAAAGGAATGGGGAGGCCCCATTCTGGAGGTCGGATACTGGATCCCCACCCCACAATTATAAACATATTCCCTATCTTGCTCATAGGGAATATGTTTTTAGGTGTTGGAGTAGTCCTTGCATAAAAGGACAGTTTATCTACACTAGGTTTGTTCTTATTTTCCATGTTTTCTTTCTTTAGAATGACATTTTGGGGGCTCAAGAGTCAATTATTGGTTTTCCATGGAGTTATGGACTCAACATATAATGGTTGTCCCGGAGGCAAAAAGTTATTTTTGTAGGTAATTTGTAGGTAATTTTTGTTGGTAATTTTTATAATGGGGCATTCCACTACAACTATATAAAGGGGGCTGCTGCACTAAAACTATCTAAAGGGGGCTTCTACTATTACCTAAAGGGCGCTGCTACTACTAACTAAAGGGATGATGTTATTGCAGGGAAGAGGGGGCTGCAACAATACACAGGGTGCTGCATCTCTTTACAGGGGGCTACACCTACTGGGGATAATTATCTACAGGGGGGGCTTATCTATTCAAGGTCCATATAATGGTAAAAAAAAAAGTAAATAGAAATGGACCTGTCTGCTTACTTTAGTTTACAACACAGAAATGTAGGTGCACTACTGTGATAGATGTATACAATGACATTGGCTAATCCCTCAACACTGATGTTAAAATTTAGACATTCGCCAGTGTATCCTTATATTAAGGACACACCAGAGCCCGCACACCAACGCCAAGGTTTCTCAGATGGCACGGGACCTAACGCTAACCTACCTGTGCGTAATAAGCAAAAACCAGGGGCCAGTGGGCAATTACAGCAGCACTAGGTCGACATGTAGCCTGCTCCCAGTTCCCTCCAGCGTGACTAAGCACACATACAATGGAAGGGGGGAGAGAGGCTACAAGCCCCACCCAAGTTGGCTGATATAGGTGCATGGCCTCACAGGTGCAACCCTAATGCTGCCTGGAAAATGTTCAAGGCGCATTAACATATGGAGTTTACACACCTCCACGTATAAATTTACAAACAACAACAAAAAACGTGGTCTCAAATGGCTGGAGGTGCTCAACCTCAAATGCAGTTGTGCATATATACTGGGGGAGCAGATCCTGCCCTTGTAGTCCGTTGCTAGGGGCGATCCCCAGCATTAAAATGCATACAATGGAGGATGCCTGC
This sequence comes from Hyla sarda, assembly GCF_029499605.1. NCBI lineage: Eukaryota > Metazoa > Chordata > Amphibia > Anura > Hylidae > Hyla > Hyla sarda. The sequence goes on along the minus strand of NC_079189.1, from coordinate 113,974,912 downwards.
AGTGGACTACAAGTGCCACAATAGAATCCTACACCAGATAAATGGTGTGGATGTGTAACAATTAGAATACAATACAGAAATGTAGGTGCACTACTGTGGTAGATGTATACAATGACATTGGCTAATCCCTCAACACTGATGTTAAAATTGAGACATTCGCCAGTGTATCCTAATATTAAGGACACACCAGAGCCCGCACACCAACGCCAAGGGATCGCCCCTAGCAACGGACTACAAGGGCAGGATCTGCTCCCCCAGTATATATGCACAACTGCATTTGGGGTTGAGCACCTCCAGCCATTTGAGACCACGTTTTTTGTTGTTGTTTGTACTTACTTTAGTTACCTAAATCTCTTCCCCAACCCACATATCTACCCACTGTATTCTGTGGGACACTGTATTCTGTGGGACAGGTGCTGAAAAAATGCGGAGCCTCAAATGTTTGACTGGCAGGTTTTGTGGAGACAAGTTGTGGCTGGAAGAAATTGTCATGTTGGTCTGTGCCGGATAGAGAAGAAAAAGCTAAGTAAATGACTCTAATTTGAGAAGACGTCACCTGATGTAACTGTATGTAATCACTTATATGATGTGCAGAGCTTTCTAAATCTTATATCTACCACTATATGGTCACTGTATGGGGGGATATTTCCTCCTTGTTTACCAGTATCATTGGTAATATTGGTCTCAGTATACAGGATTTGGTCAGTAACAGTATGGTGGTAATATGTTTGGTGAAAATATTCCTCCTTGTATACTGGTATTATTGGTAATATTGGCCAGTATACAGGATTTGGTCAGTAATTGTATGATAGTAATATATATGGTGAAAATATTTCCTATGATGATAATATACCATTTTTATTTGGTAACTATATGATTTATTTAGAGATAGATGTGTTTATCATGGAAAAATATATATTCCTTTTTTCCCTGTTATGTAGCCTATTATTCCCAACTATTATTGACATTTTGGCCCTTTTGTGGCTCAGCCTTCACATAGCCACACCCATTTCTGAAATGGGCTGCCTAATCTACAAGGCCCAGGCTATTTTTGGTCCCAATCCGGCCCTGGAACTGACAGTACTGTTTTGGTGTGGGAACTAGCACCCGACAGTAACGAACATTTTTGGTATTGATCGTTAACAGGTTTACATAGTCAGTGTAAGGAATACAATGGGAAAGTGCAAGATAATGCACCTTGAGCGTAAAAACTCAAGGGCAGAATTTAGCATCAGTAATACAGTCCTATCCCAAATGGTTCTCATCTGCCATCACTTTCTATTTTTCTATAAATCCACCTGAATCTTATGTAATTTAAAGTGCTGATTTTGTATTTAATTTGTGCACTAAGACGTAAATTGACAATAAATAAATACCCATGAATTCCCATCACAGCAGCATGTCATTTTAACAGCTATTTAAGTAATCTGGCCCCAAAGATAGATAGTTATCTACTATATAAATACATAAGCGTCAACAGATGAATTGATAAGTTTCCTCTAACGGTAAGCATTATAATATGTGGTATAAAACAGCTGGGACTGCTTTCAATAAATACCTTGATTAAAATCTCAATATTATATCAATCACTACTCTGCCATTCCTGGCATTTCACTCTTCTTGCCATTCCTGTATATGCAAATGTTTTCTTAGTGTGTCCTGATAATTTCTGAGTTAAGGAATGTCCATATATCCATTGATATCTTTTATATCCACAAATATTAGGGTTGGCAAGCGTACCAATGTCTCTATCAATCTATAGAGCAAAGGAATAATGCAACCCAACCAATTAGCATGTCCCTTTTGCTAGCCTGACCATTAGCCCCAAAAGCCCTGCTTAACACTGTTAGGTCACCTAAGGTTAGGTATCTATGTACTTCTGAGCTGTTTTTTTTAGGCTTAGTTTGTTTCAAACTTGTAGCAACATTGGAGATTAGGGAACTTTTCAAAAGTTCAATTCTACTAGTTTACCATACTCTTGCATAAAGATTTGGCTTTGACTTAACTAGTTTTATCCAAACCTGCACTTCACCAATAATAAAAAAAAAAAAACATTTGTATGATACTGGCCCCATAAGTACTATATAAAACTGTTAGGTTACCTAGGAGTGTATCTATGTGCTTCTGAACTGTGATAACAGTTGTGTAAAAACATACTGCACTAGCAGATTGTTTATGCTTTTTAAATTAATGACTAAAAAGTATCCCCTTCTGATGGCAGATGCCTGCCGGTGTTTATATGTACACAGTGGAATCAGAAAAATAAATGTTTTTCCCAAGTGGCCCAACATTATTCCTTTTTAGCCATAGCAACAGGTTTTGTGCTTAAAACAATTAAGAACAGCAGGATTGACATCCTATAAAGTGCACAAAAGTGACACAAAATTTTTTATGCACAACTTTTTCACAAAAAAAATAATAAAAAAATTAAATAAAAAAACTGGCACACTTAGCTTCCAATTAAAACAGAATTTGTATTGACAGAATAGATACGGAACATTATCTACTGTGCTGCTTAAGTACAGTTATGGTGTTTGTGTGGTCCTACTCCCATCTATGTTGTTTACTGCTTAGTGTCCCTCACAGAGATCTTCCCCTAAACCGGCTATCCCAAAAATGTCTGCTGAATCTTTGTGCATAGGCTTTTATAGTGGTTCTGACAGCCCCATATACTGCATCCTGATCAGCTGGGAGAACTGTTCGCAAGGCATTATGGGTTACTCTGTGTTGAATTCAGACTGCCAGAAGTTGAAGTTCACATCAAACTGAACTTTTAGCAAAGTTTAACAAAAGTTTGCTCATCTGTTTATGTGTGTCAGCCATAAGGTGGCATAGACAAGTGCTTTAAAACAGCACATTCATAGTACAATATCACATACACTGTTTTGTTTATTTTAACCCCTTAAGGACCCAGCCATTTTACACCTTAGGACCCGGCCATTTTTTGAACATCTGACCACTGTCACTTTAAACATTAATAACTCTGGAATGCTTTTAGTTATCATTCTGATTACGATATTGTTTTTTCGTGACATATTCTACTTTAACATAGTGGTAAAATTTTGTAGTTACTTGCATTCTTTCTTGGTGAAAAATCCCCAAATTTGATGAAAAATTTGAAAATTTTGCATTTTTCTAACTTTGAAGCTCTCTGCTTGTAAAGAAAATTGATATTGTAAATATCTTTTTTTATTTACATATACATTATGTCCACTTTATGTTTGCATCATAAAATTGACGTGTTTTTACTTTTGGAAGACACCAGAGGGCTTCAAAGTTCAGCAGCAATTTTCCAATTTTTCACAAAATTTCCAAAATCACAATTTTTAAGGGACCAGTTCAGGTTTGAAGTGGATTTGAAGGGTCTTCATCTTAGAAATACCACACAAATGACCCCATTATGAAAACTGAACCCCCCAAAGTATTTAAAATGACATTCACTCAGTGTTTTAACCCTTTAGCTGTTTCACAGGAATAGCAGCAAATTGAAGGAAAAATTCACAATCTTCATTTTTTACACTCGCATGTTCTTGTAGACCCAATTTTTTTATTTTTACAAGGGGTAAAAGGAGAAAATGTATACTTATATTTGTAGCCCAATTTCTCTCGAGTAAGCACATACCTCATATGTCTATGTAAAGTGTTCGCCGGGCGCAGTAGAGGGCTCAGAAGCGAAGGAGCGACAAGGGGATTTTGGAGAGTACCCCTTGAGGAACGTAACAAGGAATAAAGTGAGCCTTAATACCCCACAGGTGTTTCACGATTTTTGCATACGTAAACATTTTTTTTTTAATTCACTAAAATGTGTGTTTCCTCCCAAATTTCACATTTTGCAAGGGTTAATAGCAGAAAATACTCCCCAAAATTTGTAACCCCATCTCTTCTGAGTATGGAGGTACCCCATAAGTTGACCTGAAGTGCACTACGGGCGAACTACAATGCTCAGAAGAGAAGGAGTCATATTTGGCTTTTTGAGAGCAAATTTTGCTCGGGGGTATGTCGCATTTAGGAAGCCCCTATGGTGCCAGGACAGCAAAAAATACCCACATGGCCTACCATTTTGGAAACTAGACCCCTTGAGGAACGTAACAAGGAATAAATTGAGCCTTAATATTCCACAGGGGTTTCACGACTTTTGCATATGTAAAAAATTCACTAAAATGTGTGTTCCCCCCCCCCCCAAATTTCACATTTTTGCAAGGGTTAATAGCAGAAAGGAATGTAACAAGGGGTACAGTGAGCCTTTACCGCCCACAGGTGTCTGTCAGATCTTTGGAACAGTGGGCTGTACAAAATTTTTAATTTGCACAGCCCACTGTTCCAAAGATCTGTAAGACACCAGTGGGGGGTAAATTCTCGCTGCACCCCTCATTACATTCCGTGAGGGGTATAGTTTCTGAAATGGGGTCACATGTGTTTTTTTTTTTTTTTGCGTTTGTCAAAACCGCTGTAACAATCAGCCACCCCTATGCAAATCACCTCAAATGTACACGGTGCACTCTCCCTTCTGGGCATTGTTGTGCGCCCCCAGAGCATTTTTGCGCCCACATTTGGGGTATCTCCGTAGTCGGGAGAAATTGCATTACAAATTTTGGGGGGCTTTTTTCCCTTTTACCTCTTGTCAAAATGAAAAGTATAGGGCAATACCAGCATGTTAGTGTAAAAAAAATATTTTTTTATACTAACATGGTGGTGTAGACCCCAACTTCACCTTTTCATAAGGGGTGAAAGGAGAAAAAGCCCCCCAAAATTTGTTAGGCAATTTCTCCCGAGTACAGCGATACCCCATATGTGTCCTAAAACTGTTGCCTTGAAATACGACAGGTCTCGAAAGTGAGAGCGCCATGCGCATTTGAGGCCTGAATTAGGGATTTGCATAGGGGTGGACATTGGGGTATTCTACGCCATTGATTCCCAAACAGGGTGCCTCCACCTGTTGCAAAACTCCCAGCATGCTTGGACAGTCAACGGGAGTTGTTGTTTTGCAATAGCTGGAGGCTCCATTTTGGAAACAGTGGTGTACCAGACGTTTTTCATTTTTATTGGGGATGGGGGCTGTGTAGGGGTATGTGTATATGTAGTGTTTTTTACTTTTTATATTATTTTGTGTTAGTGTAGGGTAGTGTAGTGTTTTTAGGGTACAATCTCACTGGCGGGGGAATTACAGCGAGTTTCCCGCTGCAAGTTTGAGCTGCCGCGCAAAATTTGCTGCATGGCAAACTTGCAGCCTGATACTCACTGTAAGCCCCTGCCCATGTGAATGTACCCTGTACATTCACAGGGGGGGGGGGACCCCCAGCTGTTGCAAAACTACAACTCTCAGCATGCAAATTCTATCAGTGCATGCTGGTAGTTATAGTTTTGCAACAGCTGGAGGCACGCGGGTTGGGAAACACTGAGTTAGGAAACAGACAATGTTTCCCAACCAGTGTGCCTCCAGTTGTTGCAAAACCACAACTGCCAAACATTCTCAAGCATGCTGGAAGTAGTAGTTCGGCAACATCTTTAGAGCCAGATGTTGGCGAACTACAACTCCCAGCATGCTTGGAGTTGTAGTTTTGCAACATCTGGAGGACTACAGTTTGCAGACCACTAATGCAGTGGTTCCCAATCTGTGCCCTTCCAGATGTTGCAAAACTACAATTCCAAGTATGCCAAAACTGACCAGGCATGATGGGAGTTGTAGTTCTGCAACATCGGAAGGGCCAGATGTTACAGAACTACAACTCCCAGCATGCCTGGACAGTAAGGGCATGCTGAGGATGTGTAGTTTTGCAACATCTGAAAGGGCACAGTGGTCTCCAAACTGTGGACCTCCAGATGTTGCAAAACTGCAACTCCCAGCATGCCCTGACGCCAAGGGCTGTCTGGGCATGCTGGGAGTTGTAGTGTAAGGGGACCAGATGGAGCAGTCCAGATCGCTTTATGGCGGTCTGGACTGCTGCAAAGGTCCCACAACGCCGCTGAAGATCAACTCACTTGTCGCCACCGCCGCCGTCTCCGCCGCCAGGATCCGGGTCTTCAGGGACGAGGTAAATACCGGGGCCGGGCCCCAGCACTCCCCCGTCCCCCGTCGGGTCCTCCGCCCCCCCCCCCCTGCGATTGGTCGGTTAGCTAACTGACGGATCGCAGGGGATAGGAGGAGGTGGCAGGCTTGCCACCTCGCTCCTATACTCCAGCATGGTCCTGGCTGTCTGTGACAACCGGGATTATGCAAAATTACCGGGCGGTCGGGTCCCAGAGACCCCATCCACCCGGTATCACCGCAGATCGCTGGGGCGATTTCCCTCGCGATTTGCGACGATCGCCGACATGGGGGCCTACATGGCCCCCCTCGGCGTTTGCCCTGGATGCCTGCTGAAGCAGTTCAGCAGGCATCCGCTTCCGATCTCTGCCCGGCGAGCGGCAGGGACCGAAATACGCCAGGACGTCACGGGACATCCTGGGTCCTTAAGGCCCAGGGTGCCAGGATGTCACAGGACGTCCTGGGTACTTAAGGGGTTAAATCATATTCATCTACCACTCATTCTACTGATACATTTTTTTGGTAGATCAGCTACAAAATGAATTGGGAGAACAGGGAGCTTGTACTGCAGCTGCATGATCCTAGTGAGCGGCTGCAAGGATGTGTCTCCTCCAATGACATACATTTGAAAAGACTTGTTCACCTATTAGGATGAGCCTGCAGTTTCAATACAAACTCCAGCTCCACCTGTTCATTTGTATTTTATATGAAAATTCATCATAAAAAGTGTTAACCAAGTCCATATGGATATGTAATCAAACTAAGGAGAGGAAAATGTTGATAGTAATCTATTTTGTACTGTAAATAAAATGCTTAATATGTCAAATTAAGATGCCAAATAATATATACTTTACAGTATAAAAAGGAAGAAGAAGAAGCACGCCAGATTGTTCATTAGTAAATTAGTAATATCTCATACAAAAGTGAAAGGAACTATTAATATTCTGTACTTAGACTCACATTTATAAGAAAAATATTATGTAGGCTGTAAGTACTATTTGCCAGTTAGCTCAGAAATTCATCAAACTGAGTCCTTTTTCTTGCTGAAATCATACTCCAATTTTAAAGATGTATAAAGATATTTTATGAAAAAAACTATATAAAGACTCAAAACTGGAGATGAGTTCAGTGATCCTGTTCTCGCTTAGGACTTAAGGGGTACTCCGCTGGAAAACATTTCTTTAAATCAACTGGTGCCAGAAAATTAAACAGATTTGCAAATTACTTCTATTTGAAAATCTTATTCCTTCTAGTACTTATCTGCTGCTATATGCTTCACAGAAAGTTATTTTCTTTTTGGATTTCCTTTCTGTCTGACCATAGTGCTCTCTGCTGACACCTCTGTCCATTTTAGGAACTGTCCAGAGTAGGAACAAATCCCCATAGCAAACCTATCCTGCTCTGGACCATTTCTAAAATTGACAGAGATGTCAACAGAGAGCAATGTGGTCAGACAGAAAAGAAATCCAAAAAGAAAAGAACTTACTGTAGAGCAAAGAGCAGCTGATAAGTGCTGGAAAGATTAAGATTTTTAAATAGACGTAATTTACAAATCTGTTTAACTTTCTGGGACCAGTTGATTGAAAGAAAAATGTTTTCCAGCAGAGTACCCCTTTAAGGGTAAAAATGGTTGCAGAAATTTCAAACTCACACGAGCCTGACATTGGGGGCTATTATTACCAGAAGAGATGAGAAACACATGTCATTTTGGCATCTGAATAAAATGAGGAAGTACCAAGAACACTGAGATATCATCAGGGTAACCCAGCATACCTTGCAGCTAGCAGCAAGATCACATGACCGTAGGTTATCCAATCATTGCTGGTGTCATGTGACATACATCTCCCAGGTTATTCAGAAGACAGCATAGGGGTGGGTTTAACTCCTTAAGGACTCAGACCATTTTCCCCTTAAGGACTCTTTGTTTTTGTACTTTCGTTTTTTCCTCTTCCCCTTCTAAAAATAATAACACATTCAATTTTGCACCTACTGACCCATATAAGGACTTCTGTTTTGTGTCACGAATTGTACTTTATAATGATATCACTTATTTTATAACATAATCTGCGGCAAAACAAAAAAAACTTAATTGTGGGGTGAAATATTTTTTTTTTTTTAAACGCCATTTTGTTACTTCCATTTCTACGCAGTGCACCTTTTTGGCAAAAAGAAAACTTTATCTTTATTCTGTAGGTCCATATGGTTACAATGATAACTAATATATGTAGGTTTTATTTTATTTTACTACTTTAAAAAAATTATAACTACATGCACCAAAATTTGTTTTTTTTAAATTGTCAATTCAGACCCCCATAACTTTTTTACAGGGGTATTTGAGGGCTAATTTTTTGTGCTATGGTCTGTAGCTTTTATCAGTACAATTTTTTTGATGGGACTTTTTGATCGCTTTTCATTAATATTGTTATAGTAAATGAAGTGACCAAAAATGCACAATTTTAGAAATTGGTATTTTTTTCTGTGTACGCAATCAACCGTGAAGTTTAGCTTACCTTGCGGCGATACCATATATGATTATTTTTTTTTATTAGGTAATTTTATTTTAAAAATGGGAAATGGGGGTGATTCCAACTTTTATTAGGGGAGGGGGCTTATTCATATTTATTAACTTTTTTTTGACACTTTTTACATTTTTTTTACCCTCCATAGGGGCTATACCATGCAATATTTTGATTGCTAATACTGTTCAAAGCTGTAAGACTCATGGCAGTAGGCTGTAACCCACACATGGTAGTAGTGGATCCACTGGACCTGTGTGGTAGATGACGTGGGCCATGCCAGGTAGCAGAATCTAAGGTGCGACTGGTTTTCACCAGAGCCCACCACAAAGTGGGATTGTCTTGCTGCAGCAGGCGGCACCCAGGTCACTACCCCTGGCACGACTCGACCACACAGGCAGCTGGGGAGGTATGAGGCACAGGAGGGATAGGGCAAGTCATGGTCAGGATAGCAGAAGGTCAGGGCTGGCTGCACAGGTGCAAGGTCAGGAACATGGCAGGAGGTCAAAAGGCAGGCGGCACAGGAGCAAGGTCAGGTCAAGTAACAAAGGGGTCTGGAAAATGGCAAGACAAGGACAAATGCTTTCTCTAAGGAACAAATGGCAATCAAAGATCCATCAGGGATTAGTGGGAGGTACAGATACATATAGAAAAGGTGCAAGTGTAACTAATAATTAAGTGCACACTGGTCCTTTAAATCTTAGAGCACTGACACACGCGAGCCCTAGGAGGCAGGGGAACACAATGCAATGCCGGCAATGCCAGAGGACAGCAGACACAGGAGGGGAGTGACGGGCTGAGGTTCGCATGCGGAAGCATACCGCAATGCGAATCCCAGCCCCACCGGCAGAGATGGTCAGAGGAGGGGAGCGCTCATGGCCAGCGTGTCTGGCCGTAGCGCTGGATGTAACAGTACCCCCCTTAGGTCTCTCCCTATTTTAGGGGTACAAAAGGTTCCGGAGTAAACCACGGTCCAGGATATTCTCCTCCAGCACCCAAGATCTTTCCTCTGGAGCAAATCCTCTCCAGTCAACTAAAAAGTATCGTCTCCCTCTCACGATTTTTATGGCTAAAATTTCCTTGACTATGTAGACATCCGAAGAACCAGAGACAGGTGTGGGAACAACATTCTTTTGTGAAAAACGGTTGATGACAAGTGGCTTGAGGAGAGACACATGGAAGGAATTAGGAATACGCAAAGAAGAAGGCAGACAAAGTTTATAGGAGACCGGATTAATTCTCCACAACAACTCAAACAGACCAAGAAAGCGAGGTCCCAACTTGTAGCAGGGAATCTTGAAATGGATGTACCGTATTTTTCGCCGTATAAGACGCACTTTTTCTTCCCCAAAACTGGGGGGAAAAAGTCGGTGCGTCTTATATGACGAATACACCCCTATCGTGGCGGTCCCTGCAGCCATCAACGGCCGGGACCCGCGGCTAATACAGAACATCACCGATCGCGGTGATGCCCTGTATTAACCCTTCAGATGCCGTGATCAAAGCTGACCGCCGCGTCTGAAGGGAAAGTGACACTAACCTGGCTGTTCAGTCGGGCTGTTCGGGACCGCGCGATTTCAACGCGGCGGTCCCAAACAGCCAGACTGAATAGCAGGGTTAGTGCTTACAGGACACCGGGAGGGACCTTACCTGCCTCCTCGGTGTCTTCTCCGTTCAGGGATCCCCTGTATGGCAGGCGCTCTCCTTCCTCGTCATCACGTCGTCGCGTACGTGCGTCGACGTGTGTAATGACGTGATGGCGGCGACGGAGAGCGAGGGTACCCGGTCGGCAGCAGAGACGTTCCGGAGTGACGGGGACACGGCGACAGCGATGAAGCGACATCCAGGGCAGCGGTGACGGGTCCGGAGCAGCGGGGACACGTGAGTATTACCTCCTATGCAGTAGTCTTCAATCTGCGGACCTCCAGATGTTGCAAAACTACAACTCCCAGCATGCCCGGACAGCCAACGGCTGTAGTTTTGCAACATCTGGAGGTCCACAGGTTGAAGACCACTATTGGGTTCAAAATCTAAGTTTTTTTGCATTTTGCACCTATAAATTGGGTGCGTCTTATACGCTGGTGCGTCCTATAGGGCGAAAAATACGGTATCTGGTGGACAGCCAAACCTTATCACAGGGAGGATGACTTCTTCTTCTCATCCGCCTGGGCTTTTATACGTGAGGAGGCTTGAGACAGAGAATGCCGAGTCTGTTGCCAAATGGAGAAGTCATGAACAAGTTCATCTACAGCTGGCACACCTGAGGAGACTGGGATAGGAAGAGGAGAACGAGGATGATGACCATAAACAACAAAGAATGGAGAAGACCTTGTAGACTCAGAATCCTTATCATTATAGGAAAATTCCGCCCATGGTAGAAGATCGACCCAATCGTCTTGTCGAGCTGAAACAAAATGATGGAGGTAACTCTCCAGTATTTGATTAACCCTCTCCACCTGACCGTTGGACTGAGGGTGGTAGGCAGAAGAAAATTCCAAATTGATGTCAAGATGGGAACAGAGAGCACGCCAGAACCTGGAAACGAACTGCACCCCACAATCCAAGTCAACAAGATTCAGAAGGCCATGTAGGCAAAAAAGTGAAGTGCTTTGCCAGCTGTGGAGCAGATGGAAGACCAGGAAGCGGAATGAAATGAGCAATCTTGGAAAATTGATCAACCACCACCCAGATGACCGTATTATTACAGGAAGGTGGCAGATCGGTAATGAAGTCCATAGCTACGTGAGACCAGGGAGTTTCCGGAATGGGCAAAGGTTGTAAGAGTCCTGCAGCTTTCTGCCGAGGAGTTTTGTCATGGGCACAGGTAACAAAGGAATGGACAAAATCGGTGAGCATTGGCTTTGATGTTTTTGTTAGCAGGGCAGAAATTATTGAAAATATTAAATCTGGAAAAGAAAAGAGACCAACTAGCCTGGCAAGGGTTCAATCGCTTAGCAGACTGGAGATATAGGAGATTCTTATGGTCTGAATAGATGTTGACCGGATGAGAAGAACCTTCCAATAAATGTTGCCACTCTTCCATGACAAGCTTAATAGCAAGGAGTTCTCTATCTCCAATAGAATAGTTCCTCTCTGCAGATGAGAAAGTCTTAGAAAAGAAACCACAAGTTACAATCTTGCCCTTGGAGTTTTTCTGGGTAAGAATGGCACTGGCTCCTGCGGATGAAGCATCTACCTTCAAAGCAAAGGGTTTCTCTGGATCTGGTCTTGAAAGCACAGAAGCTGAGGCAAATGCAGTCTTTAAGTGAGTGAAAGTCTCTTCGGCCTCAGGAAGCCAAATCTTGGGATGTGAGCTCTTCTTAGTGAGAGCCACAATCAGAGCAACCAAGGAAGAGAAATGTGGGATGAACTGACAATAATATTTGGCAAATCCCAAAAAGGGTTGAATGGCCCGTAAACCAGTAGGACAAGGCCAATCCAATACTGCAGACAGTTTGTCAGGATCCATCTGAAGGCCTTGATGAGAAACAATGTAACCGAGGAACGGAAGACAAGATCTCTCGAATAGGCATTTCTCCAGTTTGGCATAAAGATGATTCTCCCTGAGCTGCTGAAGAACCAGGCGGACATGTGAGCAATGCTCCTCCAAGTTGGAAGAGAAGATCAAGCTGTCTTCAAGATATAGGACATAACAGGTGTAGAGAAGATCTCATAAGATATCGTTGATAAATTCTTGAAAGACAGCTGGGGCATTACAGAGACCGAAAGGCATCGCAGGATACTCAAAATGTCCATCTCAGGTATTAAAGGCCGTCTTCCATTCGTCTCCCTCACGGATACGAATAAGATTATATGCTCCCCGCAAATCCAATTTAGAGAAGATCTTGGCACCTCGTAGACAATCGAAAAGTTCAGAGATCAGAGGAAAAGGATAACAATTTTTGATCGTGATCTTGTTAAGACCCTTGTAGCCAACACATGGATGGAGAGAACCTTCCTCCTTCCCCACTAAATAAGAAACCTGCTCCGGCAGGAAATGAGGACTTTCGGATAAATCCCTTTTGGAGGTTCTCTTGCATATGTTTTGCCATGGCTTGTGTCTCAGGAACAGATAATGGATAGATTCGTCCTCTAGGAGCCGTAGTACCAGGCTGTACAGTAAGTCAATGAGGCAGTCGTAGGGACGATGTTGTGTAGGGTCTCGGCATGCTTTTCGCAGAATACATCTGAACAGTCTTGGTATGGAAGAGGCAGACCAGGCATAAGAGGAGGTGAAGAGACAGCTTTAGACTAGATTGGCCAATCAAGTAGCGGAGAATAACGTTGGAGCCATGGAAGACCGAGAAGAAGCTCCGAAGTTCAATGTGGAAGCACATAGAACTCAATTTTTTCCTTATGCAAGACTCCTAATTGCATGACGAGAGGTTCTGTGCAGAATAGCACCTTACAGTTCAGATTTTGTCAATTAGCAGAAAAATGCACATGGGCTTAGCAAGCCAAGTCACAGGAAGATGATGTTTATGGACCAAGGAGGCATCAATGAAGTCGCCAGCAGAACTTGAGTCCAAAAATGCAGAAGCGATGAAAGAAGTCTTGGCAGGTGTAAAGACTTGAACAGAAATGTTCAAACGAGGAGAGGTATTATTCACACCTAAGGACGCCTCTCCCACGTGTCCTAGGTGCGAGGGTTTTCCGTCGCAGTGGACGTAAAGAACAGTGTTTGAGAAAGTGCTCCGGACTGGCACAATATAGGCACAAATTCTCATTGCGTCGTCTGGATCTTTCCAGCTGCGTTAAGCAAGAGCGGTCCACTTGCATAGCCTCTTCGGCAGGAAGCAAAGAAGACTGTAGAGGTGGATGTTAGAACACAGGTGCCAAGTGAGGAAATCACTGTGTTGGGGCAGGTTCTCTTTCCATACAAAGTTCTTTCTGCCTCTCGGCAAAATGCACATCAATACGAGTTGCTAAATGGATAAGCTCACTCAGGGTAGACAAAGTATCTTGTGGAGCGAGAGCATCCTTGATTCTACTGCAAAAAATCCTTTTTTAATTGTAGCACACAAGGCCTTGTCGTTCCAAGCCAGTTCAGAGGCAAGAGTGCAGAATTGAAGCATTAGTTGCCAACTAAGGAGTTCCCTTGGCAGAGGTTCAGAAGAGCCGTCTCGGATGAGGAGGCTCGTGCGGGTTCTTCAAATACACTGCAGATTTCAGCTAGGAAGGCCAGCAGATTTGAGGAGTGCAAGTCATTATGATCCCAGAGGGGAATATTTCAGGCCAAGGCTTTTCCGGACAATAAACTGACCATGAACGCCACTTTAGCTCGCTCCATCGGGAACTCATCTGCCATGAGTTCCAAATGCATGGAGCAATGAGTCACAAAGCCTCTACACAACTTAGGATCTCCTTCATACTTTGGGGCCAAGGATAAACGAAGCTTGGATCTGGAAGGAACAGCAGGTGCAGATGGCGAAACAGGAGCAGACTGCGGCTGCTGATTATGTTGTTGCTGCTGGGCGGCAAGAAGCTGGACTGGACTGGACCTGTGTGGTAGATGACGTGGGTTGTGCCAGGGAGCGAAGTCTAAGGTGCTGCTGGTTTTCACCAGAGCCTGCCGCAAAGCGGGATGGTCTTGCTGCGGCAGGCGGCACCCAGGTCACTACCGCTGGCATGACTCGACCTTGACCCAAAGGCAGATGGCACAAGAGCAAGGTCATTTCACAGAACAAAGGGGTCTGGAACATGACAAGGCAAAGACAAAAGCTTTCTCTAAGGCACAAATGGCAAACAAACATCCGATAGGGACTAGTGGGAGGTGCAAATGCATATAGAAAAGGTGCCGGTGTAACTAATAATTAAGGGTGCACTGGCCCTTTAAATCTCAGCGCACCAGCACGTGTGCACACAGAAGGAGGCGAGAGGACAGCAGACGCGGGAGGTGAGTGATGGACTGAGTTTTGCATGCGGGAGCGTCCCGCAATGTGAATCCCAGCCCCACCAGCAGAGGTGGACAGAGGAGGGGAACGCTCATGGCCAGCGTGTCTGGCCGGAGCGCTGAATGTAACAGTACCCCCCCCCCTTAGTACTCCCCCTATTTTGGGGTAAAAGCTGTAGCAGATGCTATGCCATAGCATAGCATTGATCAGTGTTATCGGCGCTCTGCTGCTCAAGCCTGCATAGCAGGCTTGGACCAATAGAACACTGATTGGATGACGAGGAGACAGGTAACGATCCTTCTGTCGTCCTTTCAGCTGATCCGGACATCGCAATTTCATCGCGATAGTCCCGATCAGCTCCGCTGACCTGCCGGGATTCTTTCAGTTTCATTTTAGAAGCCGCAATCAACTTTATTTGCGGCTTCTAAAGGGTTGAAGCCAGGCATCGGCCCTATCAGTGATGCCCGGCATTAATCCTGGTTCCTGGCTGTTGATATAAGTCGGAATCCACCAGGTTTAAAACGTTGTCAGTTCGTGAGAACGCTTTAAACGCCAGTAAAGGGACTAGGGCATACAAGTACACCCTGATTCCTTAAGGACTCGGGAACAGGCATATCTGTATGCCCTGCGTCCCTAAGTGGTTAAGAGGCTGATCATTCCCTATGCACTGCAATGCAGCTACCATCTTGCAGTAGAAAGCTGAAAGAAAGCAGCGCACAGAGCACAGAACCATTGATCCTAGAAAGCCTTTACAAATCTAATAGAAAGAAAGCTGAGCAAAACATTGAGCAATGGGCTGGCTTCAGAAAGTTAACACCAGTCACCTTGCTGCATTGCTATGTCCAGTTGGTGCACTACAGATTACAGCAGTGTTCATGCAGTAAAAGTTTTGACATTAAAATGCAAAGCAAGCTGAGCAAAACATTGAGCAGTGGGCTGACCTCAGAAAGTGACTTTCTCTAACCTCCCTGCATTTTGTGTCCTGTTGGTGTGCTACAGTTCCCAGCAATGTCACTGCAGAACGAGCCAATAAAAGCTATCATATTATAATACATGGCAAGCTAAGTAAAGCTTGTATTTCAACATAAATATGCATTAAAGTGTTTATAGTGAACATGGAATAAGCATTTTAGTTCAAGTTATGTGTATTGCCTGGGATTAATCAAACATATAAGCCCTCATTTACTACCGGTAAGCCAAACCTGACATTTTTTATCGAGTTTTGTGGTCTAAATTTAGGCGCACACCTATGCGACAATGTCTGCGACATTGTGCGTCTAAAAATAACAACAATGTCAGAAATCACTCAGACAGTTTTTGAAAACTCTACTAAGGGGCGTGGCCTCTCAAAAAATTGACGTAACACAACATTTTCCCAAAACTCCACGTTTTTTTTTGTTCAAAACCTGTTGAGAAAGCGTAGTAGAGTGGATTGTGAAAACTCGACTGCCAGAGGCTGGTATAAAAACAGATAAAATGGTCATGACTTTCCAAAGCATGGTTATTATGGTCAATATGCATAAATAAGGTCAACTCAAATTAAACAGACTCGCTCCCTTAACTTGCCTTTCATCCTGACAGGAATTCAGCAAATGCTTTGGAAATGTCATGATTTTGCATTGTTGGTTGTTGGGGTGGTGTCTCTTGCCTCAGATTCTGACATACCGGATGAGAAACAGTTTTTTTTCACGCACTTATTTGTCCTTTCCATTGAGGATTAAAAAAAAAAAAAAAAACACTTGCGCCCAAAAAAATTATTTTTATAAAAGACACTGTGCAAGAAAACGACAACCAAAAACCCTACACTCTTAGTAAATGAGGTCTATAGTATTTTTATCCTGCTTTAATATGAATGTCTATTGAAAGCATTGAGTGTGAATGTGGAATACTCATTTTAGGCCAAGTTTCATGTATTTTTGAGTTTAATCAGACATATAATGTTTCTATCTGTGCTTAAGATACATATGCTTTGAAAGTATTGAAAGTAAAAGTTGTATGACAGTTCCGCAGCACCTATTTGACTATTTGATTTGAGTGCCAAATAACTCCAAAACGTAACAATAACCTCCAAATATTTTTCAATAAAAATAAAAAAAGGAGGAGGAAGAATATGACGATATGATGTTGAGCCAGGTTTCAGTGGATTTCTCATTATCTACAATTACATTGTATGGTGGAAATGTCAATCCTAAATAGTATTTCCAGTCTTTGCTTTCCCCCACTAGTGCTAAGCAGACTTTTGGAGTGTGTTTGTCACGATGCCGGCTGGCAGGAGGTGGATCCTCTGTGCCAGAGAGGGATTGGCGAGGACCGCGCTAGTGGACCGGTTCTAAGCCACTACAGGTTTTCACCAGAGCCCGCCGCAAAGCGGGATGGTCTTGCTGCGGCGGTAGTGACCAGGTCGTATCCACTAGCAACGGCTCACCTCTCTGACTGCTGAAGATAGGCGAGGTACAAGGGAGTAGGCAGAAGCAAAGTCGGACGTAGCAGAAGGTCGGGGGCAGGCGGCAAGGTTCGTAGTCAGGGGAGATAGCAGAAGTTCTGGTACACAGGCTTTTAAACTCACAAAACGCTTTCACTAGGCACAAGGGCAACAAGATCCGGCAAGGGAGTGCAAGGGAGGAGACTAGATATAGCCAGGGAACAGGTGGGAACCAATTAAGCTAATTGGGCCAGGCACCAATCATTGGTGCACTGGCCCTTTAAGTCTCAGGGAGCTGGCGCGCGCGCGCCCTAGAGAGCGGAGCCGCGCGCGCCAGCACATGACCGCAGGAGACGGGAACGGGTAAGTGACCTGGGATGCGATTCGCGAGCGGGCGCGTCCCGCTGTGCGAATCGCATCCCCAACGGCCATGACAGAGCAGCGCTCCCGGTCAGCGGGACTGACCGGGAAGCTGCAGGGAAAAAGACGCCGTGAGCGCTCCGGGGAGGAGCGGGGACCCGGAGCGCTAGGCGTAACAGTACCCCCCCCCTTAGGTCTCCCCTTTTTTTTGTCCGGTGACTGCCTCCCCTGGGATGAGGACACCGGGAAGGAATGGATGGTTTCCTCAATGGCAGGCAGTACAGCAGGAGTAGGAATGGGGAGGGAGGGCAGAGGGCGAGACCTGGCACGGGGCAGTGTGACACCAGGACGAGGGCCATGAGGGGACACAGAGGTTTGCCTGATGGGACTGGGAGGGGGGGAGAGGCATTTCCTGTGGCAGGCAGAGTCCTTAATGACCTTAGGGGGAGCGGATACAGGAGGAACCACAGGGTCACGGCAGGGATTACTGGGAACCGGTTGAAGGCAGTCCTTGGAACAAGAGGGACCCCAACTCTTGATCTCCCCAGTGGACCAATCCAGGGTTGGGGAATGGTGTTGAAGCCAGGGTAGTCCAAGGAGAATTTCGGAAGTGCAATTAGGAAGGACAAAAAATTTAATTTCCTCGTGATGAGGTCCGATGCACATTAGGAGGGGCTCCGTGCGGTAACGCACGGTGCAATCCAACCTGGCTCCGTTGACCGCGGAAATGTGGAGTGGCTTGACAAGACGGGTCACCGGAATGCGGAATTTATTCACTAAGGACTCCCGAATAAAATTCCCAGAAGCTCCAGAGTCCAGGCAGGCCACGGCTGAGAGGGGAGAGCTGGCTGAAGTAGAAATCCGAACAGGCACCGTGAGACGTGGAGAAGCCGACTTAGCATCAAGAGACGCCACACCCACGAGAGCTGAGTGCGAGCGTGCATTTCCCAGGCGTGGAGGACGGATTGGGCAATCCACCAAAAAATGTTCAGTACTGGCACAGTACAGACAAAGATTCTCCTCCTTACGGCGATTCCTCTCTTCCAGGGTCAGGCGAGACCGATCCACTTGCATGGCCTCCTCGGCGGGAGGCCTAGGCGCAGATTGCAGTGGAGACTGTGGGAGAGGTGTCCAGAGATCTAAGTCTTTTTCCTGGCGGAGCTCTTGATGCCTCTCAGAAAAACGCATGTCAATGCGAGTGGCTAGATGAATGAGTTCATGCAGGCTAGCAGGAGTCTCTCGTGCGGCCAGAACATCTTTAATGTTGCTGGATAGGCCTTTTTTAAAGGTCGCGCAGAGAGCCTCATTATTCCAGGATAGTTCAGAAGCAAGAGTACGGAATTGTATGGCGTACTCGCCAACGGAGGAATTACCCTGGACCAGGTTCAGCAGGGCAGTCTCAGCAGAAGAGGCTCGGGCAGGTTCCTCAAAGACACTTCGAATTTCCGAGAAGAAGGAGTGTACAGAGGCAGTGACGGGGTCATTGCGGTCCCAGAGCGGTGTGGCCCATGACAGGGCTTTTCCAGACAGAAGGCTGACTACGAAAGCCACCTTAGACCTTTCAGTAGGAAACTGGTCCGACATCATCTCCAAGTGCAGAGAACATTGCGAAAGGAAGCCACGGCAGAATCTAGAGTCCCCATTAAATTTGTCCGGCAAAGACAGGCGGAGGCTAGGAGTGGCCACTCGCTGCGGAAGGGGTGCAGGAGCTGGCGGAGGAGATGGTTGTTGCAGCTGTAGCTGAGACTGAACTTGCTGTAGCTGTGACTGGAGCTGCTGTAGCTGCGACTGGAGTTGCTGTGTCATGGTGGTCAAGTACGACAGCTGGTGCTCTTGTCGGGCGACCAATGTAGGGAGGTCGGCGGCAGCTGGCAGAGGAACTTCAGCGGGATCCATGGCCGGATCTACTGTCACGATGCCGGCTGGCAGGAGGTGGATCCTCTGTGCCAGAGAGGGATTGGCGAGGACCGCGCTAGTGGACCGGTTCTAAGCCACTACAGGTTTTCACCAGAGCCCGCCGCAAAGCGGGATGGTCTTGCTGCGGCGGTAGTGACCAGGTCGTATCCACTAGCAACGGCTCACCTCTCTGACTGCTGAAGATAGGCGAGGTACAAGGGAGTAGGCAGAAGCAAAGTCGGACGTAGCAGAAGGTCGGGGGCAGGCGGCAAGGTTCGTAGTCAGGGGAGATAGCAGAAGTTCTGGTACACAGGCTTTTAAACTCACAAAACGCTTTCACTAGGCACAAGGGCAACAAGATCCGGCAAGGGAGTGCAAGGGAGGAGACTAGATATAGCCAGGGAACAGGTGGGAACCAATTAAGCTAATTGGGCCAGGCACCAATCATTGGTGCACTGGCCCTTTAAGTCTCAGGGAGCTGGCGCGCGCGCGCCCTAGAGAGCGGAGCCGCGCGCGCCAGCACATGACCGCAGGAGACGGGAACGGGTAAGTGACCTGGGATGCGATTCGCGAGCGGGCGCGTCCCGCTGTGCGAATCGCATCCCCAACGGCCATGACAGAGCAGCGCTCCCGGTCAGCGGGACTGACCGGGAAGCTGCAGGGAAAAAGACGCCGTGAGCGCTCCGGGGAGGAGCGGGGACCCGGAGCGCTAGGCGTAACAGTGTTGCAGAGGTGGTGGATGTGGAAACAGTGGCTGAAAATAGCTCTAGTGGGACTGGTCACGGTATGTGTGGGGGTGAGATTGTCATCATGGTGGATTTGCTGAGGGGGAGCAAGAAGTTTGAACAACAAAGACGTGGTCACAAATGGCTGGAGTTGCTCAACCCCAAATGCAGTTGTGCATTTATGCTGGGGGAGCAGGTCCTGCCCTTGTGATCTGTTCCTAGGGGCAATCCCCAGCATAAAAATGCATACAATGGAGGATGCCTGCAGCAGACTACAAGTACCACAATAAGATCCTACACCAGATAGAAGGTGTGGATGTGTAACAATTAGTGTAATACAAGAATTTATGTGCACTGTTGTGGTAGAGGTAAACAATGACATTGACTAATCCTCAACACTGATGTTAAAATTGAGACATTAGCCTGTATATCCTT
Source organism: Hyla sarda (assembly GCF_029499605.1). Taxonomy (NCBI): domain Eukaryota; kingdom Metazoa; phylum Chordata; class Amphibia; order Anura; family Hylidae; genus Hyla; species Hyla sarda. The sequence goes on along the minus strand of NC_079189.1, from coordinate 113,954,639 downwards.
GTATGAAGGACATACCTGAGCCCGCACACCAACGCCAAGGTTTCTCAAGTGGCACGGGACCTAACACTAAACCTACCTGTGCGTGATAAGCAAAACCAGGGGCAAGTGGGCAATTACGGCAGCATTAGGCCGTCTCACAGCCTCCTCCCAGGTACCCTCCAGTGTGGCTGAGCACACATACAATGGGAGGAGGGAGGCAGACTACAAGCCCCCTCACAGGTGCACCTTAATGCTGCCTGGAAGATGGTCAAGGACGCATTACATATGGAGTTTACACACCTCTAAGTATAAAGTTTAAACAACAAAGACGTGGTCTCAAAGGGCTGGAGGTGCTCAAGCCCAAATGCAGTTGTGCATTTATGCTGGGGGAGCAAGAAGTTTATGTTCATATATCAGAAGTTCATGCTGAAAGAAGTGGTTGGGACAATAGGGAAGGCTAGAACATCTGTCACACGTACCAGACATAGATCTGTTGGTCTGATCAGCAAAAGGAGCAAGTGGTGGTGGTGACGCTGCTGCATCTGTAGGCTTGAGAAAAAAGCATTCCTGAGGAGAGGTACAGTTAGGTGGAGCTGCCTGGGCCCCACTGCAGCTACTGAGATTGGGATCGCTCCAGTCTCGGCAGCATTAACCCCATAGATTCTGTGATCAGTCCTGAATCGCAAATGGTACCAATAAAAAGTACTGATTGTCCCGCAAAAAATAAGGCCTCATGCAATGGATTTTGTTGATGAAAGGAAAAAGGAAAAAATACATAAAAAAGCTATATAAATAGGGTATAACCATAATTGTACTAACCCATTCAATAAAAATAACATAATTTTTACCATACAGTGAATGCCATAAAAAAAAACATGTTAAAAAAAAACTTACATTTTCCAATTGTTCACAATATTTTGGAGTTTTTCACAAAAAAATGTTGCAGGAATCAAAGAAGATTTATCACTTATATAAAGTACAATAAGTCACAAAAAAAACAATATCTGAATCACATTGGTAAGTAAAAGCATGTAAGAGGTATTACCACTTAAAGGGGTATTCCGATGGAAAAAAAAAATATAAATCAACTGGTGCCAGAAAGTTAAACAGATTTGTAAATTACTTCTATTAAAAAATCTTAATCCTTCCAGTACTTATTAGCTGCTAAATACTACAGAGGAAATTATTTTCTTTTTGGAACACAGTGCTCTCTACTGACATCATGAGCACAGTGCTCTCTGCTGAAATCTCTGTCCATTTTAGGAACTGTCCAGAGCAGCATATGTTTGCTATGGGGATTTTCTCCTACTCTGGACAGTTCTTAAAATGGACAGAGATGTCAGCAGAAACACTGTGCTTGTGATTCAGCAGAGAGCTCTGTGTTCCAAAAAGAAAATAATTTCCTCTGTAGTATTCAGCAGCTAATAAGTATTGAAAGGATTAAGATTATTTTAATAGAAGTATTTTACAAATCTGTTTAACTTTCTGCTACCAGTTGATTTAAAAAAAAAAAAAAAAAGTTTTCCACCACCCTTTAAAGAGACACATGCCAGATTTCAAATTTGGGCTTTCCTATTTTGTCTGACCACAGTGCTCTCTGCTGACACCTTGGTCTGTGTCAGGAACTGTCCAGAGCAGGAGAGGTTTGCTAAGGATATGTGACAGTTCTGGAAAGTTCCTGACATGGACAGAGGTGTCAGCAGAGAGTGCTGTGGTCAGACTGGGAAATAAATTTAATAATAAAATAACTTCCTCTGGAGAATACAGCAGCTGATTGGTACTGGAAGGATTAATATTTTATAATGGAAGTTATTTACCAATCTGTTTAACTTTCTGGCACCAATTTATTTAAAAAAAAAATGTTTTCCACTGGAGTACCCCTTTAAGGTAAAAACAGGCAGCCTCCCTAAGGGATTAACACCAGCAGGCATCTACTGACAACCAGGGATACTTCATGCACCTTTATTTTAGTGTTAAAAAGTGTTCCATAGATTCCTAGGTAACCAAGAGTAATACAGTGCTTTAGAGCTCTTAGGCAGTGTTTTACACATGTTTTGAGGCCTATTTTATTGTGGATTCCTGGAAAACCTGTTTGCTGCAAACCAAAGTTCTTGGGAAAGTTTGGCCAACCTGCTGAGCCGAAATTTTGAAAAGTTCACCCACTCTACTCAGATCACAGTTCATCATTTCAGAAATATCTATAAAAATATTACACATTATTACTTACAAATTAAAAAAAGAATAGGAGAAATACAGTATAGTTGATTCTTTTTAATTCGTATGTTTATCAGAGATATTGGTATTTTGTTAGCATAGATAGATAAATACATACCGTATATACACGAGTATAAGCAGAGTTTTTCAGCTAAATTTTTCGTGCTGAAAACGCCCTCCCTCGACTTATACTCAAGTGAACTCTCCCCCCCCCCCCCCCTTTTTCTTTTGTACTTACCTCCCCTCGGCGGGAAGTTAGGGTGAGCTGGTCCGGGCCATCTATGCTGCAGGGACCGTCCGGTGGGGAGGATTAGTCGTTGCGGGCTGTCCATTTTCACCGGGGGGGGGGGGGGGCCTCTTCTCCGCGCTTTGGGCCCGGCCCCGCAGTAGTGATGTTGCCTTGATGACGACGCACAGGGACGTTCATGCGCTATGTCCCTGTGCGTCATCGTCAAGGCAACGTCACTAGTCCGGGATTGCTGGGAGTTGTAGTTTTGCAACATCTGGAGGTCCGCAGGCGGAAGACCACTGATGAAGGGATTGACAGACGGTGATGATGAAGGGGGGGGGGGGATGATGACGAAGTCCGCAGTGGTCTTCAATCTGGGGACCTCCAGAGGTTTCAAAACTACAACTCCCAGCATGCCTGGACAGCCGATGGCTGTGTGGGCATGCTGGGAGTTGTAGTTTTGCAACATCTGGATGTCCGCATGTTGAAGACCACTGATGAAGGGATTTACAGGCGGTGATGATGAAGGGGGGGTTGGGGTGATGACAGGGGTCTGGATGATTACATGGGGGGGATGATGTATTTCCCACCCTAGGTTTATAGTCGAGTTAACAACTTTTCCTGGGTTTTTGGGGTAAAATTAGGGGCCTCAGCTTATATTGGGTCAGCTTATACTCGAGTATATACGGTAGCTACCTTTCATAATAATTAGGATATCTAGTACAGTATATATCTGTGATAAGGACAAGTGGCATTGACACAATAAAATTGAGCTTCTATGATATATCAATCAAAGAAATTGGTTGATGCAATAAAAGTGTTATGGGGCACTACTACCTTAAAATTAGACCTGGCATGAAACACTGTGAAAACAATAGGAGTGACAATTGTTGCCTTGCTAAATCTGGCTGAACTGATTCTTTGTTTGCCTACAACAATCTTCCCCTATCTCTCCATAAACATGCACATTGGGCTTGGCTGAGCATGCATTTCAACAGAGAGAGGAGAAACAATCTGCTAATAGGAAGTTCTGCAAGCAGTTTATCACCCACCTAGGAACCATCATGATGCCCTATATACCCGGTTATTAGCAGGACCAACTAACATTTATGTAATGTGTATGAAAAGCGTACTGATATCATTAGGATAAAGAGTCACGGGATCAAAATAAAAGTTATGAATAGCATTCATAAATGTCACTCTTCTGCCTACATCAAAGTAACAATTCCATTTGTATCTTTCATCAACCTGGAATCAATACATATAAGTAAAGGGACCATTATAATGATCCGCTTTAGTAGTTATCTTTAAACTCTAGCATAAGAGCTGCTGCATTGAATTTCCTTGTCACTTTATCATTACTAATCCCTGAATCAAAAATCTAACAAGAACATACATGCTTTGCTGTTCTATAAAAGAGAAAATGAAAGGAGAAGCATTGTAATCTTTGGTGAAACTTCACTCTCCACAGGAGATATTTTATGATGATGGTATACCACTATGTTTCTATAGCTGGTCTCATATAACGGTTTTCCAACTTTTTTTTTTTTTCTTTACTATGAAGTACAATTATGAAGGCCAGGTACTCATGCTGGTGACATTTATTAATTACTAGTGAAGAAAATAGTTTTATAGAACAGGTACATATATATAAAAAAAAAACTGGAGACATGTTACAAGTTTTTATCAGTGGGGATCACTCAGTTAAGATCTTCACAGATCAGGCGAATGAGATAGGAGAAGTTTGCTTTTGGAGCACTCTCTCCTGGCTCCATGTTATGTTTTTAAAGCGGAACTCTGCCCCTAGACATCTTATCCCCTATCCAAATGATAGGGGATAAGATTTCTGATCTCGGGGGTCCCACCGCTTGGGACCCCCGCCATCTCGGCTGCGGCACCCCAGACATCTGGTGTACGGAGCAAACTTCGCTCCGTGACGGATGACTGGCAATGTGGGGTGGAGGCTCATGATGGTCATACCCCGCTTGTGACATCCCAGACACGCCCCCTCAATCCAAGACTATAGAAGGGCACGCGACATTATGAGCGGGGCATGACCGTGATGTCAATGCCCTGCACCCAATGCTCTAAACGAACGCCGGGTGCAGCAGGGAGATCAGATATCTCATCTTTTATCCTTTGGAAAGGGGATAAGATGTCTAGGGGCAGGGTACCCCATTAACCCCTTAAGGACCCAGCCCAAATATACCTTAAGGACCCGGCCATTTTTTTTTAACATCTGACCACTGTCACTTCAAGCATTAATAACTCTGGGATGCTTTTACCTTTCATTCTGATTCCGAGATAGTTTTTTCATGATATATTCTACTTTATGTTAGCGGTAAAATTTTAACGATACTTGTATCATTTCTTGGTGAAAAATTCCAAAATTTGATGAAAAAATTGAAAATTTGGCATTTTTTTTTTACTTTTAAGTTCTCTGCTTATAAGGAAAATAAATATTCCAAATAAATTATATATTGATTCACATATACCATAAGTCTACTTTATGTTTGCACCATAAAGTTGACATGGTTTTACTTTTGAAAGACATCAGAGGGCTTCAAAGTTCAGCAGCAATTTTCCAATTTTTCACAACATTTTCAAAATCGGATTTTTTCAGGGACCAGTTTTGTTTAGAAGTGGATTTGAGGGGCCTTTTTATAAGAAATAACCCATAAATGACACCAATATAAAAACTGCACCCCTCAAGGTATTCAAAATGACATTCAAAAGGTTTTTTAACCCTTTTGGTATTTCACAGGAATAGCCGCAAGTTGAAGGAGAAAATTCAAAATCTTAATTTTTTACACTCGCTTTTAAACCCAATTTTTGCATTTTTACAAGGGGTAAAAAGAGAGAAATGTTCTTAAAATGTGTAACCCAATTTCTCTCGAGTAAGGAAATACCTCATATGTGTATGTCAAATGTTCAGCGGGCGCAGTAGAGGGCTCATAAGGGAAGGAGCGACAGTGGGATTTTGGAGAGTGAGTTTTTGGGGGGCATGTCACATTTAGGAAGCCCCTATTGTGCCAGAACATAAAAAAAAACACATGGCATACCATTTTGGAAACTAGACCCCTTGAGGAACATAATAAGGAATAAAGTGAGCCTTAATACCCCACCGGGGTTTTACGACTTTTGCATTTATGAAAAAAAAAAAATCACTAAAATGTGTGTTTACCCCCAAATTTCACATTTTTGCAAGGGTTAATAGCAGAAAATACCCCCTAAAATTTGTAACCCCGTGTCTTCTGAGTATGGAGGTACCTCATAAGTTGACATAAAGTGCACTACGGGCGAACTACAATGCTCAGAAGAGAAGGAGTCATATTTGGCTTTTTGAGAGCAAATTTTGCTCGGGGGGCATGTCGCATTTAGGAAGCCCCTATGGTGCCAGAACAGCAAAAATAAAACACATGGCATACCATTTTGGAAACTAGACCCCTTAAGGAATGTAACAAGGAATAAAGTGAGCCTTAATACCCCACAGGGGTTTCACGACTTTTGCATATGTAAAAAATATTTTTTTTTTTTCACTAAAATGTGTGTTTCCCCCCAAATTTCACATTTTTTCAAGGGTTAATAGCAGAAAATACCCCCCACAATTTGTAACCTCATCTCTTAATAGCAGAAAATACCCCCCAAAATTTGTAACCCCATCTCTTCTGAGTATGAAGGTACCCTAAAAATTGACCTGAAGTGCACTACGGGCGAACTACAATGCTCAGAAGAGAAGGAGTCATATTTGGCTTTTTGAGAGCAAATTTAGCTCGGAGGGCATGTCGCATATAGGAAGCCCCTATGGTGCCAGAACAGCAAAAAAAAAAAAAAAAAAAAAAAAACACATGGCATACCATTTTGGAAACTAGACCCCTTGAGGAACATAACAAGGAATAAAGTGAGCCTTAATACCCCACAGGGGTTTCACGACTTTTGCATATGTAAAAAAAATATATATATTTTTTTCACTAAAATGTGTGTTTCCACCCAAATTTCACATTTTTGCAAGGGTCAATAGCAGAAAATACCCCCAAAAATTTGTAACCCCATCTCTTCTGAGTATGGAGGTACCCCATAAGTTGACCTGAAGTGCACTACGGGCGAACTACAATGCTCAGAAGAGAAGGAGTCATATTTGGCTTTTTGAGAGCAAATTTTGCTCGGGGGGCATGTCGCATTTGGGAAGCCCCTATGGTGCAAGAACAGCAAAAACAAACAAACACATGGCATACCATTTTGGAAACTAGACCCCTTGAGGAACGTAACAAGGAATAAAGTGAGCCTTAATACCCCACAGGGGTTTCACAACTTTTGCATATGTAAAAAAAATATATATTTTTTTTCACTAAAATGTGTGTTTCCCCCCAAATTTCACATTTTTGCAAGGGTTAATAGCAGAAAATGTACCACAACAACGGTCCTCAAGCCCGATTGTATTCTGGACTACAATCGGTATATGGGGGGGGTTGATCTTTCTGATCAAATCCTGAAGCCATATAACGCCATGCGGAAAACACTTCTATGGTACAAGATAGTTGCGGTCTACTTGGTACAGGTTGCCATGTACAACTCTTTTGTACTGTACCAGAATGCTGGCAACACAGGGACATACATTCAGTTCCAAGAAGAAGTCCTAAAGGTCCTGATCTTTGCTGACTGGGAAAGAGCAGGCCGAACTTCCCAAGGACTGAAGTTATAGGTGCCAGGATCGTCCCAGGCCAACACTTCCCAGGTGAGGTCCCCCAAACTGTAAAGAAGGGACGATCCCAGAAAAAATGCAGAGTGTGTTACAGGAGGGGGATTCGGAAGGACACCACCTATCAATGTGACACTTGCCCTGATCATCCGGGCCTCTGCATTAAAAACTGCTTCAGGGAGTATCACACTTCCATGCAGTACTGAATTTTCCCTTTTCATTTTAATTTTCCATAATTTGACCCCAATGTACCAAGTCCAGAGTACATTCCAAGTTTTAACCCCCATAAAACCACTAAATTGCCCAAAAAACTCTCATTAAAAAAAACTGATAAGACCTCTGGGGGTATTCTTTTCTCTGGGTCATGGGTCACTGAGTCACTATCATCGGGGACTTTTTATTTTGCCTCAAATGCGCAGCGCTCTCTCTCCACCTGAGCGGGGTGCGCATTTGAGGCAACAGGTTAGGGACGGCCACACACATCACATTCCCAGAATGATGATTCAGAGCATAGGGTTTGGGGTGGGCATATTTTTTTAGTTTTGGCTATGCTCTGGGTCATCATTCTGGGAATATAACCTGCTTTATCCTTTTATGTCCCACTGTACCCCTTGTTAGTTATTAGTGTACCCCATATAATGCCCCTTGAGGGGAGGGTCCCACTGTTCTGGCTCCATAGGCAGAAGCTCAAGGCCCCTGACTGCCCTCCTTTTCCTCCGTGACCAGTGTGCACCCAGAGATCCGTTTTACGCCCAGATATGAGGTATGTCCTTTTTCCAAAGAAATGTATTTACAAATTAAATTATTTTTTGCTTTTCTGGCAGTAAATGCGACATGCCCCCCCTCCCATTTCAGGAAAATTAGCAAATGTGACTCCTTCTCTTCTGAGCATTGTAGCGCTCCTGCAGTGCACTTATGGGGTACCTCCATACTCAGAAGAGATGGGGTTACAAATTTTGGGGGGTATTTTCTGCTATTAACCCTTGCAAAAATGTGAAATTTGGGGGGAAACACACATTTTAGTGAAAAAAACATATATTTTTTTTACATATGCAAAAGTCGTGAAACCCCTGTGTAGTATTAAGGCTCACTTTATTCCTTGTTACGTTCCTGAAGGGGTAGAGTTTCCAAAATGGTATGCCATGTGTTTTTTTTTTGCTTTTCTGGCACCATAGGGGCTTCCTAAATGCGACATGCTCCCTGAGCAAGATTTGCTCTCAAAAAGCCAAATATGACTCCTTCTCTTCTGAGCATTGTAGTTCGCCCGTAGTGCACTTCAGGTCAACTTATGGGGTACCTCCATACTCAGAAGAGATGGGGTTACAAATTTTTTGGGGGTATTTTCTGCTATTGACCCTTGCAAAAATGTGAAATTTGGGGGGAAACACACATTTTAGTGAAAAAAATATATATTTACAGTTACTCAGAAGAGATGGGGTTACAAATTTTGGGGGGTCTCGCACAGGTGAGCTGCCGTTACCATGAATAGTGGTCAGCATAAGGACATCCCTCTTATCCTTATACTTGACCAGCAACAGGTTTTCATGGGTAAGGACACGGGACTCACCCTTGGGCATAGGTGTTTGAACAAAATTTAGAGGGAGGCCTCTCTGATTCTTCCGCACGGTCCCACAAGCGTGGATCTGGCGGCAAGGGATGTGAAGAGAGGGATGCTGGTATAAAAGTTGTCCACGTACACGTGGTAACCCTTATCCAGCAATGGATACATAAGGTCCCAAACAATTTTCCCGCTAACACCCAGAGTGGGGGACAATCTGGGGGTTCAATACGGGAATCTCGTCCCTCATACACCCTAAACTTGAGAGTGTACCCGGAGGTACTCTCACAAAGTTTATATAGCTTCACGCCATTTCGCGCCCGCTTCGAGGGAATATTCTGGGGGAAGATGAGTCTCCCCTTAAAACTGATGAGAGACTCATCTACAGAGAGCTCCCTAAGCGGTACATAGGCCTCCAAAAATTTGGCCCCAAAGTGATCGATGACCTGCCTCACTTTGTAAAGCCGGTCATAGGTGGGATCACTTAGGGGTGGACATGCCGCATTATCTGCATAATGCAGGCATTTCTGGATGGCCTCGAATCGCTTCCGTGCCATGGCCATACTGTAAAGCAGGGTCTGGTATATGTCACGATGCCGGCTGGCAGGAGGTGGATCCTCTGTGCCAGAGAGGGATTGGCGTGGACCGTGCTAGTGGACCGGTTCTAAGTCACTACTGGTGTTCACCAGAGCCCGCCGCAAAGCGGGATGGTCTTGCTGCGGCGGTAGTGACCAGGTCGTATCCACTAGCAACGGCTCAACCTCTCTGACTGCTGAAGATAGGCGCGGTACAAGGGAGTAGACAGAAGCAAGGTCGGACGTAGCAGAAGGTCGGGGCAGGCAGCAAGGATCGTAGTCAGGGGCAACGGCAGGAGGTCTGGAACACAGGCTAGGAACACACAAGGAAACGCTTTCACTGGCACAATGGCAACAAGATCCGGCGAGGGAGTGCAGGGGAAGTGAGGTATACATAGGGAGTGCACAGGTGAACACACTGATTAGAACCACTGCGCCAATCAGCGGCGCAGTGGCCCTTTAAATCGCAGAGACCCGGTGCGCGCGCGCCCTAGGGAGCGGGGCCGCGCGCGCCGGGACAGGACCGACGGAGAGCGAGTCAGGTACGGGAGCCGGGGTGCGCATCGCGAGCGGGCGCCACCCGCTTCGCGAATCGCATCCCGGCTGGAGGCGGTATCGCAGCACACCGGGTCAGTGGATCTGACCGGGGCGCTGCAGTAGCGAGAGTGTAGCGAGCGCTCCGGGGAGGAGCGGGGACCCGGAGCGCTCGGCGTAACAGTACCCCCCCCCTTGGGTCTCCCCCTCTTCTTGGAGCCTGAGAACCTGAGGACCAGACTTTTGTCTAGGATATTGTCCTCAGGTTCCCAGGATCTCTCTTCAGGACCACAGCCCTCCCAATCGACCAAAAAAAAGGTTTTCCCTCTGACCTTCTTGGAGGCCAGTATCTCCTTTACGGAGAAGATGTCCGAAGAGCCGGAAACAGGAGTGGGAGAAACAAGTTTGGGAGAGAAACGGTTGATGATGAGTGGTTTAAGAAGAGAAACGTGAAAGGCATTAGGAATACGAAGAGAAGGAGGAAGAAGAAGTTTGTAAGAGACAGGATTAATCTGGCACAAAATTTTGAAAGGACCAAGATAGCGTGGTCCCAATTTGTGGCTGGGAACACGGAAGCGGACATATTTAGCGGAGAGCCATACCTTGTCTCCGGGAGAAAAAATGGGGGGAGCTCTTCTTTTCTTATCAGCAAACTTCTTCATGCGTGATGAAGCCTGTAAGAGAGAATTTTGGGTCTCTTTCCATATGGTGGAAAGATCACGAGTTATTTCATCCACAGCAGGCAAACCAGAGGGCAAGGGAGTAGGGAGGGGGGGAAGAGGGTGACGGCCGTACACCACGAAAAATGGGGATTTGGAAGAAGATTCAGAGACTCTGAAATTATACGAGAATTCGGCCCATGGTAGAAGATCTGCCCAGTCATCCTGGCGGGAGGAAACAAAATGCCGTAAATAATCACCCAGGACCTGGTTAATTCTTTCTACTTGCCCATTGGATTGAGGATGATAAGCAGAAGAAAAGTTTAATTTAATCTTGAGTTGTTTACAGAGAGCCCTCCAGAATTTTGACACGAATTGGACGCCTCTATCCGAGACGATCTGCGTGGGCAACCCGTGAAGACGAAAAATGTGTACAAAAAATTGTTTTGCCAACTGAGGCGCTGAAGGAAGACCCGGAAGAGGAATAAAATGTGCCATCTTGGAAAATCGATCAACGACCACCCAAACAACAGTGTTGCCACGGGATGGGGGTAAGTCTGTAATAAAGTCCATACCAATCAGAGACCAAGGCTGTTCGGGGACAGGCAGAGGATGAAGAAGACCAGCGGGCTTCTGGCGAGGAGTCTTATCCCGGGCACAGACAGTGCAGGCCCGCACGAAATCAACAACATCCGTCTCCAGAGTCGGCCACCAATAGAAACGAGAGATGAGTTGCACGGATTTCTTGATGCCCGCATGGCCTGCGAGATGGGAGGAGTGACCCCATTTGAGGATTCCGAGGCGTTGGCGTGGAGAGACGAAGGTCTTCCCTGGAGGAGTTTGCCTGATGGAGGCTGGAGAAGTGGAGATCAGGCAGTCAGGAGGAATGATGTGTTGCGGAGAGAGCTCTACTTCCGAGGCATCCGAGGAACGAGAGAGAGCATCGGCCCTAATGTTCTTATCGGCAGGGCGAAAGTGAATTTCAAAATTAAACCGGGCAAAGAACAGAGACCACCTGGCCTGGCGAGGATTCAGCCGTTGGGCAGACTGGAGATAGGAGAGATTCTTGTGATCGGTGTAAATGATAACTGGAAATTTTGATCCCTCCAGCAGATGCCTCCATTCCTCAAGTGCTAATTTAATGGCCAGTAGCTCTCGATCCCCGATGGAGTAGTTCCTCTCCGCCGGAGAGAAGGTCCTAGAAAAAAAACCACAGGTAACAGCATGCCCGGAAGAATTTTTTTGTAGAAGAACCGCTCCAGCTCCTACTGAGGAGGCATCAACCTCCAATAGGAAGGGTTTAGATGGGTCAGGTCTGGAGAGCACGGGAGCAGAAGAAAAGGCAGACTTGAGCCGTTTAAAGGCGTCTTCCGCTTGAGGAGGCCATGACTTAGGATTGGCATTCTTTTTGGTTAAAGCCACGATAGGAGCCACAATGGTGGAAAACTGTGGAATAAATTGTCTGTAATAATTGGCGAACCCCAAAAAACGTTGGATAGCACGGAGTCCGGAGGGGCGTGGCCAATCTAAGACGGCAGAGAGTTTGTCTGGATCCATTTGTAGTCCCTGGCCAGAGACCAAGTATCCTAGGAAAGGAAGAGATTGACATTCAAACAGACATTTCTCCATTTTGGCATATAGTTGATTGTCACGAAGTCTCTGAAGAACCATGCGGACATGCTGGCGGTGTTCTTCTAGGTTGGCCGAAAAAATCAGAATATCGTCCAGATACACAACAACACAGGAATATAAGAGATCACGAAAAATTTCATTAACAAAGTCTTGGAAGACGGCAGGGGCGTTGCACAGGCCAAAGGGCATGACCAGATACTCAAAGTGTCCATCTCTAGTGTTAAATGCCGTTTTCCATTCATCTCCCTCCCTGATGCGGATGAGATTATAAGCACCTCTTAAGTCCAGTTTGGTAAAGATGTGGGCACCTTGGAGGCGATCAAAGAGTTCAGAGATAAGAGGTAGAGGGTAGCGGTTCTTTACCGTGATTTTATTAAGACCGCGGTAGTCAATGCAAGGACGTAGGGAGCCATCTTTTTTGGACACAAAGAAAAATCCAGCTCCGGCAGGAGAGGAGGATTTGCGGATAAAGCCCTTTTTTAAATTTTCCTGGATGTACTCAGACATAGCAAGAGTCTCTGGGGCGGACAGAGGATAAATTCTGCCCCGGGGTAGAGTAGTGCCCGGGAGGAGGTCAATAGGACAGTCATAAGGCCTGTGAGGAGGTAGAGTCTCAGCTTGTTTTTTGCAAAACACATCAGCAAAGTCCATATAGGCCTTAGGGAGACCGGTTACAGGGGGAACCACAGGGTCACGGCAGGGAGTACTGGGAACCGGTTTAAGGCAGTCCTTGAAACAAGAGGTACCCCAGCTCTTGATCTCCCCTGTGGACCAATCCAGGGTTGGGGAATGGTGTTGAAGCCAGGGTAGTCCAAGGAGAATTTCGGAAGTGCAATTGGGGAGGACCAAAAACTCAATTTTTTCGTGATGAGGTCCGATGCACATTAGGAGGGGCTCCGTGCGGAAACGTATGGTACAGTCCAATCTTTCATTGTTAACACAATTGATGTAGAGGGGTCTGGCGAGACTGGTCACCGGGATGTTGAACCTGTTGATGAGAGAGGCCAAAATAAAATTTCCTGCAGATCCGGAATCCAAGAAGGCCATAGTAGAGAAGGAGAAGGTAGAGGCAGATATCCGCACAGGCACAGTAAGACGTGGAGAAGCAGAGTTGACATCAAGGACTGTCTCACCTTTGAGCGGAGTCAGCGTACGTCTTTCCAGGCGGGGAGGACGGATAGGACAATCCTTCAGGAAGTGTTCGGTACCGGCACAGTACAGGCAGAGATTCTCCATGCGGCGTCGTGTCCTCTCTTGAGGTGTCAGGCGAGACCGGTCAACTTGCATAGCCTCCACGGCGGGAGGCACAGGAACGGATTGCAGGGGACCAGAGGAGAGAGGAGCCGGGGAGAAAAAACGCCTCGTGCGAACAAAGTCCATATCCTGGCGGAGCTCCTGACGCCTTTCGGAAAAACGCATGTCAATGCGAGTGGCTAGATGAATGAGTTCATGTAGGTTAGCAGGGATTTCTCGTGCGGCCAAAACATCTTTAATGTTGCTGGATAGGCCTTTTTTAAAGGTCGCGCAGAGGGCCTCATTATTCCAGGATAGTTCTGAAGCAAGAGTATGGAATTGTACGGCGTACTCGCCAACGGAAGAATTACCCTGGACCAGGTTCAGCAGGGCAGTCTCAGCAGAAGAGGCTCGGGCAGGTTCCTCAAAGACACTTCGAATTTCCGAGAAGAAGGAGTGTACAGAGGCAGTGACGGGGTCATTGCGGTCCCAGAGCGGTGTGGCCCATGACAGAGCTTTTCCAGACAGAAGGCTAACTACGAAAGCCACCTTAGACCTTTCAGTAGGAAACTGGTCCGACATCATCTCCAAGTGCAGGGAACATTGTGAAAGAAAGCCGCGGCAAAATTTAGAGTCCCCATCAAATTTATCCGGCAAGGATAGTCGTTGGCCTGAAGCGGCCACTCGCTGCGGAGGAGGTGCAGGAGCTGGCGGAGGAGATGATTGCTGAAGCTGTGGAAGTAGCTGCTGTAGCATCACGGTCAGTTGAGACAGCTGGTGGCCTTGTTGCGCTATCTGTTGTGACTGCTGGGCGACCACCGTGGTGAGGTCGGCGACAACTGGCAGAGGAACTTCAGCGGGATCCATGGCCGGATCTACTGTCACGATGCCGGCTGGCAGGAGGTGGATCCTCTGTGCCAGAGAGGGATTGGCGTGGACCGTGCTAGTGGACCGGTTCTAAGTCACTACTGGTGTTCACCAGAGCCCGCCGCAAAGCGGGATGGTCTTGCTGCGGCGGTAGTGACCAGGTCGTATCCACTAGCAACGGCTCAACCTCTCTGACTGCTGAAGATAGGCGCGGTACAAGGGAGTAGACAGAAGCAAGGTCGGACGTAGCAGAAGGTCGGGGCAGGCAGCAAGGATCGTAGTCAGGGGCAACGGCAGGAGGTCTGGAACACAGGCTAGGAACACACAAGGAAACGCTTTCACTGGCACAATGGCAACAAGATCCGGCGAGGGAGTGCAGGGGAAGTGAGGTATACATAGGGAGTGCACAGGTGAACACACTGATTAGAACCACTGCGCCAATCAGCGGCGCAGTGGCCCTTTAAATCGCAGAGACCCAGCGCGCGCGCGCCCTAGGGAGCGGGGCCGCGCGCGCCGGGACAGGACCGACGGAGAGCGAGTCAGGTACGGGAGCCGGGGTGCGCATCGCGAGCGGGCGCCACCCGCATCGCGAATCGCATCCCGGCTGGAGGCGGTATCGCAGCGCACCGGGTCAGTGGATCTGACCGGGGCGCTGCAGTAGCGAGAGTGTAGCGAGCGCTCCGGGGAGGAGCGGGGACCCGGAGCGCTCGGCGTAACAGTATAGGACGTCCCTGCTCCAGTACTGCCTGACACTTGGCTTTTTGACCAGGCCCATGTGCAGCACGAGGCCCCAAAATGTCCTCATTTCGGCTGCACTGATGGCGTACCATTCATTGGACCTGGCCAAAAAAGAATCAGGGTGGTGGGCGATGAACTGCCTGGCGTACAGATTTGTCTGCTTCACCATGTGATTGACCAGGCTGTCACTGAAAAAATAACTGAAAAAGTCAAATTCAGTGAAACCAGCCGTGTCAATCCGGATTCCGGAGTCGCCAACAAACTCCGGAATTCGTGGCTGATAACCCTCTGGGGGTCTCCAGACAGGTTCACCGGAGGGGAGCTCCGGTAAAATGCCTGGGGGGTCGGACTCCTAGTATGAGCGGCATCACCACTCGCACTAGTGCCAGCCACTGGGGCGCTTTAATGGGGGGTGCGTGGCCTCGCCTGGCGGTGTCTCTGCGGCCCTGCAGGGGGCTCATCATCAGTTCTAGATGATGAGGAGGACGATGAAGAACAGAGGAATGCAAGAAAAGCGTATGCCTCCGCTACCGAAAATGCCTGGCGAGCCATCGCCTTTTTCTACGGTGGCGGGACGCGATGGCGGGGGGGGGGGGGAGGGTGTGTGTGTGGGGGGTGGCGGGGATGTATGTAGTTTGTGTGCTTGGTGTATACTATATATAACGGTGTGTGATTCAAAATCACACACCGTTATATGAACAAAAATAAAAAGCTGCGGCCAAAAAAATGGGGGGCCAAATGCAGCACCCTGAACCCCTAATAGGGCCCGGGTCAAGCTAAAAAATCTCACGCAGACCCTTGGGGACCTATTAAGGGGTCAGGGGGGGAATTTTTTTTTACTTTTATTTGACTGTTTTACACTATTTTTTCCAACCTTACCCTGGGGGTTTTCTGTCCCTGCTCTATGGGGGATCGTCGGTCCTGAGGGGGCTCCAATCCTCACAGGGGGGTCGAGCAGCTTTGCCCGCTGACTGAACTCAGGTAACGGGCAGAGCTGCAAGAAGATGCAGTTAACCCCTCCCCCGCTTACTGCTATTGGCTCCAGCCAATAGCAGCGCTCCTGGGGGGGGGGGGGGTGACAAAATCGCCACCTCCCCATAGATACAGTGGGTGATAGGGGGTGTATTGTACACCCCCGATCACCTTGTATCTTCGGGTCAGCGGGTCACACGTGACCCGTATGACTCGAATTGCGGCAGATCGTTAGTGTGAATTCACCAACGATCTGCGGTGATCGCCGACATAGGGGGGGTCTAATGACCCCCCTGGACATTTGCGCGGGATGCCTGCTGAACGATATCAGCAGGCATCCCGGCCCGGTCCCCGCCCGGCGCGCGGTGGAGACCGAAATTCCCACGGGCGTATGGATACGCCCTGGGTCCTTAAGTACCAGGACGTTAAGGCGTATCCATACGCCCTAGGTCCTTAAGTTGTTAAGACACACACAATGTAAGTTTATAGACCGTGCAACACAAAGCAGGGAGAAGCGTGAATGGCAATGCAGACTTCTCCCGGCTTGTTCTGATCAGTGGAGGTCTTTGACTTTGAGGTATGCCAATGATCATTGTCCAAATAGTAGGACACCAAATTTTCAGGATCCTCAGAGAAATCAGATTTTCTCCTAGGATTTCATGATACATTATGGATTCATTTTGTCCTCAAAACACTGTTAGTTTTCAATGCCAGAGGAATCAAGGCAGTGCCATGACATCACTGAGCTGCAGCCATGTTTCACTGTGGGCACGGTGTTCTTTCAGTGTATGTTTCATTCCTCAAGATATACTGCTGATCCATAGATTTTAAATAGACCAGAATTCTAATGCTTCTGTGACTTATTTATATTTTGAAGTTAATATTTATTTTGATTTCTGGTCAGTAGAGGGTGCACCTAGAGTTCACCCATGAATACCTTCAGTGTTTAGTATGCACCTTACTGCACAAACATAATCCTTAATACCTTCTGCCACCAGATCCTGCTGCAGACTTTTTCAGCCACTTGAAGGTTGTTCCTAAGGAAACTGGTGTAAGCCACTTATAACTTCCTCTTTCTGCTACATCCAGATAGTGTAGCTCGTGTATCTTTGAAGCATGCTCCCTGGCCTGGGTAGTGAAGTGCAATGCCACCCGCTTCCCCCTGCTTACAAGCAGGGCTCTGTACACTGAGGACAAGCAGGGCTCTGTACACTGAGGACAAGCAGGGCTCTGTGCAGTGAGGACAAGCAGGGCTCTGTACACTGAGGACAAGCAGGGCTCTGCGCACTGAGGACAAGCAGGGCTCTGTACACTGGGGACAAGCAGGGCTCTGTACACTGAGGACAAGCAGGGCTCTGTTCACTGAGAACAAGCAGGGCTCTGTACACTGAGGACAAGCAGGGCTTTGTCCACTGAAGACAAGCAGGGCTCTGCACACTGAGGATAAGCAGATATTTGTACACTGAGGATAAGCAGGACTCTGTACACTGAGGACAGGCAGGTCTCTGTACACTGAGGACAAGCAGGGCTCTGTGCACTTAGGAAAAGCAGGGCTCTGTACACTGAGAACAAGCAGGGCTCTTTACACTGAGGACAAGCAGGGCTCTGTACACTGAGGACAAGCAGGGCTCTGTACACTGAGGACAAGCATGGCTCTGGCACTGAGGACAAGCAGGGCTCTGTGCACTGAGGACAAGCAGAACTCTGTGCACTGAGGACAACAGGGCTCTGTATACTGATGACAAGCAGGGCTCTGTGCACTGAGGACAAGCAGGGCTCTGTACACTGAGGACAAGCAGGGCTCTGTACACTGAGGACAAGCAGGGCTCTGTACACTGAGGACAAGCAGGGCTCTGTACACTGAGGACAAGCAGGGCTCTGTACACTGAGGACAAGCAGGGTGATTGTGTTTGCACACAGCATCCCTAACTGCAAGCAAAACATGCATTCACATTGGTGGTGTTATATTTTGTTGGCACCAGTTAGTGGAGTTCTTGCCACAAAAAAAAAAAAAAAAAAAAAAAAAAAAAACTTAATTGACCCCATTATATGTCAAAGGGGGTACACAAGGATTAGATAAGTTTCCTTTAAAATGGGATTTGTCAACATAGTCATGGATCTACCAATGGAAGTCATGATGCTAATATGAACAATTAGTGTCATTGAATAGCCAAGAATATTTTGGACATAGGTCAAAATAGTAGAACCACACGTGTCAGTCAGACTCTAGTTCTATCAATGGCAAAGAAATGTCATGTAGCTCCTGGGACTTGTCACCTTTTAACAGACTCTATTACATCCCCGTCAGAAATCATTTTTGTAAATATAATTTAATGGTAATATGTGTTAAGTAAAGAGATAATGAATATGTCATTACTCATTGACTCTGTTTGCATAATAAATAGAGATTGTGGCAATAAGTGTAGCCTCAACTTTTCCCATGACAGTGAAATACTATATTAACATGTACCAACAGTGAAGGAACCATTTTGACATGTCAGTCATTGTCATATTGTATTGTTTTATTAGACAGCTATAATACATGCAACGGGAATGAAAGTCTGAAGTGTTTGTTAATTTAATACAGTTTTAGTTAACAAGCTTCACTTTGTTAAACATAAAGAGTGGAATGTACACACACCTCTTTATAAATTAAAGCAAATGACAGTATAGTGCAAAAAAAGGGGCAAAAATCTCATACACATTCCTACGCCAGCTGGTCACTGTAGTACATTTGCTCAACAAGTGATAAATTCACCTACCTGTGCCTCTGCTAACCATGCTCCTTGGAATTTCACGACCAAGCCAACTTAGCCAACATAAAAATAGAGCAAAATTAGGGGATAATGTCTAAGCAAGTTAATAAGCAAAATAAAAACACACTGTGGACACAATTTTGCAGGGGCACACCAGTTGACAATTTCTTCCTAACCTGTTCATTCCTAACCCCGTAGGGTTCATTTCTAATTTCTAAAAACACAGCCTGTTTCAGCCTTGAGGACATTTTTGCATTTTGGTTTTTCCTCCTCTCCCTGGAGTCTAAACTCTTTTATTTTTAAATCCACAAAGCTGTATAAGTTTTTTTTTTTTTTTTTTTTTTGCTTGACCAATTGATCGTTGCAATTTAACAATACAATGTACTATGAAACAAAAAAATTTGATTTTTTACCCCCTTAAGGACATGTGGCGTAAATGTACGGTCCTTCGTAGCACGTCTTGGCGCAGGAGATGCAGGAGATGCTGTCAACAGCCGCGGACCTGCCAGTAATGGCAGACATCAGCGATCACGCTGATGTCTGTCATTAACCCCTCAGGTGCCGTGATCAATACAGATCATAAATATTATATTTTAATAGTTTGGACATTTCCGCATGCAGTGATAACAAATATAGTTGTTTGTTTCACATATTTTATTTGTAAAATTGGGAAAATGGCATGACTTTTTGAAAGGGGATGGGTATATATATATATATATATATATATATATATATATATATATATATATTTAAAGTTTTTTATTATTATTTTTATTACACTTTGCAAGTGAATTGAAATTATCGGCACTCTTTTTGTATAGCATGCCTAGGCAGACTGTAAAAGAAAGTCAATTATTCTGTGATGCGGAGGCGGGTAGGAGATGTCTGTCCACCATTTCAGCACATCAGACACTCGCAGTTGCACTGTGAGGGTTCAATGAGTTCCCACCAGCAACTGTCATATTCCTAATTGACCACGTTATTGTTCGCTATTTGCAGTGAGTCCCCCGGCTTCCGGGCAAAACCAGACATTTTTGATCTCAGGTTGATTAATAAATCAAGGCCATATATCTAATGAGTTATTTATTGCCATTGGTGAATGCTGTTAAAAAAATAAATACATAAAAAAAATGGCAGCATAGTATTTGTTTTATTAACACCACCCGTAAAAATCATAGAAGTGACAACCAGTAGGACCAGTGACAACTACCGCTTGTCTAGGAAAAGCTCTATACAGCTTAACATTAAAAAGCAATAAAAAACAGTTATGGCTTTCAGGATGTGGGGACACAAATATCAACATTTTGTTATGTGTTTTTGCTGTGTGAATACAGTAAAATTTTATATTTTGTATTGACCTGTAGGTTTTGGGCTTTATGGGGGGGGGGGGGGGGGGGGAAATATATATTACATTTTTTACTGTCCACAAGCATGGATAAAAGAAAGTGCTTCTTCATACAATCACAGTCATTGGCCCTCATTTACTATTGCAAACCCGACATGTTTTGTCGGGTTGTGCACCAGATTCTGTCGCATTGCACCAGAAATATTGTCTGCGCCAGATTTTGCGACAGAATTTGCGCCAGAATTGGAAAAACCCGACTAACTCTCCCTTTTGCTAAAAAAAAGACCGAAAAGGGGTGTGGTCGCCGGGAAAAGGCGGCATGGTCTCCAAAAAGGGGCGTGTTCCCGATATTTTCACAAAAACCCAACATATTTAATAAGGTTTCCACATAAAATGTGGTGCATTTGAGCTGAGGAAAACCCTACAGATGAGAGCTTGTGTAAAAAAAGCAAAGTGTAGGGAAAGTGGAAAATGTAGGGAAACCTTAGTAAATACAGTGGAAAATAAATTATAGGAAATTAAATCCCACAAAGAAACCTACACTCCACTCTTAGTAAATAAGGGCCATTATGTGCATAGAACAGCTGGGACATTCAATAACATTTATCTCAGTCTTGCAGCTGCAAGACATTAGGTACAAATACACACACACATACATATATTCCCTTTCCCCAGCCTCTTTATGGGCTAGTCAGCAGTTTGGATTGATAAAAACAGTTGACAGATCTTCTTTAAGTGTGCGTTCACACGTACAGGACCCTTCGGAGATTTGATGCCAATTAAGAGATGTGCTCAGTCATTTAGTTTACATTGTAATCTGCAGCAGAAAATCCTGTGCATCAAATCCTGCGCATCAAATCTGCATACGTCTGAACACACCCTAAAGGGAACCTGCTACTAAGTTTACCCTATATAATGAGTGGCAACATGTAAAAAAGATTAATATATTGTGTCCTTCTATACTTGGATGTCTGCTTGCATGTCTGTAAATGTCACAGGCAGTATGTTAAATCTCATGTAGTCACTAGGTATGCCCAAGTAGTCGCCAAGTATGCAGCTTGCTGAAGTAGTCATGGCAAGCCGGGCTGTTATCACACCTATTCAGGCTCTAATCATGCATATCCAGACATTTTTGACAGCCTAGCTGTGAACAATGCCATCACACTCTGACTGAGCTGCTCAATCATACTAGGTAGGCATTATTTGAGCCTGAATGGATGTGATTACAGCCTGGGGACCTATGACTATTTCAGAATCCACATGCCCAACTGACTACTTAAATGGGCACTCTCATTAAACATGATTTTTAATATTTGATTCCTTACGCCAAATAAATAAGTTTTGTAATTGGCTTCCACTAAAAAAAAAAAAACACTTTATGTTAGTTTTTTTGCTGTATAGTTCTGGCTACCAGGGGTCTCCCTTCTTGACGAGAACACATTCTGTCTCGTCAAAATTCTCAGATTTTGGTCTCCTACTTGTAATGGCAGGAGACAAAATTCAGGAAGTGTTTCTCTGCACTGAGTTTCATTGACAGCTGCACAGAGCCTCATGGAAAGCAGCTGCACAGACTAAATGCTGAACAGAGCCTCACTGAAAGAAGCACAGACTAAAATCTGCTGCACAGAGCTTGAGGTCTTCTATTAATCACAGAGCTGCCACAATGTGAAGGCAGAAGTGGTCCCCCAGCAGGCTTCAATTATGTCATGGCTTCTGGGAAACGCCCACTTTCTCCTACTGGGAGATTGCAGTAGAAGAATTGTAAGAAGAATTGTAAGATTTTTAAAAGCTTTTTTAAAGCTTTGAATTTTTTTCAAGGGTGGGAGAAGTGTTAGGAGTCATTAGGGAACATAGCCTGAGATAGTTTAGAAAAGTTTTTTTTTTGTGACAGGTACTTTTTAAGCCTCAATAACATACTGCATGTGATATTTATAAAAGTTGTTTTCTCCACATTTTTAGGTGTGTCTTTAACCTCCATTATGTGTCATAGCCTAGAGATTTATATTCCATTCTCCCTCACTCAGGTTGGTAAACATCTTTCTACTGTTAATCTCATGCCATACGCTCATTACTTCACATTGAAGATTGTAGTTATGTTTACTGTTACCTGCCTTTGATTATTACTTGCTTATCTGGAGCAAAAATGTTTCTATTGTAATACTCACTGAAAAGTTTTTATAACAGATTTCTGAAATTCTTTACTGATCTTTATAACCTGTCAGTCTCGCATGGCAATCATATTTTTGAATACTTTGTGTTGTTTCATTTTCTATAAATAAATAAAAATAACCTCTATTATGTGGGCTAAAACATGGTGGCAACTTCACTTTAGAGTCCATGCAGAGCAGATTGTCTGGATGGTTTTGTAAAAGAGGATGCTTAGACTTGACAACTCCATTAGGTGTTTAAAGATGTTAAATCTGAAGTTAAATCTCTTTTTCAGCTTGAAACATTGTCAAAATGTGGTACCCTTCATGTTCTGATGTTATAATTTGGCCAATATGTCTCCAAAATGATAATCAATTTACCTTTTTATATTGCACATAACGTGCTTCTGAAAATGTGAAGTGTTCATCAAGTTTGAGCCTCTTACTCTTACAGTTCATTGGCCGATAATGTTTACATCCCATTGAGAAGGTATAATGAATATTTCTGCAATATGGATATGATGCAGGAAGATGTCTGAGGAACGAAACTTTATGCATCATATGCATCATATCTAAGCATCTTATTTTAATACTACATCAATTAACTCCCCCTGATACTCCAAAATCACTTTCAGATAAGCAATATGCTAAATCAGCCATACTTGATGGTAATTATATGCCTGTGATATGATGATGCACAGAAAAGCAAAACTGATTATCTGTGTGCGTTTTACATAATGTTAACATTAGCTGTTTCCTTCTTGTTCCCAAATTTTAGACTTTCCTTTTATTTGAGTTACATTCTTTCCTCTGTTTCCCTTAGTTTTCATCTTTCTTACTTTCTTTGCCTTCACGCCCTTTCTTCCGCTTCAGATGACACCAAGTTTGTAGCACGGTACAGTCTATAGAGGATGTGCATAAGTTACAAGATGACTTGGATAGACTAAGTGTCTGGGCATCCACTTGGCAAATGAGGTTCAATGTGGATAAATGTAAAGTTATGCATCTGGGTACTAATAACCTGCATGCATCGTATGTCTTAGGGGGGATTAAACTGGCAGAGTCACTGGTAGAGAAGGATCTGGGTGTACTTGTAGATCACAGACTACAGAATAGCATGCAATGTCAGGCTGCTGCTTCCAAAGCCAGCAGGATATTGTCATGTATCAAAAGAGGCATGGACTCAAGGGACAGGGACATAATACTCCCCCTTTATAAAGCATTGGTACGGCCTCACCTGGAATATGCTGTTCAGTTTTGGTCACCTGTCCATAAAAGGGACACTGCGGAGTTGGAAAGGGTGCAGAGACGCGCGACTAAACTAATATGGGGCATGGAACATCTTAGCTATGAGGAGCGATTAAAGGAGTTACAATTGTTTAGTCTTGAGAAGAGACGTTTAAGGGGGGATATGATAAACGTATATAAGTATATTAATGGCCCATACAAAAAATATGGAGAAAAACTGTTCCAGGTTAAACCCCCCCAAAGGACGAGGGGGCACTCCCTCCGTCTGGAGAAAAAAAAGTTTAGTCTCAAGGGGCGACACGTCTTCTTTACCGTGAGGACTGTGAATTTATGGAACGGTCTACCTCAGGAACTGGTCACAGCAGGAACAATTAACAGCTTTAAAACAGGATTAGATACATTCCTGGAACAAAATAAGATTAATGCTTATGAAGAAATATAAAATCTCATCCCTTCCCCAATATCGCGCCACACCCCTACCCCTTAATTCCCTGGTTGAACTTGATGGACATATGTCTTTTTTCGACCGTACTAACTATGTAACTATGTAACTATGTAAATTTGCTTTCTATGTTGCCTTCTTCTTTTGTCTTCAGTTCTGTTATTTGCTTCTCGATTTGTCCTTGTTTATTTCAATATTTTCAATGCACTTTTTATTTTTACAATTTACGGAACCATTCTGAGCAGAATCATTCTTTAAAGAATGTGTGTTGGGTCAGAGGATTCTAGTTACCACAAATAACATAAGCCTTTTGTTTGAAATAGTTTTGTGCCGTAGGAATATACATTTCAGAGGATGGCTTCACTTTGAAATATTGAGTATACGACCACTGTATTGCCTCAGTTTTGTATTGCCTCAGAATGTGTTGAGTTGATGATAGGTCTTTTGGTCAGAGTTGCTTCATTTTTCAAAGTTTTTTTTTGCACGTTGATCTTGAACAGGACAAGGGGCAAGTACATTCAGAATAGATTTTGTTTGCTCTCAGTACTTATTTTACATGGTGTTGTTTTTGATATGGCATGCAGTGTGTGGTTTTACTTTCTTGAGACTATAAAAAAGCAGCACATTACTCGTAATATTGAAATTGTAAATTTTTTCTTAAGAAATCCTTTAGATCTATAATAATAATAATAATTATAATATACATCCCTGGCATTTGCACCAGACTGTTGCATGACAACACAAAACAAGCTTGTGAATCAAATATTAGGGTGAGATTTAACACTCACTAAATATTTTCAGGTTTATTTTTTTTCAAGGGTTATTCTGGATACATAATTTTTTTTGTATTTTGGTAGGGCCACTAGGAAAAAAAAATGCATACTCTCCTGCTTTCTGCTATCTACTATCTACCAGCTCCTCACTTGCCCAGTTGTTGTTCTGCATGATATTTCTGATATGGATGTACCTACACATTGATGGCCAGCTTAACCAATCACGGGCTGTCCTGCCTCAGTCATTGATTGGCTGAGTGGGTTGTCACTACCAAGAAGAGTGTCTATTAGAAGAAGAAAGCAAAGCTGTGAACCAGACACCAAACAACATCACAGGAGGAGCAACAAGGGAATTAAATAGGTGAGTGTGTTTTTATTATTATTTTTTTTATATAACAGGCTCAGCAACATATACAAAAATAGATTTCTTTAAAATACCCCTTAACTAGTTAAGAACCAAGGGCATACAGGTGCGCCCTTGCTCCCTGGAAAGTAAGGACCAAGGGCCTACCTGCACGTCCTTGGTGTTTCTAGTCACCGCCGCGCACGGGGTGGTGATCGGTAGAGGATGTCATTTATATCCATCATCAGTCATCCAAGGACATCGCCTAGGGGGTCCTAAAACCCCCTTGTCAGATAAGCCATGATTCTGACCGGCGAATCACAGATTTTTCGGGGCTAATCGGGTCTCTGGCGACCCGATGGCCCAGAAAATCAGGGTGATTAGTGGTGTCTGAGACACCACCAATCACCCTGAAGGAAAGGAGTGAGGTGGCAGGGGTGCCACCACCTCCTAACCCCTGTGATTGGCCAGTCAGGACTGACAGACCCAATCACAGATCAGGGGCAGGAACAGGGAGGGTTACAGGGGGGAACGTGGCAGCAGGGGGCAGTGGTCATTTACTGTCGGCGGGTAGGGGCTGCAGCAGACTGCGGGCTGGAGAGTAATCGGGCTGCGGCAGACTGAGGCGGACTGAGGCAGAGGCTGCTGGAGAGTGATCGGGCTGGTGAGTGATTTGCAAAACACTGCAACCTCTCCATATTATCAACCTAAAAACACTGCAATTTCCCAGGGTTTTTAGGTGGAAATAGGGAGAGATTCCTCTGTGAGGCCACCCTTTTTAGGGCGAGTTAAATTTGCCAAGAAGGGAATATAATGAGAGTATGGCCTTACAGGGGATGTTTTTACCCCCACCTGCTACAATGGACAATTTGTTGTTCCCTTCTACCTTTTGGAGGCAAGTGTTACTCATCCTAAAAAGGGAGGCCCCACACAGGAACCTCTCCCTATTTTCCAACTAAAAACCCTGGGAAATGGCAGTGTTTGAAGGTAGAAATAGGGAGAGGTTGCAGTGTGGGTCCACCCTTTTTAGGGCGAGTAACACTTGCCAAGATGGGAATTAATTGTGCAAGAGTAGGGCCTTACAGGGGAAGGTTTTACCCCCACCGGTTCCAATGTACCATACATTGTTCCCTTTCACCTTTTACAGGTCTTTGCATCACATCAATACTTGGTGGTGTTGGTGGCACATGGTGTTTTTTGCACACCTTTCCTTTTGTTAAATAAAAAAAAGAATTTGTGTACAAATATTTTATCCTAAGAATAGTTTTAAAAGTTACATTTTACAAAATGCATATCCTCAATACTTACTTGCGCACACTAACACTTTTACAAAAGAGACTGTTTCCTTCTTCCTACCTGCCTCAGCTACTATTCTGATTCTGCCACTAGCCTGATTCCACACATCTTATGCCAAATTCTCCTTCTTTCAACCACCTTCATCACCGTGTAATGGCATTTCCACCCACCTTCCCACTTTGTCACCGAGTAACTTTGAGGACTCCTGATGCTGGTATTGCCAGCTCCAAGCTGTCTCATTCTGCCACCATATGTTCTCCTCATGCTGATGCCTGCTCCAGGCTGTCTCATTCTGCCACCATATGTTCTCATAATGCTGATTCCCCAGGCTGTCTCATTCTACCACCATATGTTTCCCTCATGCTGATGCCAGCTCCAGCCTGTCTCTTTTTGCCACCATATGTTCTCCTTATGCTGATGCCAGCTCCAGGCTGTCATGTTCTGCCACCATATGTTCTCCTCATGCTGATGCTAGCTCCAGGCTATCTCATTCTGCCACCATATGTTCTCCTCATGCTGATGCCACATCCAGGCTGTCTCATTCTGCCACCATATGTTCTCCTGATGCTGATGCCACCTCCAGGCTGTCTCATTCTGCCACCATATGTTCTCCTCATGCTGACTCCAGCTCCAGGCTGTCTCATTCTGCCATCATATGTTCTCCTCATGCTGATGCCACCTCCAAGCTGTGTCATTCAGCCACTATATGGTCTCCTCAGGCTGCCGCCACCTATACGCTGTGTCGTTCAGCTGCTATATGGTCTCCTCATGCTGATGCCACCTCTAATATGTGTCATTCAGCCACCATATGGTCTTCTTATGCTGCCGCCACCTCCACGCTGTGTCATTCAGCCAATATATAGTTTCATTAAAAATTTGTTAAATTGCAGTTTTCGTTTCAATTTCCCCAAACAAATAGTATTTTTTTTGGTTGCGCCATACATTTTATGGTAAAGTGAGTGATGTCATTAAAAAGGACAACTGGTCGCGCAAAAAATAAGCCTCATACTTGCCTGTGGATGAAAATATAAAAGAGATCATTTTTAGAAAGCGAGGAGGAAGAAAAATAACTTAAAAATAAAATTTGCTGAGTCTTTAAGGCCAAAATGGGCTGAGTCCATAAGGCGTTAAAGACGTTTACATTTTATAATTGATGAAGAGTGAATTGTAAAATGTTAAATAAAATGTTATAGATTTTAAATAAATAATTTCGATACATAAAAGCCAAATAAGAAGTACTGATTGGAAGGTAATTCTTGTCACTACATTCTCATGGCATGAAGGACATTTCCAAAACAATCTGCATGTCATACTGAATAACTGTATTACTTCGCTAAGGCTGGGTTCACACCATGTTTTCAGACATACGGGACCGTATATGGCTGGGGGGAGCTAAAACCGTGCGCTCCCGTATCCCTGCTGTATTCCGCCCGCATGTAATTAATTTCAATGAGCCGACCGGAGTGAAACGCTGACTCCGGTTGGCTCATTTTTGAGGCAAAGTGTTCTTATCACGGCCCCGCCCCTGTGTGACGTCACGCTCCGTCCCCTCAATGCAAGCCTATGGAGGGGGCGTTACAGCTGTCACGCCCCCTCAATAGGCTTGCATTGAGGAGGCGGAGCGTGACATCACATGGGGGCGGAGCCGTGATGTCACTATGCTCCGTCCCTGTGAGCGCTAGTAATCAGACCCGGAGCAAGCACGCTCCGGGGACTGATTCTAACGGGGTGCGGTGTAGAAGCTCACGGGGGTCCCCATCGGCAAGACCCCAGCGATCAGGCATCTGTTCCCCTATCCTTTGGATAGGAGATAAGATGTCTTAGCGCCGGTGTACCCCTTTAAGACTGGAACACCCCTTTCAAGAATCAGTTGCAAAAACAGCCCACTTTTAGCAAATTTGACAGATCTTTTCCACAAATATGTTATAGACTCGAAGGACTGTTAATTCTCCTCTCTTCCTGATAAAGTGATCGAGATTCGCTCCAAAAGCTGGCCAGATAGCCAGATAGATCCTGTTCATTTCATAGCTTTTTCTGTATCTCTAATAGCCCTGCTTCCTTTGGCATGAAGGATACTGGTAACTTAGGAGAGCTGCCCCCAAGCTTTTATTTTATTTTTTACTGAATTGCATACCTTTTATATGACAAAGGGATTTTCATTTCATGTGAAAACTCTGAGAAGCAAGAAGGGAAACATTACAATATTGTACAAAACACCCCTAAGGAAGCTATTATGTAATGAGGCAATACATGTGGACTTCCTATACTTCAATATACGGTGGCAATGGTTTAGTATACAGCCTTTCATTTCCACATTTCTTTATTTATTGATATCTTTACAATATCAATGGTTGCTCCATATTTCCATCACTTCTATTTTTTTATTTTTTTATTTGTTTGATGTCACATCGCTTATTTGTGGATATGTATGTTGTGTACATAAGGTGGTTAGTAATTACCTCACTTTATACTGTTTTATTACATCTTACCTTTGTACTATTGTGATCTTCTGCTAATGTATTCCCTTCAGGCTTTTCAGGGGCTTTGTTGCAGTATGTTTTATCCTACTAATGAAGTATAATAAAATCCTGCATTTATGTGGCTTTTAAGTGTTTTTATTTTCTTTTGCAGGGCTCTTTTTATAATTTTATAAAGCTAATATATATATATATATATATATATATATATATATATATATATATATAGATAGATAGTATGAAATATATTTAATTGTGATGAATATTGGAAAGGAAGATGATCGGGACAATATAATGCACTGTGCACATTGAATTTTGATACACAGGATGTTTATGTGCGAATATTTTGTACCTTAATGGACGTCTTTATGTATTTTGATGTTTGTTTATAGGCATAAATTATGCAAATCTAATAATGATGTCACTAATTAACACAATATAAAAGGAAGTGATGTAAACTGGCTTGAAAAAGGTCTCATTGAGCAGACCGAAACGTAGCACTTGTGACTGGATGGGTGAATAAACCACTTTTTAATTCCACATTGGAGTGCCGCCTCTTCCTTGGTACTACATTTCATGGGACATTGGGTCTTGTCCTGAGAAGCAGAGCACCCACGGGACCAAGAGTCCGAACACAGTGCTGGGTCCTCCCCAACGCCAAATATATATATATATATATATATATATATATATATATATTTTTTTTTTTTTCTTTTTTTCATTTGATTGTGCACCATCATATAGTGCATGGGAATGACTATGTTAATGGAAGCATTTGTAGCACCCTTTGGTACTGTTCTTCACAGATTCATAATGTACAGTTGCAAAGCATGTAAAACTATGCAATAAGCACTTAAATAAGGTAAACACTATTCAACGTGTACAGGGTTTGGAGTTATAAGCTATAGTTCACAAATGGTCCACAGCTCAAAATGTACACACACGCAATGGATTTCCTTCAGGATTTCTTGTAGTGAGCTTTTTTCTGTTTTCTGTTTGAGGTTATCTCATGACATACTGTATGCTCGATTTTGTACTTAGCAGATAAGAAAAACTAGTCGTTGATTCCCAGATGATGCTAGGTTGCCTCTCAGTGTATACAGGGTAAGGAAATCTATAGCAAATACATCTATGCAAAGTAAATATAAAAGTAAATTAGGTTTTCACATGGATCAATTGTTTTTGCTAACTTGTTAAGTCAATATATTTATCTAACAAATATTTAGAACTATTAAGTTTATATACATTTATTGTACATAAACTATAATATAATTCTAAGTTAAAGGAAAGCGGTCATCTGTTCCCCCACACTAAACCCAATACACTGGGTTATCGTGCGTGTGAACAGGAGACCCATGAGGGGTTAATGGGTGTCCCTCCGAAGATCAGCATTCATCTTCAGTGAATTGTTTGCTGGAGGCGGGCCTGCCGGCACAATATGAATATTCATTGTCCCGGGTCACGTGATGTGCTTGGCATTGCTGCTAAGTGTTTTGGACATAAGTGGCAATGTTATGCCCAGCACTGTGCAGGAGCCATTAAATTTATGTAATTTAGTCAGGAGTCCCACAAAGTGTCAGATGTGTTACTGGTTTATATGCTTTGATGCCTTAAATCAGCACAACTATAAAAGGTGATCTGACTACTTCATATCTATTACTTTTATTTACTGATCTTGGGATATCTGCACTTGGGAGTGCCCTGTTTGCGTTTTCTTTTTCTTGTCCATATCTGTATGTGAACATTTGCAGTCAACATACGATCCTGCAAATACATGAATATATTTGCCATATTTTTTATGGTTTCATAGGAATGTCAAGTAAAAGATTTAATATGGAGTAATATAGCTTGTTATGTTAGCTGAAGTGTATTTAACGTTCAGGTACATAAACAGCTTTATCATTGATGTTCTCATTAGGACTATTTGTGTTTTCCAGATATTGGCTGGGCATTGTTCTCTGATGATTCATGTTCTTTTGAAACTGATATTTTCGTTAAATTGCCCATCTGGTTCTGTGACATTTTCATTAGAGCCTTTCGCAAAAAAAAACTATTTTTAGAACTAGTTCCATGTTTGGGTAAATACTCGGACTGCATTTGTTTTTTGTTCACTGATAACATTTGCTTTGTTTCTCAATCAGCAACCAATGTACTCATTTATGAGAACAAATGAATATGTGAAGGTGGTAGGCTGTACTTTACGACCAGGATTAATGAATACACTATCCTTGTGTGCAGCTGGGATTTTCTACAATGTGGGGAATTTATAATGAATCCCATTTAAAAACAAAAAGTACACCTACACACAGTACAAAGTGATACTTCAACATAACCAATGCTTGGACTTCTACATAAAAGATTGAACAATTACATTTTTTACTTTTTTTTTTTTAACCAACTATTGTTCTCTAAGAAGTGAGTAAAAGTTTGCCGGAATTTAATATAATGGAATTTAATTTAGGAGAGTAAAAGAACTAAGGAGAGTACAGCTCCTCGTGTAATTCCGTGGGTATAATATCCCACATGACCCCCGTGTAATGTGCGCTCACCTGGGTCTTCAACAAAGCGTGTCACCCCTCCTTGTGGGGTCAGAAGAGAGATCTTTGGCTTCAGCCGGCGGAACCTTGGTCGAAACACTCAGGTAGAAGTCGGCATGAATTGTAGTTACTGGAGGAGGAAAGATGTTCTGTGCTGCATTTCATAGACCAAATTCAGTTCCAGTCTGGTTAAAAAAAAGTATTCACATTTATTTGTGCATACATGAAAAGACCGACAAGCAAGATGTGTTTGGAGGTTAAGTTACCCCTTTCTCAATTGCAGATTAGAGTTACAATTTTTCACATTTTCCAAATTGGAATTTTTCAGGGACCAGTTCAGTTTTGAAGTGGATTTGAAGGGCCTTCATATTAGAAATACCACATAAATGACCCCATTATAAAAACTGCACCCCCCAAAGTATTCAAAATCACATTCAAAAAGTGTGTTAACCCTTTAGGTGTTTCACAGGAATAGCAGCAAAGTAAAAAGAAAATTAAAAATCTTAATTCTTTTTACTCTTCACCCTAAAATGTGTAACCCAATTTTTCTTGAGTAAGGAAATATCTAATATGTGGATCTTGAGTGCTCTGTGGGGGCACTAGAGGGCACAGAAGGGAAGGAGTTTTTCTAAAATGGTTTTTGGGGGGCATGTCCCATTTAGGAAGCCCCTATGGTGCCAGAAAAGCAAAAAAAAAAAAAAAAAAAAGAAAACACATGGCATAGTATTGTGGAAACTACACCCCTCAAGGAATGTAACAAGGAGTACAATGAGCCTTAATAACCCACAGGTGTTTGACGACTTTTCGCTAAAGTCGACAGTGTAAATGAAAAAAAAAAATCGCTAAATGCTTTTTTTCCCCAAAATTTTACATTTACATTTTTACATTGGGTAATAGGAGAAAAATGCCCCCCAAAATTTGTAACCTCATTTCTAGTATGGACATACCCCATATGTGGATGTAAAGTGCTCCACTGGTGCACTACAATGCTCAGAAGAGAAGGAGCGCCATTGAGCTTTTGGAGAGATAATTTGGTTGGAATAGAAGTCGGGGCCATGTGCGTTTACAAAGCCCCTCGTGGTGCCATGTGCGTTTACAAAGCCCCTTGTGGTGCCAGAACAGTGGACCCCCCCCCCCCCCCGCATGTGACCACATTTTGGAAACTACACCCCTCAGAGATTTTAATAAGGGGTACAGTGAGCATTTACACCCCACTGGTGTTTGACAGATTTTTTGAACAGTGGGCTGTGCAAATGAAAAATTACATTTTTCATGGACCACTGTTCCAAAAATCTGTCAGACATCTGTGGGGCATAAATGCTTACTGTGCCTCTTATTACATTACGTAAGGGGTGTAGTTTCTGAAATGGGGTGTTATGTTTGGGGATCCATTGTTCTTGCACTATAGGGGCTTTGTAGACACACATGGCCTTCAATTCCGGACAAATTTTCTCCCCAAAAGCCCAATGGCGCTCCTTCTCTTCTGAGCATTGTAGTTCGCCTACAGAGCACTTTAAATCCACATATGGGGTTACAAATTTTGGGGGGCTTTTTTTTCAAATTTTCCCCTTGTGAAAATGAAAAATTTAGGGTAACACCAGCATTTTAGTTAAATATAATTTTTTTTCATTTTCCCATCCAACTTTAATGAAAATTTGTCAAACACCTGTGGGGTGTTAAGGCTCACTATATCCCTTGTTGCATTCCGTGAAGGGTGTAGTTTCCAAAATAGGGAAGTATTTTTTGCATAGTCAGAACCACTGTAAAATCATCCACCCCTGTGCAAATCACCAATTTAGGCCTCAAATGTACATAGTGCGCTCTCACTCCTGAGCCTTGTTGAGCATTTTACGCCCACATATGGGGTATTTCCGTACTCAGGAGAAATTGCGTTACAAATTTTGGGGGACTTTTTTCCTTTTACCTCTTGTGAAAATAAAAAGTATGGAGCAACACCAGCATGTTTTTTACACTAACAGACTGGGGTAGACCCCAATTTTCCTTTTCATAAGGGGTAAAAGGATAAAAAGCCCCCCAAAATGTGTAACGTAATTTCTCCCGAGAACAAAAATACCCCATATGTGGCCTTAAGCTGTTTCCTTGAAATACAACAGGGCTCTGAAGTGAGAGAGTGCTATGCACATATGAGGACCAAATTAGGGATTGCATAAGGGGGGACATAAGGGTTTTCTACACCAGTGCCTCCCAAGCAGGGTGCCTCCAGCTGTTGCTAAACTCCTAGCATGCCTGGACAGTCAGTGTCTGTCCGGAAATGCTGGGAGTTGTTGTTTTGCAACAGCTGGAGGCTCCGTTTTGGAAATGCTGCCGTATGATACATTTTTCATTTTTATTGGAGGGGGGGGGGACAGTGTAAGGGGGTGTATATATAGTGGTTTACCCTTTATTTTGTGTAGTGCAGTGTAGTGTTTTTAGGGTACATTCACACAGATGGGTTTACGGTGAGTTCCCCGCTAGGAGTTTATGCTGCGACGGAAAATTTGGTGCAGCTCAAACTTGAAGCAGGAAACTAACTGTAAACCTGCCAGTGTGAATTTACCATGTACATTAACATGGGGGGGTTCAAACATCCAGCTGTTGCAAATCTACAACTCCCAGCACGCATTGACAGACTTTGCATGCTGGGAGTTGTACTTTTGCAACAGCTGGAGGCACACTG
The DNA here is from genome assembly GCF_029499605.1 of Hyla sarda. NCBI lineage: Eukaryota > Metazoa > Chordata > Amphibia > Anura > Hylidae > Hyla > Hyla sarda. The sequence continues at coordinate 113,920,709 of NC_079189.1, read as the reverse complement.
GTTAGAAAACCTCCAGTTACCTAACTCAGTATTTTACCGTTTGCTGTTCGTGCATGCTGGGAGTTGTAGTTTTGCAACATTTAGAGGCCCATAGTTTAGAAACCATCACACAGCGATCTCCAAACTGTGGCCCTCCAGATGTTGCAAAACTACAAATACCAGCATGCCCAGATAGCATACTACTGTCTGGGCATGCTGGGACTTGTAGTTTAGCAAGATCTAGAGGGCCACTGTTTAGAGACCCCTGCACAGTGAACTCCAAACTATAGCCCTCCAAATATTGCAAAACTACAAATCCCAGCATCCCCAAACAGCAAACAGCTGTCTGGGCATGCTGAGAGTTGTAATTTAGGAAGATCTAGAGGGCCACAGTTTAGAAACCACTGCACAGTGAACTCCAAACTGTAGCCCTCCAAATATTGCAAAACTACAAATCCCAGCATCCTCAAACAGCAAACAGCTGTCTGGGCATGCTGGGAGTTGTAGTTTAGCAAGATCTAGAGAGCCACAGTTTAGAGACCACTGCACAGTGAACTAAAAAACTGTAGCCCTCCAAATATTGCAAAACTACAAATCCCAGCATCCCCAAAACAGCAACCAGCCTTCTGGGCATGCTGGACATTGTAATTTTGCAACATCTGGAGTGCTACATTGCAGAGAACACTGTATAGTGCAAACCCCATTGAGTGACCAAAATAAATCTACCTTTTCTAGAGTCTTTATTATGGATGAATTTTCATAATGAAGTACAGTTAACCAGCAGCCATTTTGGATGCACTGTGGTTGTAACTTTAGTAAGATTTAGTTTAAAGAAGCTTTGGAATGGAAAAGAGTATTGTAGTTGAAGCCCTGTATGCATCAGGCAGTATGTTCCCTCAAAAGGGTTGTCCAGTTTAGAAAAATGATTTGCATATACCCTATGAGTGAATTCTCAGTTATCAGAGGGGGTTTCTTATATTCAGAAACTTCTTAAAAGTGGCTACAAAGAGACTCTGCTGCTTAATTTGTTGGCACTACATAAAAAAAAAAATAACAACAACAAGAATAATGATAATAATAATAATAATAATAATAATAACACCAACAGTAATAATAATAATAATAATAATAAATAATAATAATAATAATAATAATAATAATAATTATTATTATTATTATTATTATTATTATTATTTTGCAGAGAAGCTTAACAATTATTGCCAGATTTTCTCACACATTACAGCTGTTCACTGGAAACCTTGTGATCTGCTATTTGACAAAGGACTCTTCTAACAAGTAGGTATTGGACAAAGTGGAGAACCCGATTTAAAGGGAAACTGTCAACATCATCACCCACACTCACAGTACATAGGTTAATAGTACAGGTGATGCTGTTTAAAACACATTTGAACTTGAAAAAAATGTGTTGTGCATTTCCCAAGCAATCTGTATTCATCCAAATATGCAAATTTCATTTTCTGAGTAATGGAGGCGGTCTCCAGCCTTTTGACCAACACTTCTTCAGCCCGCTCCAGCCTGAAATCCCCTCCTCCCTTCATAAAGAAGTTTCACTCTCACATCAAAGGCACATCATTAGACTGTGAGAATCAGCATAGTCATTTCAATAACTTGCTCACCATCTAGGTTGCTCTTACCAAGCTGTTAGGAGGTGACGAAAGCAGTAGTTAGGCGAGGTCGAGAACACAGGACAAACAGGCACCGGATGACTCAAACAGGCACCCAAAAAGGAGGATCATGTGGTCCACCAACAAGCATGAGCAGCTTTTGCGGTTTGCTTGACCACATAAACAGACACAGGGACACCTTTATCACATGCTCTTGTCTATGTCCAAACTATTTTATGGTGCTTAACAGAAGAAAATCTGGTGTCAAAGTATCCCTGTCATTGAAAGACAGCCACCTGAAACCTGAACAATGGCCTGGAACTTTATTGTCTTTAGGAAGGTATCTAAGTTCCAGCATAGGTTGGGTTTGAGTATGGAGGTCTCGTGGGGAGCGCATCAATCCTGATTTTGCTGTGAAGTGACACACTGCTCAAACTGCTTGTGTGATCATCTGTGGAGCCTTCGTATATGACAGTTCGTCACCCCAGCTTAGCGATATATGCAGGACATACTTTGTTGTCTCTCAAGGCTTCAATCTGACAATCCAGCAAAGGTTTCCAGACATGTCTTTACCAGAATGCAACACTTCCTTGGCCTGCCCTGCTGTCAGATTTGTTATCAGATTTGGTTACCTATAAGTGTTCTGAACCTACAGGCACAGCTGCAATATATGTGGCAAATGTGCTGCAGGATGCCTTAAGGAATCTGTATGTCTCTCAACTTGTATCCAGGCTAGAGGTGGCCCAACAGGTTACTAAAGCCTCCTTTTAGTTATACTGTCTTCCCCAGTAAACATATCCTTTGGCTCTCATATTATAATCACGTCCCCTGAGGAAGCAACATTTAAACGTAAGTAGGGATATGTAGGCATCTAGCTCTAGACAGCATACATGGTGGGTGTCATTTTTATTTGTTAATCTTGTCTCTGTATTTTCATAATTTTACTTCTGGCCCAGTCTGTCTTGTTGTACAGTTTATTTTTCTTTTGACAGTTTCATATGATTGTGACCTATATGCTTGTCCATTACCAGTTGTAAGTATTCTATTGCCAGTGCCTTTTCTCCTGTACCAGTGAATATCAGTGCCAAATTTCAAGTATGTGTCATTTTATTGATGTTTTTATGCTATATTTTGTGAATTAATACAGTTCCGCATTGAGACCGTAACTAATCAAAACATTTGACATTTAATTTTTTTTTTAAATAACCGGGACACTTTAAAGTCAATAAATCTTTCTTCAGATAAGATGGTTATCAAAGTCTTTCATTACATGCTATAATGTATACACACACAGGGGTAATGACTAAATAATGCCTGTTATATAAACCCTGCCCAGCATGCAAGGCATTTTGTGACATGCAAAGATTTACTGCACCTAACAAAACATAGACATATTGGCAAGCGGTTGCAAGTGTGTGAGATTATTTGCATTTTTGTTTGGAGTGCAGCCCAGAGTTGAAGTATTTTTTTTTCTTCTCCAGAATAGTTGTTTATTTCAAGTTGTGGATATATGAACATTGGATTTTCATGTTATCTGTACATACTGTATTTCTTTATTATCATTGCTGGGCTTGTTATTAATTTCAAAAAGAAATTTAAAAAAGCAATATTTTCAAGTGTTTTATTTTTTTTCACTTTTTATGTCTTGTTTTTGTATTTTATTTGAGGTTATGTAATACATCAGGACTATTTTCTAATATATATCTAAGAATAATGGCTTAGACCTATGGCTTTTAGTGCTAGAAAAACATGCTTTTTGCCATAGACATTTTTACTGTATTACTTGGTATAGAAAAATGTAGAAGAATACACTTTTTTACACCGTAACGAAAGATAAAAAGGGCATGTCAGCGCAAATCACTTCAGTGTAGTCTAAAGACTATCCATATTGTAAATATTGTGTTAAGCACACGAATATCTAAGCATGAGCTTGCTTTAAAAATGTTACAGATTTCATCTCCATATGGGTCATATACCAAATTAGATATCTTTTGATCCTAAGCTTATTTAATATAAGAAAATTAATTTTTACATGGACTGTATTTAAAGGGTACTCCAGTGAAAAAAATGTTTCATCCAGCGATGCAAGAAAGTTAAACAGATTTGTAAATTACTTTTATTTAAAAATCTTAATCCTTCCAGTACTTATCAGCTTCTGTATGCTCCATGACAGTTGTATAGTTCTTTCTGTCGGACCACAGTGCTCTCTGCTGCCACTTCTGTCCATGTCAGGAACTGTCCTGAGCAGGAAAGGTTTGATATGGGGATTTGCTTCTACTCTGGACAGTTCCTGACATGGACAGAGGTGGCCGCAGAAAGCACTGTGGTTGGACTGGAAAGAACTACACATCTTTCTCTGTAGAATACAGCAGCTTATAAGTACTGGAAGCCTGAAGATTAAATAGAAGTAATTTACAAATCCGTACTACAGTACTTTCTGGCACCAGTTGATTTGAAAACATTTGTTTTCTACCAGAGTACCCCTTTAAGTCGACTATATTATCATAAGTGAGAGAGCTGTGGACTGTTGACAGTACTGACGTCTCCTTGAAGTAATCATTGTAAGGAAAGAAAGGTCATATATCTTGGGTGGGTACTATATCTATTAAATGGAATCCCTGGCTGAATCATACAAAAGCTGTTTCAGTTGAAAATACAAGATTTTCTGCTTGATAGAAAAATAATATTTAAAATGTATTTACTGGGATTTTGCTATGCTGAAGATTTTACACAGTCAGGCTCTTACATGGTGGCCAATATTCTACAAATGAACATAGCAAGCATTAATATTAATGAAGGACAGAGGTCTACTATTTAGTAAGTATATGCCGTCTACCAAGCTTGGCTCGGCATAGCTTTTCCACTGCCTCATAACAAATCCATTAGTATGACTGCATTAGCTTGAAAGGAACAACAAAAAGCTTTCAATACAGGGACACCTTTTGAGGACTTTCGTAAAACTGCACAGTCTGTTGTAATAATATTAACTTAGCACTTAAAGGTACAGGCGCCTTTTGTTTTTCAAGAATAATAGTATAATGACATCCAACTTGGTATTGTGTTTTGGATTGGAAATATATGTAGTAATAAATTGCCATAAACTGCAATAACTTAGAACTCTTATAGTGATTCACAAAACAAGTGGAGAAGCTTAAAGAAGAAATCCACTGGTAAGAAATGTCTGCCCTATCAGCAGGATACATTGGCTGAAAGCCCCATTAAAGAAGAAATCCAGATACAGGATACATGTCTGATTGTAGAAGGTCCGACCCATGAGACTTGCACTTATCGTGGGGCCCTGCAATGAGCCCCAGCCCCAGCTGAGTGGGATGTTTTTGCAGACAGCAGGTCATCATCTATGGGAGAGGCAGAGACACAGGAACACCCATAGAGATGAATGGAGGGGGTGTGTTTCAATCAGCTGACATGCTGGGTATGAAACGCGCTCTAGCAACACAGAGCAAGGGTCAAGCTAGTGCCCCATATGGGAGATTGTGGGGGATCCCAACGTCGAACCCACCATGATCAGACATTTTTCCCCTATCTGTATTTCTGCTTTAATGGGGCTTTCAGCCAATGTGTGCCATGACTAAGTACTCTTCATACAGTAAGTATACTAAATATCAGACAGATTCTGAAAATGTATCTATGGTATACGAGTTATAATGAAAGACCAAAAATACCACACCTCTCTAAAAAGGATGTGCTGAGTACATAGGATGTTTGTAAAGGCAACCTTTCTTTGTTGTGAAAGTATTCTTTGGGCTTCAGCCAGCACAACAAACAGTTAATCTAGATATCATTAGCTGTCCCCGTCATTAGGGAAAATACACCAATTATTACTTTGTACTGTACTTTAAAACTAGGACCTTTAATAAGCTGTAAGACAATATTGAATCATGGCCCTTCTAACCGAGCAACCACAAGCAGAATTGTTTTTAATTACTAGGATCTACCAATTCCTAATAGATTTCATCATTTAAGGGATTATTCATATCATGAAGAGGTTTATGGCTCTGGACTCTTGAGAGCAGCGGAGATATGAAAAGTCATCAGTCCTGTTTGCTTTTGCTTCTAATTTGACTGCTTTCATGAATAATATGTGATTCACACAAGATGTACTGTACAAAGGCCCAGATTTATCAATATACCTTAAATTAAAACTGTCTGCTTTTGTGCATAACAACCAATCACAACTCAGTTTTCCTACCTTTACAAGCTATGATAAAATCAAAGCTGAGCTGTGATTGGTTGTTATGGACAAACCCAGACAGTTTAAATTTTAGGTAGATTGATAAACCTATGCCAATGTGTTTTATTTGCAGTGTACTATAAGGACAGAAGCACAGTGTAAGACACTAGCACATTTTTTAAGTACATTCATGCAGGCTGGAAAATATTTGTCTTTTCTTTGGTAATGTGAGCATCTGTTCCACTCCTTTATGGCTTAATGTGAATAATGCTCCTGGTTCTCTCATTTGCTTAAAGGACATCTGCAGCGTGATTAACACTTATCCCCTATCCACAGGATAGGGGATAAGTGTTTGATTGCGGGGGGTCCGACCGCTGGGTCCCCCTGTGATCTCCTGTACGGGGGGGTGCAGGGGGCGTGCCGGCCGAAGCATGACGTTGCAGCCGGCACGCCTCCCCGTCTCCCCCATAGAACTGTATGGGGACGGGGAGGAGACGGGGTGTCACCGTCAACCTCTAGGTCGACGCTACGCGCCTTAGCGCTCACCATGAGCGCTAATTGCGGCACCCCGTTAGGGAGATCGCGTTGGGTCCCAGCGGTCGGACCCCCCGCAATCAAACACTTAACCCCTATCCTGTGGATAGGGGATAAGTGTCATACAGCTGCAGTTTCCTGAAATCACAAATTTTGTACACAATGGGGGAGATTTAGCATTGCATTTAGAGTTTATTTTTTTTCTTACCCCAGGTGCACAAAATGTCGCATGTGTGCCTAAGTACTTTTTTTTGCGACTTTTGTGAGTACGCATAAAGTAGCAAACAGCCCTACCTAAGTTTTCACTTTGCAGTGGTAATGAATTTATGAAGGGCGACTATCACACGTAAGCATAAAAAATCATAACCCCACTCCAAAAAGTAGCAAACCAAAGCCAGGTCAGACCTGACTTACAAAAATGCCTTTAGAGAACACTTTCTAAAAAGATTCACTAAAAGTTGCAACTGCGACTTTCTGTGCTAAAAGCTCTACTCCCGGGTCACTCGCCCACATGTACCACCCTTCCGCATCTACCACCCGCCCGCTAGCTGTTGTAAGACTACAAATCCCAGCATGCCCTTGCAGTGAGGACATGCTAGGAGTTGTAGTCTTGGAACAGCTTGCAACATCATGGGAGTTGTGGTTTAGGAACATGGTGCCTCTAGCTGTTTCTAAACTACAACACCCCCAGTCTTTACCCTGGCACCTACCGCCACAGGGGTGCCGTGAAGAGTCGGTACCAACAGGCCCAGAGCATCAAAAATGGCGCTCCTGGGCCTAGACAGTAACAGGCTGGCGTTATGGAGGCTGGGGAGGGCCAATAACAGTGGTCCTCGCCCACTCTGATAACATCAGGCTGTTACTGTCTGGTAAGAATCTGGCTGAAAGTAATAATAGGGGTGTCACGATCACACCCTATCGGTCCAGCCAGGACATCAGAGAGAGTGTGATGGTGCAAAGGTTAAAGCCGCCAGACCTCTGGACATCCACTACTAGTCCCATTAAGTCACCAAATTAACCCTTAGATAAACGTGTTTCACCCGAGCTGTCTTCAGAAAGGTGAGCTCATATATTTAGAGATCAAAGACCAGAGCTGATAAAAGGTATCACAGTGCTGACTATATAAAAATACAGAAACAAATGACATACAGTTACAAAAATATATAAAAAAGTTTAGCAAGTTCAGAAAGCAAAAATACAGTTCTTACAGCATGATATTATAGTAGTCCATGAAAGTGAGTCTCCAGCTGCTGTTAGGATGGTCTTGTCAGCTTGGGGCACTGATCTTAACAACTGACTAGCATTGTTACATATTATATATCTCCTTTTTGGAGGGATTCCATTCCCCCCTCCCCTCTGGTCCCACCGGGGGGTTGGCGGGGGGGGGGCATCTCTTATCTCATATATGGGACCAAGACCCCTTACATCCTGCTACTTCAAAGAAAACTCCTGACTTTAAAAAGAGGAACACAGCAGACAGGCCCCAATTGACTGCAATACACAAAAACAAAGGATACACCGTCTGAATGACCCCTCACCCATGTCCTGGATAATACAGTACACACAGTACAATTATAATACACAAATAAGATTTATACTCAGGCCTGGGCCTGACAAGGGGAAACCACACACATTTTTTTAGGGTTACTCATATTTTTATTCTCAGCCAGATACGAACCAGGCAGCAACAGCCTAGTGTTACCAGGGTTGGTGAGGGCCATTGTTATCAGCCTTCCCCAAAATAACACCAGGTTGGTACCGCCTAAGACCAAGAGTGCCATTTTTGATGCTCCGGGCCTGTTGGTACCAGCTCTTCCGCTAGCTGTTTTTGAGGCTAATGCTAAACCTCAGCTTAGGAATGGACTCTGGCTATAAGACGGCTTCCACTACCAAGCCTGTAAAGTATATTTAAAAAAAAACTCAATATGTTAAATAAACTTTTATTCCAAAAAGCACTCATCCACAAGCACTCATCCACAAGTTAACAATTTTAGTAATATTAAACAAAAGAAGATGGGTCATCGACAAAGTCCACCAAATCTGAAGTAGTCCACAGCATACATGGGTCTGAAATGAGAAGAAAAAAAATAATACACACAAAAAATAGGTTAGTGCATTTAGAGGGGAAAAAGTGGAAAACTATGTACTTAACATACAATATATATATATATATATATATATATATATATATATATATATATACATTTTTTTTTTTTTAAAGCTGTGACTTTTTGATCAACCCCCTGTGATAGTATGATAAATATGTCACACATAGGCAGAACAAAAGCAAAAAAAAAAAATGACTTCAAAACTCACTTAGCAGCAAACTCACCAACAATGAAAGACGTCCCCCAATGTCCCTGACACGCTGTAAAATGATCTTAAGGACATAACGTTTTTCCGTTTTTGCACTTTAGTTTTTTCCTCCTTACCTTTTAAAAATCATAACCCTTTCAATTTTGCACCTAAAAATCCATTTGATGGCTTATTTTTTGCTCCACCAATTCTACTCTGTAATGTCATCAGTCATTTTACCCACAAATCTATGGCGAAACGAAAAAAAAAAATAATCATTGTGCGACAAAATGTAAGAAAGAAAGCCATTTTGTAAATTTTGGGGGCTTCTGTTTTTACGCAGTACATTTTTCATTAAAAATGACATCTTATCTTTATTCTGTAGGTCCATACAATTAAAATGATACCCTACTTAAATAGGTTTGATTTTTTTATTACTTCGGAAAAAATCCTAACTACATGCAGGAAAATTTATACATTTAAAATTGACCTCTTCTAACCCCTATAACTTTTTATTGTTCCCTGTACGGGGCAGTATGAAGGCCTTTTTTCGTGCCATTATCTGAAGTTTTTATCGGTACCATTTTTGTTTTGATCGGACCTTTTGATCACTTTTTATTCAATTTTTTATGTTATAAATAGTGACCAAAAATCCGCTATTTTGGAGTTTGGAATTTTTTGTGCATACGCTATAGACTGTGCAGTTTAAATAACAATATATTTTTATAGTTTGAACATTTACGCACGCGGCGATACCACATATGTTTATTTTTATCTACACAGTTTTTTTTAGGGAGGGGTTAAATTATCTTTATTAACTTTTTTTGCTCACTTTTTTTTTGCAGTGTTATAGCTCCCATAGGGGGTAGAGATGAGCAAACTTACAGTAAATGTGATTCATTACGAACTTCTCAGCTCAGCAGTTGATGACTTATCCTGCATAAATTAGTTCAGCTTTCAGGTGCTCCGGTGGGCTGGAAAAGGTGGATACAGTCCTAGGAGACTCTTTCCTAGGAATGTATCCACCTTTTCCAGCCCACCAGAGCACCTGAAAGCTGAACTAATTTATGCAGGATAAGTTAGCAACTGCCGAGCCGAGAAGTTTGTGATGAATCGAATTTACTGTATGTTCGCTCATCTCTTATAGGGGGCTATAACACTGCACACACTGATCTTTTACACAGATCACTAGCCATAGCTTTGCATTGATCATTGTTATCGGCGGTTGATTGCTCAAGCTTGGATTTCCGGCTTTCAGCAATTAATCGCTGTTCGGACGTGCAGGAGGCAAGTAAGGCACCCTCCTGCTGCGTCCTAGCTGATCGGGACATTGCAATTTTATTGGGATGTCCTCGATCAGCCCGACTGAGCTGCCAGGATGCTTTCACTTTCACTTTTAGACGCAGCAATCAACTTTGATTGCTGCTTCTAAAGAGTTAATGGCATTAGCCACAGGTCCTGGCTGCTGATAGCAGCCGGGACCGTGCAGGTATGATGCGAGCTCAGCTCCTGAGCTTGCTTCATAACCCTCCCATGCCACAGCGCCGGATATACCCGGCGTTCTGCGGAGAGGGGTTAAAGTGTTCAAATGGCCTCAAATTGCCCAAATTCCTGTTGGATTGGGCATCTATACGTGCAATGTGTTGGAAATCATGTCTGACCCCTACAAAACTCTCCTTACAAGGATGACATATCAAAAGTATATGTGAATGACATTAATGAGTTAAAGGATGTGCTTCTTTGTGTTAGATAATGTCCGATAGGATATCTTCAGAGGTCTTGTGCAGTCCATGCCTTAATGGTGCGGCGATGCTTTGATACCAAGATGGGGAGCTATGCAAAGGCTGATTGGCTAAAAAGAGTCAAGTGGGATGTGATAGTTAACCCCTACAGGGTGCTAGTTTTGCTATGGGGAGACTTGTGGTAGCCATCTATCTGGGGAGATGTGCAACACCTAACACAGTATTTGCAGTATTGTCCTAGTTGTTTATCCTGCTGCACTTCTGTGTAGTTGTAGGTCACCACTGACACCTTTAGGGTCAGAAGCCTCTTGGATTCTGTAGGCCCAAGCTTAGGTATCCATACCAAACAATAATGTCTTGTCCTACAGGCCAGAAATGTTCACTTGTCCCTTTACAAATGTTGTAACCTCCAGATCAATAATGTACCTCTGGCAAGTGATCATCAGTTTTATTGCGAACTTAGAGCTGGTCAATTGTCCTGATTTCATCCTAAAAAGACAGCAGTTTCCCCAATGTATAGCAACAGGGCATATATGTATTATACATTTAAAGTAATATGCTGCATATTCAAGTATGTAACGTTTTCTGTAATAAGAAAAACTATCGGATCAGTTAACAAGAACACAAAAATTCAGAGTATCATAAAAAAATATAACTCATTTCAAGGACAGCACCTTTCAGTCCCAGATGTTCTTGCATAGCCCACTGGTTATCCAGTTTCCCCCCTCTAACACATGTGCTATTATATTCTCTTCTATTTGAGTTATGGCTTCTTTTGTGCCACCCTTACGCTCTTCATATGGTTCACTGGTGCACTTTTACATTATTCCTGCTACTGAACTTTGTAGTGCCTTCAAAGTGATTGTTGGCCTCTTTAGTGCTCACAATCGTTCTTTTTTTTCTGCAATCTTGAGCAGTAACCTTTCCTGGGACTGTGTAGCTGGCTTCATACTGTATATCTTCTATTTTGTGATTATTGAACAAACAATGCCAAACACTAGGATATCATTTTGTGACATTTTTCAGATATATGCATATGTATTTATTTTCATCTAAATTCTTTAACAGACTTTTATTAGACCTAAAGAACCTTTTAGTTGGATTTTATTTAATTTTTTTAATCCAGAAAATGTGGCATTTATTTTAATGATTCACTGATGGCACATGATTTTAAGGAAAATGTGCCCTTGTTAGGCAGCTGTATTTAACCTGTAGGAGCAAAAATTCTACAACTCTAAGATTAAATTTCCATTTGAAGAGTTTTGTGTACATACATATTTTTTTTTTTAAACAACCAGTTTGTGTTCCATTCCTTTGAAATACAAATGTCACAGAGAATACGATTTTGGTGTAAGATTTTTTTATTTTTTTATTTTAATGCTCAAGAATCTGATTATTTTCTTAAAGTTGTAAAGTGCTGAATATTTATAATTCATAATTTATAGCTTTTTCTGAAAGTAGAAATTGTAGTATTTTAAACCCTATCATTTTTATTCTTTAACAAACACAATGGACAATGGCAAACACATATTATAGGGCATTTTGGTGCTTTAATATTATTAGCATATTGAAAGAAAATAAATCATACTTAGGGTGCATTCACACCACAATTCTTTCATAAGGTGTCCGGATCAGGCTGGGAGATGGGAAAACTGGGTGCTTCCGTCTCCCAGCCAGACCTGGCTCACATCTGATTTGAATGAGCCGACCAGAGTCAGATTTTTGTCTTGTATCCGGTTTTGTGACTGGACTGAAACAGACGGATTAAGAGTGGTGAAAACTCCTCCTCCTTCATATTTTACCATTGAGGCCAGGCCTCTATGACAATTTCTCCCAGCTTCTAAAGCTACACAAATACATTCAGAACCCAGACCAGACCCTGTAAAGCCATGCAGATCCAAGTGCAGACCCCTAATTTAAGTAGAAAGGAGAGTAAACATTTCCAGTTGTCCAATAGACAGTGACTGATTTACAAATTAATATATGAAAAATGGCCAATGTGCCCTCTAAGCCTGTATACCTGGTGGTGCAGTTGGGGACCTGGACATTGTTTCAAAACAACAGTAAATAACTATTGCTAAACTGCACTGAATAAAATAGCTTTATGTAGCTGGAAATGTTAAGGGTTGCCCTATAAAATATATCATTTAGAGTTAAATCAGACCCCAGATCCTGATCTTTTTTTTATTTACACTTACATATTTAGCAGCTAACACTGTAGTTTGTATACATTACATCTGTTTTTCTTTTTTTTTCTTCTTTTTTTTTTTTAATTACCGTATTTATCAGCGTATAACACGCACTTTTTAGGCTAAAATTTTTAGCCTAAAGTCTGTGTGCGTGTTATATGCCGATACCCCCCCAGGAAAGGCAGGGGGAGAGAGGCCGTCGCTGCCCGCTTCTCTCCCTGCCTTTCCTGGGGTCTAGAGCGCTGCTGTCGGCCCTTCTCACCCCCTGGTTATCGGCGCTGCTGCCCGTTCTGTCCCCCTGACTATCGGTGCCGCCGCCGATAGCCAGGGAGAGAGAAGCGGCGCCGACAGCCAGGGGGAGAGAAGGGGCAGCGGCACCCATTGCCGGCGCCGCTGCCCCGTTGCCTCCCCCCATCCCCGGTGGCATAATTACCTGAGTCCGGTCCGCGCTGCTCCGCTGCTCCAGGCCTCCGTCGTGCGTCCCCGGCGTCATTGCTATGCGCTGAACGGCGCGGCGCATGACGTCAGAGCGCCGCGCCGTGCATAGCAACAACGCTGGGGACGCACGACGGAGGCCTGGAGCAGCGCGGACCGGACTCAGGTAATTATGCCACCGGGGATGGGGGGAGGCAACGGGGCAGCGGCGCCGGCAATGGGTTCCGCTGCCCCTTCTCTCCCCCTGGCTGTCGGCGCCGCTTCTCTCCCCCTGGCTATCGGCGCCGGCACCGATAGTCAGGGGGACAGAACGGGCAGCGGCGCCGATAACCAGGGGGTGAGAAGGGCCGACAGCAGCGCTCTAGACCCCAGGAAAGGCAGGGGGAGAGAAGCGGGCAGCGATGGCCTCTCTCCCCCTGCCTTTCCTGGGGGTATATCGGGGTATACACGCGCACACACGCACCCTCATTTTTTCATGGATATTTGGGTAAAAAACTTTTTTTACCCAAATATCCTTGGTAAAATGAGGGTGCGTGTTATAGGCCGGTGCGGGGTATACCCCGATAAATACGGTACCACTAGTCCTTAGTATTCACTTCTCTCTCTCTTCTCCGCTGGGTATGCAGAGGGATCCTTGGTGCCATGGACCAGATGCATCTGAGGCTGCAGCATTTTCTCTGAGAACATTTAACTGTGCTTTCTTAGCATCTACTCTGAGATTTACTGAGGTGGACACAGTAAAGCTATTGAAAAGCAACAGGAAGTGAACCTACTTAATATTAACATTATTTCTGGAAAATGGTGATGAGAGTTTTATTTTTATTTTTTTCATGCTATCCAACTGGTTTAGCTGTGGGCCAATCTCAGGGCAGAATGTAAGCACTTCCTGAGTTTTCTCCCTCTATCCCACTCCAGAATGGGAAAACTGTTCTAAGCTTCCAGTGGGTACCGGCTCTCTTCCAGAATGTGATTTCTGGTGTTTGTTGTCCTAGGTGGTTGGGCTATAACATATAAGAGTCAGGATGTGAATAGGGGGCAGGTGTAGCAGGAATAGTAACAAAGTAGGTAGCAGGTGACACTTACCTAAAGATGGTAGAGGCCTCCAGAGACTGGCATGGGAAGCCAGCAGTCCAGATGATCTACTGGAGAGACAGCAGGGCTCAGAGGGGCAAGCATGAGCTGATTTTTGAAGCTATTGCCGGAGATTAGCAGCCTGGGGTAACAGGAAGAGAATCAGAACCGAACTGGTTAATCAGTCCAGATACTGTTGATATAGTAAAGCTTAACAAGTTCAAGTAGCAGGTTCCAAAAGGTTCCAAAGTAAGACTCAAACACACTTGTATTATGGTAAACATAATATTGCTTAACCCCTAGGGACTCAGACCATTTTCACCTTAACCCCTTAAGGACCAATACAAATAAACCTGTACGCTCCTGAAAGACCAGGCCTATTTTTTCAAATCGGGGATGTCTGTCTTTATTAGAGAATAACTCTGGTAACGTTTTGCCAATCACGATAATTCTGACATTGTTTTTTTGTCACAAGTTGTCCTTCATGTACATAGTAAAAGTAAGTACGGTAAGTAAATATAATTTGTAGTTTTTTTTTACAATGCAAAAAATCATGACATTTTTACAAAAAAATTAAGATTTTTTGCTATTTTAACACTAATAGGTTGCATATAATTATACTTACTGACCAAATAGTTTATGAAACTTATACTTTCAGATGTCTACTTTATTTTGACGTCATTTTTTTGGTTTTTAATTAACATTTTAAATTAGTTAGAAGCCTAACAATCTAACTTGAAATTTTGAAAATTTGAAAAGTATATCTTTTTTATGTGCTATGCAAGGTTTGCAGAAATTAAAAGGTAGTAGAACATAGGAACACCCCCCCCCCAAATGGCCCCATTTAAAAAACTAGACCCCTCAAGGTATTCGCTAAGGGGTACAGTGAGTATTTTAACACCATAGTTTTTGGTAGGAATTATTACAAAGTCAGTGTTAAAAAAAAAATCTAAATGTGCAATTTTTCACAAATGCATCATTTGGGGGGCATATTTTTTGTACATCACTTCTGATATTGAAAGAAATGCACCCTATATTTTATTTAGCTACTTGTCCCATGTTCGGAAATACCCCCGCTTGGGCCATATATGGTTCCTTGGCCGTGTTGTAGGACTCAGAAGGAAAGGAGCGCCATTTGGCTTTTAGGGCAGAACAGTACCCCCACCCCCACAAGTGACCCCATTTATATACCGTACCCCTACAAGTTATTGGCTGGACCTCTCTGATTAGTCCTTGGTCGGCTAGCAGTATAACCCGTCTGTCTGTGACAGTTAAGGCTCCTGATGGATATATCTGCCATGTTGTGGGAATAAGCACCCGCTCATGGCGAATATATCCATCAATGCTGCGGCTGGGTAGCTCAGTGTGTCCGCTCATGACTGCCGGCGGGAAATCCGCCGCTATGAGTGGACACACAAAGCTACCCAGCCGCAGCAGGGAGCTCATTACCGTGACTGCTTCATAATGTGTAGGATCACATGGTGGACATCTGCAGCATATTACATGCTGTGGATGTCCGTCAATGTGATCCTACACATTATGCATTATGCCTCTGGCACGTCCTTTCAGGCAATACCCAGGGCAGACCTGGGAGTCTTTGTAGGACCCCCGGCTGCCCAGGTATGCAGCAGCACCCCACGATGCTCTGGGGTGCGGCAGGAGAGACAGAGGGAGCCCCCTCCCTCTGTCAAAACTCCTTACAGCGCGCGGTCACTTCTGACCACGCCTGTAAGGGTTAAACTGTCAGGAGTGAAGTGAACTTCACTCCCGGCAGTGCGGCAGGCCCCGGCCAGCCGCGGCAACACACAGCACCCCGCGATCGCGATGCGGGGTGCTGCAGAGGAGACGGAGGGAGCCCCCTCCCTCTGTCATAACACTTACAGCCCGCGGTCACTTCCGACCGTGGCTGTAAGGGTTAAAACTGCCGGGACCGAAGTTTACTTCGGTCCCGGCAGTGCAGCAGGGTCCCGGCTGTGTGATACTAAACTTCTAAATGCCCAGTTTAGAAGCAAATCCCCATAGCAAACCTCTTCTAAACTGGGCATTTCCCGAGACAGGTGTCATCAGAGAGCACTTAGACAGAAAAGAACAACCTTAACTTCAGAAGCTCATAAGTAATGAAAGGATGAAGATTTTTTAATAGAAGTAATTTACAAATCTGTTTAACTTTCTGGATCCAGTTGATAGATATAAAAAAAAGTTTTTTCCTGGAATACCCCTTTAACACCCCACAGGTCTTTGACAACTTTTTGTTAAAGGCAGATGTGTAAATGAATTTTTTCCCATTAAAATGCAGTTTTTTCCGCAACATTTTTAAGGGGAAAGAGGAGAAAATGCCTCCCAAAATTTGTAACCCCATCTCTTCTGAGTATGAAAATACCCCATGTGTGGACGTCAAGTGCTCTGATGTCGCACAACAATGCTCAGAAGAGAAGGAGTCACATTTGGCTTTTGGAAAGCAAATTTTGCTGAAATGGTTTTTGAGGGGCATGTCACATTTAGGAAGCCCCTATGGTGCCAGAACTGCAAAAAAAAAAAAAAAACACATGGCATACTATTTTGGAAACTTCACACCTTAAGTAATATAACAAGTGGTGCAGTGAGCCTTAAAAACCACATGGCAACCAGATGGCAACCACATGTTGACGACTTTTTGTTAAAGTCGGATGTATAGATGGAAAACATTTTTTTCACAAAAATGCTGGTTTTACCCCAAATTTTACATATTTACATGGGGTATTAGGAGAAAATGCCCCCCAAAATTTGTAACTTCATATCTTCTGAGTATGTAAATACCCAATGTGTGGATGTAAAATTCTCTGCAGGCGAACTACAATGCTCAGAAGAGAGAGAGAGCACATTGAGCTTTTGGATAGAGAATTTGTTTGGAATGGAAGTTGGGGGCCATGTGCGTTTACAAAGCCGCCTATGGTTCCAGAACAGTGGACCCCCCCCACATGTGACCCCATTTTGGAAACTACACTCCTCACAGAATTTAATAAGGGGTGCAGTGAGCATTTACACCCCACTGGCGTTTGACAGATCTTTGGAACAGCATGCTAGGCAAATGAAAAATTACATTTTTCATTTTCACGGACCATTGTTGCAAAAATCTGTCAGACACCTGTGGGGCGTAAATGCTCACTGTACCCCTTATTATGTTCCATGAGGGGTGTAGTTTCCAAAATGGGGTCACATGTGGGGTGGGGGTCCATTGTTCTGGCAACATGGGGGCTTTTAAACACACGTAGCATTCAATTCCGGACAAATTTTCTCTCCAAAAGCCCAATGACGCTCCTTCTCTTCTGAGCATTATAGTGCGCCAGCAGAGCACTTTACATCCACATATGGGGTATTTATATACTCAGAAGAAATGGTGATACACATTTTGGGGGGCTTTTTTCCCTATTTTCCCTTGTGAATATGAAAAATTTAGGGTAACCAGCATTTTAGTGAAAAAAAAAATGTTTCTTCATTTTCCCATCCAACTTTAACAAAAATTGTCACCTGTGGGGTGTTAAGGTGCACTATACCCCTTGTTACGTTCCATGAGGGGTGTATTTCCAAAATGGGGTAACATGTGTGTATTTATGTTTTTGCGTTTATGTCAGAACCGCTGTAAAATCAACCCCCTCTGTGCAAATCACCAATTTGGGCCTCAAATTTACATTCACTTCTGAGCCCTGTTGTGTCCCCACAGTGAATTTTACGCCCACATATGAGGTATTTTCGTACGCAGGAGAAATTGCGTTACAAATTTTCGGGGTCTTTTTTTTTTTTTTTTTACCTCTTGTGAATATATAAAGTATGGGGCAACACCAGCATGCCAGTGTAATTTTTTTTTTGTAGACCCCAACTTTACCTTTTCATAAGGGTTAAAAGGAGAAAATGCCCCCCAAAATTTGTTAGGCAATTTCTCCCTAGTATGGAAATACCCCATATGTGGCACTAAATTGTTGCCTTGAAATACGACACAGCTTCGAAGTGAAAGAGCGCCATGCGCATTTGAGGCCTACATTAGGGATTTGCATGGGGACTGACCGGGATGCAAGAATTACCCTATGGCAATGTTTCTCAAACAGGGTGCCTCCAGCTGTTGCAAAACTCCCAGCCTGGCAGGACAGTCAATGGCTGTCTGGCAATACTGGGAGTTGTTCTTTTGCAACAGGTGGAGGCTCCGTTTTGAAAACCAGACGTTTTTCATTTTTATTGGGGGTTAACTGTGTAGGAGTATATGTAGTATTTAACTTTTTATTTTGTGTTGGTGTAGTGTAGTGTAGTGTTTTTAGGGTACATTAAAACTGGCAGAGGTTTACAGCGAGTTTCCCGCTGGGAGTTTGAGCTGAAGCAGAAAATTTTCAGCATCTCAAACTTGTAGCGAGAAACTCACTGTAAACCCGCCTGTGTGAAGGTAACCTGTACATTCACATGGGGGGGGGGGGGGGCAAACCTCCAGCTGTTGCGAAACTACAACTCCCTTCATGCCCTTTGGCTATCGTGCATGTTGGAGGTTGTACTTATGCAACAGCTGGAGGCACACTGGTTGCAAAACACTGAGTTTGTTACTTAACGCAGTGTTTCGCAAACAGTGTGCCTCCAGCTGTTGCAAAACTACAACTCCCAGCATGTATGGTCTATCAGTGCATGCTGGGAGTTGTAGTTTGCAAGAGCTGGAGGGACACTGGCTGCGAAACACTGATTTAGCTAACAAACTCAGTGTTTTGCAACCACTGTGCCTTCAGCTGTTGCAAAAAGCTACAACTCTCAGCATGCAGTGACAGCCAAAGATCATGCTGGGGGCTTGCATTTATGCAACAGCCAGAGGCATACTACTAAAACTCCCAGCATGCCATTTGGTTGCCCGTGCATGCTGGGGTTGTAGCTATGCAACAACTGGAGGCAACTCAGTGTTTCGCAACCAGTGTGCCTCCAGCTGTTGCAAAACTACAACTCCCAGCATGTATGGTCTGTCAGTGCATACTTGGAGTTGTAGTTTGCCACAGTTGGAAGCACACTGGTTGTGAAACACTGAGTTAGGTAACAAAATCAGTGTTTTGCAACCAGTGTGCCTTCAGCTGTTGCAAAGCTACAACTCTCAACATGCACTTACAGCCGAAGGGCATGCTGGGACTTGTTATGCAACAGCTGGAGGCACACTACTGCAACTCCTAGCATGCCCTTTGGCTCTCCGTGCATCCTGGGGGTTGTAGTTATACATGCTTGAAGTTGTTGCTTAGCAACAGCAGGAGGCAAGCCTTACCTCCTGCTGCTGCGCAGTGAAGATCCACCTGCCGTTGCCGCCTCTGCTGCTGGGGCCCCAATCCCGCCACCGATGCCGGGGTTCGGGGGCCCCAGCCTGAGATGAGGGCTCCCGGCACCCGCTCTCACCCTCCGTAACAGGGGCAGAGCGGGTGCCATTAGGGACACCCCCACAGCAGGCGTCCTGATTCGTCGGTCGATAACGGACGAAGAATCAGGACGATCATGAGGTGGCACAGTGCCACCTCACTTCTGCTGCTAAGGGATGATAGGTGCCATCTCGGACGGCACCTATCATCCTTTTTTTCTGGGTCACAGGGTCACCGGGACCCAATTGATCCGGAATTGCCACAAATCGCTGATCTGAATTGATCGGCGATTGCCGACATGGGGGGGGGGGTCTCATTTCAGGTCTGATTTCAGCAGGCATCCCTGTCTGGTCCCCGTCCCGCGGGGACTGAAAATGCTCGGGGCGTACAGGTACGCCTTGAGTCCTTAAGGATCGGGAATGCAAGGTGTATGCATACGCCCTGCGTCCCCAAGAGGTTAAGAACAGGACAGTGGGTGGGGAACCTTTATATAGGTAAGTAAAAGCACAAGTGTAGTCTCTATGGACCAAACCAACTGCCTTAGAGGATGAAGCAGCATGCCCACGGCCAGGGCTGGCCCTAGACATAGTGCTACCTGGGTCAAAGAGTGAAATTCTGCCCCCCCCCCCCCCAAAAAAAAAAAAAAATATATATATATAAATCAATGAATAAATAAAATAAACATTAGGTAGGCAGCAGGTCCCGCACATTAGGTAGCAGTTTCTCCACATTAGGTAGCATAGTTTCTCCACATTAGGTAGCATAGTTTCCCCACATTAGGTAGCATAGTTTATTCACATTAGGTAGCATATTTTCCCTACAATGGGTAGCACAGATTCCTCACATTAGGTAGCATAGATTTCCCACATTAGGTAGCATAGATTTCCCACATTAGGTAGCAGTTTCCCCACATTAAGTAGCATAGTTTCCCCACATCAGGTAGCATAGATTTCCCACATTAGGTAGCAGTTTCCCCACATTAAGGAGCATAGTTTCCCCACATCAGGTAGCATTTTCCCCATATTAGGTGGCCGTTTCCCCACATTAGATGGCAGTTTCCCCACATTAGGTAGCAGTTTCCCCATATTAGTTAACATAGCCCCCCCCCCCCGACAACCACATGGACACACAAACACACGCAGACACATTCACCTGGCCTGCAAAGCACTTCTCCTCTCCGTCGGTGGTCTGGCAAGTCACTTGAGTGACGTCCCTCTTCAGACCCGGGCCAACCGGCCGCAGGCTCATTGTGTTAAAGTGGCCACTGTGCTATTAAGCAGCTCGAGTTGCGCCGGTGCCACAGCCACTTTAGAACATTGAGCAGTGGAAGCGCCGGTCCGACCATGGACCCAGGTGGCACAAAAAAAAAGAGACAGCAAAGTGCTTTCCCTGAAGAAGTGCCGCCTGGGACCATGGTCCCACTGGGTCCCATGGTAGTGCCGGCCCTGGCAACAGCCAGGGAGAGATAATGGAGCACAGACAGAGACTTTGCTATTTCTAGTGCCATGAGAGACAGTACATCAGTGCTTGCCAAATGCTGGTGATATAAATTTAATAAAAAAATATAATATTATATATTTGTTGTAAATATAACCACTAAGCCACGCTAGTCCAACATAGATAAGAGTTATGAATATTGTTTCCTTCATCTTCCTTGATCAACAGAGATACTAGGTTTTAACTACTAAGCTGCTTCAAAAATCCCTGGATATTATAGCACCATAAGAAAAAATTGTTTAATAGAACATTAAGTATAGAACAAAATTGTTAAATAGAACATTAAGTATTAAGAAATTTTGCCATGTCTGTCTTTGGCTTGTGTTTAGTTCTGTTTTGGCTGCCAAAATATATATAAATATATACATATACATATATATATATATATATATATATATATATATATAAATAAAATATATATATCCTAAATGACAGATAACGGAAGGAATGGGAGAGTTTAACTGTTTTAAATCTCAGAAATTATCAATACAGAAGCATTGTGGTACAGGCATATTTTAGGAAAACTGCACCTGACAAACTAGAAATGATAAGTGATTATTAAAAAAATTAGTATGTAGCTTTATCATACTACTTTGTCATAGCTTATAAAACACAGATTCTAATAAATAAATCAGTATTGCCAGTTTATAATATACCGCGCAGGAAGTTCTCAACCTTCATGTGTTTGTTATGTTTGTGCTAATTATTTTTAGGTATGTTTGTGCTAATTCTACATCTTTCTGTTGCTTAGTAAAATCAAGTATACTTGCAAGACTGTGCTATAGATATTTTATAACAAAATTTTCAACAATGAGTATCACAGTCTACATCTAATTAGAATTAGTATTCGGAGATACATTGTAAAGTAGAGGTGATGCCCTTCTAATCATATTTTCCAATTACATCAGCAGCGCTTTCTGCTGGATTTGAGTTGTATACATGCCATCCCTAATTCATACTTCATTATCTTAATATCTGTCACGCCCCCTCCCATAGGCTTGCATTGAGGAGCAGAGCGTGACGTCAAACAGAGGCGGAGCCGTGACGTCCCAATACTCCGTCCCCGTGATCGGCAGTCATCAGACCCGGAGCGAACATGCTCCGGGGGCTAATGGTAACGGGGTGCTGCGTGAAAGATCACGGGGGTCCCCAGCGGCAGGACCCCCGCGATCAGGCATCTTATCCCCTATACTTTGGATAGGGGATAAGATGTCTTGGCGCCAGAGTATCCCTTTAAGTGGCTGGCAAGTGAAGAAGACACAATGGTTTTTCCAATCGTTCAAAAAATGTTCCCTTTTGCAACAGGATCTGTGTCCCAAAATGGTGCAGAATAAATAGATTTTGTATGAAAAATTTAATGTTTTTATTTTTATTTGGGGGGGGAGAGATTATGGGTTGGATATATGTAGACCTAGCTGGTAATAGCAGCAACATGGGTGGTGGTCTGGTGGTAGTTGTAGTAGCCAGCGTAAAGCAGGCAGTTGTGGACTTATACTAGCAGTATCCAGCAGATAGCGGGCAGTAGTGAACTAGTGATACTTGAAGCCAAGACTTGTAATTCTGCTTCATCTGCTTCTGTAAAGCTGTAATTCTTAAACTCAGATTCTTACTATGTATGTTCTTCAAAAGGCTGACTGTGACACAACTTCTCATGGTTAATGCTATCATTCTGCTTTTAACTTGGGGGGGGGGGGAGAAATGATGGAATAGACCATCTAGGATTAACATTTCTACAGTTCTATGCAACTGTAGACGTTGAGGGATCCACTGACACCTGGCTCAATGGTATATTATCATACTGTTCTCTTTCCTTCTGAGAAAACCTTGAATGTGTCAACCAGTCCACAAGTGACAACTTCGGTTTGCAGATTATACTGCTGCTACACCAAGTAGTCAAGTAGCTGAGAAACTGCAAGTGATCTTTAATTCTCAATACTTTCAATGCATATTTCTGTATATATTTCAGGTACAAACATTATATGTCTGATTAAACTCAAATAATTACACATAACTTGGCATAAAATGCATATCATACATTTACTATAAATACTTTTAATGGATATTTTATGTTACACTGATTTGCTTAGTGTGGTTTGTATTGTAATGTGATAGCTTTTATGGGCTTGTTCGGCAGTGAAATGCTAATGCCCGCCATTTATCCTTCAGATAAAAAATCTGCAGGGCTTAGGGGGACGATTCCGACCACCTGCAGTGCGATTGCAGGGGTTCAATGAGTAAATATGGGGGCCAGAATTCTCCTTACCTCCTCCATGTCACACTTCCAGAATCCATATATATGCTCGGCCTTCTGGCAGAATATACAAATAGATTGCTAATACTAAAAATACTAGAAATTAAATAAAATCTAAAATCTAAAATTTTTAAAAAGAGAATAAGCCCCCCCCCCCCACAATAAAATAAATAAATAAATCACCCCTTTTTCACATTTTACAAGTAAAAAAAAAGTAATAAATAAATAAACATACAGTGGTCCCTCAACATATGATGGTAATCCGTTCCAAATGGACCATCATTCGTTGAGGGATACGTGCAATGTAAAGTATAGGACAGTGGTCTACTTTACATTGCACGTATGTCCGGGCATGCTGGGAGTTGTAGTTTTGCAACATATGGAGGTCCGCAGGTCTAAGACCACTGGTAGAGGAAGTTGTACTCACCTGTCCCCGCCACTCCGGACCCTCACCGCTCGTCACCGCTGCCCTAGATGTGGCCCTCCATCGCTGTCGCCGCTTCCCCGGGGTGTCCCCGACGTCCGGTAAGGCCTCTGCTTCCCCTGCATCTTCTCTCTCTCCGTCGCTGCCATCACGTCGTTACGCTCGCCGCTCCTATTGGATGACGGGACGGCGTGTGCGCGACGTGATGACGACGATGGAGAGGGACAACAATGCAGGGGATCCCGAAGAGGACGCGCCAGAGCCCCGAGGACAGGTAAGTGATCGTCAGCGAACCACACGGGGCACCGTAAACGGCTTTACATGGGTCTCTGAGAGGCCATCGTATGTTGAAATGATCATATGTCGGGGCCATTGTAGGTTGGGGGGGTCACTGTATTTTGTATAGTCACATGCGAAATGCCCAATCTATTAAAATATCATTTTAATGATCCTGTATGTTGAATGACACAAAAGTAAAAAAAATACCAAATTCCAAAATTGCTGATTTTTGGTCACAACCTAGAAAAAGTGTTACCAATAAAAGTTACATATCACAGGCCAAAAATGAGCCCTCATACAGCCCTGTGTACAAAAGGGAAAAAAAAAGTCAGTTTTGCTATAAACTGTACTTCGTAAAAACAACTCCCCACCCACCAATTAATTGTCTGCTACAAATAAAAAAAATAATTTTTAATTGCACTGTGCATTTTACAGTAAAAATAATGGTGTCAGAACAATTAGCTCAAAAACTAGCCTTTACATGGGTCTGTAGATGAAAAAATAAGTTATACCCCTTAAAAAGCGATGCTAAAAACGCCTTTAAAGACATATATTGTATACAAAAATGCATCCTTTAGCGGCAGGATAGGGGATAAGTTTTAGATCGTGGGGGCTCCGAATGATGGGATCCCTTGAAATCTGTATGGGGCATGGCATGAAGCAGCGGCCGACATGTTCCCTCCATATATATCTCCCACTACCTTCGGCTCTCCAATAGAGATATATGAAGGGGGCGTATCAGCCGCTACTTTGTGTGGGGGTCGACACACTCTGTTCCCAGGGAGAGCCGGGGCCCCGTACAGGAGATTGCGAGGGGTCCCAGCAGTCGGACCCCCATGATCTTAAACTTAAGTTTTTCTACGTGATACTTCTCCTTTAATGGGTTAAGGGGTTAAAATGTAGTCAATTTAAACAAACACATTTATTACTATTTACTGGTTATTGTCTCAGTTTTCAATGATGAGATATTTGCACTAAATTGAGATATGCTTACATTTTTTTTTACAGATTTGTTCATACAGATGATTCCACATGCAGATTTGGTTGCCTTTCTCTATAGAATATTAATTTTATGTTTAAAGTGATATTTTTATTCTTAACACCATGAGACATATGCCATGAATTTCTGTTAACTCAGCTGAGACACAGCTGGTCTGATGCCATGTTGGATTGCACAGAACGCCAGCTGGGTTCAGGAGTGCATAAGAACCCTATGCCGGAGGCTGATTAAAGTTCAGCACTCTGCCAAGGAGACATATTACATCTTAGTGGGACAGATACACAGTTGTTGCCATTTTGCAAAGTGTTAGAAATAGTCATAAATTATCTTGGTTTTCTTTCCAAAAGTATGTCATTGAAATATAATTGTTCAGTGACAAGTATATTTTTCATAAATATTTAAAGTGGCAGTAAACATGAAAAACTGCATCAGTACGGGAAGTAGAGGATTAACTACATTAAGCTAATTACTACAGAACAGCCGTATGTATTGCAATAGGGGGACTTCTTTGATAATGTTATTCTAAAATTATCTTAATATACCTTATACTGTATTTATATTTTTATATTTTCCACTTTAAGGTAGCCTGAAAACTGTAGCAAAATCTTCTTGTGTCATTGTGAAGCTCTAAACTAAATACTTTTTATGGCAAGGTTTTCCAGCATTTCTAAGCTAAGTACCCCATAGTCAAGTCATTGTGTGACTAATTAGCGACAGTTTCCATAATATGGCTCAGGAGCCAAATGACATCTATTTCAAGAATCTCTCAAGGTGTTCTGGATTCCTGGAATTGTCCTCATATCTGTCCTGATAGAGTGCTTCTACCTCCGAGAAATTATCTCATAATATAAAGATTGGCACATTATTAACTAATCACATTTAAAAGGAATGGATGCCCTATAACTTTAACCCCTTGGGGATGGAGGGTTTTCCAGTTTTTGCACTTTTGTTTTTTCCTCCTTACCTTTTAAAAATCATAACCCATTCAATTTTGTACCTAAAAATCCATATGAGGGCTTATTTTTTGTGCCACCAATTCTACTTAGTAATGACATCAGTCATTCTACCCAAAAATCTACGGTGAAACAGAAATAAAAAAAATCATTGTGCGACAAAATTGAAGAACAAATTAAATTTTGCGACTTTTGTGGGCTTCTGTTTCTACGCAGTACATTTTTTCGGTAAAAATGACACCTTATCATTATTCTGTAGGTCCATACAATTAAAATGATACCCTACTTATATAGGTTTGATTTTGTCGTACTTCTGGAAAAAATCATAGCTACATGCAGGAAAATTTGTACGTTTAAAATTGTCATCTTCTGACCCCTATAACATTTTTATTTTTCCGCATATGGGGTGGTATGAGGGCTCCTTTTTTGTGTTGTGATCTGAAGTTTGTAGCGGTACCATTGTATTGATCGGACTTTTTGATCACTTTTTATTCATTTTTTCATGATCTAAAAAGTGACCAAAAATACGCTATTTTGGACTTTTTTTTGCACGTACACCATTGACCGTGCGGTTTAATTAATTATATATTTTTTATAATTTGGACATTTCCGCACATGGCGATACCACATATGTTTATTTTTAATTACATTTTTTTTTGGGGGGGGGGAAAGGGGGGTGATTCAAACTTTTATTAGGGAAGGGATTAAATGATCTTTATTCGCTTTTTTTTTTGTTGCAGTGTTATAACTCCCAGTGCCACACGCTATTAGCTACGGGTCCCAGCGTGGCCTTGTGTTATAGAAAGGGAATGGGCTGAGGGCATATAGTTAAGATGTATAGTTAAGATGGTGTGATCCTATGAAATTATATATATATATATATATATATATATATATATATATATATATATATATATATTACCGTTTATTTCAATTCTGCCTGTAATCATGAGATGACTGCCGAGAAGTGATCTCTATAGAACAGAAAGTGTTAGTTTATGAAGCTTATCTTACAGTACAGACTGCAACTTGGATTTTTAAAATATGCAAATTTAAATGGAAACAAAAAAAAACTGCCAAAGCTGCCTGGAGAAGCAAAGTGACGAGCATATGGCACATAGGCCGGTAAGGGCCCTCTGGCCACCATGTCAACTGATAGTGACACTGATAGTGACTGCCGCAATCAGACTCCTGAGCTATACAGCACATGTATTTTTAGATCTTGGATGTTGCTATCAACTTTGATTGCAGTATCGGAAGGTTTAATGAAGGATACTCTCTGGGTATGAAGCACATTTAGCTTGTGAGCATGCTTCATACACCTGGACTACGATCAGGGCATTCAGGTGTTATAGACAGACTTTATTATTTTTTTTAAATCTAATTAATGATATTCATCTTTTATTAAGTGCCACCTTGAGAAATGAACTGCCATTTAACAACACTTTCCAAGCCTGGTAAACCCCCTAATCAACTTAGTAACTTTAGACCCATGTCACTGCTGAATTGTTGCATAAAGTTCTACTCTAAAATTTTTGCTAAAAGGTTTAATACAGCTATGCCAGCCCTCATTGCTTCAGCTCAGGTTATCTTTGTCCAGGGTCATCAAGCCTTTCTTGACTTGTTGCAACTGGTAAGTCAATCTAACATCCCAGCAGCTGATGTATGCTATTGTGTGACACTGGAAAACCTTTGGTAGAGCAAATTGGACATATGGGACTTTGGACTAATTTGGAATAAAAATGCTATTTTATCTTTATATTTCACATTGGGTGTTCTCTCTAAATATTTTACCATAAGCAATGGCGCCCTAAGAGGCTGTCCCCTTCCCCCAATCATATTAACCCTTTACATAGAACCATTTTTGAATACAATCCTCTGAGGTGGCAGGTGACACACTAATTGGCAGGAAATTACATATTCCTTATTTCTCATTCCCTGCTAACTTCTTTTCTGCTATTATGTCCATTTTTTCATGTATATTCTAAGGTATACTCTAAATTTCCATTTGACTAGATATAAATTTCTCTAGGCCCCGTCAGGCTAATTCTGAACTACACCAGAAGACAACACTAGTGTTGAGCTGCATAGGCCATATTCGAATTTGTGAATATTCTCGAATATATGGACAAATATTCGTCATATATTCGCTAAATTCGCATATTCGTAATATTCTCGTTTTATTTAAAAATTAGCATAATCGAAAATTCGCAAATGCAAAAATTAGCACACCAGTATCACACAGTAGTATTAGAGCCTTCTTTACACAACACAAGCTGGAAGCAGAGAGGGATGATCACTGTGATGTGTACTGTGAAAAAAATAAATAATTTTTTTTTCGTAATTACGAATATATAGTGCTATATTCGCGAATTCGCAAATATGCAATATTCGCGAATAAAATTCGAATTGCGAATATTCGCGAGCAACACTAGATGAAGTCCATCTACAGCTCAGAATTTGGTCATATGTCGACCCTCACAATATCAACATGTGTCTATATAACTTGTGATTGGGATCTTTGTTGTTGATATGACCTATTCGTTGTTTTGCTGTAAGGCTTGTATGGCTTGATGTATAGGTGACATTAACCTGACTCTGACAGAAACAGACTACCTTTTTACAGACAACCCTTTACACCTTTCTGGACACCTTTTGACTTTCTGTTAAATTTTACATCTTAAATATATCATTATTATCTATGTGGTACACCATATTTTGGTTTATCATAAATTGTGTGGTTTTATCTTATCCCTGAAGAGCCCCTGTAACACTAGGGGCAAAACGCCTTGGCAAGAGAGGTCTGCCACTTGATTTTCTCACTGAAATTTGGAGTGTTCCTTGTTATTAGGATTGTTAGGTAGGGTATCACCTGTACCCCTTTTCCTATTCCCTATTTTTTGTTATCATTTTTGTGTACCCCTATATTGTCTTTATATTTGATCTTATTAAAAGTTAAGTTTTATCTCAACCCTAATGGTGATTTTTCGAGTTGGTACTATATTGATTACATTGTCACCAAGGGCTCATTATCAAAGTGGGTCCTGGTACCCCCATTGGTTACCAGAAGTTGGTCTAAACTTACAAAAGAATGTTATCTACAATCTAGATTGTCAACTAAACTACTGGATCCAGAAAAAGTCTGTTCTTGCAAGTATTAACTACACCCAATATGCTACACAAGAAAAGCCAGCGCTACTGACTTGTTAATATGCAAGTTAAAAAATACAACATTTAAGTAAAATACCTAACATCTACATCAAGTAAAAAGAAATGACACTTCAAAAATATCACATTGACAGGCAGAATAAATAACTATACAAACATGTCTTCCCCTTGACAGCTGTCATGATGATGCCTGAATGCTAAATGATACATTATGCCAATGTTGGGCATTTAAGCATTTTGTTGTTCTTAGTTAAAACTCACCAGGGACACACATTTAGGAAAGCAACATGGCTGAACCAAACAAACAACTACTGAAATCTGACACTTCCGAACTGAATACTCAGATGATAAAGCAACGTATTTATAGCAAGAATTCCAAGAACACATACATTCAAGACATTTATCCAGACTGTAAATGTACAGATTCAAGTGCACATTAACAGTTTTTAATCAAACATGTAGACTATATTATGCTATATTGTCATAGTTCTGAAAATGGATCAATTGACATTTTAAAATAGAAAGATACATTTTGCATAAAAGAAGAACAATAATTCATAGTCAACAAGGTGTTTCACATGAGCATGAAACAGACATTTATTTTTATCCACATTAGTTTGACAAGTCAGCCCGTCTGTATGTCTGATGACCCAAACTGCAAAAAGGCATCCATATCACACTCAGTGCAGCCAATTGGTTAGTTTACATACAACTTCCTCTTGTTTTGCTTAGTGGCTATAAGGATGAAAACAACTGGACTTTAAAGTGACACTAAACATTAAAAAATGACCCTTTTTTTTTAATTTCATTTTTTTTTATCATTTCATTTTATCTTGTCATTTCATTTGATCATATTACAACCATGTCTTCCAGAAGATCCACCATGTCCCCTCTCCTTGTCCTTACAATTCGGTGTCTAGCTATAAATCAGCTCTCTGATGCAGGGGCTTCCCTTCTCAACCCTGTTTGCAGTAAGTCAAAAAACTTACTGGGTTATCCAGGAAAATACTATCAACTGTCTCCAGAAAGTTAAACAGATTTGTAAATTACTTCTATTAAAAAATCTTAAAGGAAAACTGTCAGAATAGTCACCCACACAAACCAGTGGTACTGCCTGGTAGTGCTGGTTACGATGAGAAAAACGATGCTTACAATGCCTGGATCCATTGCTTTGTTCATCTGATATCTCCTTCTTTCTGAATATGCAAATTAGCAGTAAGTGACACGGGCGGGGTTACGATTCAGCCTTCGGGCACTGTGATGTCAGCGCTGTTTCTTTGGCTCTCGGCCTGGCTAATCATTATTCACCGCCTCCCTCCGCCTCTCCCCCTCCTTCCCCCACTTTAATCGAGTTTACTGCAACTTCGCGGCTACACCCGGAAGCGGCCTCAGCGCTGTTATGAAGCCTGTTATGAAGCCGCTCTGAGGCTGCTTCCAGATGTAACCAGGACATGCGGTGTAAATGCAATTAAAGAGCTGGGAAGAGGGAGAGAGGTGGACGGAGGCAGTGAATAATGATTAGCCAGGCCAAGAGCCGAAGAAAGAGCACTGACAGCTGAATTGTAACCCCGCCCATGTCACTTACTGCCAATTTGCATATTCAGAAAGGAGATATCAGACAAATGGAGCAACGGATCAAGGCATTGTAAGCATCGTTTTTCTCAGCGTCTCCCGCACTACCAGGCAGTACCACTGGTTTATGCGGGTCACTATTATGACAATTTTCCTTTAATCCTTTCAGTACTTATGAGCTGCTGAAGTTGAGTTGTTCTTTTCTGTCTAAGTGCTCTCTGATGACACCTGTCTCGGGAACTGTCCAGAGTAGAAGCAATTCCCCATAGCAAACCTATTTTACTCGGTGCAGTTCTTGAGACAGACAGAGGTATCAGCAGAGAGCACTGTTGACAGACAGAAAATAACAACTCAACTTCAGCAGCTGAAAAGTACTGGAAGGATTAAGATTTTTTTTTATCAGAAGTAACTTGCAAATCTGTATAAATTTCTGGTGCCATTTTATATATATACAATTTCCTGTAATATCCCTCTAAATCTTGCCCTGAGCCCCAACCACTTGGCCAGTCACCAGCTGGAGATGAACCAGATCTGCAGAAGGTGTTCTCATATATACATATTGTATATATTTCTATATAAACAGTGTGGGCAACTACAGTATGTTTCTTCTCAATTATTTCTAGATTTAGGGGCATTTTATAAATCCTCTATACCTCTGGTTTAAGCAAAAACTGGCTATGTGCCAGAGCATGGCACATAGATAGCCACTACACTGTTTTTATCTCTTGTAAAATCTGCTGGCTCTAACAGCAGCAGAATTGTACTTACAAGGGCTTATCCAGGGATAGAAACACAGAGCTAATTTCTTCCCAAAACAGCACCACCTCAGTTCTCATGATGTGTGTGGTATTGCAGCTCAGTTCCATTGAGGTGAATAGAGCAAGTTGTAATTCCACACACAACCTGAGGACAGGTTTGATGCTGTTTTTGGAAGAAGCTAGCTCTGTGTTTCTATTCCTGGATATCCCCTTTAAGACCAGCAAGTGAAATGCCAATCTTAGTAAATTTCCCCCTTAGTGTTCCAAGTTTAAGACTGATTAGATCTGCATAAATAGGTGAATGGCTTTCCGGACGGAGGGTCCAGGAGTGTCCTACAGAAATTGGGAAGGTTGGGAATTCGGTATGACATACAGTATAACACACGTTTGTTATAAGTGAATCACACAAAAATCTACATACGTTGTGGTCTACATCCAGCCATAGGATGATGAATATAGAAATGTGTTCATACTATTGAGTATCCAAGCCTTGAGTAACATGTCTAAAATGCATGTGCATCAGTAAAATTTTTCTGATAGTAAAATAAGTTAAAAACAGCTCAGTCATAAATATGTAAATGGAAACCCAGTGACATATAACAATAACACAAAATGCACATACTGTATATACAAATTAATTTATTACAGGAAATATATAGCTATGAACATGCAACATTAAACCCATCTGTTGAACAGTCTGCTGGAATATTAGCCAACAAGTGGTGCGCAGAATTGAGGTCATTCTGTTAATTTTCTAATACAGTATATCAACTCTACTGTGGAGATGGTCCAGATTTTTACAGAATTGCAAAGAGTGAAGCCTGTGGAAAAATGGAATTAAAGCTTCATGTAACCTGCACATATGCCACAAAATCTGATGCAGAGGAACTTTGCAGCATGTAGCCTCTAAAGCTACTCCAAGAGTTATAACTGCAAATGTTCATTTTAAAGTCCCTATTAGGACATTCTGTATTAGTAGAGGAATTTTCCTATGTTAATAAACCAGAGCATTCAACGGCTACAAAAAGTTGAAAATGGCTTTTTCTGGATCACCTGGCCTGTTTGTACATTATATTGGCTGCTCATTGATTTTGTTGGACACCATGAAATGCTTCAATTCCCTCTGATGTCTCTGATAATATAGAGACTGATAATAGACTGTATATGGTCTCTTTGACAGAAATGTTACTTATGATAAGATGAACACATGACCCACTCTGGGGAACTGCCGGAAGCTATGGAGGAATCCAGCAGCAAGGGTTTCATTCCCTTGCAATGCCACAACAGGGTAAATGAGACATTACACTGTGCGTATTAAAATCAGTGGCCTTTCTGTGTAATATTAAGACTTGGATCTTTTAACCTTTTAAGGATTTTGGACATAAATGAACATCTTAGTCATCTTCTGCTTAATACACAAGGATGTAAAATTGCATTCTGTCTATGAAGCAAGTGCAGGAGCTTAGCTTGCTTTATAGACTGTGGGTGACAGCTATTATCAGCAGCCATGCACTCAGTCAATGACAGATATCGGTCATCTAGCTGATGTCTCTCATTGATTGTGATCAATAGCGACTTTACCAACCTAAGGTGACTTTGGTACATACCTGCCAGACAGAAATAGACATGCTTAGGAAGGATCCATGTTCGTCTTAGGGCTAAATGGCTTGTGACTCCACCATAACGCTGCTGCTTTCATTTTTTGGACTGGCTTTTTCCTGTTGGAGTTCTCTCCCTGCAACTACAAGTCTCAGCATCCCTTGTTTGTAAGTGTGGGGTCACTTTTCTGTCTCCCAAACATCAGTCAACCACCCATTGAAGCACAGCTGTGCTCTCTGCTGTGATTGAAATGACAATTCCCTGCAGCCCTGTGGAAAATGATCTCCCTTCCACCCAGCGGTCACTCCAACCAGTGAATCAGACAGGCTTCCTTTAAACACATAACTAGTAATGTAAGTAATGTCTTGGGCCGTACTGAAACTTGGGAAAAGCTGAGACAACACTCAATTTGCATGCTGCTAAAAATCAACAACAAGAAAAGATCACATAGGAATTGCAAGACCAGCCATCAAACACAGATAAAAACACTATATCATGAACTACACTAAGGTTATAGCCCTTGTAGCAGAGCCAAATAAAATAAAAAATCCTGGAATACTACTTTAAGACTCTCAACTCTCAGCAGGTTCTATCAGCAAATCGTCCTGGGACCTGAATGGAGGAGTTGAGGAGACCTCCGGCAGAGATGTAAACCAATCGGACTCCCACATATATGTTGCAGGGGTGCCAAAGTGCCAATTGCCTCTGCAACATATATGTGGGAATCCGATTGGTTTACATGTCTGCCGGAGGTCTCCTCAACTGCTCCATTCAGGTCCCAGGACGATTTGCTGATAGAACCTGCTAAGGCATTGCATTATTCAATATAAGCAATACACAATATGGTAAAAAGAAAGCTATTGTTACAAATTACAGATGCCTCGCAAAGAAAAAAGCCTTAATATAGCTCTGTTGATGGAAAAATAAAAAAGGAAAAATACAGATATGACTCTTAAGCTATTGAGGAAAAAACAAAAACATGAAAATTGTCTGTGTACTCAAAGCCAAAGCCTGCTGTGTTCTTTTTTTTTTTTTTTTTTTTTCATTAAGCCTTTGTAAAAAACAAAACACAATACATATCATAACATTCAAAGCATAAGAAAAACCAGAACCAAGCCATCAGGTATGGAATAGCATAAACAGAAAATGGAACACTGTCCTCCCTCCCCACCCCCCTGAAGCTAAGGCACACAGGTCGCGCCCGACAATAACCCATGATGTCTGCCAATGCAAGGTCCCAATCTTCAATGAAGCATAAGTCCGAGGAAAGGTAGGTTACTGGGCTTGAAGAACCCACTGTTACTCAGCATCCCCCCCAACCCTTCGTTAACAATAGAAAACAAAGCACATTCCTCTATGTAGAGGGCTGCATTCTAACTCCTCTGAGTCTCCTTTGACCCACAGAGGATCTAAATCAGATAAGAGAGCATTATTAGAGAGCAGAACAACCAGATTAAGCATCTGGCAAACGCAGAGCACCCAAAGAGCCTCTCAAAGACTCCACACTGTACCAAGAGGTATATCTAAAAAGGACGCACAATATCAGTGATCTCCCATGAATCAAAATGGGTAACAATAAAAGATTTCCATTTTTGGAAACATTTTTAGTGCTAGAATCAAAATGCCGTTCAGCATCTAACCTGTCTACTTGTAGGAAAGTTTTCAACTGTGCAATCACCATAGGCAAATCTGGAGTAGCAGGTTCTAACCATGTAGTGAAAAGGCACCTTAGGGCTACTAGAAGGACCACATGAAGGAACCGCAGGAATTTCCCACCCTCCATCTCCCCTCCCTGGGGGCGCAGTGGATGGAATAAGAGGATTGGGGCGTAAACGGGATGCACACCCGCCAATGATCCCAAATGTAGGTCTGTATAAGTTGCCAATACTCTGTTGTGTAAAGGCACTCCCAAACCCCATGATATAGATGAGCAGGTGAGGCTTTACACTTGGGGCAGATGACAATTCTATCCGGGAAAAATGGGGAAGGCAAGATTTTAAACCCATATAAAGATGCATGGGCCTCCTTAAAATATGGATCCCTCTACTTTTCCTTGATAAAAGTGGTTACAAAAAGCTATATAAGTCATAAATCAATACTCTCCGGGTGTCACTACCTATAATGTCATCTAAGGTATGGGATGGGGCTTCCCTGGATAGATCTCTGAGTCTGGAAGAGCAAACGGTGTGGACCTGGTTGGCATAAAGAGTATGGGAAAGGGGAAATTAAAATTTGTGAAGCATTTCCCCCGGCGAAAGCCACCTATGGTATTCGCCATGCATCAGACGCCCCACCGCCACCATCCCTTTTTCAATCCACAAACACAACAAAGAAGAAGATCTACCCTGCAGGAATTCTGGGTGGTCAAGCAAGGGCATCCGCTTAGACAGGAAAAATGGGAGGCCGAAAACCATCGGCACCTCCTTCCAAGCTATAGTGTCCCGCAGCAGCACTGATCCCTTTATCCCGGTTGGAAGCTTAGTATAAGAGGTATATAGCAGTGCCGATAAGGACCAGGGAGCAGCAAGCACAGTTTCCACTGTCGAGTTAGAAAAAGGTATGTAGCACAAGCAAGCTAAATTATATCCTCTGATATCTGGGAAATTTACTCCCCCCTCCGCCCTACAAAGCATATGTTTTGCAGGTCATTATGCAGGCGCTTACCCTGCCACAGAAAATGCTGAAAGGAAGAATTGAGATGGTTATCATCATTATGCTTCAGCAGGAGTGGGAGTGTCTGCAGGGGATATAAGAGGCGAGGGAAGCTAATCATTTTGACTAGATGGCATCTACCTAAGAAGGACAACAGTAAGGACTCCCAGCGCCTCAGTTCGGCCAGTATACGTTGGAACAATGGGACATAGTTGAGGGAATGTAGTGTGTCTGGCGTCTTCCCAATGTGAATGCCCAGAAAGGTAATAAAGGAAGGGGCCAAAAGAAAACCCCAGTACATAAAGGGACAGGAAAGAGCTCCAGATACATCTAGGGACCCCATAAAGCACATAGGCGGGTTACCTCTTG
This sequence comes from Hyla sarda, assembly GCF_029499605.1. Classification (NCBI taxonomy): domain Eukaryota; kingdom Metazoa; phylum Chordata; class Amphibia; order Anura; family Hylidae; genus Hyla; species Hyla sarda. Next base: position 113,884,777 of record NC_079189.1, on the reverse strand, counting down.
AGACAATTACATTACATTATAACAGTACAGGTCTAGAACAACCCAAAACTACCCCTTAGCCCCAGAGTTCCCCCAAGAACAGAAACCATAAATCACAGCAGACAAACAAGGTGATACTCAGTCCGGAGAAGATGATCGGCTGCTTCTTCTCCTGCCATGTCTCCCCACCGACTTTCAACGTTTCCTGGAGTCACCCGGAGAGCTTGTACGACTACTTCTGCGACGTGAAGAATGACAGGAGGGATCACTCTGGGCCCGCGGGCATTGAGAGAGACGAGGTGGAAAGCATTGGGGGAATGGTGGTTCCTTCAACATACCTCGTAGAGCGGCCTCCGCTGCAGCAGGTGTCTGGTATGTAGAAAAGGGGCCATCTGAAAGTAACACTTTCAAAGTGGCCGGATACTGAAGTTGAAATCTCTTCTTTGCTTTCAACAGTTCAGTGCAAACTTTACCATAAGCTCCATGTCGCTTGGAAATTTCAGCGGAGAAGTCTTTCAAAAGTTTTTGTTACAGAAAGTAAGTGGAGATGAGTGTTTGCAATAGGCCCTCAGAAGTTCAACTTTATCATTATAGTCCAGCAACTTAAAAAGGACTTGTCTTGGGTGAGAGGCATCAGCCCGAGAGGACTCAGAGTTGACAGTAGGTGGTGCCCAAGCGATGAGCCCTCTCAAGTCTGCACTTGTGCTGAAGGCCTAAGGCTTTGGGCAAGTCACTTTCACAAAAGTCCTGTAGATCAGATGGAAGAGGAGATTGTTCCTGCGGGAACGGTTTTCCAGATCCTCCATCTTCTGGCTGATATAGCAGAGATCAGTGTCATTTTAACGAAGTCTGGTAGCAAGGCCACTATTTTCATCCTCCAAGGTGATAATGCGCTGCTCGGCCTCATCTCGACAATCCAATTGGGTGCTGAAATCCTTCTGGATCTGTGTTAATGTAGAGCGCATGGTGTTATCAAGGGTCTGCTGTATAGTAGGGGTGAGCAACTTAACCAGGGCTGCTGCCAGCTTCTGGAGATCCATTGAAGAGGAGAAGGAAACCTCTGGGGTGCCCACCATGGTAATTAACTGGTGGGACGCAAGTGGCAGTGGGTCGACTATTCACTCAGGAGTGAATAGTGGCTGGCTGGCAGTCACATCCATAGCCATTTTCTGGGTAGCTGCATGAGTGGTATTTGCAGAACTGGGGTCTTGAACTGATGCGGGGGGGGGGGGGGATGCCAGTGCCTGGGAGCCTGCCAGAAGGGACCCTTTGTTAAGGCAGCGGTCCATGAGATGAAGCCCGGAGTAATAGCTCCCGCCTGTGGAACTGCGTTGTGAAATAACCATAATACTGTGGCTAGCTTTTTGTGAACTTGTATTTCCTGTTTGAGTTTTCTTCTTTTGCCCACAAATCCCAAAATTACATATTCCTCCTCTCACACATTAGCCACCCCACCCATTGAAACAAAAAATGAGCTGCATCCATTGCTGTTGCATTAGTTGCAGATTGATCTCCCTCCCACCAAGCGTGAGCTGACTGTTGTGTCCGATTTTTCCCAGGTTGCAATGCGGACGGCAACTGTAACACACTGGTACAGACACTATATTATAAACAACACTAACTTTACAGCCCATGTAGCATGGACAAATAAAAAAAATCCTGCAATGCCCCTTTAAAAATGCTCTTCTTGGGTATTTAATGTTTTTTTTTATTTTTTTTTTGCTCAGACAACCTATTTAAGATGTTTTACAAAGTACAGTATGAATGTATATATATATATATATATATATATATATATATATATATATATATATATATATATATATATATATATATATATTATTTCCTTATGAAAAAGAAAAGCCTGTATTGTATTTCTCTTGTATTTGGTAATGATCTGATAAATTATATGGAAATGACTATAACATATGAATAATACCAAATGAAAATGAGGAAATTCACACCATTATTTAATGTTTTCCTTGCATTTTTCCTTTGTCACCTTGTATTTATGTCCTCCAAGAACTTTTGAACAATACTTCTATTAAATGTAAGCATACAGTAAGCTTATTCTTGTTGCATTGTTCAAGTTCTTTAAAACATATATTGGTTTTGGAATAAATGATTCTTATACCAAGCCTACAAGACAAATCTCTTTGTCTGCTAATGAAAGAAATCTTTTTGTGCTGTGAATGTCTTTGGCAGGTTGTAGACCGTTGCATACCATCCATGTGACACCGATGTTCCAAGCCTAATACTATATGACAGATTCTCTATAGTCATATTTATTGAAGCTCATTGAATTTTGGGAAAAAAAACAGGGAGGATGCAGCATCAGCATCTATTTTTCAGAACCTGTATTTCACAGATCTGTTGTTTTTTTTTTTTTGACAGGGGACACGCAAAAATGTAATTTGCCCTCAGATTCTAATAAATACAGGTTGGAGATTAAATCAATATTTTCATGTGCCTTACAAGAATCATTGCTCATTGTTTTCATTTTCAGGCATTTAAAAAATGTTTTTTTATTTCACAAACAATTAGAAGAGTAATATATATATGTATATATATATATATATATATATATATATATATATATATATGGGGTGAGTATTTACCTCAGGGCAAGGCCACCACTCCTGGTGTAACGGAGCTTCAGAAGGCCATTAAGCACTCCGCGGGCATTCTGGGTAGGGGAATATGCAAAGCAGCTCACCTGAAAAGGTGATGTAATGAGCTGCTTTGCATATTCCCATATATATATATATATATATATATATATATATATATATATATATATATATATGAAAAGCTGTGCACCCCTCCCCTTTTTCACAGGAGGCTTTTAAATTGATAGTGGATCCAGCATGTCACCCAGTCAGAGGCCATATGCCCAGCAGAGGTGAGTGAAATGAGTGTTAGGGTCCCATCCGAAATGAGGCCACCTCTACGTGGTGGATAGGGGACACATTTTGATCAAAAAGTGCACTAAGAACCTAAATTTTTTGACCAAGAGTGCTGCTGCAAGCTTCTTTTTTGCATATTTATGCAGTCTTAAATGCTACTCATCTGGACAGGTGATTACAGTTCTGGGCCATGCGTGGTCTCCCTTCATCTGTGCTGTGTCCGTGCCAGGTACCGAGCGGTGAGTCCGGAAGTGGCCGCGCTCACTGAATCATGTGATCCAACTCACATGACTGTCACCGCGCCGCCTACACGGGGAGGAAACCTCCCCGCACAGTGAGGCAATGCCAGCATAACTGAGGTGCTGAACACATGAGCAGGGTGCCGCTCAGTCTGACAGCTGCACACTGCAGTGAGGGAGGGAGAACAACGCTCACACTCACACTATCTGGAGGAATAGTGCAATACATAGAAAAATATCAAAAAAGCCATTCCATATGGCCAGTTTATCGGAATAAGAACAGTGATGATGCCTTGTTCGACCTGGAGGCCAAACAGCTGGCAAGCAGATTAGAAAAAAAGAGAAGACTATTAAGAAAACAGATAAAAGATTTGTTTTCTGTTTCAAACATACAAGTATGCCATCCATATCGAAGAAATAAAACTTTGGCCAGTATCTTGGGCACTAATCAATTTAAAGAAGAAAAAAAGTGTAACTGGTTGGAAGGTACTGCCCCTCAAGACAACTTTAATTGCTCCCACTGTAGTTTTCATCTTGAAGCAAAATTCCTCAAGCTTGGAGGGACAGAATGCAGGATCAGGAATTTTATAACATGCAAGAGAAAATATGTAGTATATGTAATCCTATGCCCCTGCAGACTTTTTTATATATATGAAAGACTATTCGTTGTCTGTACCATAGCGTGTGAGAACACTTTAAATCTATCCGCACGGACATATGATCTCCCCATTTAATTGAACATGTCAAGAGCATGCAAGACCCTAATGTTCTCAAGTTCACTGGCCTAGAAGTAGTTAATTGCCCCATAATGGGGGACATAGAAATAGGCTATTGCTACAACAGGAACAGGAAGCAAAGTGGATTTTGTTTAAACGACAAAACAGATATGTACGTTTTTCTCTAATGTCTTGTGTTGCCCGGTATTGTAATTATGTATATATTATTAACTTTCATTTTCACTAATTTTTATCCTTTTTTTCTATGTATTGCACTAATCCTCCAGATAGTATGGGGTTAATACTGTGTGCATTGTTCTCCCTCCCTCTCTGCAGTGCGCAGCTGTCAGACTAAGCAGCATCCTTGGTGGCCAAGCGCCCTGGTCATCTGTTCAGCACCTCAGTGACTTTGACGTTGCCACACTATGCGGGGAGGTTTCCTCCCCATGCAGGGGGCACGGCGACAGTCACGTGAGTTGGATCACATGATTCAGTGAGTGAAGCCAATTCCGGACTCACTGCTCGGGACCTGGCGTGGACATGGCATAGATGAAGGGAGACCCCGCATGACCCGGAACTGTAATCACCTGTCCAGGGGAGTAGCAGGTATGACTGCCTAAATGCATCAGTTTACTAAAGGGTTAGTTGGGAGCCAGACGATGCACTGAACGGCGCAAAACATATGTCACTCTAGCCTTTGAAAGCACCCGCAATGTGTACCCCCATTATGCATCCACAATAAAGCACTGAAGAAACGGAGCGGTGAGTGCAACCTTTTCCTTTCTGCCTTTGGATTCATTGCATTTGCATTGCTGTAAGCTTTACACCACCGCCTTTGTGCTGTATATTGTACACATACCGCCACGGGTAAACGGGACCACTGTTAATGGACATTGTGCATTATTAGTAGTAGTGCCAGCTTTTCTTCTCCATTTGTGTTATATACATATATATTTAACAATGTGTATTGTCCATGTTACCAACCAGGCTGTTAGCTAAGTCTATATGTAGAAGCATGGCTATGGTAGAAATTATGATGTCTTCATCACTGTTATTTATTTGTTTAATTTGGTTGCTTCAGGCATTATGCAACATATCAATATAGTAATATTAGGCAGTTACTATGACTTGTTTATTCTAATGCAGAATTGCGTGAACAAGATTGCTTCTGAAAAGTTTATTGCTAGAAACCATTAAATAGAAAGCACATTTTTCACATAATATTAATCAGTGTTTTAACTGAGAAATGGCAGGGCTGGCACAGAACTAGGAAAATGAAACTCTATTTTTACTATGTGAAATATGGAAAAATGAGAAGTCTGGTTACCCATTTTGAGTCATACACAAAAAAAGGATACTAAACAATATGATTAGAGTACAGTTTAGCTATGAACAGATATTTAAATGGTACTAAATCTGGCTGTTCAGGGTGCCTTCATCTCTTCCACTTTCAAAACTTTAAAGGAGTATTCCGGCCAAAGACATCTTATTACCAATCCAAAGGATAGGGGATAAGATTTCTGATAGCAGGGGGCCTGCGGCTGGGACCCCCTGTGAACTCCATTCAGCACCCTCGATCGTGGGGGTTCCCAGCCAGTGTACCCAGACCTTCTGCTGTTGCCCCTGACTACGACTCTTGCTGTCTGCCCTGACCTGCTGCTACGTCCGACCTTGCTCTTGCCTTGTCCCTGTGTACCGCGCCTGTCTCAGCTTTCAGTTGGGGTTGAGTAGCTATCAGGTGGAACGACCTGGGGGTTACCTGCCGCTGCAGGTCCATTCCGCTTTGCGGCGGCCTCTGGTAAAAACCAGTAACCCCTTAGATTTCGTTACCCTGGTACGGCCCACGCCATCACCCCACAGACACAGAGGATCCACCTCCAGTGTCCTCGCTGCATACCAGTCCGGATCCTGACAATCCTGGCTGAACCAGGCTTTATAAATTAAGGGCAGAGCACACAGATCAATGTGGTTCTATGGAACCACATTGATCTGTATGAAGAATCTACTGACTTCTCCTAAAAGTCCCCTAAGGGGACTAAAAGTGTAAAAAAAAAAAAAAAAAGTTTAATAAAAAGTAAAAAAACAAACAAACACCTATTAACCCCTTCCATATTAAAAGTTTGAATCATCCCCATTTTCCCACATTCCATATAAAAAATATGTAAACATAATAAAAACAAACGTGGTATAGCTGCATGCGTAAATGTCCGAACTAAACTGCATGGTCAATGGCGTACGCGTCAAAAAATTCCAAAGTCTAAAATTGTGAATTTTTGGTCACTTTGTATACCCTTACAAATGTATAAAAAACAATAAAAAAGTCTCATCAAAACAAAAACGGTACCGATAAAAACATCAGATCACGGCGCAATTATGTTGGTGAATGTAGTTATCATTTTTTTAAAGTAGTAAAATTAAATAAAACCTATATAAATTAGATATCCTCCTTGTAACCGTATGGACCTACAGAATAAAGATAGGGTGTCATTTTTACCGAAAAGTTCACTGCATAAAACCGGAAGCCCCCAAAATTTACAAAATGGCATTTTTTATTTCCAATTTTGCCCCACAAATATTTTTTTTCTGGTTTTGCCGTTAATTTTGTGGTGAAATGATTATAATGACATCAAATTACAATTGGTGGCAAAAAAAAAAAAAAAAAGCCCTCATATGGGTCTGTATGCGCAAAATTTAAAGATTTTAAGAAGGTGTGAGGAAAAAACTAAAGTGCAAAAACAGAAAAATCCTGCGTCCTTAACCCCTTAAGGACGCAGGACGTAAATGTACGTCCTGGTGAGGTGGTACTTAACGCACCAGGACGTACATTTACGTCCTAAGCATAACAGCGGGCATCGGAGCGATGCCCGTGTCATGCGCGGCTGATCCCGGCTGCTGATCGCAGCCAGGGACCCGCCGGCAATGGCCGACGCCCGCGATCTCGCGGGCGTCCGCCATTAACCCCTCAGGTGCCGGGATCAATACAGATCCCGGCATCTGCGGCAGTTCGCGATTAAAATTAACGCTCGGATCGCCCGCAGCGCTGCTGCGGGGATCCGATCATTCATAACGCCGCACGGAGGTCCCCTCTCCTTCCTCCGTGCGGCTCCCGGCGTCTCCTGCTCTGGTCTGTGATGGAGCAGACCAGAGCAGGAGATGACCGATAATACTGATCTGTTCTATGTCCTATACATAGAACAGATCAGTATTAGCAATCATGGTATTGCTATGAATAGTCCCCTATGGGGACTATTCAAGTGTAAAAAAAAATGTAAAAAAATGTAAAAGTAAAAGTAAAAAAAAAGTGAAAAATCCCCTCCCCCAATAAAAAAGTAAAACGTCCGTTTTTTCCTATTTTACCCCCAAAAAGCGTAAAAAACATTTTTTATAGACATATTTGGTACCGCCGGGTGCGTAAATGTCCGAACTATTAAAATAAAATGTTAATGATCCCGTACGGTGAACGGCGTGAACGAAAAAAAATTTTTAAAGTCCAAAATTCCTACTTTTTTAATACATTTTATTAAAAAAAAAATTATAAAAAATGTATTAAAAGTTTTTTATATGCAAATGTGGTATCAAAAAAAAGTACAGATCATGGCGCAAAAAATGAGCCCCCATACCGCCGCTTATACGGAAAAATAAAAAAGTTATAGGTCATCAAAATAAAGGGATTATAAACGTACTAATTTGGTTAAAAAGTTTGTGATTTTTTTTTAAGCGCAACAATAATATAAAAGTATATAATAATGGGTATCATTTTAATCGTATTGACCCTCAGAATAAAGAACACATGTCATTTTTACCATAAATTGTACGGCGTGAAAACGAAACCTTCCAAAATTAGCAAAATTGCGTTTTTCGTTTTAATTTCCCCACAAAAATAGTGTTTTTTGGTTGCGCCATACATTTTATGATATAATGAGTGATGTCATTACAAAGGACAACTGGTCGCGCAAAAAACAAGCCCTCATACTAGTCTGTGGATGAAAATATAAAAGAGTTATGATTTTTAGAAGGCGAGGAGGAAAAAATGAAAACGTAAAAATTAAATTGTCTGAGTCCTTAAGGCCAAAATGGGCTGAGTCCTTAAGGGGTTAAGGGGTTAAAGATACAGTGACCTACTGATGCATCATTTCTCTTTATCTTTAAACTGTATAAATTATGCAGTGTACGGTAAAAGATTACAAGATTTTCACAGAGAGACACTCTGTCTTCATGAGATGTATGCTGTGATTGCCTATGGGTGGGCACACAGTGATTGTTTTGATAGCATGTTGTGATATTGTTATTGGTTTCATGATAATTTGGAATACTTAAAGGGGTAGTCTGTCTAAAACTTTCTAATTAACATGAGGACATGGAGGTTGTAAGTAAAAAAAAAATACAGATCTCTGGCATTGTTCCTGTGCTGCTGTCGGTTTATTGGGGCTTTGCTGGCCGCTGTCTGACTCCTACAGTTTTGTGAATGTGATGTCACGTGACTGCTTAGCTAATGAGTTGGACACCACTTTGGCTGCTGAATGGATGAGATTGTAATGTGAACTGCACATAAAGTTCACATTTTGTTTGTGCGACACAGTCACTATATTTAGCTTCACTTGTGGTGCTCAGCCCCAGTGTTAGGCAAATATGTAATCCATCAATCTAAAAAGGAAAAGACGGTACTCACCACATGTGCGTGATGCTTTATTCCATGAATCTATATCTAGCAGGAGTACATGCGTGTGTTTATAAATTTAAGCAATAATTGTATCCTGCTAAACACCTGCTCTCTCATGTTATCTGCTATCCTAGTATGTGTATGGTAACTTGCAATATATATATATATATATATATATATATATATATATATATATATATATATATTTATTATTATTATTATTTTTTATTTTTTTTCATTCAGCAGTACAGTGTTTACCTGCCCTGCATATATATTTTCCAGTATATTTTGGCATATTCAGTCATAATTGTGCCCAGATTTCAGTTCATTTGTTCTGGTGTAGTATTGGTTAAAATCCTCTAGTTGTCTGTAAATCCTGAGACACAAAGGTGATGTCTTCTCTGGATTGTACGTGTCCTCTTTTCTTTTCTTCCCAAATACATTCTAGAATTATGCATAGGCAGTATCAAGCAGAATGCCTAGATCCACAGACTTCTCGGCAAATAAATATACAAAAACAAAAAAAATTGAAGTGCTTAAAATCAGTAATTTTATTGGGGTCAAGTTAAAATCCACCAAGAACATAAATCAAGGGTGATCCCTTCTCCAAGAAATGAAAAAGTATGCTCCTAAAATGATAATGTGTGTGGGAACTGTTCAGTTTCACAATCCCAGACACTTCACCTTATTGCACATATGCCACAGTATAGGTCCACTGATAGTAATTCACTAGAGCCTATGGCCAATACAATAATACAAAATTATATAAGTACACAAGTAACATTCTCATGACACTCTCAACGCGTTTCTGCTGGTAAGTTATAACCAGCGTCCTCAGGAAAGTTTAAGTTGCCCACAAGTATTATAGTAGGCTCATTTGGGACAGAACACCAAGTTTAGGTGATCTGAATAAATACCTAAGGGAAAGGGGAATGTAAACACAACACACAGTTCTCAGCTATTGCACAAACCCAAAGTAAACAATTAGGTATTACACCATAGAGTATTGCACATTTTAAATATTACACATAATCCACAATTACATTGCACCAGTTCAGGTATTGCACTTACATTGTATTGCACTCTATGATTATTGCACAAATATTCAGCTGAAAACACAATTCCCCATTGGGTTCTGGCTGGTCAACGCCAGAGCCCAGTACTCACGGTTCTCCCCTTAGTACAGCTCAGTGGAGTCACAGGAGTTTCAGTATGGTATCCTGGCTGCACACTCTGCGTCCATACCCGGCGTGTTGCAGGGTTAGACTAACTTGCGACACACGTCTTATGCTGTTCGCGCCGGGCAGCAGATCGCATCGTCAAGCGCCGCCCGGAAGTACGCGGCGCCTCCAATGCTGGTAAGCCCCGTGTCACCTAGCAACCAACCAAGCTTACACCGCTGTATTACACGCCCGCTGCTGCATCGTGAAGCATGTGCCTGCAGACAGTAGTCTCCAGTGCTGCAAAGTATACACCGGCCATTGCAAGCTAGGTAAGACCAACGTCAGTATTTACCGGCTGTTATTTAGGATGTATCGGACCATATAAACTCTGATTACTATTGAAACAATATACGGAGTGATATCAGGGGTGATACAATAATCAACGCCAACAGGGAGTAGCGATTAGGAGTACAAGTGGATAAAGATAGATAAAAACCAATTAGGACAATAGTAAATAAAATAATAAAAAAGGACATAATGACATGGGGGACGTAACTATACCCTAACCTGCCTGTTAATGTGGGACAAGGTGTCGGGTGATAGCAGTGGGCGGGGCCTAGGCTATAATACCCTTTTACCCCCTATACTAGATCCCTATGCCTAGGTGGGGTGGTCGTCCTTAAAAGGGCGGTCCCACTCAGGAACCTAAAGCTAACCAGCCCTACTACGCCCTACATATACCACTATGACCGATGCTAGCTCATGAGGCCCCCTAAGACCTCCCTCACTACCTATAACAATCTCGGTCACCCTAACAGTCCGACCCCCAGAAATTAAATAAAGCAAATATAGTTAATATTCTCATTAATTCCCTTAGGTGCCAAACTATCCAATTGGTATATCCCCTTACACTCTTTTTGTAATAAAATCTTATCAAGATTCCCTCCCTAGAGGGGCGCACTACCTCCACTCCCTGAAACTTAAGTCCTCTCGGATCCCCCCCATGGTATAACTGCATGTGTTTTGCCAGGTGTTTATCACGTCCATTACGTATATCTCCTACGTGCTCAAGAATCCTTTTCTTTAGTTCTCTGATGGTTTTGCCCACATATTGACGTGGGCACGGGCAGATAGCTACATAGATAACACATTTAGTACTACAGTTGATGAAATTATGGATCTTGTGAGACCCACCCGTCTGAATATTCGACACTGCTTGTGACTTCACCATATAGGTACATGCTTTACAATGCCAAAACTTTTGGTTACCTATGATCTTGCTCCTGCCCAGCCACACGTCAATATTAGGTTGTTCTCTCTCTAGTGGTAATAGATGACTCCTTGTGAGCTTATCACTAAAATTGGTTCCTCTCCTGTATGTTATCTGTGGGTACTCTCCAATATAATCAGTGAGATCATTATCCATACAGAGGATATTCCAATGTTTCTGAAAGATAGAGCGGATTTCGGGAGCTGCTCTATCAAAGGTTCCAATTATTCTTCCCACTCCTTTACTCTCTTCTCTCTTATGAGGAACAAGTAATTGTTCCCTTGGGATCTCCAGAGCAGTCTTATACGCTCTCTTCAGAATATAATCTGGATATCCCCAATTTAAAAATCTATTTCTAAGATCCCCTGCTTTTTCCCTAAAATCAGTGAGGTTGGTACAGTTCCTTCTGAGACGGAGATACTGCCCCTTTGGGATCCCCCTCTTGAGGGGGACCGGGTGGCAGCTCTCCCATCTCAGGAGATTATTAGTCGCCGTCTCTTTACGAAATACAGTAGTCTGTAGAGTCCCATCTAGTCCCTTAGTGATCATGACATCAAAAAATGGGAGCGACCTATCACTGACTTCAGAGGTAAAGTGCAGGCCAATTTTATTGACATTCAGAGAATTGACAAAGGAGTTAAAATCATGTTCTGAACCTGCCCACAGGATAAAAATGTTGTCTATAAATCTAAACCATAACAGAGTATGACCTTCATAGATTTCCCGGTCATTATTAAAAACCTGGGTCGCCTCCCACCAGCCCAGGAGCAGATTAGCGTACGTGGGGGCACACAGGCTCCCCATCACTGTGCCCCTGCGCTGGTGGTATAGGGAACCATTACAAAGGAAGTAATTCCAAGTTAAAATGAATTCAAGAGCACGGAGGATAAAAGCATTATGTTCTTTAAATTGTATACCTCAAGAGGATAGATAAAATTTTATTGCCATAAGACCCTTCTCATGTGGAATAGAGGAGTACAGAGCTTCTATGTCAATGCTGCATAACTTGGTACCTCATCCACTATTACATCCTCAATTTTCTGCAATAAGTCCATAGTGTCGCTAATATATGAAGTGAGTGCCAGAACAAAATTTCTCAACACCTTGTCCACATAAGTGCCTTAGTTGTATGTCATACTCCCTATTCCGGACACTATTGGTCTACCCTTTAGGGGTCCCAGCCCCTTATGGACCTTGGGTAGCGCATAAAAAACGGGTGTAACCGGAGTGGATGGGTACAGGAATGTATATTCATCTTCATTAATCACTCTACCGCTTCTAGCGTCATTAAGAATTTCCAACAATTCCTGACGGTACTCCTCTGTCGGATCTCTTAGCAAAATTTCATAAGTATCTCTGTCATCAAGAAGTCTGCTACACATCTCAATATACAGTTCTCTATTTAACACCACGATGTTACCGCCTTTATCAGACTTATTGATGACGAGATCCGGGTCATTTTTAAGATCATTAAGGGCATTTCTCTCTAGATTAGTAAGGTTCTTTTTAGATCTATGTTCAGACAGCGTAGAGTTCAATGTGCGCAAGTCTTTTCCTATTAGTTCCTGAAACACTTCGATGCACGAGATCTCGCTACTAGGTGGACATCTCTTGCTTTTGGGTCTACAGTAATTGAATGGACCTTTCCCACTGGCCCTTTCATTAGAGTCTAGCATACCAGTCAGTTCTCCCACTGTGGGAAGGTCACTGATAGAAATGCCCAGTTCTTCACATTCTCTACGTTCTCTTATTTTGTGAAACTTGTGCAACTGCAATTTCCTGACGAATAGGTGTTGGTCCTTTGTCCAATTAAACACACTAAACTCCTCGGTGGGCATGAAGGACAAACCACGCTTAAGGACCCGCACCTGTTCGTCAGAAAGAGTTCTCGCCGACAGATTTATCATTTGTAAAGTGTCAGACTCCCCTCTCATTTCTTTTTGGGAGGTTGGGCTTGGGGTGCCTCCATTCCTAAAAAAAGTGATGAAGGCGGTGCAGAGGAACCAGAGGCCTGAGGGTCGCCACATGTTTGAGAATATTTTTGTCGTCTAGTTTGAATCTGTGACCTCTGATAGTTATTCCTACCCCTCTGAGTCTGTCTCCTGCCTCGTCCTCTACCCCTGTTACCTTTCTTTCCCCTTCATGTCTCTGACAAATCTGTTTCAGAGGAAGAGAAGTCTGTTTCTGTGTCTCTTTTATTACTCTTCTCCAAGACACTGTAGGCTTTATTCTCTTTAAAATCCTGCAGGTCGCACAGAAATTGTTGATATTTCCGTTCTTTATCTTGTATTGAAATCTTTCAATAGTGTTCAATAGTCTCCTTAGCCTCAAACTCTGGGTTTGTTTTAAATTTGAGAGTCATCTCTTTTTGTTCCTCTAGTTTTTTCTGCGCGACCTGCAAGTTTTCTCGCTCCACCTCCAGGAGGATCCGTAAAAACTGCAATGAACACTTAGTGGCCTCAACCTCCCACTTTTTTAGGACACTGGAGGTACGCAGTCTCGTGACGGGAAGAATAGGTACACAAAGTCCCCTTGGAACTATCTCATTTTTAATATAATTGTCAAACGATTGCACTTCACACCACGAGACTATGTATTGCTTTTGGCACACTGTCAATTCCTTAAAGGCTGCCCTCAATGATGGAGTGTATTTAGGTTAATTGAAAACCCTGTCTGAGAACACCTCCTTTGCTTCTGTTAACCAGCTGTCAAGATTGACATTATCTGACACAAATCCAGCCATACTGTAATTAATCACCAAAAATATGCATAGGCAGTATCAAGCGGAATGCCGAGATCCACAGACTTCTCGGCAAATAAATATACAAAAAAAGTGCTTAAAATCAATAATTTTATTGGGGTCAAGTTAAAATCCACCAATAACATAAATCAAGGGTGATCCCTTCTCCAAGAAATGAAAAAGTGTGCTCCTAAAATGATAATGTGTGTGGGAACTGTTCAGTTTCACAGTCCCAAACACTTCACCTTATTGCACATATGCCATTCTAGACTGTTCTTTATAACTTGGCTCTTTAGTTGTTAGGTCTTCCCCAGTCTCTATAGCTAAACCAATAGATTTAGATATCAGTCCAGACCTCTTTAGTGATACAGACCACAGAACCAATCAGAGCTCTCCATATTGTTGGATCGGTAGGGAAAGGGCTGGTGCAAGGATTTTTCTCCACCATAGGCAAAAGCTAATTTTGCCACCCTTTGCCCTCGTCTATTGGTTCTGCCTGTCTGGCCTTGGAGGTGGCACTGCATGGTCGATGGTGGTGCTTCGGATGAGTGACGGTTTCTTTGGATGCTGGCTAGCAACTAACTTTCTTGTAGCGGGCAGAATGGTGCCCCCATCAAGAGAAGTGGGTGCTCTAGGTGGCTGCCTATTTTGCCTATGGGCAGAACCGGCCCTGGGTGGGGAAATGGATATAGTATTTAATTGGATACTTGTTACAATGCTATCCTGCTGAACTTCAGGCCCAGGGTGAGTGATGCATTCTGAAACCAACACCATGGCTAACAAGGTAGCTTGTCCTGTCCATGAGATGGGCCCGCTTGTTTAATAGCCATATTAGTAGTTATGTCCCCCTGTCTTCATATCATGCTACAGAGTAGCCCCTATGTACAGTATTTGAAGTAGTTAAATTAAATAGTTATATTTCTAATGGACGTACCGGTACGTCCTTGGTCCTGCTCCAGTGATATAACGCGGGGTTACACAGTAACCCCGCATCATATCACGGCGGGCCCGATGTCATAGTGAACCCGGGACCCGCCCCGCTAATAGCGTGCGGCGCTGCGCGCTATTAACCCTTTAGCCGCGCGCTCAGAGCTGAGCCACGCGGCTAAAAGTGAAAGTAAAAACTGCCGGTTAGCTCAGTGGGCTGTTCGTGATAGCCGAGGTGAAATCGTGGCATCCTGAACAGCTTGCAGGACAGCCAGAGGGTCCCTACCTACCTCCTCGCTGTCCGATCACCGAATGACTGCTCAGTGCCTAAAATCCAGGCATGAGCAGTCAAGCGGCAGAATCATCAATCACTGGTTTCCTATGAGAAACCAGTGATCAATGTGAAAGATCAGTGTGTGCAGTGTTATAGGTCCCTATGGGAGCTATAACACTGCAAAAAAAAGTGAAAAAAAAGTGAATAAAGATCATTAACCCCTCCCCTATTAAAAGTTTGAATCACCCCCCTTTTCCCATAAAAAAAATAAAAACACAGTGTGAATAAAAATAAAAATAAACATATATGGTATCACTGCGTGCGGAAATGTCCGAATTATAAAAATATATTGTTAATTAAACCGCTCGGTCATTGGCGTATGCGCAAAAAAATTCCAAAGTCCAAAATAGTGCATTTTTGGTTACTTTTTATATCATTTAAAAATGAATTAATAGCAATCAATAAGTCCTATCAATGCAAAAATGGTACCGTTAAAAACTTCAGATCACGGCGCAAACACGGAAAAATAAAAAAGTTATAGGGGTCAGAAGATGACAATTTTAAACATATTAATTTTCCTGCATGTAGTTATGATTTTTTCCAGAAGTACGACAAAATCAAACCTATATAAGTAGGGTATCATTTTAATCGTATGAACCTACAGAATAAAGATAAGGTGTCATTTGTACTGTAAAATGTACTACGTAGAAACGGAAGCCCCCAAAAGTTACAAAACGGCTTTTTTTTTTTCAATTTTGTCGCACAATGATTTTTTTTTCTGTTTCACCATAGATTTTTGGGCAAAATGACTGATGTCATTACAAAGTAGAATTGGTGGCACAAAAAATAAGCAATCATATGGATTTTTAGGTGCAAAATTGAAAGAGTTATGATTTTTTAAAGGCAAGGAGCAAAAAATGAAAATGCAAAAATGGAAAAAACCCCGGTCCTTAAGGGGTTAAGGCAATGTTCAAAAATTCTATATTAAAAAATAATTTTACTGTCAGGAAATGCTTCATATTTGCTTTTATGGTTGAATGCTATTGTTTTAGTTTAAGTGTCACAATTTTTTCTTTTCATTTTCATTAATACCTAAGAATTATAAAGAAGAAACATAATAATATGAGGGTATTCTTCAGTTGCTTAAGAGTGAAGATAAATGCATACATTAAAAAAGAAAACATTTGTTTCATCTCCATCTTGATTAGGATATTGTGAAATGAGGAAATACACAGACGACATTCATTCTATTTATATCAACATCAGTATAAAAAGGAAGATAATTATTCCAACCCAACTAAAATATTGCATTACTTATGTTTCATTTTACCAGCCTGGTTCAGTGAACTCTTGAATCATATGCTACATTCATATCATTTTTAGATCAGTCTGCTGTAAGACAATACATTTTAGGCAAGACTCTTATAAAAGTGTAAAGAATTATCTATTCAAGTGGGTAAAGAAATGTGTTTTGTAAGCCTTTCATTATCCTATACATATGATGCTTAGAACACTTTTTGGGTCATATATAAAACATTTTCAAAGGGGTCAGTGAACCACAGCCAAAGAAAACATCAGGCGTGAGACATTTTTGAAAGCACTGCACTTTATGAAAGATTTGCTTAAAAAATGAACTAGATAATTATTTCATTTGCCACATCTCTACTGATAAATTTCCAAACTCAACTTAATATTTTGTCTAAAGAATTATATACAATAATACAAAAGTTTTGGGACAGAGACACAGTTTTCATAGTTGGCCTCTGTACCCCCCACAAAGGAAATGAGACAAGGTATCAATATGTGATTGACATGTAGATTTTGATTCAAGAAGTTTAATATAGATATGACATTAACTGTTTAGGAATAGTAGTAATTTTTAATGTAGTCTCTCCCCTTTCACAAGTTCAAAAGTATTTGGACAAAGTACCATAATTATAAGCATTTGTCCTAATACCTGGATGTAAATACTCTGCAGACATTGTCTTCCTAAGTTCTGTAGTGCATAGGTTGTTGAATTTTTCTCCATTGAAATGGTCTGCTTGGTCTTTACTACAGTTACCTTAAAAGTGGACTTTCGGGAACCTACTGTAACTTATATCCTATCCACAGCACAAGGGATAAGTACGTGTCTGATCCCACTGACGCTGCTTTCCTGTTAAACTAATTTGGGCCAGTTACCGTAAAAGCCAACCAAAGCTACACACTTTTTTTTTTTTAGCCTCATACAGTCTTAGGCATAGTGGAGTGTATTGCCCTCTTCTCATAAGTGAAAACTGTACGCATACCTACGTGGTGTACCCTTTATTTCCTGTTAAACTACTTTGGGCCTAGTTACTGTGAAAGGCCAGCCAAAACTACACACTTGTTTTTGTAGCCTAATACAGTTTTAAGCGTAGTGGAGTGTATTGTCCTCCTCTCATAAGTGTAAACAGTACATACACGTACACGGACCTCCAGCTCGATTTTAAGCTGTTGGGGACAGAGGGCGTATGGATACGTCCTCACGTCCCGGTTCTTAAGGCCAGAGGGCATACCTGTACGCTCTCCGCATTTCCGCTCACCAGGCAGTGATCGGACCAGGATGACTGCTTATATCTATCAGCAGGCATCCCTTGGCAATGCCTAGGGGGGTCCTGAGACTCCCCCCAATGTCAGCCATTTGCGGCGATCTGGGCCAATCGGGTGACCCGATCGCCCGGAAAATAAGATTGATCAGAGCTGTCAGAGACTGCTCCGACCATCCTAAAGGATAGGAGCGAGGTGGCAGTGATGCCACCCCCTCCTATCCCCTGCCATTGGTTGATCAGGCTGATGACCAATGGCAGTTGGGGCAGGGGGTCAGAGTTCATTTTCCCTGCTCTGCCCACCGATCGAAATCCGGACAGAGCGGCGGGGGCGGGGGGGGGGGGGGTTGTGTGCATGGACTATTAATAACACAAATAATATAAATCAAAATGTCATTATTAAATTGCCTTCTGTACATTGTATTACATGCATTTTATCTCATGTAATAATTTAATCTCTTAACTGAACATTGAGCCACATGAGGGGTTCATTTTTTGCAGAATGAGTTATATGACAGAAATAGCGTATCACAAAATGATATGCTGTTTATGCTACTCATATAAAAAGAAATATGAAATATGTAAATTGTGTGAAACCATTTCCAGTTCCATTTCTATAAAATTAGGATAGGTGTGATGCCAGAAGTGCAAGATTCTGTGGATATGCTTTACATGTCCCAAATAGGAATACCCCTGTAAGATGGCTTGGGGTCTTTTACCAGGCTCCCAGGGTACTCCAGTGGAAAACTTTTTTTTGTTCAACTGGTGCCAGAAAGTTAAACAGATTTGTAAATTAATTACTTCTATTAAAAAATCTTAATCCTTCCAGTACTTATTAGCTGCTGAATACTAGAGAGGAATTTCTTTTTCTTTTTGGAACACAGAGCTCTCTGCTGAATCACAAGCACAGTGCTGTCTGCTGACATCTCTGTCCATTTTAAGAACTGTCCAGAGTAGGAGAAAATCCCCATAGCAAACATAAGCTGCTCTGGACAGTTCCTAAAATGGACAGAGATGTCAGCAGAGAGCACTGTGCTCATGATGTCAGCAGAGAAAATAATTTCCTCTGTAGTATTCAGTAGTTAATAAGTACTGGAAGGAGTAAGATGTTTTAATAAAAGTAATTTACAAATCTGTTTAACTTTCTGGCACCAGTTGATTTAAACAAAAAAAAAAAAAGTTTTCGACTGGAGTACCCCTTTAACTAAAAGAAGATGACTAGTAAAAAGAGCATGAGAAGTGCTTTGTTGATAAACTAGAGTATGCCATTCACTAATAATAGTGCAGTCTGGGAAAATAAGGACATGATGTAAAGTGTTTCAAGTGGATGTATAAATGGCCATAAAAACCGATAGCACTGCTATGGATAAAACTAGAAATGTTAAAGCCTCTGCAGCCTTTTCATGTGTTGCAGGAAGAAGCTGAATATTAAGTTGCATGTTTCTTTACATATATTGATAGCATCCATCGCTACAATGAGACTGAGCAACAAATAGAATTGTACCTTTGGTCTGCCCAAACAAGATAGGAGCAAACAGAGATTAATGATAATACAATGAAATATTGTTACCAAGATATCTTAAGCTCTTAATTGATTTTATGCAATTTCAGAAGTTCCATGGAGGTGTATACACAGCTCTGCTCTTAAAATGGAATATAAAATTAGAATTTCTTTTTGTAAACCAGAAAGTATATTTCTACTGTAACAAAATAAGAGTAATACTTCACATTAGCATAAAATTGCTTTTATTTGTTTGGTTTCTGAAAGGTAAATTATAGTATGGCATAATTTTCTCTACATTAAAAAGAGAACTAAGTTTTAATATGCAGCAAATGGATCAATATAAGCCTTTTTATGTTTTATTTAAACTGCTAATGGACTATATGTAAGGTTTGGGTAATTTATTTACTTATGAGGCATTTTGGTTTCAAAATGATTCACTCTAAATGCATTGTATACAAGCAGCCTCTTTATAAAAGAATATGTAACCATGTACTTTTTGAAATAGTATGCCAATGCCCTCGCCTAGGGCAGAGCAAGATTT
The DNA here is from genome assembly GCF_029499605.1 of Hyla sarda. Lineage (NCBI taxonomy): Eukaryota > Metazoa > Chordata > Amphibia > Anura > Hylidae > Hyla > Hyla sarda. Next base: position 113,865,291 of record NC_079189.1, on the reverse strand, counting down.
TATAAATCATTGTGTATGAAAAATTAACATGACATAAAATATTTATAAATATGAATGTGTATGTTAATATAAGCAAAGCTGTTACAAGCGACCATAACCTTTCTAACTTTCTTTGGACAGGCGCCACTGCTAATGATATCCATTATCTCCAGTAGTGTTTTGATACTTCTGCCTTAGTGGATTCAAATTTATTTTTCCTTACCTTTTGAGTGTGCATATTCAAGTCTATTTTAAAGGGGTACTCCCGTGGAAAACAATTTATTTTTAAATCAACTGGTGCCAGAAAATTAAACTAATTTGTAAATTACTTCTAACTTAAAAAATCTTAATCCTTCCAGTACTTTTTAGGAGCTGTATACAACAGAGGAAATGCTTACATTTTTGGATTTCTCTTCTGTCACGACCAGAGTGCTCTCTGCTGACCTCTGAAGTCCATTTTAGGAACTGTCCAGAGCAGCATATATTTGCTATAGGGATTTTCTCCTGCTCTTGACAGTTCCTAAAATGGACTGCAGATGCAGAAGAGAGCACTGTGGTCGTGACAGAAGAGAAATAAAAAAAATAAAGTATTTCCTCTGTAGTATACAGCCCCTGGCACCAGTTGATAAAAAAAAAAAAAAAGTTTTCCATGGGAGTACCCATTTAAAGGGGTACTCCGGCTCTAAGACATCTTAACCCCTATCCAAAGGAGAGGGGATAAGATGCCTGATCGCGGGGGTCCCACAGCTGTCACGCCCCCTCACATAGGCTTGCATTCAGGGGGTGGAGCATGATGTCACACGGGGGCGGGGCCATGACATCACAATGCTCCGGCCCCCGTGATCGCCAGTAATCAGACCCGGAGCGAACATGCTCCGGGGACTGATTCTAACGGGGTGCTGCGTGCAAGATCACAGGGGTCTCCAGCGACAGTACCCCCTCGATCAGGCATCTTATCCCCTATCCTTTGGATAGGGGATAAGATGTCTTAGAGCCGGAGTACACCTTTAAGTGTGTACTGTCTTTCTAATCTATCAGCTTCTGTAGTTGATAATTAGAAATGAGCGAATCGAATCTGAGGAATCCGAATTCATTAGAAATTTCATGAAAAATTCGATTAGCAATGAATGTGAATATCGTCGCAATTCTATCACACAAATTGCTTCATTAAACTCCATTTAAGGCGGTCCAGGCTCCAGGACATCTAAAATGGCGGATCAACATGTGAGGACCTGGGTCTAGGAACTCTGGGAAGGCGGGCACAAGGGTAGGTGGGATGACCCTGAATCACATGCAGGATGCAGTCTATCAGCAGCCAGTCACACCTGTGATGTCACAGCCCTATATAATCGACAACCATATTCCAGGTAGACACTTCATCCTTTCACTGCAGAGAGATTGGACAGCACTGTGTGTTACACAGACAAGCTTTTTCCAGCAGTGTTTCCCCTCCTAGTCATGTCAGTGTTCTGGTGGACAGAGAGCAGTGAATTTTTCACAGAATGTTTTTTTTTTTTTTTTTTTTTTTTTTTACTGCAGACATTAACCTCCCAGTCACTTTCTACAGTAGTGTATTATAGAGAGGGACAGAGAGCTGTGTGTTGCCTCATACATTTGAACAAGCTGGCTCAGCTTGAGAAACCTTAGCAGAGGATGGAGGAATAATTTTTCAGCACAACTCTGTGTCTTTGTTCCACAACAAATGGTGTGCTGGTTATACTAGTCTGTAGACAGTATGATACCCAGCAGTTCATTCCTAATAGTCTTTGAGAGAGTGCAATTTTGGGTTTAGTACGCAGTGACTGTGTGCTGCAGCACTGTTGTGTACTGCTGGTGGTGTGCAAAAATACATTTTTAAGCAAACTGTAGCTAATTTTTCTGCCCTCATAAGTGCATACCACATAAGTACATCAAAGTAGTGTATTATTTTGCACTTGATAATCTGTCAAGGGCCTAGATACTGTGAAAGTCCAGGCAAAAGTAATCACCAGCTAGTATTTTACTCCACTACCTTTTTAAGCGTACTGTAGCACATTTTTCTGCCCTCATAAGTGCATACCCCATACCTACATCTAAGTAGTGTACAATTTTGTTCCTGTAAATTTGTCAAGGGCCCAGATACTGTGAAAGGACAGCCAAAAGTACACACCTGTTGCTGTTCTAGACAAATACGGTTTTAAGCGTAGTGAAGCGTATTGTACTCCCCTCATATACGCACGTATGTCAGGCAGAGAAGTGCCAGGATGTGCAGAGAGGTGTGGCAGAGGCCTAAATTCATCAGGCCCAGTCAGAAGTCACAGCAGACTAGGGGCGAGTGGCAGCAGGAGTAGCTGCGAGAGGCCTGATCTCCCGGTATCAGCGATTGGTTAACACAGTCATCCACTTCATCACAAGTGACATCTGATACCACCTGTCAACAGTTGGTGGGTTCCTCAGACACAACCCTCAGTTGGCATGGCCCGGGAGCAGTCCTTGTCTTCCCATTGCCTCTGTCCTATGCTGTTCCCTCCTCTAAAGAAGTCTCTTATGCTTTTGGCTCAGCTCCACTATTCAGTGAGGACGAGCTAATCGAGGACAGTCAGCAGCTTCTGCCCAGACAAGAAGTGTAGGAGCAATCCACCGCTTCCTCCGCTAGGCAGGCAGGTAGTGATGAAGAGAGTGATGTGGGAGGCGGTGTTGCCAGCGCTCAGGGTCATGAAGCAGACACTGTTGAGGAGCCTGAGGAGGACATCAATGACGTGCAGATACTTGTTAATAATGATGAAGCCAATCACAATTCAGAGCCGGCTGCAGAAGGGGCTTCATCATCAGGAGAAGAGGGTTGCAGGATGCCCGTGAGGCAGCAAGGTGGTAGCATGGCTGGCAGTCAGCATGGGAGTAAAAGTGGAAATTCTGCAGCCAAACATGCCTGGGAGAGGCCACCTGCTTCGTGGCAGCCTACCTTGCCAGGAGGTTGTCGAACAGGGGTTCCTGGAGACAGCGGCAGTAGCAGTTAATTAGTGCAGACTGTTGGTGGTAAAATCAGCTACTCGGCAGTGTGGCAGTTTTTCATCAAGTATCCGGAGGAGGTTAACATAGCCACAAGCAAGATGTGTCGGCAGAAGGTGAAGCGTGGCCAGGGCCCCAATGTTGGCACCACGGCCCAGCATCAATATATGCTGTGCAACCATAAAGTGGCCTGGGAGAACCGTGGCTCCGATGTTGTAGTCCAGCCTGCTGCATCATCCAGTGGCACGCCGCTCCCTCTTTCAGCCAGCCAAGGCTCCACCACCTCAGCCAAAGGGAGCTGTGTGTCATACCCTCCTTCTGTCACTCCAGATGCTCCTGCTCCTCCTACTTTTAGTCCGTCCTTCCACCAGCAATCCATCGGTGAAGTCAATCCATATGGTCTCCTCTTCTGCCGCCAACTTCAGGCTTTGCCATTAAACAACTATATGGTCTCCTCATCTGCCGCCAACTCCAGGCTGTGCCATTCAGCCACTATATGTTCTACTTCTGCTGCCGCCAACTCCAGGCTGTGCCATTCAGCCCTGATATGGTCTTCTCATCTGCCACCAACTCCAGGCTGTGCCATTCAGCCACTATATGGTCTCCTCATCTGCTGCCAACTCAAGGCTATGCCATTCAGCCACTATATGCTCTAAACATGCTGCGGCCAGCTTCAGGCTGTGCCATTCAGCCAATATATGGTATCCTCCTTTGCCGCTAACTCCAAACTATGCCATTCAGCCACTATATGTTCTCCTCATGCTGCCACCAACTCCAGGCTGTGCCATTCAGCCCCTATATGATCTCCTCATCTGCCGCCAACTCCAGGCTGTGCCATTCAGCCACTATATGTTCTAATCATGCGGACACCAACTCCAGGCTGTGCCATTCAGCCACTATATGTTCCACTCATGCTGCTGCCAGCTCCAGGCTGTGTCATTCAGCCACTATATGGTTTACAGATGCTGCTGAGCCTGGGACATTACATTAAAATTTTAGCTACCATGAATCTTCAATTTGAATTTGAAAAATCATATTTTAATCTTAGGGATTGTGAAGTAGGGATTGGAAAGTCCTATGGTCATGCTGTCTCCAATTCTAGGTTGTGTCATTCTGCCAGATTATGGTCTCCTCATGCTGGTGCCACCTCTAGGCTCTTTCATTGTGCCCCCATGTGACTCCTTGCTAGTTTAGGTTTTGATGTCATACAGTATTAGTTCATAGTAAACACTGGGACATTAAACTTGGGAATCTAATATAAATCTTAAATTTAAATAAATAAATAAAAAATCTATGTAATTTTTTCAAGACTGAGGCCCTATGGTCATCAATGTTATATTACCTGTGGAATTATCACGAGAATCCAATGAAACAGCTTGAAGCGATAACAATGAACCATAACTCATTAAATGAAACATTCGCACTTTCACAGTCAGGGGGGCGCTGTGAGGCAGGGGATGGAACAGGTGGTATCTCACCTGGCGGAGGACCAGCAACTCGATTTTAAGATACAACTTTTTCACTGCAGCCACATCTATGTTTATGATAGATCTGCATGTCATACTGAATAACAGTGTTATTTCACTAACACAGCACACTCCCTATGCATGTTAGGACAAAGCAAAGTGTTCTACACCCATATTGAAGCTCTCTGTAGGCCAGAAATTACCATTTTTAATTGTGATTTGCCACAAATAAATTCGACCCAAAGTTAATTTTTTCGGCTGAATCAAAGTTTTCAAAAAATGCGACACATCAAACTTATTGGGAATTTCACAAGAAAAACAATGATGTGCTTGGTTTTAACGTAACGTTATTCTTTTGTGAGTTATTTACAAGTTTCTGACCACTTATAAAATGTGTTCAATGTGCTGCCCATTGTGTTGGATTGTCAATGCAACCCTCTTCTCCTACTCTTCACACACTGATAGCAAGGAGAAATGCTAGCACAGGCTTCCAGTATGCGTAGTTTCAGGTGCTGCACATCTTGCATCTTCACAGCATAGACAATTGCCTTCAGATGACCACAAAGATAAAAGTCTAAGGGAGTCAGATAGGGAGACCTTGGGGACCATTCACCTGGCCCACGATGACAAATCCACTTTCCAGGAAACTGTTCATCTTGGAATGCTCGGACCTGACACCCATAATGTGGACCATCTTACTTGAAAAACTCAGGGAACGTGCCAGCTTCAGTGCATAAAGAGGGAAGCACATCATCATGTGTGGTGGCAGGAGCAGTTCCAGCTCCATCAGCAGCAGCCTGAGTCTACAGTCAATGATGAGTACCTTTGTTCACTCTCATAGTGAAGCAACTCATCAGCAGCAGGTAGACCTGGAGCAGGACCTGAACAAGCAGGTGGTGGCATACCTTGACATGCCCATGCCAACACACCTTGAAGATCCGTTGGACTTCTGGGCAGCCAAACTTGATTTGTAGCCGCAACTAGCAGAGTTTGTCCTGGAAAAGCTGTCTTGCCCGGCCAGTAGTGTGCCATCAGAGCAAGTGTTTAGTGCAGCGGGGTCAATAGTCACCTCAAGGAGAACTAGTCTGTCCACGAAAAATGTGGAGAGACTGACCTTTGTGAAGATGAATCAGGCATGGATCAGCCAGGATTTCCATCCACCAATGCCTGATGCATCAGAGTAGATTGACCATGGTGCTAAACCAACACTTCACAAATATGATTAATGCTAAACATATTTAAGGTGCTTCTCCCCAGTCACCAGGTAGTGGTATTGCCACCCACCACACCACTCTGTCACCGGGGCACTTTCAGGACTCCTGATGATGCTGCTGCCGCCTCCAGGCTGTTTCATTCTGCCACCATATGGTCTCCTCATCTGCTGCCAACTCCAGGCTGTGCCATTAAGCCACTATATGGTCTCTTCATCTGCCGCCAACTCCAGGCAGTGCCATTCAGCCACTATATGGTCTCCTCATCTGCCGCCAACTCCAGGCTTTGATATTAAGCCCTTATATGGTCTCCTCATCTGCTGCCATCTCCAGGCTGTGCCATTAAGCCCTTATATGATCTCCTCATCTGCCGTCAACTCCAGGCTGTGCCATTCAGCCACTATATGTTCTACTCCTGCTGCCGCCAACTCCAGGCTGTGCCATTCAGCCCTGATATGGTCTTCTCATCTGCCACCAACTCCAGGCTTTGCCATTCAGCCACTTTATGTTCTACTCATGCTGCCTCAAACTCTAGGCTGTGCCATTCAGCCACTATATATTCTACTCATGCTGCCGGCTACTCCTAGCTGTACAATTCAGCCAATATATGGTCTCCTCATCTGCCGCCAACTCCAGGCTGTGCCATTCAGCCACTATATGTTCTACTCATGTTGCCGCCAACTCCAGGTGGTGCCATTCAGCCACTATATGGTCTCCTCATCTGCCACCAACTCCAAGCTTTGCCATTCAGCCACTATATGCTCTAATCATGCTGCGGCCAGCTTCAGGCTGTGCCATTCAGCCAATATATGGTATCCTCCTTTGCCGCTAACTCCAAACTATGCCATTCAGCCACTATATGGTCTCCTCATCTGCCACCAACTCCAAGCTTTGCCATTCAGCCACTATATGGTCTCCTCATCTGCTGCCAACTCCAGGCTGTGCCATTCACCCACTATATGTTCTACTCATGCTGCCTCAAACTCCAGGCTGTGCCATTCAGCCACTATATATTCTACTCATGCTGCTGCCTACTCCAGGCTGTACCATTCAGCCACTATATGGTCTCCTCATCTGCCGCCAACTCCAGGCTGTGCCATTCAGCCACTATATGTTCTACTCATGCTGCCGCCAACTCCAGGCTTTGCCATTCAGCTACTATATTGTCTCCACATCTGACGCCAACTCCAGGCTGTGCCATTCAGCCCCTATATGTTCTACTCATGCTGCAGCCATCTCCAGGCTTTGCCATTCAGCCACTATATGGTCTCCTCATCTACCGCCAGCTCCAGACTGTGCCATTCAGTCACAATATGTTCTACTCTTGCTGCTGCCAACTCCAGGCTGTGCCATTCAGCCACTATATGGTCTCCTCATTTGCTGCCAACTCCAGGCTCTGCCATTCAGCCACTTTATGTTCTACTCACACTGCCACCAACTCCAGGCTGTGCCATTCAGCCACTATATGGTCTCCTCATCTGCTGCCAACTCAAGGCTATGCCATTCAGCTACTATATGCTCTAATCATGCTGCGGCCAGCTTCAGGCTGTGCCATTCAGCCAATATATGGTATCCTCCTTTGCCGCTAACTCCAAACTATGCCATTCAGCCACTATATGTTCTCCTCATGCTGCCACCAACTCCAGGCTGTGCCATTCAGCCCCTATATGATCTCCTCATCTGCCGTCAACTCCAGGCTGTGCCATTCAGCCACTATATGTTCTAATCATGCGGACACCAACTTCAGGCTGTGCCATTCAGCCACTATATGTTCCACTCATGCTGCTGCCAGCTCCAGGCTGTGTCATTCAGCCACTATATGGTTTACAGATGCTGCTGAGCCTGGAACATTACATAAAAATTTTAGCTACCATGAACCTTCAATTTGAATTTGAAAAATCATATTTTAATCTTAGGGATTGTGAAGTAGGGATTGGGAAGTCCTATGGTCATGCTGTCTCCAATTCCAGGTTGTGTCATTCTGCCAGATTATGGTCTCCTCATGCTGGTGCCACCTCTAGGCTCTTTCATTGTGCCGCCATGTGACTCCTTGCTAGTTTAGGTTTTGATGTCATACAGTATTAGTTAATAGTAAACACCGGGACATTAAACTTGGGAATCTAATATAAATCTTAAATTTAAATAAATAAATAAAAAATCAATGTCATTTTTTCAAGACTGAGACCCTATGGTCATCAATGTTATATTACCTGTGGAATTATCACGAGAATCCAATGAAACAGCTTGGAGCGATAACAATGAACCATAACTCATTAAATGAAACACTCGCACTTTCACAGTCAGGGGGGCGCTGTGAGGCAGGGGATGGAACAGGTGGTATCTCACCTGGCGGAGGACCAGCAACTCGATTTTAGGATACAACTTTTTCACTGCAGCCACATCTATCTTTATGAGCCCACTTATCCAATGGCGCAGAAGATGAATGTGCTCCTGTCCAAGTTGCTGGTACTGCAGGCACTCCCTGGAAGTCTGGAAGTTCATTATTCCGAATGCTGTGTGCAGGCTTCCGTGTTCACAGCCGCCGGATGTCTCGCCCGCCCCCTCAACGAAAGTCTATGGGAAGGGGGCACGACCGCTGCCACGCCCCCTTCCCATAGACTTTGGTAGAGGGGGCGGGTGTGGCGTCACGAGGGCGCGGGCGAGACATCACGAAGGGGCCGGGCGTGACGTCACGCCCGGCGGCCGCGAACACGGAAGTCCTCACACAGCGTTCAGAGTAATGAACTTCTGGACGCTGTGAGCGGAGCTCCGAACTGCGGGGCAGTGCACAACCCCTTTAAGGATTCTCTGGCCTGCTCTGGCCAGCTGCTTCTTCACTGGGACCACCCTTGTGTAGCGACCTGGTATCTCCCTGCAGCTAAGACCAGCTTCCACACCCGGAGCGGGATAAAGGGTGAAGACCTGGGAAATGATTAGACTCCGCTCACAATTTTGGCCCAAAGCCAAACCGGTAAGTGGCACAGCGGGTTGGGGTGTTACAGTTTGCTTAGTCCATGGACCCCGCTGGCAAGTCCAAACCGGTGGTGCAAGATTTATACCAGGAGCTTCAACATCAAAGCAAACAACAAGATGTTCTGCTGCAGTGTCTGAATGCCATTTCAGCCCGACTGGATGCTTTACCTACATCTGTTCCAGCCGCACCACAGGTCCCAGCAACTCCTGTGACACCAGTTGCAATGCTTTTACACCATGGAGTTTCTGCTGTCCAGTTGCCTTTGCCTCCTCGCTACAGTGGCGATCCCTAGTCCTGCAGAGGTTTCCTGAATCAGTGCCTGATCCACTTCGAGCTGCTCTCTGGAGAAGTTCTAGTCTGGGTGAATCCTTTTTGAGAGCGAAGTGGACCTGAGACTGCCAACCTCCAGACTTTCCTAGCTGTCTCTTTGCACTGTGTTTGAGGAAAAAGACCTCAGCTCTCCTCCACCTCAGATAAGGTTCCATGACCGTGGGACAGTATGCAATCCAGTTCTGCACTTTTGCTGCAGAATTGTCTTGGAACAATGAGGCACAGCAAGCCATATTCTGAGAAGATCTCAGTGACCAAATTAACCCCTTAAGGACTCAGCCCAGTTTGGCCTTAAGGACTCAGACAATTTAATTTTTACGTTTTCATTTTTTCCTCCTCGCCTTCTAAAAATCATAACTCTTTTATATTTTCATCCACATTCTAGTATGAGGGCTTGTTTTTTGCGCGACCAGTTTTCCTTTGTAATGACATCACTCATTATATCATAAAATGTATGGCGCAACCAAAAAACACTATTTTTGTGGGGAAATTAAAACGAAAAACGCAATTTTGCTAATTTTGGAAGGTTTTGTTTTCACGCCGTGCAATTTATGGTAAAAATGACATGTGTTCTTTATTCTGAGGGTCAATATGATTAAAATGATACCCATTATTACATACTTTTATATTATTGTTGCGCTTAAAAAAAATCACAAACTTTTTAACCAAATTAGTACGTTTATAATCCCTTTATTTTGATGACCTCTAACTTTTTTATTTTTCCGTATAAGTGGCGGTATGGGGGCTCATTTTTTGCGCCATGATCTGTACTTTTTTTTGATACCACATTTGCATATAAAAAACTTTTAATACATTTTTTATAATTTTTTTTTTAATAAAATGTATTAAAAAAGTAGGAATTTTGGACTTTTTTTATTTTTTTTCGTTCACGCCGTTCACCGTACGGGATCATTAACATTTTATTTTAATAGTTCGGACATTTACGCACGCGGCGATACCAAATATGTCTATAAAAAATGTTTTTTACGCTTTTTGGGGGTAAAATAGGAAAAAACGGACGTTTTACTTTTTTATTGGGGGAGGGGATTTTTCACTTTTTTTTTACTTTTACATTTTTTTACATTTCTTTTTACACTTGAATAGTCCCCATAGGGGACTATTCATAGCAATACCATGATTGCTAATACTGATCTGTTTTATGTATAGGACATAGAACAGATCAGTATTATCGGTCATCTCCTGCTCTGGTCTGCTCGATCACAGACCAGAGCAGGAGACGCCGGGAGCCGCACAGAGGAAGGAGAGGGGACCTCCGTGCGGCGTTATGAATGATCGGATCCCCGCAGCAGCGCTGCGGGCGATCCGATCGTTCATTTAAATCGCGAACTGCCGCAGATGCCGGGATCTGTATTGATCCCGGCACCTGAGGGGTTAATGGCGGGCGCCCGCGAGATCGCGGGCGTCGGCCATTGCCGGCGGGTCCCTGGCTGCGATCAGCAGCCGGATCAGCCGCGCATGACACGGGCATCGCTCCGATGCCCGCGGTTATGCTTAGGACGTAAATGTACGTCCTGGTGCGTTAAGTACCACCTCACCAGGACGTACATTTACGTCCTGCGTCCTTAAGGGGTTAAAGATGAATTAGCTGGAAGGGATATTCCAGTCTCCCTGGATGCCTTAGTCACATTGGCTACATGCATTGATGTGCACTTCCAGGAGTGGTTTTCTCAAGCCGCCAAAGCAAAAATAACTTGCTCCAATGTTTCAGAAACATGTTCAGACTGTTCCTGCCATACCACCTGAAGAGCAAATGCAGGTGGAACGTCTCAAGCTCACAGATTTGGAACGTCAAAGACGTCGAGCAGAAAACCTCTGTCTCTCCCAAACTGCTGGTTCCAGTGGTCCTATCATTTGGCAACTCCAGTGTTTCTGTATCTGCTTGCCTTTATTCCGGCACTGCTGGGAATTTTGTGAGTCAAGCACTTGTGACTCAGTACTTGATTCCTACCACCCGTCTGTGAAGCCAGTAATTGCAACCATTGTAAATGGACTACCTCTGCCTAAACCTATACAGTATATGACTCAAGTTGCAAGTTGAGATACTTCACTCTGAGGAGTTAGTCTTCTATGTCCGGCCTGATTCCACTAATTCTGTGATGTTGTGATTGCCCTGGCTACATCTACATGCTCCAGTTATTGATTGGAACACAGGGAAAATTTTCCGTTGGGGACCTCAGTGTCATTCTTCATTCCATCTGCCTGTCTGAAGTCTGTCACTGTCTCTGAATCTGTCTGTCTGACTGCCCGATGGAACTGTTACTTGGGACTTCTCCTCCTTGTGGTCGATCCACTATCTTTGCCTGAGACACAGGCAATGTCTGAGTACATTAACTGGTTAACAAACATGGATGTGTATACTTGTCCATGTGTTATTAACCGGGTATGATATGGGCTACCGACTCGAGCCTGCGTCATAACAACTGGCCCTCAGCTGATTCTTGTAGCTGAGGGCCGGCGTTAATAGCCGACATGTGGCGATCACTGCGGCCGGTTATTAACCCTATAGATCGCCACTGTCACTTTGACAGGGGCATCTAAAGGAAGCATTGAACACTCCCTGATGGCCCAGTGGGGTTGATTGCAGGGCCAGGCTTTATCAATGGAGCGGCGCAGATCACAGAGATCAATGTGGTTCTAATGATTCCTCCTAAAAGTCCCCTGAGGGACTAAAAAAGTGTTAATAAAAGTAAAAGAAAAAAACACACATTAACCCCTTCCTTATTAAAAGTTTAAAACACCCCCCTTTTCCCAAATTCCATATAAAAAATATAAAAACATAATAAAAACTAAACATATGGGGTAGAAAAATTCCAAAGTCCAAAATTGTGTATTTTTGGTCACTTTGTATACTCTATGAAAAAATTCAAAAAGTCCCATAAAAAAATGGTACTGATAAAAAACTAAACTAAACTGATCACTGCGCAAAAAAAGAGCCATCATACCACCCAGTATATGGAAAAATAAAAAAGTTATAGGGGTCAGAAGAGGACAATTTTAAACATACTAATTTTGGTGCATGTAGTTATAATATTTTTTATGTAGTGAAATAAAGAAAAAGCTATTGGGTATCATTGTAACCGTATGGACCTACAGAATAAACAAATGGTGTCATTTTTACTGAAAAGTGCAATGCGTAGAATTGAAAAATTTACAAAATGACTTTTTCTTCCCAATTTTTTCTGGGTTCTCTGTAAATTTTGTGGTGAAATGATTGATGCAATTACAAAGTACAATTGGTGGGGCAATAAATAAGCCCCCATATGAGTCTGTAGGTGCAAAATTGAAAGTGTTATTATTATTAGAAGGTGATGAGGAAAAAAATAAAAGTGCAAAAACGGAAAAACCCGTGGTCCTTAAGGGGTTAAGGAGTTTATCCAGAAGTCCACTTCTCTGGCTTGAGCCAGCTTCTTTTTTGTGGCAAAGAAGGATGGGTCACAGCATCCATGTATAGACTATTGTGGACTGAAAAAGATAACTGTGAAAAACAAGTATCCTCGACTGTATTTGAAGTGCTCAGGTTTTCACCAAGTTGGATTTGCGTGGTGCATATAACCTGATTCTCATCCGTGAAGGCGACGAGTGGAATATGGCATTTAATACCCGTGATGGCCACTATGAATATCTGGTCATGCCCTTCGGCCTGTATGATGCTCCTACAGTATTCTAGGAATTTGTGAACGACATCTTCATCTCCCTGTGGCTAATACCAGCTTCTGGAGCGCGATAAAGGGTGAAGACCTGAGAGATACTTAGACTCCGCTCGCAAGTTTAGCCCAAAGCCAAACCGGTAAGTGGCACAGTGGGTCCACACCTGTTGGGGTGTTACACAGACAATGATTAGAAATGCCAATTGAGTTATGAAAACATTTTAAATGAGAGGAAAATGCCATGCACCATTGCACATTTAATATTCAATGGCACAGTGATAATATAAGTGGATGTCAGACATTCACTGTACAAGGAGAAATGTCACAGAACTGAACATCTGTTATGTTTCAATTCTGTTATGAAGATCAAATGCTCAACAAAACTTCAGGGAATACAGGGTAACATAATTGTTACCAGGTTCATGATTTAACTTAAAAATACCAAATATGCACATGGAGACATTAGCATACATAAACACATGAATAACACACATCCCTAAATGCCACACCCTGCCTATCTAAACACAACACAGTCTATTTGGAATCTTCACCTTGCAGCTCTCCAGCTGTTTCACAGCTACTACTATGGTCCCAGTATCCCATGTTGAGGGTCCAGCTCTCTATATATGCTGGGGGCTGTAGTTTGTAAACCAATAATTTACAGAACCAATTTAAGCTATGGATAACAGAAAGATGCCTTGTTTTGTTGCAAAATGCAACACAACAAAATTAGCAGTATAGGGGCAACTACGACCTTCAAACACTTTTCATACATAATATTTCCTGATTGAAATTATTTGATAGGGCATTTATAGGGGAACTTTCCTCCCTCAGAACTATCATCAGATAGCTGGAGTGAATGGTGCCTCATGCTCTGGAAAAACTGGCAGTGAACTGTACAGTTATGGGCAGGTATTCTTAAAAATTGATAAATGAGTGCTGAGTGTCCCGGTGGCAGAATACCTTTGGACCAACTTGTTGTCTAGGAACCTCATAATCACAGTGTAAAAGAATTAGGGTATGTTCAGACGAACGGATGCACAGCGTATTTTACGCTGCGGATCCGTCACTGAATGACCACAACAGGGTGCCTTTAAATGTGCCTGCTCGGAAGTCGCTGTGCTTGCGCGATGTACTTGCACACATCGCGGCCGTTCCCCCTGCTCCCTGAGCTAAGCCGAGAGCTGCCGCAACGTGCGAGTATGCTGCGCATGTGCGCAGCGACTATCACATCGCAGTGTGACTGCTCATAGCGGCATATTAAATTTTGCAGTAAAACAGGGCAACCAAAAATATACAAAGATGCATCAGGTTTAACATACCACTTGAGCCACCTGGATACACAGATTACACTGTAATTTTAGTAAATCTACGTCTGTGTTTTTAATATATTATTTTATTTCCCTTTACTTGCTTTCATTGGCTCATCCCTGTAACTTTAGTCTTTCAGTGGTGCAACTACCTACTGACAGTAATATTTGTGAAGCTCTTTCAGCTCAGAACTCTCAGGTTCATCCTGCCGATAGGAAGGTAGTAGCAATGTAATAAGTAGCAATGGTTTCTCTGAGCCACCTAGTAATTGTGAGTTTAGATGCTCATGAATCTCTGATTTTTCCACCAAAGGGGACAAAGAGGTTATTTAGTCTTCTGAGCTCTTTGTTCTGGATGAGTTAGTAAAGCTCACTGTCTTGGAGTTACACTAGACTCTGATCTATCTTTCACTCCCTATATTCAGTCCCTTTTACATTCTTGTCACCTGCTCCTCAAAAACATCTCTAGAATCCGCTCATTTCTCACTATTGAAACTGCTAAAACTCTCATTGTTGCTATGATTCACTCCCACCTTGACAATTGTTACTCTTTGGTAATAGGCCTTCCCTTCTACTCTCCCCTCTCCATTTCATCCTCAATGCTGATCTCACACTAACATCTTCTATAATCTGAACCTCTCACTCCCGTCTCTAAGACTTTGCTCATGCTGCACCAGTTCTCTGGAATGCCATACCTCAGACTCAACCACAACATCCACAGTTTTAAATGTGCTAATGTTCTAAAGGGACATCTCTTCAGGCAGGTCTATAACATTCCTTAATTGGCCTCCACTTCTACTACTTTGCCCCTTTTGAGACCTCTGGCTCTTGGAGATATCAAAAGCTTCATATTTGACAGTCTCCCCCCTACCCTAGTGACTGGTTCACCCTCTTGTATGTAACCTTTTCTATTAATAAAATATGGCTGGACCGTTGTATTAATAAAAGCAATTTATGTCTTCTGTCTCATCCCCATTCCTCATAGTCTGTAAGCTCTCACGGTCAGGGCCCTCACCCCTCCAGTTTAAATAGTTAGCATGTAATATTGTTATGTCTGATACATAGTTACATAGTTACATAGTTAGTACGGTCGAAAAAAGACATATGTCCATCAAGTTCAACCAGGGAATTAAGGGGTAGGGGCGTAGCGCGATATTGGGGAAGGGATGGGATTTTATATTTCTTCATAAGCATTAATGTTATTTTGTTCCATGAATGTATCTAATCCTGTTTTAAAGCTGTTAATTGTTCCTGCTGTGACCAGTTCCTGAGGTAGACTGTTCCATAAATTCACAGTCCTCACGGTAAAGAAGGCGTGTCGCCCCTTGAGACTAAACTTTTTCTTCTCCAGACGGAGGGAGTGCCCCCTCGTCCTTTGGGGGGGTTTAACCTGGAACAGTCTTTCTCCATATTTTTTGTATGGGCCATTTATATACTTATATACGTTTATCATATCCCCCCTTAAACGTCTCTTCTCAAGACTAAACAATTGTAACTCCTTTAATCGCCCCTCATAGCTAAGATGTTCCATGCCCCATATTAGTTTAGTCGCGCGTCTCTGCACCCTTTCCAACTCCGCAGTGTCCCTTTTATGGACAGGTGCCCAAAACTGAACAGCATATTCCAGGTGAGGCCGTACCAATGCTTTATAAAGGGGGAGTATTATGTCCCTGTCCCTTGAGTCCATACCTCTTTTTATACATGACAATATCCTGCCGGCTTTGGAAGCAGCAGCCTGACATTGCATGCTATTCTGTAGTCTGTGATCTACACGAACACCCAGATCCTTCTCTACCAGTGACTCTCACAGTTTAATCCCCCCTAAGACATACGATGCATGCAGGTTATTAGTACCCAGATGCATAACTTTACATTTATCCACATTAAACCTCATTTGCCAAGTGGATGCCCAGACACTTAGTCTATCCAAGTCATCTTGTAACTTATGCACATCCTCTATAGACTGTACCGTGCTACAAAGCTTGGTGTCATCTGCAAAGATAGAAACAGAGCTGTTAATACCATCCTCTATATCATTGATAAATAAATTAAACAACAGCGGGCCCAGTACTGAACCTTGGGGTACACCACTAATAACCGGGGACTTGTCTTTATTTGTAAGGACAATTTGTAAAGTGCTGTGGAATCTGTTGGCACTATATAAATACAATTATTATTATTACTATTATTATTAGTATTATTATTATTATAGTTTTCATGTTTCTACATCAAGGGTTTTATAGCATATCACACTCTTCTGGCAGACTACATGCAGAGTTTGGGCAGTTGATATTGTTACTGTCCTAAGAGCAACTTTTTCTACCAAGATGGACAGATATGGTATTTTTGCAGACAGCACTTATTGACCCTTTTGATTACATAATAGTGTCTAATCTCCATGCATTCAGACTCAATCCTCTGAGGCACTGGGACAGTTGCCTGCCCTGTGACACTATGTAGAGTCTCATCAGTAATTTCCAGTAAATGCCCTAGCTCATTCTGAATAGAATGGGAGGCCAGACTTTCTTGAGCCAGATTGGTATGACCTTATTTGCTTTGTTTCATATGACATTTACAAGGACACTGAAGTCCATCAGCACCAGTGGAAATACATATATAAGGCTGACATTTAATTTTATAGTAAATACATTCAGGACATACAGATTGTACTTTCCATACAGCAAGAATCATTTTATTCACTTTCCTGTTGTCCCTCGTGGCTGATAGGTTTATGATAGTCCCCATCTGTCTGCTAATTGAAAAAAAAAAAAAAACTCTGGATAAAACTACTATGTCATCTGGATATGGATGAAGTGATCCACTCAAATATTCAAACTGTCTGTCACATTTGCCTTTGCCCTGGTCAGGATATATACTGCTTCTTTAAAAAGGTATTGAGATTGTGTTCCAACTCTCCAATTTATGGATATCACAGTGGGGGTGCAGTTTGCCTGTTTGAGAGGTCTTCTATGATTTCTAAAAGTTAACGTCCAACTTGAATGTTTTAGGCTTTCCTGAGGAGTCCCCCTCATTATATGACACAGAAGATTCTTTATCCTTCAATGCATTAAATGGATCATACTGGATTAGAATAAAAATGTTTCGAAAACCCACTACATCTGTCCACAGGTTAGGTATGGTATAGCATCTAAACTCCAATAAAAGGGTACTCCACCCCTAGACACCCCTAGGATGTCTGATGATGGGGGTCCCACCGTTAAGGACCCCCACAATCTTCCTGCTTCAACCGGTGTTCGTTTAGAGCGTCAGGTGCATCGCTGGAGGCTTGTGACCTCACGGTCACGCCCTGCTCGTGGAGTCATGGCCACACCCCCTCAATGCAAGTCTATGGGGGGGGGCGTGATGGACATCGCACCCCCTCCCATAGACTTGCATTGAGGGGGCATGGCCGTGATGTCATGTGCAGGCTGTGGTTATGATGTCAAAAGCCTGCACACCACATCACCGGATGTCTGGGGTGCTGCAGCCGAGATCGCAGGGATAAGATGTCTAAGGGTGGAGTACCCCTTTAAAGAGAATGGGGCTTAGCAGAAATAGCCACACACCACATAAGGGCAGGTGTTGTTTTTTGTAGAAAAGTGAAAAAGTGTTTTGAATACTGGACAACCACTTTAATAAGCTTCTGGATCTTTTAAAGTGGTTCTTTATAAAAGAGATGCTCTGATGTTATCCTCCTTTTCAGAAGTGAACTTGTCATCAACTCTAAGATCATTGGTCACAAACAGATCCTTTGTCTTTTATACCTCTAATGAAAGAGAGGCAATAATAATGAAAGTGAGCCATTTTGCATCATAAAACAGTTAATAGTTCTTAAAAGGAACCTTTGTGGTCAATATTCTCCTACAAACTGCCCCCATTACCACATAGTAGTAGTGAACAGGCATTCTGATGCTGTGTCTATGTTTCATGTATGTTTTTTGTTGGCGGTCCGAGTGGTTGTAACTAGTCAAGGAGGAGGAGTAGCAGCAGCATCTTATCATGTAAAGCCCAGTACTGAGTTTCAATCAAGCCTGAGTGGGAGGAAGGGATGTAAAAACCCCACTGGGCAGCATGGCCACAGTTTCGACTAAACCACATTCCAAAACGGCAATTAAACCCATGAAATAAAAAAGGGGAAAGTTCAGAAAAAACTGAAATCCATGGGTGTGCCTTGGATCAACAATGGATCAACTTAAAAGTTCCTCATCTGCACATAGCGTGAGGCCATGTTTACAGCTGATGTTTTTAGTCACAAAAAAAATCGGTCAATTTTCATAGAAAAGAAAATCGGAAAACTGAAAAGAAATAATTTTTGAAATAGCTGAAAATGCCAATGTCACGATGCCGGCTGGCAGGTAGTGGATCCTCTGTGCCAGAGAGGGATTGGCGTGGACCGTGCTAGTGGACCGGTTCTAAGCCACTACTGGTTTTCACCAGAGCCCGCCGCAAAGCGGGATGGTCTTGCTGCGGCGGTAGTGACCAGGTCGTATCCACTAGCAACGGCTCACCTCTCTGGCTGCTGAAGATAGGCGCGGTACAAGGGAGTAGGCAAAAGCAAGGTCGGACGTAGCAGAAGGTCGGGGCAGGCAGCAAGGATCGTAGTCAGGGGCAACGGCAGAAGGTCTGGAAACACAGGCAAGGAACACACAAGGAACGCTTTCACTGGCACTAAGGCAACAAGATCCGGCAAGGGAGTGCAGGGGAAGTGAGGTGATATAGGGAAGTGCACAGGTGAACACACTAATTGGGACCACTGCGCCAATCAGCGGCGCAGTGGCCCTTTAAATCGCAGAGACCCGGCGCGCGCGCGCCCTAGGGAGCGGGGCCGCGCGCGCCGGGACAGAACAGACGGAGAGCGAGTCAGGTAGGGGAGCCGGGGTGCGCATCGCGAGCGGGCGCTACCCGCATCGCGAATCGCATCCCGGCTGGCAGCGGAATCGCAGCGCCCCGGGTCAGAGGACATGACCGGAGCGCTGCCGCGGGGAGAGTGAAGCGAGCGCTCCGGGGAGGAGCGGGGACCCGGAGCGCTCGGCGTAACAGTACCCCCCCCCTTGGGTCTCCCCCTCTTCTTGGAGCCTGAGAACCTGAGGAGCAGACTTTTGTCTAGGATGTTGTCCTCAGGTTCCCAGGATCTCTCTTCAGGACCACAACCCTCCCAGTCCACTAAAAAAAAATTTTTCCCTCTGACCTTTTTGGCAGCTAAAATTTCTTTGACCGAGAAGATGTCCGAGGAGCCAGAAACAGGAGTGGGAGGAACAGATTTGGGAGAAAAACGGTTGAGGATGAGTGGTTTGAGAAGAGAGACGTGAAAGGCATTAGGGATACGAAGAGAGGGAGGAAGAAGAAGTTTATAAGAGACAGGATTAATTTGACACAAAATTTTGAAAGGACCAAGATAGCGTGGTCCCAACTTGTAGCTAGGGACACGGAAGCGGACATATTTAGCGGAGAGCCATACCTTGTCTCCAGGGGAAAAAACGGGGGGAGCTCTTCTTTTCTTATCCGCGAACTTCTTCATGCGTGATGAAGCCTGTAAGAGAGAATTTTGGGTCTCTCTCCATATGATGGAAAGGTCACGAGAAATTTCATCCACAGCGGGCAGACCAGAGGGCAAGGGAGTAGGGAGGGGGGGAAGAGGGTGACGGCCGTACACCACGAAAAATGGGGATTTGGAGGAAGACTCAGAGACCCTGAAGTTATACGAGAATTCGGCCCATGGGAGGAGATCTGCCCAGTCATCCTGGCGGGAGGAAACAAAATGTCGCAAATAATCACCCAAGATCTGGTTAATCCTTTCTACTTGTCCATTGGACTGGGGATGATATGCAGAAGAAAAATTTAATTTAATCTTGAGTTGTTTACAGAGAGCCCTCCAGAATTTAGACACGAATTGGACGCCTCTATCCGAGACAATCTGCGTAGGCAACCCGTGAAGACGAAAAATGTGTACAAAAAATTGTTTAGCCAACTGAGGCGCAGAAGGAAGACCAGGAAGAGGGATGAAATGTGCCATTTTGGAGAATCGATCAACGACCACCCAAATAACAGTGTTGCCACGGGAAGGGGGTAAATCAGTAATAAAATCCATACCAATCAGAGACCAAGGCTGTTCGGGGACAGGCAGAGGATGAAGAAAACCAGCGGGCTTCTGGCGAGGAGTCTTATCCCGGGCACAGATAGTGCAGGCTCGCACAAAGTCCACAACATCCGTCTCCAGAGTCGGCCACCAATAGAAGCGGGAGATGAGTTGCACAGATTTCTTGATACCCGCATGACCTGCGAGATGGGAGGAGTGACCCCATTTGAGGATTCCGAGGCGTTGGCGAGGAGAAACAAAGGTCTTTCCTGGAGGAGTCTGCCTGATGGAGGCAGGAGAAGTGGAGATCAGGCAGTCAGGTGGAATGATGTGTTGCGGAGAGAGTTCAACTTCTGAGGCATCCGAGGAACGAGAGAGAGCATCGGCCCTAATGTTCTTATCGGCAGGACGAAAGTGAATCTCAAAATTAAATCGGGCAAAGAACAGAGACCACCGGGCCTGGCGAGGATTCAGCCGTTGGGCAGACTGGAGGTAGGAGAGGTTCTTGTGGTCGGTGTAGATAATAACAGGAGAACTTGATCCCTCCAGCAGATGCCTCCATTCCTCAAGTGCTAATTTGATGGCTAGAAGCTCTCGATCCCCGATGGAGTAGTTCCTCTCCGCTGGAGAGAAGGTCCTAGAGAAAAAACCACAAGTGACAGCATGCCCGGAAGAATTTTTTTGTAGAAGAACAGCTCCAGCTCCCACTGAGGAGGCATCAACCTCCAATAGGAAGGGTTTGGAAGGGTCAGGTCTGGAGAGGACGGGAGCCGAAGAAAAGGCAGACTTGAGTCGTTTAAAGGCGTCTTCTGCTTGAGGAGGCCAGGACTTGGGATCAGCATTTTTTTTGGTTAAAGCCACGATAGGAGCCACAATGGTAGAAAAATGTGGAATAAATTGCCTGTAATAATTGGCGAACCCCAAAAAGCGTTGGATAGCACGGAGTCCGGAGGGGCGTGGCCAATCTAAGACGGCAGAGAGTTTGTCTGGATCCATCTGTAGTCCCTGGCCAGAGACCAAATATCCTAGAAAAGGAAGAGATTGGCATTCAAACAGACATTTCTCAATTTTGGCATAGAGTTGGTTGTCACGAAGTCTCTGAAGAACCATACGGACATGCTGGCGGTGTTCTTCTAGATTGGCAGAAAAAATTAGGATATCGTCCAGATATACAACAACACAGGAGTATAACAAATCACGAAAAATTTCATTGACAAAGTCTTGGAAGACGGCAGGGGCGTTGCACAGTCCAAAGGGCATGACCAGATACTCAAAGTGTCCATCTCTGGTGTTAAATGCCGTTTTCCACTCGTCCCCCTCTCTGATGCGGATGAGGTTATAGGCGCCTCTTAAGTCCAATTTAGTGAAGATGTGGGCACCTTGGAGGCGATCAAAGAGTTCAGAGATGAGGGGTAAGGGGTAGCGGTTCTTAACCGTGATTTTATTAAGACCGCGGTAGTCAATGCAAGGACGTAGGGAGCCATCTTTTTTGGACACAAAGAAAAATCCGGCTCCGGCAGGAGAGGAGGATTTACGGATAAAGCCCTTTTTTAGATTCTCCTGGACGTATTCGGACATGGCAAGAGTCTCTGGGGCAGAGAGAGGATAAATTCTGCCCCGGGGTGGAGTAGTGCCCGGGAGGAGGTCGATAGGGCAATCATAAGGCCTGTGAGGAGGTAGAGTCTCAGCTTGTTTTTTGCAGAAAACATCCGCGAAGTCCATATAGGCCTTAGGGAGACCGGTTACTGGAGAAACCACAGAGTTACGGCAAGGGTTACTGGGAACCGGTTTTAGACAGTTCTTGGAACAAGAGGACCCCCAACTCTTGATCTCCCCAGTGGACCAATCCAGGGTAGGGGAATGAAGTTGAAGCCAGGGAAGTCCAAGGAGAATTTCCGAGGTGCAATTGGGGAGGACCAAAAGTTCAATCCTCTCATGATGAGATCCGATGCTCATAAGAAGGGGCTCCGTGCGGAAACGTATGGTACAGTCCAATCTTTCATTATTTACACAATTGATGTAGAGGGGTCTGGCGAGACTGGTCACCGGGATGTTGAACCTGTTGACGAGAGAGGCCAAAATAAAATTTCCTGCAGATCCTGAGTCCAAGAAGGCCACTGTAGAGAAGGAGAAGGCAGAGGCAGACATCCGCACAGGCACAGTAAGACGTGGAGAAGCAGAGTAGACATCAAGGACTGTCTCACCATTGTGCGGAGTCAGCGTACGTCTTTCCAGGCGAGGAGGACGGATAGGACAATCTCTCAGGAAGTGTTCGGTACTAGCACAGTACAGGCAGAGGTTCTCCATACGGCGTCGTGTCCTCTCTTGAGGTGTCAGGCGAGACCGGTCGACCTGCATAGCCTCCACGGCGGGAGGCACAGGAACAGATTGCAGGGGACCAGAGGAGAGAGGAGCCGAGGAGAAGAAACGCCTCGTGCGAACAGAGTCCATATCTTGGCGGAGTTCCTGACGCCTTTCGGAAAAACGCATGTCAATGCGAGTGGCTAGGTGAATAAGTTCATGTAGATTAGCAGGAATTTCTCGTGCGGCCAGAACATCTTTAATGTTGCTGGATAGGCCTTTTTTGAAGGTCGCGCAGAGGGCCTCATTATTCCAGGACAATTCTGAAGCAAGAGTACGGAATTGTACGGCATACTCGCCAACGGAAGAATTACCCTGGACCAGGTTCAACAGGGCAGTCTCAGCAGAAGAGGCTCGGGCAGGTTCCTCAAAGACACTTCGGATTTCCGAGAAGAAGGAGTGTACAGAGGCAGTGACGGGGTCATTGCGGTCCCAGAGCGGTGTGGCCCATGACAGGGCTTTTCCGGACAGAAGGCTGACTACGAAAGCCACCTTAGACCTTTCAGTGGGAAACAGGTCCGACATCATCTCCAGATGCAGGGAACATTGGGAAAGAAAGCCACGGCAAAACTTAGAGTCCCCATCAAATTTATCCGGCAAGGATAAGCGTATCCCAGGAGCGGCCACTCGCTGCGGAGGAGGTGCAGGAGCTGGCGGAGGAGATGACTGCTGAAGCTGTGGTAGTAACTGTTGTAGCATAACGGTCAGTTGAGACAGCTGTTGGCCTTGTTGCGCTATCTGTTGTGACTGCTGGGCGACCACCGTGGTGAGGTCAGCGACAACTGGCAGAGGAACTTCAGCGGGATCCATGGCCGGATCTACTGTCACGATGCCGGCTGGCAGGTAGTGGATCCTCTGTGCCAGAGAGGGATTGGCGTGGACCGTGCTAGTGGACCGGTTCTAAGCCACTACTGGTTTTCACCAGAGCCCGCCGCAAAGCGGGATGGTCTTGCTGCGGCGGTAGTGACCAGGTCGTATCCACTAGCAACGGCTCACCTCTCTGGCTGCTGAAGATAGGCGCGGTACAAGGGAGTAGGCAAAAGCAAGGTCGGACGTAGCAGAAGGTCGGGGCAGGCAGCAAGGATCGTAGTCAGGGGCAACGGCAGAAGGTCTGGAAACACAGGCAAGGAACACACAAGGAACGCTTTCACTGGCACTAAGGCAACAAGATCCGGCAAGGGAGTGCAGGGGAAGTGAGGTGATATAGGGAAGTGCACAGGTGAACACACTAATTGGGACCACTGCGCCAATCAGCGGCGCAGTGGCCCTTTAAATCGCAGAGACCCGGCGCGCGCGCGCCCTAGGGAGCGGGGCCGCGCGCGCCGGGACAGAACAGACGGAGAGCGAGTCAGGTAGGGGAGCCGGGGTGCGCATCGCGAGCGGGCGCTACCCGCATCGCGAATCGCATCCCGGCTGGCAGCGGAATCGCAGCGCCCCGGGTCAGAGGACGTGACCGGAGCGCTGCCGCGGGGAGAGTGAAGCGAGCGCTCCGGGGAGGAGCGGGGACCCGGAGCGCTCGGCGTAACAGCCAATTGAAAAGAACTAATGGTCGTTTTAGTGCTACATTCAATATAATGCAATCATAAAAAAAAAAAAATAAGAAAAGAAAAATGAACAAAATAAGCCAATTTTTTGGGCAATAAAATTAGGCAGAAACACAGCCCCTAAAATAGGCAGAAATACATTGTGTGATTAGTTTTATCATGGCACATATTCTTACCACGCAGCAGGGGGATTTAATACCCTTATGAATGTGCTGCAACGAGGATGTACAGAAAAATAAAACATTCTCATTTGCTTCAAAAAGCAGTCATTTAGGATAAAAAAAATGAAATTTATTAAATAAAGACCAATGTGAAGCAGAGTACATTTCTTCAGTCTCTAGTTTTGCTAACACAAACATTTCTGTCAGACACCAAAGCGGTACAAGAGATTATGTAAAACATACATCAAAAAGCAGAACTGTAGGGAAGCAGCACTTAGCAAAGAAAACTGACATAACTGTGAATAACATATAGTGCCTCATACTGTGCCTCTCACCAAACACAGAGTGAAGCATCTTTTACATATAGACTTAAAAATGATGTTCTTCACTAGTTTAGTAAAATTTTACTCAAAGTAAGTTCTAAAGTTTTCAACATAAAGCTGTTTGGTCTGGATGAAATAAACCCCATTGTAATATATTCCTTATTTCTATTTTACTTGGTTTCCAGTTCCACAAGATATGCCACAAGAAACTGTCAAATGGGAAAACCTCTGTTTGGCTCTTCAGAGAGAAGATAAGATGGAGAAGTGGCTGTGTGTTTGTTCAGCCTTCTCCATTGTAGTTGGAGAGTTGTTAAAGTGTACCTGTTGTTTACAAAAAGACCTACAGCCATAGCCTGCATGTTTCTGTGAGGAGACCAAATACAGGAAGTGTGGGAGGACAAGTAGGGCTCTGTTCACTGAGGACAAGCAGAGCTCTGTACACTGAGGACAGGCAGGGCTCTGTACATTGAGGACAAGCAGGGCTCTGTGCACTGAGCACAAGCAGGACTCTGTACACTGAGGACAAGCAGGGTTCTGTACACTGAGGACAAGCAGGGCTCTGTACACTGAGGACAAGCAGGGTTCTGTATACTGAGGAAAAGCAGGACTCTGTTCACTGAGAACAAGCAGGGCTCTGTATACTGAGGACAAGCAGGGCTCTGTACACTGAGGACAAGCAGGGCTCTGTGCACTGAGGACAAGCAGGGTTCTGTGCACTGAGGACAAGCAGAGCTCTGTTCAATGAGGACAAGCAGGGCTCTGAACACTGAGGACAAGCAGGGCTCTATGCACTGAGGAAAAGCAGGGTTCTGTAGACTGAGAACAAGCAGGGCTCTGCGCCCTGAGCACAAGCAGGGCTCGGTTCACTGAGAACAAGCAGGGCTCTGTACACTGAGGACAAGTAGGGCTCTGTACACTGAGGACAAGCAGGGCTCTGTACACTGAGGACAAGCAGTGCTCTGTACACTGAGGACAAGCAGGGCTCTGTACACTGAGGACAAGCAGGGCTCTGTGCACTGAGGACAAGCAGGGTTCTGTGCACTGAGGACAAGCAGGGCTCTGTTCAGTGAGGACAAGCAGGGCTCTGAAAACTGAGGACAAGCAGGGCTCTATGCACTGAGGAAAAGCAGGGTTCTGTAGACTGAGAACAAGCAGGGCTCTGCGCCCTGAGCACAAGCAGGGCTCTGTACACTGAGGACAAGCAGGGCTCTGTGTACTGAGGACAAGCAGGACTATGTACACTGAGGACAAGCAGGGTTCTGTACACTGAGGACAAGCAGGGCTCTGTTCACTGAGGACAAGCATGGTTCTGTACACTGAGGACAAGCAGGGCTCTGTGTACTGAGGACAAGCAGGGCTCTGTTCACTGAGAACAAGCAGGGCTCTGTACACTGAGGACAAGTAGGGCTCTGTACACTGAGGACAAGCAGGGCTCTGTACACTGAGGACAAGCGGTGCTCTGTACACTGAGGACAAGCAGGGCTCTGTGCAGTGAGGACAAGCAGGGCTCTGTACACTGAGGACAAGCAGGGCTCTGTGCACTGAGGACAAGCAGGGCTCTGTGCAGTGAGGACACGCAGGGCTCTGTGCAGTGAGGACAAGCAGGACTCTGTGCACTGAGGTTCTGTGACACGCTTCTGACACATTGGGATAATTGACCAGCCAGATGCCTGCAGAGCCCTGCTTGTCCTGCCATCACTTCCTATATTTGGACTCCTTATAGAGATACACAGGTAATTGCTGCAGAGACAGCATTTTTTCATCAAAAAGTATACACACTTTTTAATTAATGAATAATAGTATTATCTACAGTATATGAAAAGTTTTTGTTAACTTAGAGAGTACCTGTCAGAGCCCACAAAAAAAAATAAAAAATAATAATAATATGGTCCTCAGTACCTAATCCTGACCATGTACATCTCATTTTTATGCCTATATCACATATATTTAGTATAAAATGCCTTTTTTCATTAGCTCACAGTGTTAGAAATCCTCTCAGTGGAAGTGGGCGTGTCCCTCCATTGTTGTGGTGGGAGGTGATTGGTGTGTCTGCTCATGCAGCCTTGTCCATGACTCATCTCTTGTCTGTGACTCATGGACAAGCCTGGTGCTCCAGGACTGGTTAGTGTCCCAGTAGGTATGGATACCCCTAGTTGTGGGATTTTTAGGAGCTGTTTTCTTCATTAAATGTTAAAAAATGTTTAAACAACCATATTACAAAAGGTCGTTAATTTTCATCAGTAACAACATATAAAAAGTTTTTGGATCTGACAGCGCCCATTTAAATGCTGGTGTATATCTGTAATTCCCATAATGTACAACAAAGCGATCCACAAATATGAACATTCTCATCCAATAGGTGATCAGGGACCCCTATAAGTCTCAGAAGTGGAATCTACACCTACTGTATGTTGTCATTGTACTTAGATGTCTCAGATCGGAATAGGCTTTAAGTTTTAATGGAACCCTTGAGTAATACAGTACAAAAATGTCATCCTTGGAACAGAAAATAGTCTGTAATAGAATGAATTCATATTAAAATGCAAGTAAGGGTTTCTGCAATACAAATTATGGGTACGTTCCATGTGAATATTTTTGCTACAGATTTTCTGCTGCAGATTTTGCTGGTCATTAACTTCAATAGGCAGCAAAATCTGCTACAGCAAGTCTGCAGCAGATCTGCAGCAGAAAACAAACATGTGTGGACTAACCCTAAAATGGTATCATATTGTAGATAGCTTATTTTAAATGGCCACCATTAAAGTTTGTCTAACCCTACTGGGGAGTTTACTTCTGAGCAAAGACCTCCCTGGAGTGAAAATGTAGTATTACATAGCAAGTCTTCCTAATGTATGGAGTGTGGCAGTCTGTTCAGGATCAGTTCCTTGTGGAGGATCCCCCCCCTTCCATTACATTGCTATGAAATTAAATAGTCACCACACTTTGATAGATGACACAAACCATTGTCTCACTGCAGGATCAAGTTACTTTTTTCTCATAGTCTATAGAGAAGGCAGGGAGGAGAAGGAGACATAGACAGAGAGAGACACCCAGTGCAGCAGCTTGTAGAATGTGTTATATCTCATTCTAGTGTATGACTAACAGATTATACTGTAAAATACACCTCCATAATGTTGCCATTCATACTGCTGCTGTATATAATGGTTTCCTATAGTGATATGGAGGAACAGTGTCTCTTCTGCATGTGTGCACTATAAGGGAGACAATGTAGCAGCTAGGCTCCGTTTACTAGCTGAGGAATAACTAAAAATCAAGGTGTTTTCTATATTACTGCTGGTAATTAATGTGTGAGGACATGGAGGGGGGGGGGGGAGGGGGGAAGAGTTGTCGTGGTGTGTAGGTGTGGGTTCCCAGGTCACTTCTCCTATAACATTGTCACCTATGTGCCCTCACCGGCTTCCACTTCCTCACTCCCTGACTGTCATTATTCAATGAATAAAAAAGTTAGCTGTCACCCAGCTTTCCCAGACTCCTGTACACAAATGTTTTCTAGTGCATTAAGCAGGATTTGTCAGGAGTATGGGAAAGCTGGGTAACAAGTAATAAAAGCCCTATTGGTAGCTTGCTTTTTACCATGTGTGGAGCAGTGTCTCTCTAAGCAGTTATTACTGGTCATCAGTGCAGATTAGGTACCAGGGACACTGGGTGGCACAATCCTTTCTAGTGGGTACTATTAAGTACTGAGGGCACAGTGTGTGGAATTACTGTATCCAGGCAGCACAGTGTGTGGAACTACTGTATCCAGACAGCGCAGTGTGTGGAACTACTATATCCAGGCAGCGCAGTATGTAGAATTACTGTATCCAGGCAGCTCAGTGTGTGTAACTACTATATCCAGGCAGCGCCGTATGTGGAACTACTGTATCCAGGCTGCTCAGTGTGTGGAACTACTATATCCAGGCAGCGCAGTGTGTGAAACTACTGTATCCAGGCAGCACAGTGTGTGGAACTACTATATCCAGGCAGCGCAGTATGTGGAACTACTATATCCAGGCAGCTCAGTGTGTGGAACTACTATATCCAGGCAGCGCAGTGTGTGAAACTACTGTATCCAGGGAGCACAGTGTGTGGAACTACTATATCCAGGCAGCGCAGTGTGTGGAACTACTATATCCAGGCAGCGCAGTGTGTGAAACTACTGTATCCAGGCAGCACAGTGTGTGGAACTACTATATCCAGGCTGCGCAGTATGTGGAACTACTGTATCCAGGCAGCACAGTGTGTGGAACTACTATATCCAGGCTGCGCAGTATGTGGAACTACTGTATCCAGGCAGCACAGTGTGTGGAACTACTATATCCAGGCAGCACAGTGTGTGGAACTACTATATCCAGGCAGCACAGTGTGTGGAACTACTATATCCAGGCAGCGCAGTATGTGGAACTACTGTATCCAGGCAGCTCAGTGTGTGGAACTACTATATCCAGGGAGCACAGTGTGTGGAACTACTATATCCAGGCAGCGCAGTATGTGGAACTACTGTATCCAGGCAGCTCAGTGTGTGGAACTACTATATCCAGGCAGCGCAGTGTGTGAAACTACTGTATCCAGGGAGCACAGTGTGTGGAACTACTATATCCAGGCAGCGCAGTGTGTGAAACTACTGTATCCAGGCAGCACAGTGTGTGAAACTACTGTATCCAGACAGCACAGTGTGTGGAACTACTATATCCAGGCAGCGCAGTATGTGGAACTACTGTATCCAGGCAGCACAGTGTGTGGAACTACTATATCCAGGCTGCGCAGTATGTGGAACTACTGTATCCAGGCAGCACAGTGTGTGGAACTACTATATCCAGGCTGCGCAGTATGTGGAACTACTGTATCCAGGCAGCACAGTGTGTGGAACTACTATATCCAGGCAGCACAGTGTGTGGAACTACTATATCCAGGCAGCACAGTGTGTGGAACTACTATATCCAGGCAGCGCAGTATGTGGAACTACTGTATCCAGGCAGCTCAGTGTGTGGAACTACTATATCCAGGGAGCACAGTGTGTGGAACTACTATATCCAGGCAGCGCAGTATGTAGAACTACTGTATCCAGGCAGCTCAGTGTGTGTAACTACTATATCCAGGCAGCGCCGTATGTGGAACTACTGTATCCAGGCAGCTCAGTGTGTGGAACTACTATATCCAGGCAGCGCAGTGTGTGAAACTACTGTATCCAGGCAGCACAGTGTGTGGAACTACTATATCCAGGCAGCGCAGTATGTGGAACTACTATATCCAGGCAGCTCAGTGTGTGGAACTACTATATCCAGGCAGCGCAGTGTGTGAAACTACTGTATCCAGGGAGCACAGTGTGTGGAACTACTATATCCAGGCAGCGCAGTGTGTGGAACTACTATATCCAGGCAGCGCAGTGTGTGAAACTACTGTATCCAGGCAGCACAGTGTGTGGAACTACTATATCCAGGCTGCGCAGTATGTGGAACTACTGTATCCAGGCAGCACAGTGTGTGGAACTACTATATCCAGGCTGCGCAGTATGTGGAACTACTGTATCCAGGCAGCACAGTGTGTGGAACTACTATATCCAGGCAGCACAGTGTGTGGAACTACTATATCCAGGCAGCACAGTGTGTGGAACTACTATATCCAGGCAGCGCAGTATGTGGAACTACTGTATCCAGGCAGCTCAGTGTGTGGAACTACTATATCCAGGGAGCACAGTGTGTGGAACTACTATATCCAGGCAGCGCAGTATGTGGAACTACTGTATCCAGGCAGCTCAGTGTGTGGAACTACTATATCCAGGCAGCGCAGTGTGTGAAACTACTGTATCCAGGGAGCACAGTGTGTGGAACTACTATATCCAGGCAGCGCAGTGTGTGAAACTACTGTATCCAGGCAGCACAGTGTGTGGAACTACTGTATCCAGACAGCGCAGTGTGTGGAACTACTATATCCAGGCAGCGCAGTATGTGGAACTACTGTATCCAGGCAGCTCAGTGTGTGTAACTACTATATCCAGGCAGCGCCGTATGTGGAACTACTGTATCCAGGCAGCTCAGTGTGTGGAACTACTATATCCAGGCAGCGCAGTGTGTGAAACTACTGTATCCAGGCAGCACAGTGTGTGGAACTACTATATCCAGGCAGCGCAGTATGTGGAACTACTATATCCAGGCAGCTCAGTGTGTGGAACTACTATATCCAGGCAGCGCAGTGTGTGAAACTACTGTATCCAGGGAGCACAATGTGTGGAACTACTATATCCAGGCAGCGCAGTGTGTGAAACTACTGTATCCAGGCAGCACAGTGTGTGGAACTACTATATCCAGGCTGCGCAGTATGTGGAACTACTGTATCCAGGCAGCACAGTGTGTGGAACTACTATATCCAGGCTGCGCAGTATGTGGAACTACTGTATCCAGGCAGCACAGTGTGTGGAACTACTATATCCAGGCAGCACAGTGTGTGGAACTACTATATCCAGGCAGCACAGTGTGTGGAACTACTATATCCAGGCAGCGCAGTATGTGGAACTACTGTATCCA
Organism: Hyla sarda; assembly: GCF_029499605.1. Taxonomy (NCBI): domain Eukaryota; kingdom Metazoa; phylum Chordata; class Amphibia; order Anura; family Hylidae; genus Hyla; species Hyla sarda. Next base: position 113,834,376 of record NC_079189.1, on the reverse strand, counting down.
GGCAGCTCAGTGTGTGGAACTACTATATCCAGGGAGCACAGTGTGTGGAACTACTATATCCAGGCAGCACAGTATGTGGAACTACTGTATCCAGGCAGCTCAGTGTGTGGAACTACTAAATCCAGGCAGCGCAGTGTGTGAAACTACTGTATCCAGGGAGCACAGTGTCTGAAACTACTATATTCAGGCAGCGCAGTGTGTGAAACTACTGTATCCAGGCAGCACAGTGTGTGGAACTACTATATCCAGGCTGCGCAGTATGTGGAACTACTCTATCCAGGCAGCACAGTGTGTGGAACTACTGTATCCAGGCAGCTCAGTGTGTGGAACTACTATATCCAGGGAGCACAGTGTGTGGAACTACTATATCCAGGCAGCACAGTGTGTGGAACTACTATATCCAGGCAGCACAGTGTGTGGAACTACTATATCCAGGCAGCACAGTATGTGGAACTACTGTATCCAGGCAGCTCAGTGTGTGGAACTATTATATCCAGGGAGCACAGTGTGTGGAACTACTATATCCAGGCAGCGCAGTATGTGGAACTACTGTATCCAGGCAGCTCAGTGTGTGGAACTACTATATCCAGGCAGCGCAGTGTGTGAAACTACTGTATCCAGGGAGCACAGTGTGTGGAACTACTATATCCAGGCAGCGCAGTGTGTGAAACTACTGTATCCAGGCAGCACAGTGTGTGGAACTACTATATCCAGGCTGAGCAGTATGTGGAACTACTGTATCCAGGCAGCACAGTGTGTGGAACTACTATATCCAGGCTGCGCAGTATGTGGAACTACTGTATCCAGGCAGCACAGTGTGTGGAACTACTATATCCAGGCAGCGCAGTGTGTGGAACTACTATTTCCAGCCAGCACAGTGTGGCACTTCTATATCCAGGCAGCACAGTGTGGAACTATTATTTCCTGGCAGCACAGTGTGGAACTTCTATATCTAGGCAGCATAGTGTGGAACTTCTATATCCAGGCAGCACAGTGTGGAACTTCTATATCCAGGCAACACAGTGTGGAACTTCTATATCCAGGCAGCACAGTGTGGAACTTCTATATCCTGGCAGCACAGTGTGGACCTTCTATATCCAGGCAGCACAGTGTGGAACTTCTTTATCCAGGCAGCACAGTGTGGAACTATTATTTCCTGGCAGAAGAGTGTGTGGCACTATTATGTCCTAGCAGCACAATATTAGCAACAATTTATCCTGGTGGCACAGTGTGCTGCATTATTATGTCCTGGAGGCACAGTGTGTGGCACCATTGTATCCGTACTTCTATAACATTGTCACCTATGTGCCCTCCCTTGCTTCCACTTCCTCACTCCCTTACAGTCATCAATCAATGAATAAAAAAGTTAGCTGTCACCCAGCTTTCCCAGACTCCTGTACACAAATGTTTTCTAGTGCATTAAGCAGGATTTGTCAGGAGTCTGTGAAAGCTGGGTAACAAGTAATGAAAGCCCTATTGATAGCTGCCATTTACCATGTGTGGAGCAGTGTCTCTCTATGGAGTTATTACTGGTCACCAATGCAGATTAGGTACCAGGGACACTGGGTGGCACAATCCTTTCTAGTGGGTACTATTAAGTACTGAGGGCACAGTGTGTGGAACTACTATATCCAGGCTACGCAGTATGTGGAACTACTATATCCAGGCAGCACAGTGTTTGGAACTACTGTATCCAGCAGCACATTGTGTGGCACTCTTATGTCCTGGCAGCACAGTGTATGGCACTATTTTATCCTGGCGACATTGTGTGTGACACCATTATATCCTTGCGGCATATACAGTATTTGGTGTTTTATTGTTGTCCCCCTTTCTTTTGTCCTCGCCCCCCAGTATGCTCTCCAAAAATATTAAAGCTGGAGATGCCACTGTGCCGGGTTATTCAGATGTGTGAAAGTGTAACTGTAATGACTTTTTTGCTGGGTTGTGACATCAAACAGTATTCAATTGAATGAATTGTAGGACATGAAGCTGTCTAAGAAAGGGCTTCCTATGTGAGAGTGAAATAGGTGCTAATGCAGGGTCTGGAGTGCTGGAGAACCTCTTAGTCAATCACAGTACTGCTGCTACCTCTTTGTCTAGTCAGAGTTGTGGTTCTTACCTAGGTCAAAGGTCAAAGGTGCTTAGCAGCTCATGCCACTATCTAAGGAGCAGAAGAAGACATATCATCAAGCATACCTCTATCGTTATGTCACTTTCTCCCTGTCCTATCCAAGTCTGTAGCCTAGCAACATCCCACTGTACATATATGTAAAGCCAAAAGAAATGTACAGCAATAAGAGGTCACTTTTAAGAGTATTATGCTTGAACTTCATTGCTCATCACCACTGGGTGATGTTCTTCCTATAGTTTTCCTGATTGTTTAGGACATCCAACTAGTGTAAAACCAAAACTCAAGTAGAAATTCAAGGGCCAGGATAATGTCCCATGTAACAAGGATTGTGACAAGTGACCACATTTTGTGACTCCCAACTAACCAGTGAACCAGCAAGAAAATCAAGGTACAGAGTCTGTCACCAAACAGTCATAAATCAGCAAAACGAAGGGATATGCAAAAGTACACAAAACTTTATTGAGAATACATATATGACATTATGAAAATAATATGAAAGCACTGTTGCACAGGACTAAAAAGATGCGGGAGGTACAAGCTAACACATTGGAATTTGTACAAAAAGAATAGCAATGTACACATACAATGGCATGGAATAGGGGTACATGAAAGCACCTAATCAATATTAGACAAAGTATGAAATACACAAGACAGAGGGAAAAACAAAATAAACCAATGAAGAGCCATCTGCCACCAACACTTACCCCAACGTACGTTTTGCGCTACTGCACTTTATTTTATTTCTGTTAAACCCATTCATTAAATTTACATCTAGCACAAGAGTAACTTTGATAGTTTGCCCCACTGTTAGTATTTATTTCTACGCAACCTCCCACTGCAGTTTACCAGAAGTAAGTCATCGGGAACTAAAAAATATTAAAAAGCTGATCTACTTAATAAACAGACATCTTTAGGGATCTGAATTTTTGCTTACTACAAAATAGATGATTCCTGCAATCTGTTCATTTCCTTCTTATCAGTAGAAGTAAACATTCATTAGGCATAAAACAGAGGAACGTGTGCACCTTCAGAGAACTGCATGTGGGAGCTTTGCATGCAGAACAATAGATTCCATCTTTTCGGCTTTTATCGTCTCCTAGAAATAAACACCACTCCGGAGTAGATTACACCAGAGGTCAATGATGATGTGCAATTTTATATTCGCTTTGATTTATTGCCATTCAGAACAATTGATTAGCTGAGTTCATTATTGCTTTGTAACCACATCCGTTGTGATAAGCCTTCTCTATGGTTTACTCCTGCCTGACTTGTCAATGATATGCCTTTTTAAATAATCAAACCGACATTGTTTTGTCTCCGTGTCTCTATGCAAATACTATAAATACAATTATTAACAATTTAAGAGAGAGGCTAATTAAAATGCAGGCAAATGGCGCTGTAAAAATGCCACTGTGACATGTCAAATGTCAGTTCACTTTTAATACAAAAATGAAAGTCACCCGGAGAAATACATATTAATTTTCCCTGCAAGTAATGCCACCGCACAATAAGCAAATAACAATGCTGAAATAAAGAATGCGGAAAAATAATTAGAGGGAAAGGGAACTCTTTAGAGAAATAAAAAAATATATAAAGGAAAAGAGTAAATTACACTGCAAAAAAATACATTGAAATCGAATCTGCATGTCTTGCTGATGTGGGATATGAACATATTGCACTCTGGTTGATCTCCATGCACTCCACAGGATAGGGGATAAGAGTCTGATCACTGACGGCTGGGACCCTTTGCAATTTTCTGTATGGCACCCCGGGTCTCCTTGTGCATGGAGCAGGGGTCGACATGCCCACTCCATGCATCACTATGGGAGAGCCGGCTGGACATATAATTCCCAGTAATATTTCAGGTCTCCTTAGAAAGAATATACTAATTGAAAAGGACGCTACCTCCATTAGGTGGCAGTGATGAGCCAGTTGTTTATTTATTTATTTTTGTGATTCCTTTTGGAGAGCTACTTTGCATGCAAACATTATTAAACATCAATTAAGTTATCAGTATGTTTTTAGAATGTGTGTGGAGACAAATTAAGCCCATAAAAATTATCCTTGCATATACTGCCTTTAGTCGCAGTTGAACCCAAGACCCCAGTGCCATAAGGTAACAGAATTAACCTCTGCTATGCATATATGAATTGTGGAGCATGCAGGTCTCTGTAGAATGCAAGATGTTGGAGGGCTCAAATGATGAGAAATCCTCAGAAACAGCCCTAGAGCTATGCCATGCTCTTACTATGAAGGTATGTGCAAGAACCCTACCAAACCTTCCACAACTGCCAGTTTCTGGTAAATGTATGAATGGCCACAACTGAACGTGGTAATACCAGCTGATTGACAGGGTATTGTGGCAAACTTAGAAAAATGACATACTGCTGGAACAGCAGAGGGCATGCAGTATCAGGATTAAAATTATGACTAATGACAACCTTAAAGAGCACCTTTCATCAAATTTTTTTATATAATATAGATCAATGTATACAGAATAACTTTATATGTTATTAAAAAATATGATTCTTTCTATTTATTTTTACAGTTTGAAAAAGTGACCACTAGGGGTTTCCCTTCCAATCCCGACCGCAAGCCTTTGTATAGATTTTGTATTCATGCGGCCTGGCATGAGTCTAAAATCTCAGACTGCAGCCTGGACGCAAACAAGCTCAGACAGGCAGAAGTGAACGCTGTGCTCGCAGCACAGCAGGGCGCACTCCTGACTCGACCAGCCTCGTCTTCAGGCTCTGCCCCTTATAAGGAGAGCCAGAGAGTGCTGGCCCTCAGTCAGTGTAGCGCTGTTCTGCACTTGGGAAACATAGGGTCAGCCTTCCCAACCCTGATTGAGGTCTCCATACGTCTGATTGAGGTCTTCCTTAGTATTTCATTACAAAAGTAAGTTTGTTTTTCACAGGTTCATATAGAAAAAGAGAAAAAAGAGGAAAAAGGGTGGCGCACCACATCAGGTGATACCATAAAAAGCAACAAATAATGAAACTTGCAGTTGAAAAACTTTCACCTTATTGGGTTGTGGAGCAGCCACAACCCTGTAGTTTCACCAATCAATCCCACTTCAGGGAGAATCGTGTAAGATAGAATGTACAGCAGCACCGAGTCACTCCGACCAACCTCAAAGAGACTAACTAGGGGAGATACTAATAGCATAAACAAACAAAAAATTGAAAAATTTCCGTGGCAGTGTTTCAAGGAGCGCAGATTGTAGCAACAATTTCACGTCCCGGGCTTCACAGACAATAGCTTTATTATGCCTTAAATAAATGCGTTTTCAGAGGATATACCTCCTTCAGGTGATCATACAGAATGAGCTCACAAACTAAAAACATACACCAATATATACATACACTCATATTCTAATTAGCAACACTCATAGGCTAAACATTAGTCTAATTGGCATTCTCTTTTAAGTTATTATATTGATATAAACAAAACAACCTTACTGTAAAATCTCCAGTCTATGTGTACTTCCCATGTGTGATCTGTAAAGTGCCATGTATTCAGAACTGCTGAGGACGCCACCAGAAGTTCGATGATGATTTTCCGAGTCACATGATTCCATATGTATAGTAAACGATGGTTATGGAGGATGCGCACAACCAAGAACAGACAGAGTGTGCATCCACCAATGTGTGGGACAAAAGATGGGGCTAGGTAGTTAGCCAGCGCTGCTTCTACATAGAATGGAATGCAAGTAATGGAACTAACGTAATTTCCTGGTGCCACATTACTATAAGGGGGAACGCAAGCACAAAGTACACACATCCCGTTACTATAAGGTGGAACGCAAGCACAGACACAGAGTACAGGCATGATCGCAAGCACGAAAGGGCAGACATTGACAAGCATTCAAATTCAAAGAATAAAAAGGAGTATAGCTGGTCTCTTATCCTATATTTTAACATCTATTGATGTATAAGGTGTTAAAATATTATTATTAAAATATATATGTTAATATGAATGGAATATAATAAATATGGGTATGGTAAATAAATATAGGGATAGATATATCTTAAAAAATAGCAAATGATCTGTACAACCATAAATATAATTAATCTATAAATAAATACAATTGCAACAAGTTATAGAGCAAGAGTAAAATTAGAATAAAAGAAATAATATATATAAAATAAATACAAGTCTAATATTGATAATAGATGATTAATATGATTTAAAATTTACATTCAATGATTTCGTTAAGCCCCCTTAGGACGAAAATGTTCAAATTATATATCCAAAAGTTCTCTCTCCGTCGTAATGTTTCATGTCTATTGGCAACATTAGCGAAGATGAACTCAAAGGGGGTGACAGAAAATGCGGAGAAGTCACAATTGTCATGTATGCTGGCATGTCTCCATACGCTATGTAACTCATAGCCTCTTGTGACATTGAACCTATTATTGTTCATTCTTGTTCTGAGGCACAAAGAGGGGGCGTCCTATATACTATAAGTGACACGTGCATTTTAATAAATAGATCACAAAGAATGTCCCACAGCTCATAAAGTGCTTCATGTTGAAAGTGTCTCCAGTGGTTAGACTAAAAAAAACTAACAACACTGAGCCATCACCTATAGCCACCATATCTCATAACTCTCTGTCACTTCCTTCCAATGCCACTACTGTTCTCCCTATAGCCACTATCTTTCAGAATCCTTTCTTTCAACCCTCTGATATGCCTCTACCCATAGCCACCATTTTCCATCCTTCTCTTCCACTTCCCAATTTAGTGGAATGCAATCCAACTATACATGATACCAACAGTCCAAAATCACAGCACAAGACAGGTCAAGGATCTTCAAAGAAACTGGGTAGTCTTTATTATCCCCACATCAAGAACAACGTTTCGGCAGTAGTAGCCTTTATCAAGCATAACAAATTTGTGAACAGTGTACATATATATAGACCACAAATACATTTCATTGGTTGTAACACAAGTGACATGCATGTACAATCAATTAAAACCAATACCTCTGCTGAAATATCATTGGTGCAATCATCTACCTATACTGATGATGTCAGGTTGACATAGCAACCCCACATATACAATACAACAATTACTATTATAAAGTGTCCGATGCTGTAAAAAATTACAGTGCATAATAGTGCCGTATGGGTACCTTCAATACCAGCCTTCTGTCATCAGCTATCATCTCAATATCATACCGATCGTAGCTTCTTGTACATGTGTAGGTGTTTGCAAACATAGTCACTGCGCCGGGCGGTCTCTGGCATCCCCATATCCCCTCCACCTCACACCATGTGCAGTCAGCTATGTCAATCATGCTCACCTCATGCCCTTGCCCTCAATGTGCATTCTGTGGTCCGTGCGGCTGCGCAGGCAATGTCAGCGATCGCATTGCTATGTATAAACATTTACAATCAATCGATTTTCACAATTAAAGAGACTAGTGGTTCATCGAGTTACGAATCTGAAACTAAGTTTGCTTGCCCTATCCTACCCCCACCCCTAACTACAACGCTTAAACCTCAGTCATCTTTCTATCCTTTGGGCTCTAGGGGTTCACATGTCAAAACCTTTTTCAACATGGTAGCCACTGAATTTAGAGACATCCACATCAGATATAATTCACGAGATAACCTTACATTTAAATAAAGAGCTGCTCTGAAATCTCTAGCAGATAACAGATCCATTATCATCAAGAGTGCAGACAAGGGAGGGGGGGGGGTAGTGATACAAAATAGGGATGACTATATGAAAGAAGCCTACAATATTCTTCATAACCAAGAATATTATGAGAAGGTCCCTACCGATCCAACTCCACAATATGTAGCAGAATTTTATAAACTTATTGATGACGCTTATATGGAAGGTGTGTTGACAAAATATGAATCTAATTTCCTAAAAATAAAAAATCCCACTATGACATTTATTATCACCTTCCAAAAATTCATAAGGATACATGCAACCCTCCTGGCCGCCCTATCATCGCAGGTGCAAATTCTTTGACATCTAATCTTTTGCAATACATTGATAAGCAATTACAATATGTAGCAAACCTTGCATCTTATTTGAGAGATACTCCTGATCTTTTGCAGTCCTTACAGAATTTTAATTGGGCACCTTCCTTTTATTGGGCAACGCTAGATGTTTCTGCTTTATATAGCAACATTCCCATACTAGGGGGGATCACTTCAGTTAGAAACTTCCTAATTACTGATACCAGTATGCCTAATGCACAAAAACTATTTATATTGCAGGGCATTGAATTTATTTTAACACATACTATTTTAAATTTTGACTCCACCTTTTATATGCAAAAACACGGGACTGCAATGGGCACACACTTTGCACCATCATACGCTAATCTTATTATCACATATTATCGCAGATATATTGACGAACTGCTGATTATATAGGATGAGGACATTGATTGTTTTAACGACTTTGTTAATTATTTAAACCACAATGAATTGGGATTAACTTTCACTAGTAAAATAACCAAAATTGAAATAGAGTTTTTAGATTTGATTTTAGTCTCTCAAGGTAATAGGATTATTACCCGCACATATTTTAAGACGGTTGATTGCAACAGTCTTTTAAATTTTTATAGTGCTCACCACAAAACCTGGAAGAATAATATACCTTTTCGACAATTTCGGAAGTTGAAGAGTAATTGTACCCATACTGTTGACTATGATAAACAGAGCAAACTAATGACCAAACGCTTCAGAGATAAGGGTTATCCTTCATATTTAGTGAAGGCTGCACAAAATAAAGCAGGAAATATGTCGCAAGCAGAATGTATACTACCTAAAACAAAGAATCATCATAGTCTTGCTGACTTTAATTTGAGTTTCATTACCACATATAACCCTTCATGTAAGGCCATTCAAGATATACTTACCAGACCGTGGTCTATAGTGCTCAACAATCCCTTTCTGGGAAAGAAATTGCCCAAGAAACCTAAAATTATATATCGGAAAGCAAAGAACATCAAAGGTATAGTGGCCCCAAGTCATCTTACATCCTAATTTGTTGATCCTATTGATTCTCCAACGATTTGTGGTGCATACCATTGCAATATTGCTAGATGTAAATGTTGTGACATCCTCAATCATGGGAGGACATGCACGTGTCACTTACTTATTTAGGACACACCTCTTTGTGCCTCAGAAAATGAATGAATAATCTTAGGTTCAATGTCACAAGAGGCTATGAGTTACATAGCATATCGTGACATGCCAGTATACATCACAATTGTTTCCAATAGACATGAAACATTACGACGAGAGAGAACTGTTGGATATGTAATTTTAACACTCTCATCCAGAGGGGGCTGAAACAGCGCAATGTAACTCATTCACAATGTAAGTCAATCACACTTCTGTGAAATCACACTGTCCACTCAGGAAGCAACACTGATTGACAATCAATTTCACATGCTGTTGTGAAAATGGAACAAACAAGAGGTGGAAATTATAGGCAATTAGCAAGACAACCCCAATAAAGGAGTGGTTCTGCAGGTGGTGACCACTCACCTATGCTTCCTTGCTGATGTTTTGGTCACTTTTGAATGCTGGCTGTGCTTTCACTCTAGTGGTAGCATGAGACAGAGTCTACAACCCACACAAGTGGCTCAGGTAGGGCAGCTTATCCAGGATGGCACATCAATGTGAGCTGTGGCAAGGTTTGCTGTGTGGCAGCGTAGTGTCTAGAGCATGGAGGAGCTACCAGGAGAAAGGCCAGTACATCAGGAGATGTGGAGGAGGCCGTAGAAAGGCAACAATCCAGCAGCAGGACTGCTACCTCCGCCTTTGTGCAAGGAGGAGCAGGAGGAGCACTGCCAGAGTCCTGCGAAATGACCTCCAGCAGGCCACAAATGTACATGTGTCCACTCAAACTCAGAAACAGACTCCATGAGGGTAATATTGGCCCGACGTTCACAGGTGGGGGTTGTGCTTACAGCCCAACACCGTGCAGAACATTTGGCATTTACCAGAGAACACCAAGATTGGCAAATTCGCCACTGGAGCCCTGTGCTCTTCACAGATGAAAGCAGGTTCACACTGAGCACATGTGACAGACGTGAAAGAGTCTGGAGACACCGTGGAGAACGTTCTGCTGCCTGTAACATCCTCCAGCATGACCGGTTTAGCGGTGGGTCAGTTATGGTGTGGCATTTCTTTGGGTGGCCGCATAGCCCTCCAAGTGCTGGCAAGAGGTGGCCTGACTGCCATTAGGTACCGAGATGAGATCCTCAGACCCCTTGTGAGACCATATGCTGCTGCGGTTGGCCCTGGGTTCCTCCTAATTCAAGACAATGCTAGACCTGAGGTGGCTGGAGTATGTCAGCAGTTACTGCAAGAGGAAGGCATTGATGCTATGGATTGGCCTACCCATTCCCCAGACCATAATCCAATTGAGCATATCTGGGACATCATGTCTCGCTCCATCCACCAATGCCAAGTTGCACCACAGACTGTCCAGGAGTTGGCTTTGGCTTTCTATGCTTCCATGTGTGAGCGATAAATAGATTGTTGCTTGGAGCTAAATAGAGCTTTGAAAAATAGGGTGTATTCTACTGTGGCTAAACCCATTGATAGCAGGAAGTGTGATGTGTATATAAAGAAAACAAAACTTATCTAGCACTAATCACTCGCTTGTCCTCTGTAGCTTTGGTTCAACTGCTTCTGGTCCTCCCATATTTTGCTTTCTTCCTGTTTCCGGGATGAGTCCTTGGTGTAGGACCTGCCCGCTCAGACAACCACTGGCAGCGATGTCTTGTCCAGTGTCCAGTGATTGGCTGAGCGGGCAGGTCCTGCACCAAGCACGTCTTGAAAGCAGGAAGAAGACAGAAGAAGTAGCAAGACTGGAGCTGCACAGTACCAAAGGGGGACTGAACTCTCAAGGTTTTGACCTGGCTTATTTCTGGGACCTTTTCTTTTTCTTCTGTCTCCTGATCATAAGAATTATCCTGACATATAAACTCTACCTGCCCTGACCTTGGCTAATATGACTGTATTTTTGGTGTATCCTTTCTGTATTGTGCCTGATAAATGTCAGCTCTTGCTATTGGAGACTACTCTGAAGGTAGCTGGGTTATCGGCAGCAAAGACCAGATTCCTGTACAAGGGGTTAAAGGGTGAAGATTGAAGACATTGCTCCTCAGTCTAGCTTTCATGAAGTCTGATAGCAACATGGAGTATTCACTACTACTAGTCAGCGAGGCCTTTGCACAACTTAAAAGCATTTTCCAATAAATAGACTAATATTATAGGTTTTATTACAAAACTGCATCAAAATTCATCTTCAAAAAGAGAATAAATGACACATTTTATGTAGATTTACCCTATGCCCTGCTTACCATGCTTAGTATATGCATATAGTCAGCAACATATTCACTACTTGTTGTTCCTTCTGCCAGAAGAGGGAGCTGAAGAACTAATCCTTGTAAAATAGGGAACTGGGAACTGGAATTAGAGAAAGTATAAAAGAAGATGATGAAACTGCTTAGATGGTTTAGAAATAAGAGGGAACTGTAGCTCCATAGCAATAGACATGTTGTCATATATAGAAGCTAGACACAGCAAATTTATCTATTTAGCTTTTTTTCAACATGCTGTTTATCAGGCTTGAATAAGATTTTTTACTCAGTGTATTTTCATTGAGGTTAAGGGTATGTGTTGCAGTCAATAGTAAAAATCCCATACTGTATGTTAATCTTTTTACAACTGCTAACACTAGTCTTCTCATAAGCTGTACGCTATTGACTTCAGTAAAAGGAGAAGTCCTTTGTATGTTAGAACTTCTTCCCTCACTGAACTACATTGCCAAGCATTCCTAGATGTCAGGTAAGTCACTGGGGAGCAATCAGTACCCACCCATTTATTATTCAGTTTGCTTTCAATGCACATATGCATTATGTATTTGCGTCTATATAATTAACCGTTAATGGCTTCACTGTATACATTCATATTGGCTCAGCCTGAAGCAGCAGAATACAGCAATAAGTGTTACAATGGTAATATCTTCCACATTTTTATCATCTTAGTGTTGCTCATATGTCTAGAGCAGGTATTGGTGCAAAATGCTATAAATTATTTTATTTCTGACATAAAACCTGAGTTTTAGCTCTGCTGCACATGCATGCTTTTCTTGGCCAAAAGTGTATGTGTTAAAAATACTGTATACGTACAGTGGGGCAAAAAAGTATTTAGTCAGCCACCAACTGTGCAAATTTTCTCACTTAAAAGGATGAAAGAGGCCTGTTATTTTCATCACATGTATACCTCAACTATGAAAGACATAATGAGAAAAAAATCCATAAAGCAACATTGTCTAATTTTTAAAGAATTTAGTTGCAAATGAAGGATGAAAAAAAGTATTTAGTCACTTACAAACAAGCAAGATTTCTGTCCTCCACTCATTACCTGTATTAATGGCACCTGTTTGAACTTGTTATCAGTATAAAAGACACCTGTCAACAACCTCAAACAGTCACACTCCAAACTCCACTATGGCCAAGACCAAAGAGCTGTTGAAGGACACCAGAAACAAAATTATAGACCTGCACCAGACTGGGAAGACTGAATCTGCAATAGGTAAGCAGCTTGGTGTGAAGAAATCAATTGTTTGAGCATGTATTAGAAAATGAAAGACATACAAGACCACTGACAATCTTGCCCTGCAAGATCTCACCCCGTGGTGTCAAAATGATCACAGGAACGGTGAGTAAAAATCCCAGAACCACACTGGGGGACCTAGTGAATGACCTGCAGAGAGCTGGGACCAAAGTAACAAAGGCTACCATCAGTAACACACTATGCCAACAGGTACTCAAATCATGCAGTGCCAGACATGTCCCCCTGCTTAAGCCAGTACATGTTCGGGCCCATCTAAAGTTTGCTAGAGAGCATTTGGATGATCCAGAAGAGTATTGGGAGAATGTCATATGGTCAGATTAAACCAAAGTAGAATTTTTTGGTAAAAACTCAACTCATCGTGTTTTGAGGAGAAAGAATACTGAGTTGCATCCAAAGAACACCATACCTACTGTGAAGCATGGGGGTGAAAACATCATGCTTTGGGGCTGTTTTTCTGATAAGGGACCAGGACGACTGATATATGTAAAGGAAAGAATGAATGGGGCCATGTATTTTGAGATTTTGTGTGAAAACCTCCTTCCATCAGCAAGGGCATTGAAGATGAAACGTGGCTGGGTCTTTCAGCATGATAATGATCTAAAACACACTGTCCGGGCAATGAAGGTGTTGCTCCGTAAGAAGCATTTCAAGGTCCTGGAGGGACCTAGCCAGTCTCCAAAACCCATAGAAAACGTTTGGAAGGAGTTGAAAGTCTGTGTTGCCCAGTGACAGGCCCAAAACATCACTGCTCTAGAGGAGATCTGCATGCAGGAAGGAGCCAAAATACCAGCAACAGTGTGTGAAAACCTTGTGAAGACTTACAGAAAATGTTTGACCTCTGTCATTGCCGACAAAGGGTATATAACAAAGTATTGAGATGAACTGTTGTTATTGACCAAATACTTATTTACCACCATAATTTTGCAAATACATTCTTTAAAAATCAGACAATGTGATTTTATGGATTTTTTTTCATTATGTCTGTCATAGTTGAGGTATACCTATAATGAAAATTACAGGCCTCTCTCATCTTTTTAAGTGGGAGAAATTGCACAAATGGTGACTGACTGAATACTTTTTTGCCCCACTTTTGCGTATGCTTAAGTCTGATGATGGAGGGATTTGCCAGAGCTCTTTGTTTATATAACAAACAGACATATATTGTAATCTTCTTGACAACATGGCAGGCAGTATTTAACCCCCCAGGAATGTACATGCTGGTTTGCCGGTACTTCGAGCACCAGGACGTCGGAGCAGTGCTCGCGTCATACACTGCAGGTTCCAGCTGCTAACAGCGGCCGGGGTCCCGCCAGTAATGGCCGTCATCCGGGATCGTTAAAAATTCTCATCTTCTGACCCCTATAACTTTTTTATTCTTCCGCGTACGGGCCGATGTGAGGGCTTAGTTTTTTGCACCATGTTTTGAAGTTTTTATCGGTATTATTTTTGTATTGATAAGACTTTTAATCGCTATTTATTCATTTTTTCATGATATAAAAAGGGACCAAAAATACACTATTTTGGAATTTGGAATTTTTACGCCATTGACCGTGCTTGTTTAATCAACAATATATTTTTATAGTTTGGACATTTCCGCACGTGGCGATACCACGTATGTTTATTTTTATTTACACAGTGGGAAAAGGGGTGATTCAAACTTTTATTAGGGAAGGGGTTAAATTACCTTTATTAACTTTTTTTTCACTTTTTTTTGCAGTGTTATAGCTCCCATAGGAGGCTTTAACACTGCACACATTAATCTTTTACACTAATCCCTGCAAAGCCATAGTTTTGCATGGATCAGTGTTAAATGGGGTTGATTGCTCAAGCCTGCAGCTCAGGCTTGGAGCAATAAAACGCCGATCGGACTCGACGAAGCAAGGTAAGGCGAGCTCCGCTCATGTCCTAACTGATTGGAACATCGTGATTTTATCGCCATATTCCCGATCAGCCCAACTGAGCTGCTGGGAAGCTTTTACTTTTGTTTTAGACGTGGCGATCAACTTTGATCGCTGCGTCTAAAGGGTTAGGAGCGCGCGGCATAATGATCGGTGTCGCACACTATTAGCCCAGGGTCCCGGACTGACCCGGTATGATGCGGGCTCACAGCGTGACCCCGTTCTAAATACCGGGACCGGGCGCAGGGCATACAGGTACACCCTGCGTCCTTGAGAGGTTAAGGGGTTAAAACAGTAACTCTTCATAAAATGGCAGTCCTTAATAGATTATTCATGCAGAGGAAGTTACATAGGCTTGTGCCCTTATCTCACCACCTAGTTTTTCATCCTAAACTATTCTAACTTATGTCTGAATTATACTGACAGGCATGGGTATGTCTATGATACTTGAAGATGTCTCCTTATAACTGAGGGTGTGTTTATCCTAATTGAGGATGTGACTTATATCATTGACTGTCCATGCAATATACATATATGGTTTATTTTGAGTATAATTCTCCTCCCTTGTGGGTTGGCTTAATATATATATACTACTAGTGGGTGTATTCTTCTCTGAGTAGATACTCCATGTTCCTATCAGGCCTTGTTCACCCCCCCCCTGCTCCCTAGCATGGTGGAGCCAAAAGCTGTAAGCTCCGGCTCCACCATTCACTAACCCAGTGTTTTTCAACCACTGTGCCACGGCATAGTGTAAGGTGTGCCATGGGAAAAACACCTGCCAGGTGTTTTTGCCGCGGGACATCTGTGTCCCGAAAGTTGCTTTCGGGACACAGGGATGCCTCTAAGTCCCTGCGGCCCCGCGTTTACTTTAAAAACGTGGGGACCGCCGGGAGGTAGCGCACGCAGGGACGTCACTGACATCCCATGCGTGCGCCCACAGCAACAATCGCGGAGGACCGGAGCAGCGAGGAGGACGCGCGCTGTCAACTTGGTAAGTGTTACCAGCGGCGCGTCTCCTTCGGTGTTCCGAGCACCGCTCCTCCGGTCCCGGGCCTACTGCTATAGCCGGACCAGCGGTGCTCGGAACACCGAAGTGGGGCAGTACACAGGCATACAGCCTTCAGTAATACACTGTATGGCTGAAGGCTGTATGTCTGTGGGGGATCTGCACTTAATGTGGGGGGACTATACTGGGCCTAATGTGGGGGGACTATACTGGGCCTAATGTGGGGGGACTATACTGGGCCTAATGTGGGGGGACTATTCTGGGCCTAATGTGGGGGGACTATTCTGGGCCTAATGTGGGGGGACTATACTGGGCCTAATGTGGGGGGACTATACTGGGCCTAATGTGGGGGGACTATACTGGGCTTATGTGGGGGGACTATACTGGGCCTAATGTGGGGGGACTATACTGGGCCTAATGTGGGGGGACTATACTGGGCTTATGTGGGGGGACTATACTGGGCCTAATGTGGGGGGACTATACTGGGCCTAATATGGGGGGACTATACGGGGCCTAATGTGGGGGGACTATACGGGGCCTAATGTGGGGGGACTATGCGGGGCCTAATGTGGGGGGACTATGGGGGGCCTAATGTGGGGGGACTATGAGGGCCTAATGTGGGGGGACTATGCGGGGCCTAATGTGGGGGGACTATGGGGGACTATGCGGGGCCTAATGTGGGGGGACTATGCGGGGCCTAATGTGGGGGGACTATGCGGGGCCTAATGTGGGGGGACTATGGGGCCTAATGTGGGGGGACTATACCGGGCCTAATGTGGGGGGGACTATGCGGGGCCTAATGTGGGGGGACTATGCGGGGCCTAATGTGGGGGGACTATACCGGGCCTAATGTGGGGGGGACTATGCGGGGCCTAATGTGGGGGGACTATGCGGGGCCTAATGTGGGGGGACTATACTGCCAACCTAATGTGGGGGGACTATACTGCCAACCTAATGTGGGGGAACTATACTGGACCTGATGTGGGGAAACTGCAACCTAATGTGGGGGAAAATATATGCAGTGTGCATAGGAATTTGTTCATATATATATATATATATATATATATATATATATATATATATATATTTTTTTTTTTAACTATAGTCCGGCCCTCCAAGGAGACAAGTGCAGTAAGTACTGAGTGACAGTGAAACAGATAAATTGATATAGTGCAGTGCGTTTTTCCCTTTTTTTTTTTTTGCTCGTCAACCTCGGTAGTGGTGCCCCGCGGAAAAAAAAATTTCCGAGGTGTGCCCCGACCCGAAAAAGGTTGGGAAACACTGCCCTAACCTTACACACATGCTGTGAGTACACAGCGTGTGAGCTGCGGGGACGAGATCCACTAAAGGCCGGCGCGATGACGTCACATCATCGCGCCGGCGCCTGGAGGACCCGTCCCCGCGGCCTGCATACTGTAAGTAAGGGTATGCTCAGGGTCCAGGGGATTATGGAAACAGGATATGCGCCACTGTTAGGAGGAGGGGGGTCAAAGAAAAGGGAATATTTAATGAGGGTCTGCAGGGCAAAGCACAGGGGGCATTATATGTGAAGAGCACATGACAGGGGGGCCCCCTGTCCTGTGCCCTTCACATATAATGCCCCCTGTGCTGTGTCCCTCACATAATGCCCCCTGTGCTGTGCCACACATATAAATTATATGTGTGGGGCACACAGCACAGGGGGCATTATATGTGTGGGGCACAACACAGGGGGGCATTATATGATATAATGCCCCCTGTTATGTGCTCCACACTTGTAATGCCCCCTGTGCTGTGCCCCTCACATATATTGCCCCCTGTGCTGTTCCCCTCACATATATTGCCCCCTGTGCTGTGCCCCTCACATATAATGCCCCCTGAGGGGACAGGACATGGCGCTTTATATGTGAAGGGCACAGCACAGGGGGCATTATATGTGAGGGGCACATGATGGGGGCATTATATGTGCGGGACGCATGATGGGGGCTTTATATATGAGGGGCGCATGATGGATGCATTATATGTGAGGGGCAAAGAATGGGGGCATTATATGTGAAGGGCAGAGCACAGGGGGCATTAAATGTGTGGGGCACATGACAGGAGCATTATATGTGAGGGGCACAGCACAGAGGGCATTATTATGTGGGGGGAACAGGACGGGTCATATTATATGTAGGGGCACAAGATGGGGCATTATTACTATATGTGAAGGCACAGAGTGTTTTGCCTTTCAGAAGTATAGTGTATATTATGAGGAATTTCTGGGGTGGTACATTTTTTAGGGGCCACAATACATTACGGTGTTTAACTCAGAGGGTAGTTACAGCACAGCAAGTTATATTCAGAGAATGCACTGTGTGGTAGTATTAGATTTAGAGGGCACAGTGTGTGTTAGTATTATATTCACTGGGTACAGTGTGTGATAGTAATATATATAGAGGGTGCAGTGTGTGATAGTATTATATTCAGAGGGTGCAGTGTTTGGTAGTATTAAATTTAGAGGGCACAGTGTGTGGTAGTATTATATTCAGAGGGTACAGTGTATGGCAGTATTATATTCAGAGGGTACAGTGTGTTGTATATTCAGGGGGTATAGTGTGTCAGAATTATATTCAGAGGGTGAGTGCCAGTATTATATTCAAAGAATACAGTGTTTGGCAGTATTATAATAATTATTGTTTTCATATAGAGGATCAGAATGCGTTGACATAGTGAGGAGACGTCTGGGCATCAAGTTCTGCAGAGAGAAGATTTAGCTGGAACAAATCCTGGCGGTATGTACCATCTGAATTAGATAAGGAAAGACTATAGAGAAGACGTCACCTGTAATCACTGATATCATTGTATATTCTCCTCACTATAGAGAAGACGTCACCCATAGTCACTGATATCATTGTGTATTCTCCTCACTATAGAGAAGACGCTACCTGTAATCACTGATCTCTATAGTGAGGAGAATACACAATGATATCAGTGATTACAGGTGACGTCTTCTCTATAGTGAGGAGAATACACAATGATATCAGTGATTACAGGTGACGTCTTCTCTACAGTGAGGAGAATACACAATGATAAGACGTCACCTGTAGTCACTGATATCACTGTGTATTCTCCTCACTATAGAGCTTTTGCACTTTCCCATTCTGTGGCAATTGGTATATTTGATTATTATTCTGACATATGAGCACGGCCTAAGAATCTTAAACAAGGTTAGGACTGTATGATACATTTAATAATATTGTAAGTTCCGTAATCTTATTTTCTGTCCGCCAACACAAAATACTCTAATAGTGCCCCTCCCGAGACTCTACTCTGGATCCGCCCCTGCCCCACGCTACATGTGTACTGAAAAAGCATGGAAATACGTCATAGATTTTTTATATACTAGACAGTACCATGATATTCCAATGACAACCTGTAATAATTATAATATATTGCATATTGAAAAATACCTTATTGTATAATATTTTACGGTATATATTCTCAATGAGGAAGAGGAGAAAGCATCTATTAGAAATCTCTGGCATTGGCTTATCTCCCCAAAAACAAATAGATAGGGCAGTTTGATGATGATTTGCCATCATTAGTTTAGATGGTCATCGTGTCCCTGCAAAATCATTAGATTTGAATGTCACTTATCTAATGTGTATGGCCAGCTATATATTTTAGCAATTACTGGAGAGCCTCAAATGTCCTTCCAATGACCCGTAATCTTCATATGGGGTAAGTGGATAGACACAATTGCGTTATTATGTGTAGGTCCCATTCTAATAAAAACCACCTCTGCACAATACTTGCTGGACATCGAATATCGTTGCCTCAGCAACTAAGCTGCCCAGTTTCCTATTTTTCACTTGATCATAAATTATCATTAGGTATATAAATAATGCTAATGTACATGGTGACCTCTTGCAATGGAACATAAGGTTGAAATGACACACTGCTACATCACAACTATTGATAGTAAACGTGGCACAATTTACTACAATTGTGACAAACCTGCTGCATTTTTGCTCGACTAAATTCACTATTGTTATTTATAATTTTATGTTACATGCCCACAAACCACATAGTATTTGTAGCCTTTATAATGGGCATGTTCATAGATATGATTAAATGACTTAGCAGTTGGAACATCAAGTGTATACTTCTGTATGTTTCTATTTTGCAGATGCATTTCTTTTCAAAACCTCTTCTAAAACTATGGTACACAAGATTTCATTAGGAAAAGTCAATTAACCTTATATAGATGGATTTTTCTCATTACTGTTAGAATCCAATTCAAGACTGACCAATTTAAGGTAACTTACTCAACAAGATATAAGTGTAACAACCCACAGTAATAACGGCCGCCTGCAGAGACAAGTCAGATGGCACCTAAGTGATTAGTACTTTGCTCAACTATCTCACTACACAAACTACTTTACAGCTTGTTCCAGATATGTTAAAGAGGGACCGCATTCAATAAATGACTTTGTTATATAATGAAGCATTGTCTTATGAAGTACTGATTGCATAAATAAGCATAATATGCAGAAGGTATAGGCTTATTGTATCCCACTGTGATTTCTTTACAAATCATTGACAGGACCAATGGTTTTCTCATGATAGATCTCTTAAGTGTGTCACGTGAAGTTTACTTAAGCTGTACTGCACTTCAGGTAAAGAATATTATATGAGGTATTTTATGGGCTTTATTTATTACATAAAATTAACTAAATTTAAAAACGTATCCAGTTTTGTTCCAAAATATGCTTTGTTGGAGAGAGAGTTTTTGGCTATTTAAGCTCAATACTCTGGTGTAGAAAGGGTTAAATGAGATCTAAGAGAGAATTTAGTATTTCTATCCAACTATACTTGCAGGGAAAAAATTAAAAAAAAAACAATGTAGCTATTAAACACACATACATAAAAACCAGAGCTATACCACCCAAGCCAGGGAAAAGGAGAAATAAGGTGATTCCCCGTATGCTGGACACGTTTTGCAACACCATAGTATGCTTAACAATATTACAATACATATATTACAAAGTCCTTGACATAAAAAAAATAAAATAAATAAAACATGCTACTAGAACAACACATAGGAAAAACAGCAAAGTCAGACTTAGTTCATCTTAAAACGGGCTCCAGGACACAAAGGTGACACTCCATGGGGGCTGAAAATGCCATGATGCAGTGGAGATGTTCACAGTATTAGGATTTACCACACCTCGCAGGTGCTCTTCAATCCTCAGATGTGTGAACTGTTTTTTTAAATGGGGCAGGCAAGATGTTTTACTTGTAAAATTTTTGGGAAATTTAAATATTTCAGGTACTGTTCACAGCAAAATACATAAAATCTGGGATTTCATTAATTGTGTGTACGTGAAGTACAGGGTTTGGTGTTGTATATGTAGAGTAAAGTGTGTCGGCAGTACAAAAAAGGCCCATGAAGAGAGGATTCAAGAGTACCTTTAAGAGTTTGAAGTGCATATTATGTTTTATCGTAATACTCTATTGCATACTATGTACGGGATTTGTTCTTGGTGTGTAGGAGTTGGATTTCTGATGTAGTTGTACCCTTCACCTCAGAGAAAGTTAACATTAAAGTTTGTCAAATGTATCAATGTGTGATTACGATTAAGTCACAAGACTCGAAACATGTCTACCTGAGCAATCCCTGGGATGCTCTTGTGATTTTTATTATTTGCTATATATTTTATTATGGATCCTCAATAAAAGAAGCTTTTATTTCCAAGAGGTGCTGGATATTTTAGATTTTTTTTTAAATCTTGTGTGCATTCCTTTGGAAGAGCTGGCTGTGCACCACACCCAGGTGAGCTGACCCTTCTTTATAACCCCCCCCCCCCCCCCCCCACACACACACACACACACACACACACACATACACCCTGGACTTAAGCATTAATTAAGCATTTAATTTTTTTCTCATTCAAGACTTTGATTAATATAAATAGGGTGAGGGATACAGAAAATAAAAAAGAGGGGGCAGGGGAAATGCAAGTACAGGACAAGGGAAGCAATTCACATTACAGTGGAGCAGCGCTCAAGTCCTAGAGGAACACATGGAAGCAGAGTTCCTCCACTTTTTCCACAACTAGAAAATGTTTCCTATTATCAGGAGTCCTGCAGGAATAGCCCTTGAGTAAAAATCTTAGGTGAGCTCCCACATTTTTTCCCAGGACTTTACCCCTGCAGTGGAGGTACAAAAAGAGCAATAACCTATCACATACATCATCCACATGTGAAGCATGGATAGTAGCAAACATGGAAGAACATGTGACACGGTACATTAACAATAAAATAAAGCAAAATATAATGGTAACAAGGCATGAAGTAAAGCAAATTCAATGACATAAGACTTTTATAATGTTCACTTCTCAGCAGTCATCATATTTACATCACAAACAGGATTACAAAAAAAGGTAGCAACCCTATCACAAAGCTGGAGGCAAATAACACAGGATCCACCAATGACAAATGGTGATTGTTACAACTCTT
This sequence comes from Hyla sarda, assembly GCF_029499605.1. NCBI lineage: Eukaryota > Metazoa > Chordata > Amphibia > Anura > Hylidae > Hyla > Hyla sarda. The sequence goes on along the minus strand of NC_079189.1, from coordinate 113,812,233 downwards.
TTCCTATTCACACAGGTCATAGAGCATGCATAGAACAGTCCGCACAACAGTTCCTAACCCCTTAGGGGCTCAGCCCATTTTAACCTTAAGGACTCACTTTATGCATTAATAACTATGGGATGCTTTTACCTTTCATTCTGATTCCGTGATAGTTTTTTCGTGACATATTCTACTTTAACATAGAGGAAAATTTCCATCGTTACTTGCATCCTTTCTTGGTGATAAATCCCAAAATTTCATGAAAATTTTGAAAACGTAGCATTTTTTTTAACTTTAAAACTCTCTGCTTGTAAGGAAAATGGAAATTCCAAATAAATTACATATGATTCACAAATAAAATATGCCTACTTTATGTTGCCATCATAAAGTTGACTGCATTTAGGAAGCCCCCATGGTGCAAGAACAGCAAAAAAAAAAAAAAAACTCCACACGGCACATATTTGGGAAACTACACCCCTTTAGGAATGTATCAAGGGGTATAGTGAGCCTTAACACCTCATAGGTGTTTGACGGTTTTGCGTTAAACTTGGATGAGAAAATATATATATTTTTTTATTTTTAACACTAAAATGATGGTGTTACTCCAAATTTTTCATTTTCACATGGCATAATAGGAGAAAATGGACTGATTAAGATAATTGTCCCATATGTGGACGTAAAGTGCTCTGCTGGCGCACTACAGGTTTTGGGACAGAAGGAGCGCCATTGGACTTTTGGAGAGAGAATTTTTCTGGAATTGAAGTTGGGGGCAATCTGCATTTACAAACCTCCCATGGTGCCAGAACAGCAGAAATTCCCACATGTGACACCATTTTGGAAACTACGCCCCTCCAGGAATGTAACAAGGGTTACAATGAGTACTTACACAGTGGGCCGTAAAAGTGAAGAATTTGAGTTTCAACACTAAAATGATGGTGTTACTCCAAATTTTTCACTTTCGCATGGTGTAATTTTATTTTTAACACTGAATTGCTGGAATTAACCTCATTTTTTTTAGTTTCACAACTAGTAAGAGAAAAAAAGCTCCACTAAATTTGTAGCCCAATTTCTCCAGAATAAGGAATTGTTCCATATATGGCGGTAAAGCACTATGCCGGAGCAAAACAGGTCTTAGGAGTGAGACAGCACCGAAGAGATTTGAGGCCTGAAGTGGTGATTTGCACTGCAAAGGCCGAGGATCTGACAAAATCTTTTAAAAAAACCTGGCAAGTGACCACAATTTTGAAACTACACCCCTCAAGGAAGGTTACAAGGGGTACAGTAAGTACACCTCACAGGTTTTTTGAAAAGTGGGCTGTAAATTGAAAATTTTTATTTTTTTACATTAAAATTATGAGGTTTCCCATATTTTTACATTTTCACAAGGGGTAGTAGGAGAAATTAGGTCACAAATGTTGGAGGGTTTTTTCTCCTATGGAAATACATCCACATATGGGGTAAGGTGCTGGGCGGGCACACAACAAGGCTCAGAAGTCATAGAGGTCAGTTTGTATTTGTGGCCTATGGCATATCAGTAGCTGACAGTTACATACATTTAGAGGACAATACAAAAATGAAACACCCACATGTGACACCATTACAGAAAATACCCCCCCTAAGAAATGGGTATAGGGCTAAAGAGGACATTTTGAACGTAAAGGTGTTTCCTAAATTTATTTTCCAGGAATGGATGAAGGGCAATTTTCAGCCAATGCTCTGCTTCATCATTCTGGGAACAACTAACATGTGACTCCGAATTGTCGCCAGGAAATACGACAGAGCTCATGAGCGAGAACTCTTCGCATTTGAGGCTGATGTTTGTTATGGACCTGACAGTTACATACATTCAGAGGAAAATACAAGAAAGGAACAACTACATGTGAGCCTATTACAAACAGTACACCCCCTAGGGAAGGTTTATAGGGGTAAAGTGGAGATTTGGAACAGAGAGGTGTTCCCTAAATTTATTTTCCAGAAATGGATGAAATGTAGTTTGGGGAAAAGGAAAATTGCTATTTTACTACTGAAATGCCAATTATTTTCCAAGGATGATGACCCAGAGTATAGTCAAAAGTAAAAATTATGCCCGGGCCAAACCCTATGCTCTGAATCATCATTCTGGGAATGTGATGTGTGTGGCCATCCCTATTCTGTTACCTCAAATGCGCACCCCGCTCAGGTGGGGAGAGAGCGCTGCACATTTGAGGCAACTTGCAAACCCCAACGCTGTTGACTCTGTGTCCCATGACCCATTTTTTTGGGGGAAAAAATCAGTGGTATTGAGAAAGAGGTTTTATTTATTTATTTATTTATTTTTTCGGGGAGGTTAAAATTTGGAAGACAATGTACTCTGGACTGGTACATTGGAGTACAATTCTGGGGAATTAAAATTAGGATAAGGATAAAAAATGTAGTGCTCCATGGAAGTGTAATAATCCCTTAAGCAAGGCCCGGATGATCGGGGCAGGTGTCACATTGAGTGGTGGTGTTCTTCCAAATCCCCCTACTGTAACACACTCTGCATTTTTTCTGGGATTGTCTCTTCTTTCCAGTGTGGGGGACGATCCGGGCGACTGCAGTTCCAGAGGTGATCTGACCCGCCCTTTGGCGGTCACCAAAGATTAGGGCCTTTAGAAGTTCCTTTTGGAACTGCAGGAATGCCCCTGTGTTGCCAGCGTACTGGGACAGTACAAAAGAGTTGTACATGGCAACCTGTACCATGTAGACCGCAACTTTTTGTACCATGCCTGTGTTTCCCGAATGGCATTATATGGCATGAGGACTTGATCAGAGAGATTAACTCCCCCCCATGTACTGATTGTAGCCCAGAATACAATCAAGCTTGATGACTGGTTCCACGGTACCTTGCACAGGGACAGGGGTGTTGCCGTTCCCATGAATTGTGGTGAGCATAAGGACATCACTCTTGTCCTTATACCAGACCAGCAACAGGTTTTCATGGGAAAAGGCACGGGGCTCACCTCGGGGGATCAGAGTCTGCAGGGGATAGGTCGGAAGGCCTCTTTGATTCTTCCGGACTGTCACACAAGCGGACATAGATCTGGCGGCAAGAGATGTGAACAGAGGGATACTAGCATAAAAGTTGTCCACGTAAAGGTGGTAACCCTTATCTAGCAATGGGTGCTAAAGGCCCCAAAAGGATTTTCCTACTAACACCCAGAGTGGGGGGACATTCTCGAGGTTCAATAAGGGAATCTCGTCCCTCATACTCCATAAACTTGCAAGTTTACCCTGAGGTACTCTCCTAAAGTTTATACATCTTCTTGCCATACTGTGCCCGCTTGGATGGGATGTATTGCCGGAAAGCTGAGTCTCCCCTGAAAGCTGATGGGAGACTCATCAATAGAGACCTCCCTTGCATGGACATAGACTCCCCAAAATTTAGCCCCAAAGTGATTGATGACCTGCCTGATTTTATACAGGTGGTCATAGGGGGGGGGGGCACTTTCAGTGTTGGAGGCAGGTAAGGCATATGCCTCCTCTGCTGAAAATGGCCTGCAGGCCATTTCCCTACTCTAATGGGGGCGGGGATATGTGTGTATGTGTGGGGGGAAAACTTTATTGGTGTATGTGCTGCGTGTAGTGTGGTGCTTGATTACCTGCCCTACCCTACCCTACCCTAACCCACCCTAACCCACCACCTAACTGAATAAAAATATAATATGAAATAAAACCAAACTAAAAAAAGAAAAAGAAAGATTTTTTTTTAAAAAAGGACTTCTTGCAAAAAAAAAAAAAAGTGTTTAACTTATCAGTGGTGTGCGCACTTAGTGCTTGGTAGCAGTAGGGGGCGCAGAAGTCAGTGAGGGATCCTGCCACTTAGCCCAGAACAGTGGCTAGTGGCACATACACAGACCCCTACACAAAAAAAAATCAAGAACCGCCAAAACCCGAAAAAAGCAACCGTCTGAAGAAAAAAAAAAAAAAACGCTGATCAGTGATAAATCACTGACAGCGGTGGGGCAGGCCGCACACACAGTAAGGTATGTCCACACAGCACAGGCCTGCTGCTGGTTACACAGACCGCCTAACTGGTGCACAAAATTGCTGATCAGTACTATGGGACTGATCAGTGGTGGGTGGGCTTTAGCTAACGGAAGAGGGTTGGTCATCCTGTAGGGCCCGTGTCACGCAGCTAATGGTGCTGCGGACCCGCAGACATCTACAGATGGTACGCCACAAAAAAAAATCTTTTTTTTACTCCTAAGAAACTGTCCCTGCCTAACTAAAGCTGTCCCTGCAATCTAATGTGCCATGGTGCACAGAGTGGGCACTTTTATCACTATGAGGGGGAGGGGGGAAGCAGCACAGGGCTCTGTCCTGCACACCACCAGAACATAAAATGGTCGTGTGCAGAGCAGAGCAATGAGCTCCCCCCCCTCCCCATACTACTGTAATTGATGCGGTCACTATGACACAATCACAGCTGTTCTGGGGGTGGCAACACTGCCACCTCCCAGTACAGTACTGAGAGTTATTGGTGGTGTATACATCACTGATCACCCTCCTTTTCCGGGTATTCGGGTCACATGGGACCCAAATGACCCAGAATCGCTACAGGTCACCGATCTGAATTGACCGGCGATCTGCGGTGATTGCCGATATGGGGGGGGGGGGGGATCTGTCTGGGCATGAGTTGTAGTTTTGAAACTCCTAGACACAGCTGTGAAGATCATTTTACGGCGATCTTCACAGCTGCATTTGACACTGCCGCCACTTGCCTGCCGCCCGCCTCCTTTCAGCCATCAGTCCTGGTCCCTGGTCACCGCGCAGGACGTAACTGCTGCCGGTCCCTGCCGCACCATCGCCACCATCTTTCCCCCACTCTGCCCCAACATCCATGAACTTTCAACCCCACCCCTGCGCCCCTGCCACCTCACTCCTATCCTTCAGGATGGTCGGAGCTGTCAGCTGTCATCCCTATTTTCTGGGCTATCGGGTCATCAGAGACCCGATCAGCCCGGAATGGCCCCAAATCGCCGATCTGAACTGATCGGCGATTTGCGGCGACATGGTCTCTGAAACCCCCAAGCATTTGCACGGGATGCCTGCAGTATGATCTCAGCAGGCTTTCCGGTCAGATCCCTGTCTGACTAGCGGCAGAGATCGAAATTCCCACAAGCGTACAGGCATGTCCTTAGTCCTTAAGTACCCATATGCCCATGGTTCCCAATAAGTTAACATAAACAATGACCAATATTATCAATTTAACCAGTATACAAGGAACAGATATAGGGGGAGATTTATCAAAACTTGTCCAGAGGAAAAGTTGCTAAGTTGCCCATGGCAACCAATCAGATCGCTTCTTTCAGTTTTGAAAGGGCCTTTGAAAAAAGGGATCTGATTGATTGTTATGGGCAACTCAGCAACTTTTCCTCTGGACAGATTTTTATAAATCTCCCCTTATAACCTTACATATTGCTATCATACTGTTACTGACAAAATTAAGAATACTGAGACCAATATTGCCAATAATATCAGGGATAAATCATACTTTGACCTCCACCATTACCACCACACAAAAGAAAACATCTATACACAAATTAAAATACATAGCACACCAAAAACACACACAGTAGCACTATTGCTAAACCTGAGACCGGATAGCTGGGCTCAGGGGAGGGGATATACCTTCCAATTTAGGAGACCTAGGTCCTTCAGTCGAGTCTGGAGGTGCTGGGAACCAGAAACATAGAATCAATGACTCTCCCGAATAGAAACAAAACAGTTACCCACACTCACGACAAGGCTTCGGACTTCCTGCTGGAGTTCCTAACAGACCCTGTGCTGGACAAGCTGCGGTGAGTGTGGGTAACCGTAACCGTTTTGTTTCTATTTGGGAGAGACAAATCAAAATACCCACATAAAGTGGCCATATAGTGGTATAAATAGATGAGCCAAGCCCAGCGAACTCAGTCTTGCTTAGAACTTTAGGGTAAAAGAGGCTCAACGCATGGCAACAAGCTATTATGACAGAATGGGAGGACACACAACATATTTTAGCCATGAGGCATGATAGGATGAGAAAGTAACACTAAGGTGACATCAGGATAGCCTAGTATACCTTTTAACTAGCAGCAATATTAGAATCAGGTTAGCCAATAATTGCTTGCATTATGTTACATACAGCTCCCAGGCTAATCAGGAGACCGCATAGGGGTGGGTTTAAAGGGGTACTCTGCCGGAAAACATCTTATCCCCTATCCCCTATCCTTTAAGAGACTGATAACACCCTATGTACTGCATTGTAGCTAACATATTAAAGTGAAAGCCTAGCAGAAACAGTGCACAAAGGAACTCAGTGTGGAACTACTGATCAAATTTACAAATACAAACTACCTTTACAAATACAAAAGAAAGCAATCTGAGCAAAGCATTGAGCTGATCTCAGACAGTGACCTGTAAACTTCATTACTGTGTTCAGTTGAAGAACTACAAATCTGAGGAGTTTGACTGCAGTATGAGTCCATAACTATTACACTACAACACAAAGCAAGCTGAGCAAAGCACTGTACAGTTGGCTGACCTATATTTTAACATGGACACGTGGAGAGTGAACGTGGAATAGCCATATGGACGAATATTCATCCTATGTTTGTTAAATTCGCATATTTGTTATGTTTGTTCCCTTTTTTTCCAATGCAAAAATTTGTAATGAAATTCACATAGTGTGCATGCGCAATTATATCTTTCACCTAAAGGAAGGAGGGATCAGTGTCCTCTGGAAGTGCAGATATTTGCATATTCACATATACGAAATATTCGCACTCCACCCCGACTCACTCAGTAAATAATATAGGAACCTTCTTTGAACCACAAGCTGGAAGCCGGGAGGGATGATTACTTTTTTTTACACAGTACACATCAAAATATTAGCGAAATTGCAAAGTGCTGATATTCGGGGTAAAAATTTGAATTTCGAATAATCGTGCTCAACATTAGCTACTACAACTATCACTAGTTTACCACGGGAGTGAAGGTCAGTGTGCTGAAACGCACGTTGGAGTGGCGGCATCCCAGTCCCTGCAGCGTTCCTGTGACTATACAGTTTGTAGACATTTTATACCTATATATTATACTTTCTCTGTGTAGATTGGTGCTTGTGCTTATACATTTGACTCACCACCACCTTACGTGTTATACCCCCTGATTGTAAATTCGGTTGCAGGGTATCTGGTATCTGGTGTTGCCGCATATTTTTGATGCATTGTTTTCCTCTATAAATGTGTTTAATTTTAATGTATATAAAAAAAAAAAGTTATGCTTTTATATTGGTATAAATGACTCCTCTGGCTTCCCCTTGGAAAAATGTAAAATTTGGGGAAAAAACAGCATTGTAGTGTTTTTTTCTTTCATTTACACATCCAACTTTAACGAAAAGTGGTCAAACACCTGTGGAGTGTTAAGGCTCACTGTACCCCTTATTATATTCCTTACGGTATGCCTAGTATTTTTATTTTATTTTATTTTATTTTTTTGCTGTTCTGGCACCATAGGGGCTTCGAAGAATTTTTGGAGAATAATTCTCAGGATGTGCACATAAAACGTAACTTTTACTATTATATATATCTTAAAAGGTATATTTATAGTGTAGGTAAATGATATTTGCACGGTGGCAAAGCAAGAATAATGGAGTATACGCTGACTCGGTGTGGCTGGGCCCAGCCACACACGGTACCGCAATTGACTGCTAAAAGAGAACAGTATCAAAGCTCATGGAATTATACCACCAACACGTTTCTACCACCAATCTCGGTGGTGTAATCAGGGAGGCATATATAGTGTACACAGTCGTAACTCATCAAGTAGCCCAAGTGTCATAAAATGGAACCACAATATATAGAAATAGCACCAGCACCACCAACATATTATTCAACAATATTGGGAAGCCTGATTAATATTGCTTCCATTGGTTGCTTTATACATCAGTGCCCAAGGACCTAAAAAAAACGGTCAGACGCCACACGCTCGCTGGAACCCGCGAAAGAGCCGGTAGTCCCCGTCTCCCTGCTGGATGCAGGTGTCTCATGTCACTCTGCTGTATAACTGCAGTAACCGTGACTTATACCAGTGGCGCCTGAACAAATCAGCCCAAGGAGAAAATGCCCATGTGCTTTTGTTTTTTTTCTCTACAGGACCGTTACAGTGCAGACTTAGCCTTATTATTGGCATGATACATGTTTCTGTTTTTTTTAAATGATGTATAAAGCAACCAATGATGTATAAAGCAACCGATGGAAGCAATATTAATCAGGCTTCCCAATATTGTTGAATGATATGTTGGTGGTGCTGTTGCTTATTTCTATATATTGTGGTTCCATTATATTACACTTGGGCTACTTGATGAGTTACGACTGTGTACACTATATATGCCTCCCTGATGACACCACCGAGATTGGTGGTAGAAACGCGTTGGTGGTATAATTCCATAAGCTTTGATACTGTTCTCTTTTAGCAGTCAATTGCGGTACCGTGTGTGGCTGGGCCCAGCCACACCGAGCCAGCGTATACTCCATTATTCTTGCTTTGCCACCGTGCAAATATCATTTACCTACACTATAAATATACCTTTTAAGATATATATAATAGTAAAAGTTACGTTTTATGTGCACATCCTGAGAATTCTTCTCCAAAAATTCTTCATTTATATTGCTGAATGATTTTGGCATTAATCTGGTGGCCCACGTAAGACTGCCTATACCTATTCTTACGTTATTGATACCATAGGGGCTTCCTAAATGTAACATGCCTCCCAAAAACCATTTCAGAAAAACTCTCCAAAATCCCATTGTTGTTCCTTCCCTTCTGAGCCCTCTAGTGCACCCACAGAGCACTTGACATACACATATTAGGTATTTCCTTACTTGAGAGAAATTGGGTTACACATTTTAGGGTGATTTATCAAAATTCAAAAACTGGGTCTACAAGAACATTCCAGTGTAAAAAAATGAAGATTTTGAATTTTCTCCTTCATGTTGCTGCTATTCCTGTGAAACACCTAAAGGATTAACACACTTACTGAATGTCATTTTAAATACTTTGAGGGGTTCAGTTTTTACAGTGGGGTCATTTATGGGGTATTTCTAATATGAAGACACCTCAAATCCACTTCAAAACTGAACTGGTCCCTGAAAAATTCTGATTTTGAATTTCTGTGAAAAATTGCTGCTGAACTTTGAAGCACTCTGATCTCTTCCAAAAGTAAAAACATGTCAACATTATGATGCAAACTTAAAGTAGACATATTATATATGGGAATCAATATATAATTTATTTGGAATATCCATTTTCCTTATAAGCAGAGAGTTTCAAAGTTTAAAAAAATGCAAAATTTTCTCATTTTTCATCAAATTTGGGAATTTTTCACCAAGAAATGATGCAAGTATTGACAAAATTTTACCACTAGCACAAAGTAGAATATGTCACGAAAAAACAATCTCGGAATCAGAATGAAGAGTAAAAGCATCCAAGAGTTATTAATGCTTAAATTGACAGTGGTCAGATGTGCAAAAAATGGCTGGAGAAGCAGAGTACCGATAATACTGATCAATATTATGCTATGGCATAGCATTGAAAAGTATATGTAATCAAAAGATGGGGGCTAAAAAATTATAAAAAAGTGTTTAAAAAAAGTGAATTAACCCCTTCCTAATAAAAGTTTGAACCCCCCTCTTATCCCATTTTTAAAATAAAATAATGTAATAAAAAATAAAAATAATCGCATGTGGTATATCCAAACTATTAAAATATAAAGTTAGCTAAACTGCACGGTCGATGGCATACACGTAAAAAAGTACCAAAGTCAAGAATTGTGCACTTTTGGTCACTTTATATACCATAAAAAATAATAAGAAGCGATTTAAAAGTCTAATCAAAACAAAAATGTTACCAATAAAAACGAATGACCACTGTGCAAAAAAATAGCCCTCATATGGGCCCGTATGCGGAAAAAAAAAGTTATAGGGGTCAGATGAAAGATGAAAATTGTAAACATACAATTTTTGATTCATGTAGTAAAAACATTTTTAAGCAGTAAAATAAAATAAAACCTACATAAATTGGGTATTCTTGTAACCGCATGGACCTACAGAATTAAAGGGGTATTCCGGGCAAAAACATTTTATCCCCTATTTTGGATAGGGGATAAGATGTCCGATCACGGGGGCCTGCTGCTGAGACCCCCCGCGATCTCCCTGCAGGTGCTGAATCTCCAGTTTCGGAAATCTCCGGGTTTCCGGACTATACTCTAAGCACATGTCCCGGCTGGACACTCTATTCTATATATCTCAATAATGATTTCTTTTTTTTTTTTTTTTTTTTTTTACTTACAGATCAGAAATAATGTTCTCATGCCAGAATGGTGGGAAGACACATATTATGTCCTTTTGGCATGCTTCTTTCCTCTTATGTGGCAGATGGATGCAATGTCACAAATTTTTCTAGCCAATGGCCTAATTCAGTTGAAGAAAAGCTCCCTGCATTTGGAGACCTGTACTAAATGCAGAGCTCACTTTAAATGCAGTGCTTGGGATTATATTGTGACAGAAAGCTGACCATTTCAGTTCCTTCTCACATTAGGAAAATTGGACTGCCACAGTGGCAGAGTGCAATGTGGTGGGATCTGTCATTAAAGTACACCACCTACTCTACATATACATTCTAGCTGCATAGGGCATTGGCAACAAGAACATAAATATACTTATTGTGGTCATCTAGGGGTTAACTGACAATGTAAATCTACAAAGAAACATGTCATCAAAAAAGTTTAACCTAAAAGTACAATATCAAACCACATAGGCAATATATGCAATTTTTAGCAGTTTAAAACCAACGCTTCAGAATAGTGGGGTTTACATTTCGGGAAATCTAAGCAGTCTTCACTATCTTAGTCACTTGAAGCTATTGACTGGTGAAATTGATTGACAGCAATGGCATAGTAATAAACACCATTAGAATTGCAGAGCTAGAGAAGAGACTGCAGAAAGTCTGGAAAGACTGACATCTCATGCAAGGCAATTGATTTGGAGCCTGAGTTGTTGTTGAGAAGTGACTGATTACATAGTGCTACACGGGATAGCATGTAGAGTATGCATTGACATCCTTTTATGATCACATTTGTCATTATGTGCTTTCAAGTGTCTATAGAAGCTCACGTTGGAGACATGTCTTAACTCCACCTAGAGATGTGCTGTGCTTATGGTTTTTCCTTTATTTACATGACAATTTTTTCTTTCTTCAAATTTCAAATACATTTCCTTGGTTTCATTGCCTACTATCTGAATGCTGACCAAATTCCTATCTGATTTATAAATAATTTTCCCAGAATTGTAAGAAAATAAGCAGAATTCTCAGGAATTGTGGCTGTTGTGTGTTCTATGGCATATGCATTTATTTATTAATTTTTTGTTATTGGCTGCCAGACTGCACTTTCTCTACCCTTCAGAAAATGACATATTATGAAAAAATTAGCTTTAAGGGTATCTGTCAGCATCAATGTAGTAGTAAAACAAAGCCAGATAACGTTTAGTATCAGGATCAGTATCTTACTTTTCATTTGTGAATATTCGACTCCACAAAATCTGCTCTATAGATATGTAATATATCCATATATGAATATTAAGCTAAAGTGGCCAGAAGGCATTCTCCAATGCACAAAGTGCCCTAACGCTCAAAGTGTAGTATAAATCTCATTATAAATACATCATTTGGGTCAATATGATCATGATGATACTTGCATGATTTTGCAATAATTTATTGAGATATATATTCTAGCAGGAAATGCTAGCAGAATGCTTGGTTGTAAAGGGAGAGGTATTGGCAGTAGAGAGGGAAGTGCTCATACCACTGTACAGAGCACTGGTGAGACCTCACTTGGAGTATTGTGCGCAGTACTGTATCTCCAGAAGTATATAGATAATTTGGAGAGAGTTCAGAAAAGAGCTACTGAACTAGTCCATGGGTTGAAGGATAAAACTTACCAGGAAAGGTTAACCCCTTAAGGATGCAGGACGTAAATGTACGTCCTGGTGCGGTGGTACTTAACGCACCAGGACGTACATTTACGTCCTAAGCATAACCGCGGGCATCGGAGCGATGCCCGTGTCATGCGCGGCTGATCCCGGCTGCTGATCGCAGCCAGGGACCCGCCGGCAATGGCCGACGCCCGCGATCTCACGGGCGTCCGCCATTAACCCCTCAGGTGCCGGGATCAATACAGATCCCGGCATCTGTGGCAGTGCGCGATTTGAATGAATGATCGGATCGCCCGCAGCGCTGCTGCGGGGATCCGATAATTCATAACGCCGCACGGAGGTCCCCTCTCCTTCCTCCGTGCGTCTCCCGGCGTCTCCTGCTCTGGTCTGTGATCGAGCAGACCAGAGCAGAAGATGACCGATAATACTGATCTGTTCTATGTCCTAGACATAGAACAGATCAGTATTAGCAATCATGGTATTGCTATGAATAGTCCCCTATGGGGACTATTCAAGTGTAAAAAAAAATGTAAAAAAATTTAAAAGTAAAAGTAAAAAAAAAGTGAAAAATCCCCACCCCCAATAAAAAAGTAAAACGTCCGTTTTTTCCTATTTTACCCCCAAAAAGCGTAAAAAATTTTTTTTATAGACATATTTGGTATCTCCGCGTGCGTAAATGTCCGAACTATTAAAATAAAATGTTAATGATCCCGTACGGTTAACGGCGTGAACGAAAAAAAAAAAAAGTCCAAAATTCCTACTTTTTTAATACATTTTATTTAAAAAAAAATTATAAAAAATGTATTAAAAGTTTTTTATATGCAAATGTGGTATCAAAAAAAGTACAGATCATGGCGCAAAAAATGAGCCCCCATACCGCCGCTTATACGGAAAAATAAAAAAGTTATAGGTCATCAAAATAAAGGGATTATAAACGTACTAATTTGGTTAAAAAGTTTGTGATTTTTTTTAAGCGCAACAATAATATAAAAGTATGTAATAATGGGTATCATTTTAATCGTATTGACCCTCAGAATAAAGAACACATGTCATTTTTACCGTAAATTGTACGGCGTGAAAACAAAACCTTCCAAAATTAGCAAAATTGCGTTTTTTGTTTTAATTTCCCCACAAAAATAGTTTTTTGGTTGCGCCATACATTTTATGGCATAATGAGTTATGTCATTACAAAGGAAAACTGGTCGCGCAAAAAACAAGCCCTCATACTAGTCTGTGGATGAAAATATAAAAGAGTTATGATTTTTAGAAGGCGAGGAGGAAAAAATGAAAACGTAAAAATTAAATTGTCTGAGTCCTTAAGGCCAAAATGGGCTGAGTCCTTAAAGGGTTAAAGGACCTTAACATGTATAGCTTGGAAGAAAGACAAGACAGTGAGGATTTGATTGAAACTTTTTTTTTATTTAAAAGAAAAACTACCACAAGAGGACATAATTTTACGTTCAAGGGGCAAAGGTACTGCCCTAATATGATGAAGTATTACTTTACTGAGAGAGTAGTGGATGCATGGAATAGCCTTCCTGCAGAAGTGGTCACTGAAAATACAGTGAAGGAGTTTAAGCATGTATGGGATAAGCATAAGGCTATCCTTTATATAAGATCGGACCAGGGACTTAGTATTGGGCAGACTAGATGGGCCAAATGGTTCATATTTGCCTACACATTCTATTTTTCTGTGTTTGTACACATTCTATATACAGTAATACAGTATATCTATGAATGGCTACCCAGTGGTTGTGATTGGAGCCTGCTGAGGGTTTTGATTGTATTGCACCATATTGTGTTAAAGTTGAATCATAAAGAATCAAAATTCTTAACTAAATTAAAAGATAATTTAGGATGGACACATCTGCAAAAAATAGATTTTGAAAACAAAATTGCTATGCATGGACATATTTTGAGACCCATCATTTTTGTACTTTATTATCAATGGACCTAGGTGAGGGCTTTGTTTTTGAGTGTTTTTAAACCACTGTCCATCTTAGGTAACTTCTCGCAAACCCCTTCTTCCAGCTATATACTAAAGTCAAGCTTTTTATAGACTTGAACAGTACAAGCAAGATGTGATTTAACTGAAAATATGGACGCAATTGTTCCTTGATTTTACATACCTTTTTTAAATAATGAAATGTGCCTGAAAATACATCGTGTGAACCCAGTGTTATAGTTCACAGCAATGGTCAAATTATCCAGCTGTGATTGTGATTAGTACAGAAATGATCTGATTTTGTTTATTCTAGCAAGTCAAATATGACAACTAGTATGATGTACAGGTAAGTCCACTTTAACAATACTATATGTAACCCCTTCATGACTCCGGGTTTTTCTGCTTTTGCACTTTCGTTTTTTCCTTCTTACCTTTAAAAAATCCTAACTCTTTAAATTTTGCACCTAAAAATCCATATGATGGCTTATTTTTTGCACCACCAATTCTACTTTGTAATGACATCAGTCATTTTAGCCAAAAATCTACGACAAAAAGGAAAAAAAGATCATTGTGCGACAAAATTGAAGAAAAAACATTTTGTAATTTTGGGGACTTCGGTTTCTATGCAGTAATTTTTTTTTTTAAATGACACTTTATTCTGTAGGTCCATGTGATTAAAATTATACTCTGCTTATATAGGTTTGATTTTGTCGTACTTCGGTCGTACCTCTAAAACTTTTTTATTTTTCCACAAACGGGGCAGTATGATGGCTAATTTTTTGCGCAGTGATCTGAAGTTTTTATCAATACCATTTTTGTATTGATTGGACTTTTTTGTTCACTTTTTATTCATTTTTTCATGATGTTAAAAGTGACCAATAATACGCTATTTTGTACTTTGGGATCTTTTTGTGTGTAAGCCATTGACCGTGCGGTTTAATTAATGATATATTTTTATAATTCGTACATATCCGCACGCAGCAATAAAACATGTTTATTTTTATTTTTATTTACACAGTTTTTTTTTTAAATGGGAAAAGGGAGGTGATTCTTACTTTTATTAGTGTTGTACTGCACCACAACATAACTTATCCCCTAAGTTATAAATTGCGGGGGGGCCGAGCGCTGGGGCCCCTGGGATCTCCTGGACGGGGCTGCGGCAGTCTGCAGGTAGTGCAGTTTCATTCCCAGCAGAAAGCCGCAGGAAACACGCCCCCTCCATGTATGTCTATGGGGTACATGGAGGGGACATGTCGGCCACCGCGTCATGCGGCGACGGAATGCCCCCTTTCCAGCATACTACCGCGGCCCCATCCAGTAGATCCCAGGGGCCCCAGCACTCGGACCCCAGTAATCTATAACGTATCCCCTATCCTTTGGATAGGGGATAAGTTATATTGCACTACAGATCTCCTTTAACTTTTTTTTTCACTTTTCTTTTGCAATGTTATAGCCCCCATAGGGGGCTATAACACTGCACACACTGATCTTTTACATTGATCATTGTTATCTCATAGGATAACATTGATCAATGACTCTGCCGCTTGACTGCTCATGCCTGGATCTCAGGCACAGAGCGTTCAATCGGCGATTGGACACAGAGGAGGAAGGTAAGGCACCCTCCTCGTGTCCTCCAGCTGTTCGGGATGCTGCAATTTCGCTGCAATTTCGAACAGCCCACTGAGCCAACTGGCACTGATTAGCTTTCAGTTTAGACGTGGCGATCAACTTTGAATGTCGCATCTAAAGGGTTAATAGCATGCGGCACAGCGATCAGTGCTGCGTGCTATTAGCCACAGGTCCCAGCCATTGCTGGGTGCTGGGCCTGACCCGCTATGACTCGGGGCCACACCGTGGCCCCGCGTTATAAAAAGGGAGAGGACCCAGGATGTACCCGTACATTCTGGGTCGGGAAAGGGGTTAAAGAAAAAAATTCTAAACATGGTTGACTACATAAGCTTTAAAAATAAAGTACATTGCACTACATAAGAGTGTTGTCAGATTCTAGAGTCTATTACGATGTGTGTACTGTGTGTTTGTGTGTTTAAATGGGCACTGTCAGATTCAAAAACGTATTGCATGTTCACATATTAGCAAAACATTAACCTTTGTAATATACTTCATAAGAAAATGTTATTTATTTTTTATATAAATCATGGCTTATAAAATCCTGGCTTTCTCCAAGCTGAAGCACAGGCATGGACATAGTCCAGTAAGAGAGGGTGGGATAGTACTCCTCTGTGCTCTCTCCTGTCTGATAGCACTCCTCTGTGATCTCTCCTGTCTGATATTACTCCTCTGTGCTCTCTCCTGTCTGATAGTACTCCTCTGTGCTCTCTCCTATCTGATAGGACTCCTCTGTGCTCTCTCCTGTCTGATAGTACTCCTCTGTGCTCTCTCCTGTCCCATAGTACTCCTCTGTGCTCTCTCCTGTCCTATCAGACACAAAGGAGTCCTATCAGACAGGAGAGAGCACAGAGAAGTCCTATTAGACAGGAGAGAGCACAGAGGAGTCCTATCAGACAGGAGAGAGCACAAATAAATATTATCAAACAGGAGAGAGCACAAATGAGTGCTATCGGATAGGAGGGAGCAAAGAGGAGTACTATCAGACAGGAGAGAGCACATATGAGTACTATCAGACAGGAGAGAGCACAAAGGAGTGCTATCAGATAGGAGAGAGCACAGAGGAGTACTATCAGACTGCAGAGAGCACAGATGAGTACTATCAGACAGGAGAGAGCACAGAGGAGTCCTATCAGACAGGAGAGAGCACAGAGGAGTGCTATCAGACAGGAGAGAGCACAGAGGAGTGCTAGTCCACCCTCACTCACTGGACCTTGTCCATACTTGTGCTTCATCATGGACAATGCCATGATTTTATAAGCCATGATTTCTATAAAAAGGAAATAACATTTTCATATGAAGTATATTAGAAAGGTTAATGTTTTGCCAAGATGTACAACATATACAAAGTTTTTGTATCTGACAGTACCCATGTAAGTATTTGTGTGTGTTTGCTCTTGTAGCAGTGACATTGTGCAATATGATCTTTGCAGTAGACCTCTATATATTTTGATCATTGAAGCATGGCTAACAGTATTTGCAATCTAGTCCCAGGATGCAGTGGTAAAAGTATCCACCATAACTGTACAAAAGCTTTCATTTTTCAACAGGAATTGTGCAAAGAATATAGGAAAAACATTTAAACCAACCAAATTTTAGGGAAATCCAATATTATTAAAGCAAAGTTCCCATGAGTAAAGTTGGAGTTAGCTGTTACAGGCAAAACAGAATGAATTACATTTCTTTTCTTGTCCTTTAAATGAATAGCATAGTTTGGGTAAAATTATCGGGCAATTGCATGCCTTTTATGCAGATAATGCTGTTTGATGAAAGCGGTGTTTTGATCTGCTAAGGATAATACAGATCCAGGGTTGGATTCATTGGTGAGAGTAAAGCTGTCTTCTGTGATAACTTCATCTCAGCATGAGGTCAGACGGGGAAAACTGGGATGGGGGATTAAAAAATGACACAGTCGGAGCAGTATTCAGTTCCCTGCTGTGCTCCTGGCTGCATACTATAGCTTATGTTTCTGATCTGTTATGGTATTGTCTGCTTTTTCTCTCCCAGAGCAGAAAGAGATTGCTTGAAAGTTTTCTTTTTTCGGCTTGAAGGATTAGTTCAGTGCTGCTTTTTTAATTAAAGAATCTGTATCTTTTCTTTTTTCAAAGCAATTTAGGGTGGAATTACAGGACCGACAATATAGCTAACTTGTTATTAACTACTACAAATTCTGACCTTTCATTCAAAACTACAAAAATAAAATTTGGGAGCATGTTTTTTTTTTTTCTTTTTATTTCCTCTACCGTTTCATCAATCCTACAGGTTGCCAGAAACTGCTTGTTATGTGATTTCTACTGAGAGGGTCAAAGAAAATCAGAAAGAAAAAAAAGATTAACACAATGAATTATTTTTCAACTTCCTCAAACCATTCCTGGAGTGTGGCAGGGCAAATTATCCCGATGAAAGAGGCCACACTACCATCAGGGAATACCTATGCTATGAATGGGTGTTCTAGGTCTGCAACAATGTTTAGGTACTGTAGCTGGTAGAACTAGCATTCACATAAATTCCAGGACCCAAGATTTCTCAGCTGAATACTGCCCAGGGTATTCCACTGCTTCCACTGATTTCTCTGTCCCCATTATGTATTCTGGTGCCATTTCTTTCTCTGGTAAATGCATATACACCCAGCCATTTACATGTTGTAAAAGAAAATGTGCTTAATCAGACAAGGTCACCATCTTCCATTGCTCCATGGTCCAGTTATGCTCACATGCTTATTGTAGGTACTTTCAATGGTGGACAGGATTTGACATGATCACTCTGTGTAATGACTTGTCCCAGTTTTGGTCAAAAGGGGTTACACTTTTTAGGTTCTGGCTTAGCTTAGGTTGCTGTGGTTACACCCTGACTTATCCATGGTTCAGTCTATCAGATACCTTGTGTGACCGCCCCTGTTCAGCTGCCTATTTAAGCCTTCACTGGTTAGTGCAATTTGCCAATGAAAGAAAATTGTTTCTGAAGCTATAATTCCTATCCAGCTTTCTGCATTCCTCTTGCTTTACTGGTATTTTGTATCTTTGGATAATCTATCTGGTTTTTGTCTTTGCTCATATGTGTCCTTTTGGTTCTAACTTGGCTTGTTGACAATCCTATGTGTTTGTCTTCCCTGAGTATTGTATTGTGTGTATTTACCTTTTGTATTCCTGACAATTCCCTGACCAGTGACTGATTTTTCTGAGGTTTGTAATTTTGACAGTTCGCTCCCAGCACTAAGCCAGGAAGAGACCATCTTTTTAGGTTGTGGATCATTTGCATAGGGCAGATACGCAATAGGAAGGGACAGGGGCTGCGGGTGAGATTAGGGCCTCACTAATTTCCTGTCCATACTGTACACTCTTGTCAGTATTTATGTAGCCCTATATGCAGCCAGTTAGGCTAGAGTAACATATATCTGTCGTCTGGCTCTGGCAAAACTAGGAAAAAATTGCCACAACTGATGCCAGAAGTGCATCAGTTGGCATCAGTTGCGCATCGTTCAGCACAAATTGTGATTGTCGGACGGGGAACGCTGCAAGATGTGTTCCCCTGTCTGTGCCGGTTCAGTGAGTCCAATCATCCGGCATCCAAACTGAGACAACAGATGATTGGGAACTGTCCCATGCAAATGAATAGGGTCACTTCTTGCTTCATTTTCCCTCCGGTGCATTTTCTGCAGGTCAAGAGGGGGAAAAAACTGATGATGCATATATGTAAAGGAGGCCTTACAATGCACTGAGTATTCTGGCAACATCCTATCATGGCTAATAATAACCTTTTCAGCAGTTTGTAATTGTTTCCCTCTTTTGTGAGACTGAACTAGATAGGCTAGCCCCACTGCCCAAATTCATCCCTGAGACTTGAGTACTCATGATCCTGTCACAAGTATACTGCTTTTCCTTCCTTAGTCTGCTTTTGGAAGGTAGTAACCAATGGAACATCCCACAGGACCTGTTGTTTTAGAAATGCTCTAACTAAGTCACATAGCATCACATCTAGTCATCACACCAAAAACAATTGCCATTTTTCCTGCTTCCAACACATGAACTGAAAGACATTTCTGCCCACTTTCTGCCTATTATTTCTCACCCCTTGACAGGTGCCATTGTCATGTAGTATACTTCACTTATCAGTGGCTTTTTTTTATGGTTTCGATATACAAACTTACTGATATATATATATATATATATATATATATATATATGCATCCTTTCCAGGGAAACACTGGTCTTGAGACTGAATTCCCTTGTAACTGAGTTTAAATGTCCTCCAAAGGTCTTTCATGACCTTATAGAGGGCACAATGTGTAAAATAAGTAAATAAAGACATAATAACTAAAATAAAAATTACAACACTAAGTGCCACCAATAGCCCAAACAACCGCTAATAGCACCACCCCTATCTAAAAACAACCATAACTTAACAAAGGCTAAGATTTAAAAAAGTATTTTGGCATTTGTGCTAAAAAAAAAAAGTAAAAAGTAAAAACAGAAATGTGTTTTCTTTTTTACATTTTCCCTAATATCACAAATACTTTTTTTTTAAATCTTGTGAGACATCATAAAAATATAAGTTCCAATGTCTTACAGAAGAAGGAATATAAAAAAAAATTGAATAACGGACCAAACAGCATAAAAATGAGGCTTGTGCAAAAAAGTGCAATTTTGCCAATCTGTACTGGTGCATGATGTATATGAATTTCCCACCTCAGTGTATATTTAGGAACTAAGGAAATGGCCCAGTCTTAAACAGAAAATATGTCTATGTATAAACTTGTTGCCTGTCAGCTAATTGCCACCTCTACATAGTTGAGTAAAGTAAATCAGTTACAAAAGGTTAAAGGAAAGGTCATTAAACAGTTTTGGCACAGAATGCTATTATAGGTGTAGATTCTGTTATTGCCCCAAAAAATAAAAACTTAACTAGTCCCGATCCTCCACTGGTCTCCGTGGTTTCTCGTTGCAGCCAGTGATTGGCTGAGCCAGCAGGTCAGGCAGCAAATGCTCATTTTAGAAGTAGGAAGAAGACAGAAGATTGGAGGACCTGTTAGAACCAAACAGGAGCTGCTGGTGAGCAACAGGGGACTGGCTTTTCTTTCTTTATTTTATGAGGACAAGCTCTATGTTAATTACTCTATCAGCTGAATATCCCTTTAATTCATATTATCAAGATTAAAGGGGTATTCCAGGAAAAAATATATATATCAAATAGCTCCAGAAAGTTAAACAGATTTGTACATTACTTCTATAAAAAAAAAAATCTGAATCCTTCCAATAATTATCAGCTGCTGAAGTTGACTTGTTCTTTTCTGTCTGGCCATAGTGCTCTCTGCTGAAATCTCTGCTTGTCTCGGGAACTGCACAGAGTAGAATAGGTTTGCTATGGGGATTTGCTTCTACAGGGTGGGCCATATATATGAATTGGTTGGTGATTTTAACTTCCTGTTTGTGGCACATTAGTAAATGTAGGGGGGAAACTTTTCAAGATGGGTGGTGATCATGGTGGCCATTTTTAAGTAGGCCATTTTGAATCCAACTTTTGTTTTTTCAATGGGAAGAGGGTCATGTGACACATCAAACTTATTGGGAATTTCACAAGAAAAACAATGATGTGCTTGGTTTTAACATAACTTTATTCTATCATGAGTTATTTACAAGTTTCTCTTTGTTTACAGCCATTGATATGTCGTCGAGGTTAACAAGTGAGGAGCGGATAGAAATTGTGTTGATGTCTGGTGAACGCAGTAACCGGGTCATTGCAGCAGATTTCAATGCAAGACACCCTACGAGACCACCCATTTCCCATGCTACAGTTAGCAAACTGCTTGCTATGTTTCGTGAAACTGGTTCAGTGTTGGATTTGCCAAAATGTGGAAGCATGAAGTCTGTCACTAATGAAGAAACATCAGTGGCTGTCCTAGCTTCATTCAGCAAGAGCCCACAGCGTAGCACTCGCCGCATGTCACTGGATAGTGGCATTAGCCGAACATCCCTTCGGCGGATATTAGCTACTCACAAATGTCACCCTTACAAACTCCAGCTACTGCAACATCTCAATGAGGATGACCCAGATCGAACTGAATTTGCAGAATGGGCAAAACAAAAATTGGAACAGGACTCTCAGTTTACGCAAAAGATTTTGTTCAGTGATGAGGCAAACTTTTATGTGAATGGTAAAGTTAACAAACAAAACCAACGCTATTGGTCTGACAGTAACCCACATTGGATAGATCCCTCCAAGACTGTTGGAACACAAAAATTGATGGTATGGTGTGGTATATGGGGTACAAAGATAGTGGCCCTTATTTACTAAGAGTGTTGTGTGGGTATCTTTGTGGGTTTTAATTCCCTACAGTTTATTTTCCACGGTATTTACTAAGCTTTCCCTACATTTTCCACTTTTCCCTGCGTTTTGCTTTTTTTTTTTACACATGCTCTGATCTCACTGGTTTTCCGCAGCTGAAATCCACCACATTTTCTGTGGAAACTTTTGTAAATATGTTGGGATTTTGTGAAAATGTCGGAAACACACCCCTTTTATGTGACAACGCCCCATTTTCCTGATGACCACGCCCCTTTCCCGGGTTTTCTTAGCAAAATGGAGAGTTAGTTGGGTTTTTTTTTCAATTCAGGCGCAATTTCAGGCGCAAATTCAGGTGCAGACAGAATTTCAGGCGCATATTGTGGCACAGAAAGAATTTCAGGTGCAATGCGCCCGAAACTGGCGCACAACCCGACAAAACATGTCGGGTTTGCAATAGTAAATGAGGGCCAGTGGGTCCATTCATCATCAATGGAGACCTCAAGGCCACTGGATATGCGAAATTGCTACATTATGATGTGTTTCCCTCTTTATTCACTGAAGCCGGTATGTTCCCTGAGTTTTTCCAGCAAGATGGTGCACCTCCACATTATGGGTGTCAGGTCCGAGCATTCCTAGATGAACAGTTTCCTGGAAAGTGGATTGGTCGTCGTGGGCCAGTTGAATGGCCCCCAAGGTCTCCCGATCTGACCCCCTTAGACTTTTATCTTTGGGGTCATGTGAAGGCAATTGTCTATGCTATGAAGATACAAGATGTGCAGCACCTGAAACTACAGATATTGGAAGCCTGTGCTAGCATTTCTCCTGCGGTGTTGCTATTAGTGTGGGAAGAGTGGGAGAAGAGGGATGCATTGACAATCCAACACAATGGGCAGCACATTGAACACATTTTATAAGTGGTCAGAAACTTGTAAGTAACTCATGAAAGAATAAAGTTACGTTAAAACTAAGCACATCATTGTTTTTCTTGTGAAATGCCCAATATGCCCAATGTGTCACATGACCCTCTTCCTTTTGAAAAAACAAAAGTTGGATTCAAAATGGCCTACTTCAAAATGGCCACCATGGTCACCACACATCTTGAAAAGTTTCCCCCCTCACATATACGAATGTGCCACATACAGGAAGTTAATATCACCAACCATTCCCATTTTATTAAGGTGTATGCATATAAATGGCCCACCCTGTACTTTGGACAGTTCCCGAGACACGTGTCATCAGAGAGCACTTAGACAGAAAAGAACAACTCAACTTCAGCAGCTAAAAAGTACTGAAAGGATTAAGATTTTTTAATAGAAGTAATTTACAAATCTGATATATAAAAACAAAAAAAGTTTTTTCCTGGATAATCCCGTTAAGGATTTGAATGTATATGTCTAAAACATATAGGTATTGGGAATGGTTAAAGATAGTGATGTAAAAGTAGGAATTTATGTATACAGCATATATATATATATATATATATATATATATATATATATATATATATATTCATAGTTGAAAATAGGAAGGATGCCAAGCTAATGTCATTGTAAAGCAATTATGGTCACCGGATAAAATTTTTCATTTTCTAATTTTCTTCTGTAAAGTAGCAGTGCACACAAATCACCAGTGCAGTCCTATGTCAGATCAATTAGAAACACTTCCCCTGAACAGACGACAACACATATTTTTTTCATCAATTTGAAATTTTCCTGTGACTCTATTTTGAAGGGCTCAGGAAAGCAGAGGCTGTAAAGTATTCCCTTCGCTGCTGGAGGGCAAATCAAAGCTCACTGCTTTTATGTGTCAATGGTGTGTGGGACTTACCTGCTTCATTTTATGTTCTGTTTCTCAGGCTTGCCATTTTCAGTGTACTGTAACATTCACCATGCAATAGTGATGTTTAGCATGCCACATTGTAAACTTTTAACCTTGCAAAAAATTTCAAATTCCAACCAAGTAGCCAGGTTGTCCAACTGTGGACAGAAATAAACCACACGCAAGGGGAGTAGCTGTAAGTTTGTTACTTTCAACTGTGAAACTAGGAAAACATCATGGAACGTCTTGCACCAGTGTAAGGACATACTTATATTAGATATTAGATTCTTGGGCCTTTTTTCACTATGTTTTTGTGAAAACAGTTGCCTTTGTTCAACTAAACATCTTTTTTTTCAAAAGGGGGGGGGGGGGCACAACAAGCATCAATTCAAAGTACTCCAACATACATGTTCACAGAAATGGAAGATGCATAGAGCCTACAGATTCCAACAGCTCCACTCAGTATGGAGCCATATGCATACCCTTTGTTGCATCTATTTGATGCCTCTATTTGATAATATTAAAATACAGCATCCCGTGGAGCATGGCACATTTATTTTCTTTGAGATTTATACGTAATATACATAAATTAGAGGCATATAGTGGTATAGAAAGGACCCATAGACTGATGGCCGAGTCCTTAGAAGCAAGTGCTATATTTTATGCTAATGACTTTTGCTGTACAAGATATGGTATATAGGCTATATTTTCTTAAAATAGGTTTTTGATTTTTTATGAACATGTTTTTTTGTCAAGCTCATAGCAATTATAAAAATTTGCCATTGAAAGTGTAAGATGAAAGTGTCTCAAAGATTCCTTGATATTAATATTACGAATAAATAAATCATAAGATCATTTACATAGGGAGCATTGATTAAAGGGTCACAAGTTTTACTTAAAACTTCATCTTCATTTAATGTTAAAACATTTAGGGCTATCACCAAACCACTGGTTGAGTACTTATAATAACACAGGACCTTCTTGTACTCATTTGATTCTGCATGACCTTGAAAGAAGTAGAGTTGCAACAAACTTTTTCTCTTTATATGAACTGGTTGTCAAAAGAGAGATGGAATTGTAAAATGTATGAGTGAGTATTTTAAATCTTATCAAATAGTAAAGTGACATACTATTATACTAAGAAGAATATAAATACCCATGGATTTTTGGATTTGTCAAGATTTCTTAAATCATAAGAAAAAACAAAGGAGTAGACTTATCAAGCCTTCTGTAAAGAAACACTGGAGAAGTTGCAGATTTTGCGGAGTGTGTGGATTCACTGATAGCATTTTAAGCAAAGTTTTATTGTCTCTTCATATTATTTTAAGTTCTCGATTGTCTATGTGTGAATTTGATTATATTTTCTTATAATAGAAACAATTAATGGAAAGACTAAAATGAGTGATCATTTGTTGGGCATCGTGCACAAAATAGAATTGTGAGTATTAGGCTTAAAGGGGTACTCCGGTGAAAACCTTTTTTCTTTCAAATCAACTGGTGGCAGAAAGTTAAACATATTTATAAATGACTTCTATAAAAAAAATCTTAATCCTTCCTGTACTTATTAGCTGCTGAATACTACAGAGGAAATTATTTTCTTTTTGGAATGCTCTCTGATGACATCACAAGCACAGTTCTCTGCTGACGTTATTATTATAATAATGCTTTATTTATTGTTGTCCTTAGTGGGATTTGAGCCCAAGTTCCCAGCACTGCAAGGCAGCAGTGCTAACCACTGAGCCACCATGCTGCCCTTAGCATATATCTGCTATGCATCTGCTATGCTTGGTTGCTAAAATGGACAGAGATGTCAGCAGAGAGCACTGTGCTCGTGATGTCATCAGTGTTCCAAAAAGAAAGAAATTTCTTCTGTAGCATTCAGCAGCTAATAAGTACTGGAAGGATTAACATTTTTTAATAGAAGTAATTTACAAATATGTTTAACTTTCTGCCACCAGTTGATTTAAAAGAAAAAAGATTTTCACCGGAGTACACCTTTAAATGAGCGGCTTAACTTTGGGTTGCATGATATGGAGTTATCTCTTCATGCCATTGTATGGCATCACACCACAAAGAAACAGCATGACTTCTAGAGAGAAATCCATACCCTATAACAAGTCAATGTACATGGGTGTTTGCATTAATATTTCTTCCTGTATATATTGAAAGGGTCTAAACTCTTATGATATATAACTGACTTTTTTTTTTTTTTTTTGTTATTAGTGGTAATTGGAGAATAATATGTTGGTAATGCTTTCTTCATTATAACAAGGAAGGTGCTTGTGGGCATAGATAAGGTACCATAGCACAGTTTTTACTGCCTTAAGAGACATTTCCTTTTATTAGTCATATCATAAGTGTTATGGGAAGTATTTTTCCCATTAAGAATCCTAATGGGAACATTCATTGAATGGGCCTAAATGGTACTTGTGGAGCTCTTGTCTACATGATCAAGCATTTCTGAAATTGTTTGGAAAATATGCTTTCAAAAGCAATAAATATTTCCGATTTTCCAACACAATCATAGGCATTATGTTACATAGCATAACACATCTTTGCAACATGAAAACTACCGTATCTTTATATGGGGCCATAAGAGAGTTTTTTTTTCTTTCTTTCTGTTGGCTAACTTAAATATATATATATATATATATATATATATATATATATATATATATATATATATATATATACAGTATTTATGTACACCTCTTAAGTTTTATAAAGCAATGAAATAACCATGATGTATCTAAGATAAAAGGCTTAAACTTCTCATAGTGGCTTTTTGACCATGCTCTTAGTTCACAGTAAAGACCGTGACAGGATTACTTTTGGTGGCAGATAGGGAATTTTCCATGACCCGATTTAAAGGACTTGGTTATACAGGTAGAAGCATCTTAACTGTTGACAGTAACTTAAAAATTCATAGAACCTAACTTATTGTTACTTTTAGCTTTAGCTTTAACATTACATTAGCTACACCACTATTTAGTAAATTCGAACAATTAAGTTAAAAAGTAAAAAGGAAAGCTTTATAGATCTTTGTTCTTAATGGTTTGTTCGGTTTATAATATTATTTTTCATGTTGAATTTCCAAACTATTTCCAGCTCAATGACCTATAAATCATGTGTAGTCCCACCTGCCCCAATTCTTTCTCATAAGCACAGCTGCAGTCTTCTGATATTTAGCAGCAGATTTAGAAGGGCAACCATTCTGCTTGACCTCAATTGAGGTATCTTGTGCCTTGTAAATTGTTTAATTGGGGCAATCAGGGTAGACTCTACATAATTCCCATGACAGCAACTGGACTAGATACATTTAGCCAGCAGTCTCCTGCTTGACAAACATATCTTATGCATGAGTAAGTGAACACCTAAGACATTGCAAAATGTTTTCAATACCAATCTTAAGCTGGGTTCATGTACCCTAAAGTTAAAAGAAAAATATGGCCATACGATAAGTATAAAATAAGGTACCCCATTATGGCTGTTTTTTCAAACAGTGTGTATACTGACTGCCATTTTTTTTTACAGATTTTGTGAACATTCTTAAATAAAAAATAAGGCCATGTGTTATGTCAATTTTATGGCAATATTTTGCTTTTAGTTTTTATGGTGTGTGAACCCCGTCGTATATATGGGTAAGACATAATATTTTATTATGAATTATTTATTATAAATTTTGATTCATGTTGTTGTTGGATATCAATCGATCCACATCTTACATAGTTATTTGAGTAAGGATACAATGGGGGAGATTTATCAAAACCTGTCTGGAGAAAAAGTTGCTGAATTGCCCATAGCAACCAATCAGATCACTTCTTTCATTTTTGAAAAGGCTTCTGAAAAATGAATAAAGCAGTCTGATTGGTTGCTATGGGCAACTCAGCAACTTTTCTTCCAGAAAGGTTTTGATAAATCTTCCCAATTGTACTTACTGATAGGTTATTTTGAAATTTAGATTTTGAGCCCCTAATAGGCCAGAAACCATTTATTGACAACCTTTTTAAAGAGCTGTGGAATATGTTGGCACTATATAATATTTAATAAAAAACATAAATATATACTATATGTTTTGAAATAGGGTGAGAAGACAAGTTTTTGCAACTTGACAAATGTAATATTGTTTATAAGTTGAATCTATTGTAAGCAACTGTGTACAGGAATAATTATCTGAAACATTAATTACAAAGTTTAATTTCTTTCTGAAAATTTTCACCCTTCTGCCTAGTGGTTTTAAACAAAGTGATATAACAGGAATTAATGTTAATTGCTGTTGGTAATTGTAAAATTTGCGACTTTTTACAAATGAATTACTTTTTTAATATTTTATTATAATTTTGTTTATATAATTTTTTTTATTTTAATGAATCCAAGAAAATTCTTAATTTTCTCACTACTTATTCTATTTTATGTAGGCATTATACTACTTTAAAACATGATCTAATCCACTTTCTTATTATTCAGAAACTGGCACAAAAGCTTCTTTGTTTATGCATTTTATATTTTTTATAATTTTTTTAATCTAATATGTGATGGATTTTAATTGGATATTTGTTATTTTGTTCGTGCAAACTTAGCTCTACAAAACTTTAACCCTACAACCGAGAAATCCAGTATAATTTTTTTATTTCCAAATTACTATTCTTGTTTTGTTTTTTTTGTTATGATATGAATGTCATTAAACCCAATATAAGTTCAAAAATATTCCCAGTATTATTAATATTTTAAATATGTGAACATTGCATTTCTCTGTCGTAATTTACTTACTTACTTACTTTTTTAGTTATTTAATATTTTTTTTATTTTTACTATTGCTATGATTAAACCTTATGAAGCTAAAGGAAATATATTTTTGAAAATACATATAGATTGCTTTTCTCCCTCTCTATGTTATTTATATAGATATTTAAAAACGCATTATCCACCATTGTTAGAACACCGTTTTTTAACATTATAATAACTTATTATACAGTAAATGTCTTTTGCAAGAACAAATATCAATGCTACACATTTCTTTATTATAGTTCAGTGTTGTTTTGATGGCACCTAGATGCCTGATTGTTTCATATATTGGCTGTATTTTCTTTCCATCCCTGAGCACCAGAATAGGTTAGTTAATTCTCTTCTCCTGGACCTTGACACTCATATCACCTCTGACACTAAGCAGTTAATTGATCAGTAGAAGCCAGTGAACTATGCACATAACCACACCATGGGTATAGTCTGATCAGGGATATTCACATCAGATTGAATTTAAACTACCACATTATTAGCAGCTCATAAAACCATGGCTGAATGAATAAGCTACCTCAATCAATACCATTAAGTACATACTGCATAAAGCTCTATTAAATAAACAGTCTGCATTCGAAAATGTAAGCACAGTACATGCAGATATTGTGCGGTTAAACTAAATACATGATATAACTAAAAGTTTAAAGAGATAGGTAGATAGATAAAAGGATATATAGATAAACATCTACCTATCCTATCTAAATGATTTTCTCTTCCCAAAAACCAAATAACCTACACATTTTACATATTAGAAACACCCATCAGAGTGATAATTTAAAATGATACAATAGTAAGAAAAAAACCATCAACATTTTAATAAAGTGATGTGCACCTATCAATCAGTGACAATTTATTTTTAACCAACGTTACATCTTTTTCTGCCAAGTTCAGGAAGTTTCTTAAGAAAACAGAGCAAATTTAGCTTATTTTTTAGAAGGAGTACATGCCAAAAAAAAAAAAAAAAAAAAAAAAGAATAAATCAATAAAGAAATGAAAATAAAATAATAATAATACTATTAATAATAATAGTAATAATAATTGTTATTATTTATTTAATTTATTTTGTTTATATTGTCTTTGAAGTTTATTTTTATCTGCTTAATTACAGCAGCTTTAATGTGATCATTGAAATGATTTAGGCTTTCTGTGGTGCTTTCTAAAAACAAATAAAGTTTTAATGATTTAAAGAAGGTTCTATATAGATTTCTGACAAGTAAAAGATCCCCCCCCCCCCTTTTGTTGTTAGTGATTAAACTAAGAATAAGTCTTGCAATGTTTTGTATTGTTTTTAAGGTTTTCTTTAATGGTAAAAACATATGCTGCATTTGTCAACTAAGGGTACATTCCCACACGGCGTATTTGCTGCGTATTTGCTGCTGCGTATTTTATTTTCTCTGTTGAAGTCAATGGGTAGGAAAATACGCAGCACCAAATACGCAGCAAATACGCAGCAAAATACGCCGTGTGGGAACGTACCCTTAAGGAGTAAAAAAAAAATTTAAATAAGTTGTGTTATGAATAAGTACAGTCATCTTTTAACATAAGGTGGTATCTGCCACCTTAGGTAAAATATTTTCCCCAAATGTAACATAAATGTGTCACCTAATTTAATTATATATAATAAATATAATTAATAAATATAATAAATATAATTAAATTAGGTGACGCATTGATGTTACATATATATGTTTAACTTATTAGAGCCGGATATTAAAACATGTTTTTTTTTTGTTTGTTTTTTTTTTCTTAAATTTTTTTAGCACATTATTATGAGGGCAGCCATCTTGCCTGGCTATTTTAACAGCCTCTATTAATATGTTTTATAGAAAGCCATATGGACATAGACACTTGGAACATCTCCAGACCCTATTCTTTCTTTGATGCTGATTTGTAAGCTTCATATGTGGCCTGTGCAGAGATTTTAAGAAAGAAGGAAGGCTGGGCTGTTGTTGTCACATCTATATTCTAAAAATTGGGGGAGAAAAACCTAGCTAGGGCAAACATAAAAATTTGATTTAAACAATAGGTAATTTTCTGATTACACATTTACTTTTAGTATTTCAATATTTTAGATTTTCTGAGAGATTGTTTTGTAAGTAAAAGGAAAGTTTTTTTTAGATATGATGGGAATTTGGGATTTTTCACATGCAGTTGTTATATAGCAAATTGCTGGTCCATTTGACTCTGTCCCTTATGTAATGTAAAGTATACAGTTAGGGCAATATCAATTAAAGTAAGATGGGCACTGGGAGCTTCAAGCCATCAGCTAGATAATGGAAACAAGGTGAGTTTGAAACTGTGGTGCTTAGAAAAGTCCAACAAATGTGAAATATGCAGAAAAAATATACTATTAGCACTTATATTTTTTTATTCAAGCTTTAACAACAGGACAACATAACTTCATCCGATGCAGGGAGGTAATGGGTGAAAGCCGCAAACAGGAGCTGCACTCCTACTTGCGGCTTTGACCAATTTTCTCTCTGCATCAGCTGAAGCTATGTTGTCCTGTTATTAAAGCTTGAATAAAGAATATGCTATTGCTGAACTATCACTGGTGAGTGGTACTAGTTCATTTTTTCTGAATGTTTAAAATACAGAGTTATCTGGTGTATTTAATATGTTTATTCCATTTAATGCACCATATTTTCATTGATCTGAAGTAATACTTTATTATTGCCATTGATATACTGGCCAAAATGTTTCTAAGGATGGGCTGTGTAGGGTATGTTCACACATAACACTTCTTTTTTTTCAGTGCCATTTATTTCAGCATTGATTTTGTGATTTCCCATTGAATTAAGTGGGTGCAGGAAACAACTATTTTCTGCTGATTTTGCGTTGCTTTTTTCAGGACATTCCCCATCAAAGTCAATTGCATTTCTTTCCAACTTTCTTTTGGAGCTTATTTTCACACTGTGTGAACATATCCCAACAGTCTATAAAGAGAACAAATGAACATCAGAAAGCTCAATTCCAAATCAATATAACCAGTAGGATGCCAAAAATGGTATTGCATTTTGATAACACTGACTACAGGGCAGTACCTTATATTAAAACCCTCAAAATATGTGTAAAAAATGGCAACCATTCAAAACATAGGGAAAAAAAACTTCAAAGTACAGAAATCAGGCGAACACTTTGAAGTTAAAATGCAAGCTAAGCCAGATGATAATTTGGAAAGCTGTGTTCAGTGGAGTCGCCTCAGTAAGTTTAACATCTATTTTCAAAGACTCAGTAAAACCAATTAATGTGGTCCCTAGTTAATTCTAATAAAAACAATAAAGCAATGCAGGTGATTAGAATTATCCATTAACAGAAAGTAACTAGTACATCCTAGTCTACACCATGGTCAAATATTATATTATAATACTGGTGGTGAAAGACATGAGATAACTGTACAGCTAACAGACAGCGGCACATTTGACTCATCTAACCTGTCCGGTCCATGTATCACCCTGTGACAGCCCTTTGAGTAAGGTCTAGCAGGTACCATAGATGCTAGATAGTCAATGTGGCCAACAGGTGAGCTTTTTAGCAAGTGATTATTTTTCAATATTCCTCTTTGCTATATGTACTGTACTATAACACAGTACAATCAAAAACAGCTTTGTTTTGTTCTTTTTTGTTTTTACACACTGTATGACCTATGACCATCTCTATAAGTAATGTCTCTTAGGTCCTCAGATCATATGTGTCAACGTGGAGAATCTGGATTTGTAAAATTAGTTATATAAATAAATTAAGCATAAAATATGTTTATATCAAAGTGGCCTTGATAATATAAAGATGCAAATCACAAAATAACCTTCATATAAATGAGCTCTTCCGAGATGTTTTTTTTATTTTTTTTTGCTGTTTTGTTTTTGCTGTTTTGTTCTTATTATGTCTTCAAAACATAACATTACCCCAGTTTAACTTGCAAGCCTCCTATGACATTGACCTGCTGCATTATTTCAGGATACAAACATTGTTATGTTCTTCCAGCACATGCGAGGTAATTAACATTCAAAGAGCGCTTACTGGTAAATTTCAATTAGGAGAACATCTAAGGTGCGCAGTTCAAGTATATTTATATTCACCATCATGGCCAAGTATTCCAAAAGAGACATAAATTAAAAACCTTATTATTTATAATAAGAGATATTTTAGATTAGCAGTTTACTTTTATAATTTTATTTGTTTCTTTGTTTGCATAATGATTTCAATATATCCTTCTTTGTCAGGTTGAGCAATACTTTCTAACCAGAAGAGGTTATCTTCAAAGTATGCAATGAAAAATGATCTGATTGACCTATGAAAAAGGACATGAAAAAATAAACTGATAATCCAAATAAAGAGCATTAATGTATAATTCTTTGAGCACAGTTGGAGAAATGCTGCGCCCTTCATAAATGAACTATTACAAGACATTAAGGATCTGTTCATGCTGGGGTTTTTAGGTTTCATTCTAGGTTGGGGTTCCATCATTTCTGACGGCAAGAGAAGCACAGTCTTTAGTGATATTCTTCCCATCAAAAACATAGTTATTTAACGCAAATATGACAGACCTATTGAAGAATTTGTTCAGATCCATTTAAAAAAACACTTTCTCTATAGCTGTCATGGCGTTAAATACAGAATGGAGGCCATGATGTTTTCGTGAACAGATATTAAAAGTAAGGGAAACTATATACACACACACACACATGTATATATATATATATATATATATATATATATATATATATATATATGAAATAAAATATAAGAATATAATAATATAAATTGTAAAAAAGCACATACTAGACATAATATACAACAAAAAGCCACTAGACTTCTGTAATGTGCACCATCACATTATAATAATGGGGGTCTGCTGTGTAAAAATCATCATAGCATTACTATAAACATAGGAAACAATGAAACCCCAATGATGATAATTGTGAATGCTACCTTTATTTTCCTAATATTTTTATGGACATTTTTTTATGACAGTAAATTCTTGCATTTACATTTTGTTTTAGGATACTCTAAGGTTACATCTTTTTTTTACTACAGCAGGGGTGGAGTCACCTGAGAGGGAAATTCTGCATATTTATACATATTAATCCATTGTGACAAACTTGCACTTAAGCATGCAGATTTTGGTGCAGATTTGCTGATGAATATGCTAGAGTGAAATATGCAAATGTTAAAAATATGTGTATGTATTTAAAAATGTTATTTGCAGATTTTGATATTAATCCGCAGAGTTTCCACTGCAAAATCCGCGACACTGTTGATGAATTGCATATTTTGACTTCCCTATGGAAGTCATTGACGGAAATACACACTAAAGCCATAATGAATCCACAACATGAACTTACATTATGCGGATTCTCACTCTGCACTGCAATTTCGGCAGTTTCTGAGCAGATTTTGTGTAGATGTTTCCCAAGTATGTAGGCAAGATTTCTATAAATCCCACCCCTTTTTCTGAAGGCGAATTCACCGCTGAAACTCTGCAACATATCTGCCTCATGTGAACATACTCTTAGGGGGACATTTAGCAAGGTATTTAGAGCCTTTTTTTTGAAACTTGAAACTTTTGTGGGTAAGCAAAAAGTTACAAACAGCCTTCCCTAAGCAAATTAAAATTTTCACTTTGCAGTGGTCACAAATTTCTGATGTGCAAAAGTCACTCGTAGTCAAAAAAAAGTTGCAAACCC
Organism: Hyla sarda; assembly: GCF_029499605.1. NCBI lineage: Eukaryota > Metazoa > Chordata > Amphibia > Anura > Hylidae > Hyla > Hyla sarda. The sequence continues at coordinate 113,778,106 of NC_079189.1, read as the reverse complement.
CTTACAAAAAGTCACAAGTCTGCTCCAGGTCTGAAATGGAGAACAAAATTCAACTACCTGAGAATATTTAAAAAGTCGCAAAAGAGTCTCACTTAAGTCTCAGCTGCGACTTTTTTTTTTGTTTTACTTATGTGCTCCAAATTTATCAATCCCCTTTGATAGTATGATAAATATGTAGCACACAAGCAAAAACTAAATAAAAAAAATGCCTTCAGAACAATGATAAATGTCCCCCTTAGAGTTTATCACTAAAACCCCTTAAAACTTTTGATTTAAATCCTGTGCTTCCCTTTAAGCTATGACATCTTAATATATACCATACTATCTAAAGGAATCATCTCTATTAGTTTAAAGTATTATAAATTGCAAAGTGTCAATATTTACACATACATATACTTTGTATGCAGTGTAGTGCATTCAATGTATAGTCAACTAAACTGTACTGAATGTGATAAGGTTTTGCACTGTGACTGTAATTTGTCTACTGATAGCAGGACTTAATATCTCTGTTGGAGAAACCATGTTCCCAGCTGTGCCACCTCAAGATTGCTCCCATCTTCTTTCATAAAACTTTTGATCCTGTTTTCTTTAAACATGCTGTTTAAAGCCACATAAACTATCCGCTCAGTATAGAAAAAAATGAGTTAATTACATATGGTGCTTGACAAGGCTTTGATACAGCCAAACAGATGGAAGAAGTGAGTTTACAGTAGTCTATTGTCATCCTGTGTATGAATATACTATGAATATTTACGTTCACAGCACAACACAAGCCAATACAATCATGTGAGGCAACCACAGGAAATGCATTTTCAGCGGGGAGCTCCCTGTACATTTATTACTTTTGTCTGTCATGCAAAAATCTGTGTTCATTTGTAAATCTAAGAACTGGTTCTTCAAATACATCAATGTGGTTTGCGATAACACCCTGTGAATTCCCAAATTAGATCACTATGGGGCTATGTATCACAGCAGAAGTGGAGCAAATCTGGAGATGTCTATGATTTATTCAAGAAACATATCTTTTAGAAGAACTTGCCTCTTTAATGTACAAATTTTCTCTACATTAATGTCTTATTACACTTCTTCTACAGTAACAATGTTATTCAAGAGACACAAGAATAGGTTCAAGGAAGAATATAAATATATTTTTTAAGAATCATCCAGTAATTTACTTACATCAGAAAACCTTTTGCCTCTCATCCAGGGTCATACAATTGTTACCATTCCCTGATATTTCAATTATTGATGATGTTTTAATGCAAGTCTTACCTTTTGCAGTAATTCAGAGCATTTTGATGATTGTTTCCTAGTCTCTTCATGTCAAAGGAACAGACTATAAAGCAATGAGTCCTAAATAACTTTCCTGGAAAAGAAGTTGTCTTGGTAAATAGTGTAACATTTCTGGAAAGTTTAGGCAGTGTCTATACATTACTGACAATGGTAGAGAATTCATTGGACATCATTATAACTTCTTGGTTGCCAAAGGTTATTAAAGCTGTGTAAAGAGATGGATATTTTTAGTAGATTAGTGGCAGCTCTAGGGTTCCTGGCCTGTGTCCTTTTCTTTTCTAATTTCTTTGTATTTTTCAACAATGGTCTTAGATGAGAAGAAACCAAAAATGAGAACCAAAATATATCTAAATCTTTATATGTAATTATGTTGTACTACATGAAAAATATAACAACGTCTAAAAGTATTAAATCATTTCACTATAATTTGTCACATATAAAACATAAATTATAAAATATAAAATATAACATTCTATATTTCAATCAATATTAACTGAATGTCTTATTGTACATGTAACAATTATGATGGAATACCTTGTTTAATATAAAAAATAGGCAATGCAAAGATAAAGTGGCAAATGTTCTTCAAAGCGGCATTCAATATTTACTGACAGGTTGCATTTATTTAGTAACTTGTCTTATTTAAGTAGAGATGCCTTGTCCTATCATGATTTATTCAGATAAGACTTAATCATATATAATTTGAATTCTGAAACCTTACTCTTTAAAAAGGCTGTATGTTTTATATTAATGGTAACATATTATACTTATAATTTATTGTATAAAATTAAAACACATTAACAATCAGAATCATATTCCATGAAAATAATAATCACAGTAGTGCTCACCATTTAAGTCACTATTTACTTCTTAGGACCCCATGTAGAATTGTAATTTAGTTTTTTTTACAAATGGCAGTAAATGGTCATAAGTGCACCCAAAGCAGTGGTTTTTAGAATGCACAATTTTGGAAACATTTATTTGAATTCTATAATTTTTAATAACAGTTTTTTTTGTTGCTGTAGACTGAAAAACTTTAAATATTTATTTACAGTATTTTCAATTATTTAAATATTAACACTTTTATGACAGCCCCTATGTATATTTGAAAAAGAATAGCCTAAATATGTATAAAGAAAAGCAATTTTAAACGTGTCTGAAGCTATTGCACATTGATCCTACAAAATTATTTTATAATTTAGAGTGTCTTCATGATTTATTTTCTGCTATATTAAAGTAGTTTTTTTAAACATACAAAAAAGTACATATTCTGCATACATATACATACTGCATTTTATGTACTATTACATCATAAGGCTATGTTTACAAATATGTGTCTTTTTAATGTATTTCCTTCATAAAAAAGAATTCCACAAAATTGCGGGCAAATTGCGTTCACATTTTTTAACATAATGTACTTTATGTAAGTCCATGGTAAAAAATGTTTACATATTGTGTGATTTATTATTGATATCACAGCCATGTTTATTACCGTATATTCACATTCTGCTGAATTTTTGGTATGGTTTTATTCATCTGAGTATAGAAATTGCCACAAAAACAACTCACAAAAACATTATGTGGCAAATCTGCCTCTTATAAATAGACCCCAGAAAGTTAATTGTTGCATTATTCATTGTTAGACACAATAGGAAATTCCAGCACAACGACCACGGAATAAGAACACTGCTTTATTATTTTGACAGGAACACAGACTGCCCAAACCAAGGTGTGACATGTTTCGGTGGGTGTAGCCGTCTTAGTTGTACTACACATACCCAAGAATCCATCATCTCTATGTAGGGCTAGGGCTTCACCCACACCAGGTGAAACACCTGGACAGATTAGGGTGAAACACTCCTCCCACACAGATGGGGACTTACATGTAATCTTCACTACGAATGTGCTACAAAGCAAATGAAACATAACAGTGTCAGGGTGTGTGGCAGTTTATATAACCAGTACATATTGATTGTTAACTGTTATGTACTCAAAAGTGATAAAATAAGATATATAACTGTGAAGACATTTTCTAACATTCAGTATCCAAACCATGTATTGGTAGTGAAAAAAATGTATACTAAATATGACCCGAACAATAAAACAGATACAAATGTTAAAAACTGGGGTTGCCGATCTTGCTTTGTAGATGGGGCTATCCAAATAGCCAAAAAGAGACCCCGGGAGGCTCTTCTCATAGGTGGCAAGCAATCTATATGGTGTATTTTCTACACCATATAGTGCTGATTTTTCAGCCATACACAGTATTATTTTTAAATTTATTCCCATGATAAGTGGGGAACCTGCATACTCTAATGTGTTTCGCAATGGTGTTCACTGTGTCTCAAGAAGGGCTGCCACGATTGCCAGTGTTGTTTCACTCAGTTTCTTTACCAGCCAGACCCATAAAAAACCCAATTGGTACCCAGGATCCCACAAGTGTGGACATAGCAGGTGTATCTGCTGCTCTTTTACGAACAGCAGTTCGGAATTTGTCTCCACCGTCAATGGAGGCAGATTCTAAATCCAACAACACATCAACTGCAATACCACATTTGTTGTGTACATGGTCACTTGTTGGGAATGTAACATCCAATATGTGGGATGTACGATGAATGCTCTGAAAGTGAGTGTTCAAAAGCATCTGTTTGACATCCCACATTTTGGTTCCCAACAAGTGTCCATTGTCAGCAAGCACTTTGCTGACCTTCATGAAGGTAGTTTTACTAGCATTTATTTCCAAGGCATTGAACGGGTTAGTGCCCCTGTACGTGATCATAAACAAAAACTGCTAGACCAAGAGGTCTTTTGGATACTTAAATTAGGGACTAGGTTTCCAGCAGAAATGCATAAGCGATAAGATGTCATCTTACATTACTGAATTGTTGGTCTCTAGCTCATACATGTTTGCCAGGTGGCTGTAGTGTACTCTAGAAATAAAGATTTCTCTGTTGGAGTTCTCCAGATATTATTATATTATTTTTTTTTGCTCCGCAATTGTCTCTGTGGCTTTATATGTGCGTTAATTAAATACAACTATATAATACTTTTTTCATGGGTTAATTTCCATTTGCACATGGACCTACAGAGACATTCACTTTAATAGTCATATTTTAATACCACATCAGTAGCTGATAGTGTTTGCTCCATCCTCCTTACCTATATATAACATATTCTGCTCTGCCTGTCACATACTCTCAGTCTACCGTATATGAGAGTAATGTTTTATATGCATGGTACAAGTTTTTAACATTTGTATCTGTTTTATTGTTCGGCCATATTTAGTATACATTTTTTTTTCAGTACTAATATATGGTTTGGATATTGAATGTTAGAAAATGTCTTCACAGTTCTTTATCTTATTTTTTCACTTTCGAGTACATAACAGTTAACAATGAATATGTAGTGGTTATATAAACTGCCATATACCCTGTGTAACACATCTGCGGTGAAGATTACATATAAGTCTCCATCTGTGTGGTGGGAGTGTTTCACCCTATTCTGTTCAGGTGTTTCACCTGGCGGTGTTTAAAGCCCTCCCCCTATATAGTGGGAATGGATTCTTTGGTATGTGTAGTACGAATAAGGCGGCTAACACGTCACTCCTTGGTTCATGCATGCAGTGTTCTATGTTCCTGTCAATTAAATAATAAAGCAGTGTTCTTATTCCGTGATCGTGGTGCTGGAATTTCCTCTTGCTTCTGGCTTCTTTACTTGTGCTGTCCTCATGCGTCCATGCACCTGTGACTTGGTGGTGAGCTGGACATTACACAGTGTGTCTCCTCTATATTTATTGTTATATACTTATTTTTATTTAAACATAATTGATAAATCATGAATATACTATATGAGGCACATTGGGCCCCATTTACTAAGAGTTTCGGGTTTTTACTAGTGGGAAAAGTTGTTTCAGACTTGCAGGATTCCTCTCTATTTACTATTGGGAAAAGTTGGGAACATTTTCTGACCAGCTTTTTCTAGATCGATATTTCCAGCCATTTACCCACAGGATTTTCTGTGAATTCAATAGTAAATTGGTCGGGTTGTGAAACCACGCCCCTTTTTGGACCGACCACGCCCCTTTGCGACAGACCATGCCCTCCTTTTCGGCTTTTCACAGTGCAATGTCGGGTTTGTTGGATTTTTCAGGCGCACACTGTCGCAAACATGTCTCAGACACTCTGCGCCAAAATAACCAGACAAAAACCAATAGGTTTCAGCTTAGTAAATGAGGCCCATTGTGTACTTTATTAAATGAAAAGCTCTAATGTAACCTTCAAATTGCAGTTTACAAAAGTGACTTTGAATATGTTGACCCGATATAAAGAATATTTAAGGGTACATTCAGTTGCATGCTGTTTCTCGATTAGTTTACATTGGAAAATTGTGTAACAAAAAATCTCCAAATAGCTACATTCTGTGTCATTGCATTTACTAACAAAACAGTCAAAAAGTAGAAATTGTAGCATTTGGAGATCTTATAGCAACAATAAAGACCAAAGCTAAGGGCAAATGGTTAGAACAGACCAACAAGGAGACATGGCAGATGACTTAAATCTAATTGAAGTCATATGCCTTCTATTAATTTTTATGAACAACCACTGCATGAGCAAAAGTATTCATAGCCTGACGAATGCTTTAATCTTACTTTTATTTCTCTTTATGAAATATAGATAAATCATTCTGAATATTTAGATTAAGTGAATTAAAGTTTAATTTTTAATACACATAAACACATGAAGCAAAAACACAATAACTGTCTTTACAGTAAATTACACACAGCAGACAGGTTAATTTGATCATGATTCCTGTATATAATAGAGCCTATAAACATTCCAGAATTATTCATGTATTATAAAAGATAATTTCTGCATGAACGTTTTATCATGAATGCCCGCTCAGTCAAAGCTTGGAAAACATGACAGTATATACTTTTATTTTTGGATAAAAGTCTTTTTTCCTTAGCTTGAGATGACCTAGTTAAAATGTTACTTTCTGTCTTATTTTATTTGAAGGTGTCAAAGATGATATTACACATCTCTTTTTTTCCTTTGATGGATACCAGCTGATATTTGGGATATATTTTTGATTAAACATGGCTGCTTTATTCCAAAATAGCATTACACCTGTCCTTAGGATGTGCGGTAAAACAGTTCAGCCTCCTCACGTCAATGGAGCTGAGGTTCAATGTCAGACACATCCCATAGACTGGTGTGCATCTGTTTCTTAAAACATATTTTCCGAGATTTCACAAACTTTTACAGATAAACTATTTAGCTAACAACTAGGATAACATGTGTGTCGCAGGCAAACCTCATCATGTTGTGCTGTTAGTTTCCACTGCATTGCAGCTAATGAGAGTGAGCAGCACTATGTTGCAATCCGTAAGTTGCTGCGATCTCGATGCCCCTACATCTACTTTCAGCGCAATCCTGCAGGGGGACATAGCCATGGCTTTAACACATGTTGTGTGGCCAAAGTCACTGTATAACCCTAGCCAGTTATTGCACAACATAGTTATACTTTTATCATTGAAGAAAACACTTCAGGTGCCAAGAAATGTTCAAAGTGTTGATTGGTCCCATATACCCCTACCTATCATTAGAATGAGCAGGGAGATGAGCACAACTTCCCTTATAAACAAAAAATACTCAATAAAATCTTCTTCTAAATATTTGTAAATTGAAATAGATAAGTCAGACAACATGTATGTCTCTGAATCATTACATAAAAGCATGTTTAGTTTAGAATAAATGCTTTCAATAAAATAATGTTGCACCAAAGTTACATCTTTTGCGCAACTAGTAACTGCAAAAGCATGGGTTTCACTGTTCTTTTCTCCATGAAGACTCTCACAGAGAATATATTTTCCCTATTTTGTCTAGTGGTATAATACCTGCTTACTGATTTAGTGCTAATACCAGACCCTGTTCAGTAGTTTATCACTCTTTGCAGCCTCCACTATCCAAACTGTACAGTTCATGGTGTCCAAAAATGTAACTTTGCATAAGAAGTAGATAATGATGCAAAACTGTTACTACAAAGTTGTTGTCAACTGAAGGCTTATATTTTTTATGTGATCAGGAGGTCAGTGATCTCAGTGGTGACATGCCATCCTCTTGGCATCATGGTTCCAATTACTGAGTGATTATGTTACGAGAACATCACATAACCACTTAGGCCACAGATGTTCTACAGTTTTCACATGTTTTCCACTTGTCAAGGATGACTGGATCACTGAACTGATCTTGTATCAGAGATCAGTGCAGGATTGGACAGATAGGTAATGTTTTATAGCATTTGTACAGGACAAAGGGGGCAACAACATCCTGGGCAGCTGTCGTCTTGCCGTTTGCCTATTCCTACATAATTCAGTTTCCAACTGAAAATAGTTATATGACTAAGAATTATTTTTTTAACATAGTTATTAAAAACAGTCATAACATAGACTGTTTAGAATAAATCAGATAAAATAAAGAATTCAGTGTCTGCACTCTAAAATAGTCAGTATAATATGGGTGAGTACAAATGCTTCAGTGTGGCCATACCTTACACACTAGTACTTAACATATTGTGCCCATGCACTATAATGTTGGTGCTTCTATGTTCTACCTTTGGAGGGTATATGCTACACATAGGTTGCTATAGCAACTCATCTCAAGATTTTCTAAGGTTCTGGTGTGAATGCTCATATTAATGACAGCCTCTCTGTAGAATTCTTTATGCCTCTGTGCTATGTTTTTTTTTTTCCATTAAAAAACATGTCGGGTTTTTATTAAGTATATCCACTTTATCACAGCATTTTCATTCGTTGTTGAAACTAGCACTTCAACCATTAACTTTTGATTGATATAATACTTTAGTTGCTGAGTAAACCTTTCCACGGCTCTCTTTAACAGTGATTAGGCTGTGTGAAATAAAAGTTTGCACAGCAGGTTTATCCAAAACACGATTTCCATCTCAGCAGTGGGAGTGACTTTACCTTGATCAACATGAATATTTCAATTTACAACCTTGTAGGTTTCTTATTTGCCCTAGATCCTCACATATCAAGTTGGAGAACTGTTCTTTCGAACTATTGATTTAAGTTTAACCCCTTAAGGACTCAGGGTTTTTCCGTTTTTGCACTTTCGTTTTTTCCTCCTTACCTTTTAAAAATCATAACCCTTTCAATTTTCCACCTAAAAATCCATATTATGGCTTATTTTTTGCATCGCCAATTCTACTTTGCAGTGACATTAGTCATTTTACCCAAAAATGCACAGCAAAATGGAAAAAAAAATCATTGTGCGACAAAATCGGAAAAAAAACGCCCTTTTGTAACTTTTGGGGGCTTCCGTTTCTACTCAGTGCATATTTCGGTAAAAGTTACACCTTATCATTATTCTGTAGGTCCATACGGTTAAAATGATACCCTACTTATATAGGTTTGATTTTGTTGCACTTCTGGAAAAAATCATAACTACATGCAGGAAAATTTATACGTTTAAAAATGTCATCTTCTGACCCCTATAACTTTTTTATTTTTCCACGTACAGGGCGGTATGAGGACTCATTTTTTGCTCCGTGATCTGAAGTTTTTATCGGTATGATTTTTGTTTTTATTTGACTTTTTGATCACTTTTTATTCATTTTTTTAATGGTATAAAAAGTGACCAAAATACGCTTTTTTGGACTTTGGAATTTTTTTGCGCGTACGCCATTGACCGTGCGGTTTAATTAATGATATATTTTTATAGTTCAGACATTTACGCACGCGGCGATACCACATATGTTTATTTATTTTTTTTTTTACACTGTTTTATTTTTTTTATGGGAAAAAAAGTGATTCAAACTTTTATTAGGGAAGGGGTTAAATGACCTTTATTAACACTTTTTTTTAACTTTTTTTTTGCAGTTTTATAAGTCCCATAGGGACCTATAACACTGCACACACTGATCTCCTATTCTGATCACTGGCGTGTATTAACACGCCTGTGATCAGCATTATCGACGCTTGACTGCTCCTGCCTGGATCTCAGGCACGGAGCAGTCATTTGTCGATCGTACACCGAGGAGGCAGGTAAGGGCCTTCCCGGTGTCCGATCAGCTGTTCGGGACGCTGCGATTTCACCATGGCGGTCCCGAACAGCCCGACTGAGCAGCCGGGTCACTTTCAGTTTCACTTTAGAAGCGGCGGTCAGCTTTGACCGCCGCTTCTAAAGGGTTAATACCGCACATCGCCGCGATCGGCGATGTGTGGTATTAGCCGCGGGTCTCGGCCGTTGATGAGCGCCGGGACCGACGCGATATGATGCAGGATCGCGGCACGATCCCGCTTCATATCGCGGGAGGCGGCGCAGGACGTAAATACACGTCCTGCGTCGTTAAGGGGTTAATCACCTTATTACTTATACTCTCAAAATATTTGCAGTCCATCTACCATATTTTACAATAAAGTGTATTTGAACTTTGTCAAATGAAGTCCATTGGTGAATTAGATGGAGCAAGTTAGTAACCTCAGCCATTATGACGAGAGTACTGATAGCAGACAAGAGTACTGATAGCATTGGTATCTCGGCTTGGGAGCATCAAGGCAGATGATCCTTGGATGTCTGAATAAGGCTGGGCTTACATATATCAGGCAACTGGCATAGTTTCCCTCCAGCATGCACTGGAGGGAAACTGATGCTAGAACTGATCCCATTCATTTAAATGGGACAGTTTACAATCATCCGGTGTCTCAATTTTGATGCCGGAGTCCAGGAACAATGGACGTTGGATGTCATACAACTGATGACAACTTGTCAACACTTGTCTCATCAGTTGCGTCAAGATCTAGGCTGAGTTCACCTATGCCAGATGGCGGACATATGTGAACCCAGCCTAACCCCTTCAAAATGTACCTATCAGTAAAAAACATAAAAAGACTTCATGGAGTTATTTAATTAACCCTTCAGAATGATTACAAGGGGATTTTAGTGTTCTCATTGCTGTTATTCATTCAGCCCCTGAGAACTCTATAGTACACTAATATTTCTCATTCTCTCAATTTTAGGGTTAGAACCAAAGCTGAGTTGTTGGCCAGTAACACACACACATAGTTACCTGTGCCTCCTCCCTTACTTCTGTTGCCAAGAGAAGCACAACATCACCCATACTCGTGCACTAGACTTTACTAATGATGTCCAGAGCACACTATCATAAATGGCATGTGGGGGCAGAAGGGGTTACTGATGCACTTGGTTATTGCTATTAGTGCTATGTGAGAAGACATAAAATAAACAGCAGGACAAAGAGGATAGATTTACCTAAAGCACTAAACAGGCTGTCATGCTGGGGGACGTTTTACACATTACACAGCTCTAGATGGCATTTGGGTGGAGAAGGGGTTACTGATGCATTGGCTTGGCAATGTGCTATGAACCAAAAAGAAAGAAACTGTATCAACAAAACAAAAAGGTTTCACTATGTGCTTCTGCTACTGTGATGAGAAGGAAACCTTGATTTACCTTGCATGGCCAGTGCAGATTCACAAAAAACCACAACTCACAGATGTACATACACAGCCTATGCTCTCTCATTCTATTCTGCACAGAGCACAAAGCTAAGCACCACATTTCCTGTATTCTGTCTTGTTAAGGAGGAATTTTCCCTAACATCTGGCAGAAAATAGCAGATTTCAAGGATAGTAGACACCTAGTGACCAATTATTTATACCTGTTCTTCTGGGGTAATGAGTATATTTTTATATAAATTAAGTGATTTACAAAAATTTGTGAAATCACTTAGGCTATCAAATGTCTTCAAGTTGTTGACAGTGGCAGTAACTTTTTTAAGGGGTATTCCATCGACAATCTTTTTTTCTCTCAAGCTGGTCCCATTGAAAAAAAAAAAAAATGAACCTCCCTCCACTCCCCCGGGGCCTCTGGTATCACTGCCCCATCCTAATCTACCATATATTTTCTACATCTGGTGCTTGACATACAAAAATACAGCTCAGCTAATTGCCGCAGTTGTGTCCGTCCTTGGCCAGTGATTGACATATTGGGACTAGATGCCAAAGCAAGAGGATTGCCACAGAGGCCAAGACAGCAATATCAGAGGCATCGCGGGAGCTGCGGCAGGTATGTACCAGAGAAAAGCTATAACCCTTTAAAGGGTTTATCCACCTGGTGATTTAAGTACATACCTGCCAGGCTATCTTTTTGTGAACTGGGTATTTCCTGTTGGAGTTTCTTAAAGTCTCTTAAACTACACATCCCATAGTTCCATGCTTGTAAGTGTGAAATCACATTCTTCCCTCCCACACATCAGCCACCCCAACCATTGCAGCACATATAAGCTCAAAAGATCAGTGTTTGCTAATCAGGGCACCTACAGTTGCTGCAAGATGATCTATCTCCCACCCAGCGGTCACTCCACCCATTGAAGCAGGACTGTCTCCCTTTGCACAACTGACTATTGAGGTCATGTCTCGACACACTGCAACCTGGGAAATCCTGAGACCTGAGTAAATTTGTATGCTGTTAAAAATAAATATTGGGGCGAAAATCCCATAAGAATCACAAGACCACTGTTACACACATGTACAGACACTATATTATGAACTACACTTACTTTACAGCCCCTGTAACATAGTCAAATAAAAAAATATCCCCTTTAAGGACAATAGTTTTTTTTTTTGTTTGTTTGTTTTACACTTTTGTTTTTTCCTCCTCCCCTTCTAAAAAATTATAACACTTTTTTTTTTTGCACCACTGATTGTATTTTGTAATGACATCACTCATTTCATGGTAAAACAAAAAAAAAAAAGTATTTGTGGGGCAAAATTGAAAAAAAAAAATGTTGGGGGCTTTCCTTTCTACGCAGTGCACTTTTTAGTAAAAATGGCACATTATCTTTTTTCTGTAGGTCCATACAATTAAAATGATACCTAATTTGTATATGTTTAATTTTATTTTACTACTTTTTAAAAATTCTTCTATATGAGGGCTCATTTTTTGTGCCGTGATCTGTAGTTTTTAGCAGTAATATTTTTGTTGTGATGGGACTTTTTATATTGATTTTGATATATCATACAAAAAAAAAACATATAGTACAAAACACAAAATAATACACATTGCCTAATACTCGTTGCTTCAAATATATAATTAATCTGTGGCTACTGAGTTACACCTTCATCCTTCAAAACATTCACTCCTTTCACCCCCTTTCTTCCCTACTCCACTACCACATTATCCCTTTGTTGTCTTGAAACCTCTGGGTATCTAATTCAAATTTTCATCCCTATCTAAGTTATTCTTCTAGTGGACTTCATTTATTATGTTTGTTGTTTTATTTTCTGTAGTAATTTCTCCCACATTTTAGATTGGTCAAGTGATATCATAGTGTTGCCTAATCTATTATCGTACTCTAAATAATACACCCTTCTTTAAGTCGATTTAGTATTTCAGCTTTTGTCAGCCTCTCAGATGTGTTCCATCTTCTTGCTCCATCTTGTTCCATCTGTAGCTCAGGCTTCGAGCAATCAAACGCCGATTGGACGCGATGGAGCAAGCTAAGGGGACCTCCACTGATCAGGACATGGCGATTTTATCACGATAGTCCCGATCAGCCCGATTTAGCTGCTGGGACTTTCATTTTAGATCAAAGATCAAAGTTGAAGGGTTAATAGCGCGCGGCACAACGATCAGTGCCGCACACTATTAGCCCAGTTTACCGGCTATCATTAGCCGGTGTGACCCCGTTTTAAATACCGGGACCGAGTGTGGGGCGTACATGTACGCCCAGCATGCTTAAAGGGGTACTCCGCCCCTAGACATCTTATCCTCTATCCAAAGGATAGGGGATAAGATGTCAGATTGCTGGGGTCTCGCTGCTGGGGACCCCCAGGATTGCCACTGGATCATTACTGTACAGAGCGAGTTCACTCTGCGCGTAATGACGGGCAATACAGGGGCTGGTGCATCGTTATGTCACGGCTCTACCCCTCATGATGTGACGGCCCGCCCCCTCAATACAAGTCTATGGGAGGGGCACGGCAGTCGCCACGCCCCCTGCCATAGACTTGCATTAAGGGGACAGGCCGTGATGTCACAAGGGGCGGAGCCATGCTGTCGCGCTGCTCCGTCCCCTGTATCGCCCGTCATTATGCACAGAGCGAACTCGCCCTGTGCAGTAACAATAGCGTGGTGCCGCAGTGGCGATCCCGGGGGTCCCCAGCAGCGGGACCCCGGTGATCTGACATCTTATCCTCTATCCTTTGGATATATCCTCTATCCTTTAAAGGGGTACTCCGATGCTAAGATATCTTATCCCCTATCCAAAGGATAGGGGATAAGATGCCTGATCATGGGGGTCCCGCTGCTGGGGACCCCCGTGATCTTGCACGCAGCACCCCGTTAGAATCAGTCCCTGGAGCACGTTCGCTCTGGGTCTGATTACTGGCGATCATGGGGGCCGGAGCATTGTGACGTGTGATGACACGCTCCGCCCCCTCAATGCATGCCTATGTGAGTGGGCATGACAGCTGTGCTCCAGGGACTGATTCTAACAGGATGCTGCATGCAAGATCACGGGGGTCCCCAGCAGCGGGACCCCCGCGATCAGGCATCTTATCCCCTATCCTTTGGATAGGGGATAAGATGTCTTAGCTCTGGAGTACCCCTTTAAGAGGTTAATGAAACTTCTTCCCTGTTAAACAACTTGAGTTTATAATGGGGTGAGGGGAGCAGTACCCATAAATTTTGATTCCACACATACAAATGCATTCAGACTAAAATTTGTAAATATATTCACAGATTTGCCTCTCGCATACCATACTCAGAAATTAGACACTCATTTTGCATCCTCATTGGGTAATTCTGGGAATTCCCAGCATTTTAACACAAGCTCTACCGGCCTTAGAGATGAGAAAAAAAAAAAAAAAAAAAAAAAGAAAAAAAAGAAGGGAAAAAAAGGAAGAAACAACACAATTTAATAACTATAATTCTATATTCTTAATTAAGCTTGACTAACACTGCCTTTGTCTATGGTTATTCTATTCCCTCCACCTCAACTATTTACAGTGGTCCCTCAACATACGATGGTAATCCGTTCCAAATGGACCATCGTGCATCGTTCCAAATGGACCACCGAGCATGCAGGGAGTTGTAGTGTTGCAACATCTGGAAGTCCGCAGGTTGAAGACCACTGGTATTGGAGGTTATACTCACGTGTCCCTGCCGCTCCAGACCATCACCGCTGCCCTGGATGTCGCCGGGGTGTCCCTGACGCTCCGATAAGGCCTCGCTCTCCGTCGGCGCCATCACATCGCTACGCACGCCGCTCCTATTGGATGACGGGACGGCGTGCGCAGCGATGTGATGATGCAGGGGATCCCAAAGAGGATGCGCTGGAGCCCTGAGGACAGGTAAGTGATCGTCAGCAGTGATCGTGGCAGCTGAAGCACTCTGCGCTGCCGGATAGCCGTTAATGCGATGGCCCCGACATACAAAAGCATCACATGTTGATGTTGTATTCAACATGTGATGGCCTCTGAGAGGCCATCGTATGTTGAAATGATCGTATGTCGGGGCCATCGTAGGTCGGGGGGTCACATTATTCCCCAATTCAATGTCCAGTGTCCATGTTCATTAGTTACTGTTTTCCTGTGGATGCGAAAGAAATTCCTATTAACAACACAAGCGTGCCAAATCTTGTGGGGTCGATGCTACGAATTTTTCCACTTTGTGAGAAATAAGAATTTTTACCAGAAAACCCCATTTAAATAACACATTATTATCACAAAGTGCCCGGGTGCCTATAGCAAACTCTCTCCGTTTAGCCATTGTTGCGGCAGAGAGATTAGGGTACAGAGTTAAATTAGAAATTTTTTCCGGTAAGGTATTAGGGCTCCTAGTCGCACTCATTATTTTTTCTTTGATAAAAAAAAATGCACCCTAACAATTGTATCTGTGGGAGTTAACGCAGGTAAAGCTTTAGGCTTCGGAAGTCTATGCACATAATCCAATATTAATTTCATTGGGGTTAATTGGGGCAGTAATGTAGTAAAGTATTCAGTAATAAACTTCCTCAACTCCTCATTTTTAACTACTTCTGGCACTCTGTAAATTGTTCCTTCTAGCCCTGTCCTCAAGATCTGCTACTTTGGATTTTAAAGTATCCACCTCTTTTCCCACAGAGTCAACAGTGGTGTGCATTACTTTATGGGCATCAGAGAGTTCTTCCAATTCATGCTCAATATTAAAGGTTTGCGTTCCCAATATATGTATTTCTTGTTGAATGGTAGATACTGCTTTTTGTAAAGCTTCTGTGAATGAAAACTGTAATTATGATGCTAATTGCTGAGACTGGTACCGCAAGCCTCTGCTGAGATTCTTTGGTTAGTGAAAGTTCTTTGGCTTCTATTACCCCCTTTTCTTTCTCTACTTGTATAGAGGTGCTTATCTGTCCCCCTTGTTCAGATATTCTAGCTGCCCTGCGAAATTGCTAATGTGAGAACCTTTTGAGCTTGTACAGGTGAGAAGCATACCTGTCTTGTTTTATATTATTATTGCTATTATCTCCCCCTGCTTCCCCAATATGGGTGTTAGGTAAAAACAAAACTGGGGCCACATTAGTGGGAGTCACCGCTCCTGAGGGTCCGAGGCTAGCAATGTAGGAGGATGAGGATGACGAGGCTGGCATTGCTATGTTCCTCCATGCACCTTGTGCAGCCTTTTCTTGGGAGGGGCTGGTCTGTACCACTGTGTTTCCTGGGGGTAGCATACCTGCTGGTAGGCTGTGTCTGTGGTATGCACTAGGTGCAGGGTTATCTGCCACTTCTCCACCCCATGCCTCCATCAGAAGCTTTCCCAGTAGTGAGCTCGCTAGTGCTGCTACTGTCAAACTCCGCTCCGCTCTTCCTCTCTCATTCCGTGCCAGTGGCATCTAGTCCCTGCCGGTAACTGGTGTGCTGTGACTGATGACTGGTGTATGGCCCCGCAATACTTTTCAGTTGTGCTCGACAGCAGAATAGTAGGTTGTCATCTTTGCTGAGCCTCCTTTCCCCGTTCAGGTGCGAGTAATGGCAATTTAACCGCAGGTACCAGGTCTTTGCTTAGGGATTCTCTTTAGTAGGAGATGGGGGTGATAGAAAGCTTAAAAGGAAGCCGGTTAGGTGGTCCGCAGAATGTGCATGAAAATAGGGTTCTTGCCATTTTAGATGCCGGTGATTAGAGCGGTTCTGATCTCACAGAGCAACCGCCATGCTCAGCAAGCCACGCCCCCATCAATTATGGGACTTTTTGATTGCTTTTTATAAATGTTTTCATAATATATGAAGTGACCAAAAATATGAAATTCTGGACTTTGTTGTTGTTTTTTTACATGTACGCTATTGACCATGCGGTTTAATTAACATATTTTTGGTTCGAACATTT
The DNA here is from genome assembly GCF_029499605.1 of Hyla sarda. Lineage (NCBI taxonomy): Eukaryota > Metazoa > Chordata > Amphibia > Anura > Hylidae > Hyla > Hyla sarda. The sequence goes on along the minus strand of NC_079189.1, from coordinate 113,761,409 downwards.
ACGCATGTAGCAACACCACATGTTTATTTTTGTTTACAATATTTTATTAAAAAAATTGGAAAAGGGCGGTGATAGAAACCTTAATTAGAGAAGGGGGTTAATTCACATTTATTAACTTTTTTCACTTTTTTAAAACTTTTTTTTGTCCCCATAAAGGACTATTACATGTGATCATGTAATTTGCATACACTGTTGCATTGCACAGCTTTGATCAGTGTTATCGGCGCTGGAGCCTTGGAGTGCCAATCGGACAGTGGAGAACCAGGTAAGGCAAGCTTCACATATGTCCGGCATCAGGCATAGGTGAACTCAGCCTAGATCTGGACACAGCTGATGACAAGTTGTCATCAGTTGTATGGCATCTGTCATCCATTGTTTCTGGACATTCATTTTTTTTGCAGCAAGCTGTGTTTCCCTGCCCAGTGCCGTCCGGCGTGTCCAACCATCCGGCGTCAAAATTAAGACGCTGGATGATTGTAAACTGTTCCATTCAAATGAGTGGGATCAGTTCTAGCATCAGTTTCCCTTCGGTGCATGCTAAAAGGAAACTGTGCCTTGCAACTGATATATTTGAACCCAGCCTTAGAGACCTCTGGCCATCCTCTCAGATGATCATTATGTTGCAATTTCATTACAGTTGTCCTGATCAGCCCACTAAGCTAACCAGTAATGCTATTTCCCACATTTATATGCCACAGTCAACTTTGACATGCATATAATAATATACAAATTCATAAAAATGACATACTTTATTTTACATATTACCCAACCCCCTGCCTCCTATCTGCCCCCCAATTCCTGCCCTCCATCCTTCCGTCGCCAGCCTGTTGTCCTAGTAACACGCTACCTCATAACTTTCTTTATTTCCATTTCTCCCATTCTTTTTTATTCCCAACACTTTTTGTTTTCCCAAGATGATACATGGATTCCTATTTTTGGACTTTTTCAACTAGGTTAATCCATTATTTGATATGTGGGGCATTTGGAACAAACCATTTCCTGAGAATTGTGATCTTAATCAACCCAAAAAGTTGAGAATTCGATTTTTATTTTCCCCAATTTCCAGTCCCATTACAGCAGTAACTATGTTATAATTTAAATTCACCCCCAAATTTTCTTAAATTTTTCCATACGCATATTCCCATAATATTTGCACCTCCCTACACCTCCAAACCATATGTATAAGATCGGCTTTTTCTGAGCTGCATTGGGGGCACTTTGAATCATGTCTTTTCACCATCCTAAACAACACATAGGGAGTATAGCGTGTTCTTTACATCACTTTAACTTGTGATATTTTATGATTTGTGCTAATAGAGGAATTATCTATATTTCTAAATATTTCCCACCATTCCTTTTCCTCCACCACTCCTATTTCCTTTTCCCATTTTGAATTAATTATTTCAATTTTTTTTTGTGCCTTGTGTTTAATCAGAATTTAAAAAAATTTCCCCAATCTACTCCTGGGGCTGATTTTCGTGTCAACCAAAAATTCAAACAGTTCATGATACCCAATTTCCCAACCAGGATTGTCTTTTTCTGCCTTAAATGTGTTTTTAATCTGGATATATGTAAATTTACATCCCATATATAAACTATAATGACTGTGAAGATAGTCCCATGATAGGAGTTGCTTACTATTTACTAAATGTTCTAGCATAAAAATCCCATATTCCTCCCAATCTACATATTCCCTTAATTTGTATATTTCTGGGAAGAAAGTATTCCACCATATTCTCGTAAATTTCAAACTATCTGTAAAACTCACAAATATTTTTGTTAGTTTCCAAATTTTATTGATCATTAAAAAAAAACTGAGAAGGGGGTTAATTCACATTTATTAACTTTTTTTTTTTTTTTTTTTACTTTTTTTTTGTCCCCATAAAGGACTATTACATGTTATCCTGAAATTTGCATATACTGTTGCATTGCATACACTCTTCAATGCAACACCATTGCACAGCTTTGATCAGTGTTATCGGCGCTGGAGCCTTGGAGTGCCAATCGGACCATGGAGAACCAGCTAAGGCTGGCTTCACATATGTCCGGCATCAGGCATAGGTGAACCCAGCCTAGATCTGGACACAACTGATGCCACAACTGATGACAAGTTGTCATCAGTTGTATGGCATCTTGCATCTATTGTTCCTGGAGGCAGGACAGGGGAACGCAGCAAGCTGCATTTCCCTGCCCGATGCTGTCCGGCGTGTCCAAGCATCCAGCAGCAAAATTGAGACGCTGGATAATTGTGAACAGTTCCATTAAAATGAATGGGATCAGTTCTAGCATCAGCTTCCCTCTGGTGCACACCAGAGGGAAAATGTGCCGGACAACTTATAGATGTGAACCCAGCCTTAGAGACCTCTGGCCATCCTCTCAGATGATCATTATGCCGCAATGTCATTAAAGTGGTCCTGATCAGCCCACTAAGCTAACAGGTAATGATATTTACTACATTTAGACACCACAATCAACTTTGATATCTTTGTGTAAATGGTTAATGCCAGACAGTAGCCCGATCGGTGATGTCTGGCATTAGCCGCAGGTTCAGGTTGCTGATCACTCCTGAGCACTCTTTATACAGCTGGAGCTGGCAATGGACATAAATATACGTCTAATAGTGTTAAGGGCTTGAAAAATAAAAAATAGCTTTTAAATACTTAAGGACAAAGTTGACTAAAGGGTCAGGTGTGCAGCAGTAAATTAACTCCAATTTTTACTGAGCTATCTTGTGGTTGTCATAGAGATGTGTCAGTCCTCCGTCATGAATCTGTATACTCTAGATTTTATATAGAATTATTTTTTCCCACAGAACTGACAGTAAAAACGAGGACATGTTATTTTATACTCCATGTGGTAAAATTGTCATTAGTGGCAAAGCTGTTTTTTGTTTGTCTATATTAGACACATTTTTATGCTATAGCATTTTTTTTCGCAAAAATTTTGCGCCCCTATATACGCCATGTTCCAAATTATTATGCAAATTCTATTTATGTGTCACAAAGATTAAACATTTAGTTTTTCAGTTTAACTCATGTATGGCATTGTGTCTCAGGGCTATTTTAATCACTGAAAACGATTCCGGACACCTGTGATAATTAGATTGTCAGGTGAGCCCAATTTAAGAAAAAATTACTAAAGTTGGGTGTTCCACTTTATTAAGCAGAGCACCATTTTCAAGCAATATGGGGAAGAAAAAGGATCTCTCTACTGCCAAATAGAGTGAAATAGTTCAATGCCTTGGACGAGGTATGAAAGCATTAGATATTTCATGAAAACTTAAGCGTGATCATCGCACTATTGAGAGATGTGTGGTTGATTCAGAGCACAGATGGGTTTGTGCAGATAAAGGCACATTGAGGAAGATTTCAGCCAGATCCATGCATCGGGTCAAGAAAGTAGCTGCTAAAATACCATTACATAGCAGCAAACAGATATCTGAAGCTGTTGGTGCCTCTGGAGTCCCACGGACATCAAGGTGTAAACCTTCTATTCGGTCATCATTAACCAATGCTCACAAGCCGAAACCTCTGCATTGGGCATAAAAATACACTAAAGACTAAATTTCAAAAAGTCCTGTTCACTGATGAGTGCCGTGCAACCCTGGATGGTCCAGATGGATGGAGTAGTGGATGTTTGGTGGACGGCCACCCTGTTCCAACAAGGCAGTGATGTCAGCATGGCGGTGGTGGAGTCATGTTTTGGGTCAGAATCATGTGGAGTTTCTGACTGAACACTTTTTTTTCCCTGGTACAGAAGGAAGAACTATGCTTTCCATAATACAATCATCTTCATGCATGACAATGCACCATCTCATGCTGCAAAGAATACCTCTGCATCAATGGCTGCTATGGGGTTAAAAGTAGAGAAAGTCATGGTGTGGCCTCCATCCTCCCCTGACCTCAATCCTATTGAGAACCTTTGGAGCATCCTCAAGCAAAATATCTATAAGGTTGGGAGGCAGTTTACATCCAAACAGCAGCTCTGGGAGGCTATTGTGACATCTTGCAAACAAATTTATGCAGAAACTGCAAAAACTCCCAAGTTCAATGGATGCAAGACTTGTGAAGCTGCTATCAAATAAGGGGTGCTTTGTTAAAATGTTGCGTGACCTGTTAAAATGTTTAAAAAGATAAAATGTTGTTGAAAGTTTGATTTCAGTAAATAGGCTGCAAACACAACAAATGACAGGTTTCAGTTCCTTAGAACCTACAAAGTGTTTTGAAACTTACTGTGTAATAATTTGGAACATAGTAACATAGTTCATAAGGGTGAAAAAAGACCGGTCCAACCCTAATGAGTCCCTACTGAGTTGATCAAGAGGAAGGCAAACAAAAACTCATACTAGAGGTAAAAAAAAATCCTTCCCGACTCCAAATATGGCAGTCAGAATAAATCCCTGGATCATCGTTCTGTCCGTATAGACCTAGAATCCATAACCTGTAATGTTATTGCTCTCCAAAAATGCATCCACTTTTGAACTCTTACCAAGTTCACCATGACCACCTCCTCTGGCAAAGAGTTCCACAGTCTCACTGCTCTTACAGTAAAGAACTCCCGTCTGTGCTGGTGTAGAAACCTTCTTTCCTCTAAACGTAGAGGATGCCCCCTTGTTATAGATACAGTCCTGGATATAAATAGATCATGGGAAAGATCTCTGTACTGTCCCCTGATATATTTATACATAGTTATTAGGTCGCCCCAAAGCCTTCTTTTTTCTAAACTAAATAACCCCAATACTGATAATCTTTCTAAGTACTGTAGTCCTCCCATTCCTCGTATTACTCTGATTGCCCGTCTTCGAACCCTCTCCAGCTCCATGATATATTTCTTGTACACTGGGGCCCAGTACTGTACACAGTATTCTATGTGTGGTCTGACTAGTGATTTGTACAGTGGTAGAATTATTTCCTTGTTGTGGGCATCAGTGCGTTGTAAGTTTTTTATGCTTAAAAAAATACTGTTATCATTAGGAGGCTTGTTCAATAAAAATTTGAATTGTACTCTTAATAGTTGATAACATGAGAATTATGCTGAGTTTATGAAAAACAAAAATAGAGAGGCAGAAACATGGCTGCACATCCGCAATTTGTGGCTATATATATATAGCCCAAATGTATACTAACAACATGTTAGTTTTTGAAATTATGCTGCGAAACAAGTTGATCAAAATACAAATTGTGGATGTGCGGCTATGTTTCTGTTTCTCCATTTTTGTTTTACAACTGCAGTTTTTAAGCCAAAGTCAGAACTGTATTCAAAAGGAATGGGAAATATAAAGGAAGGACTTCCTATTGGATCCATTTCTGTCTTTTACTGAAAAACTGCAGTGGCAGTTTTCCAAAAAAAACGGCAGAAAAAAAATTCCTGTGTGAAAACCGAGCCTTACACAGACAATGTTAAATTCTGTTTTATATGTCCAGTACAAATATCTCCATTCACATGTAGCTTGTAGAGATGAGCGAACTTAGTAAATTTGATTCGTCACAAACTTCTCGGCTCACAAGTTGATGACTTATCCTGCATTAATTAGTTCAGCTTTCAGGAGTTCCGGTGGGCTGGAAAAGATAGATACAGCCCTAGGAAAGAGTCTCCTAGGACTGTATCCATCATTTACAGCCCACGGGAGCACCTGAAAGCTGAACTAATTTATGCAGGATAAGTCATCAATTACCGCGCCGAGAAGTTCGTGACGAATCGAATTTACTGTAAGTTTGCTCATCTCTAGTAGCTTGGTATAAAGCACTGAACTTCTTATAGGCTCAGTACACAGGTGTTAAATTCCCGGATCAATAAAATTTTATATATATATATATATATATATATATATATATATATACATATGGTAAATTTGAGTAGCCATATTAGTCCAGTGATGCAGATGCAAATCATAAAATGTTGCAGTATCTTGTAATACCTTTTTTATTGGACTAACAGCAGTTTGTAGAGAAGCTTTCGGGATTCCTCCCTTTATCAAGTCCAAAGCAAATCTAAGCTCACAAGCAGAAGACACAGGTTACATCTCACAAATATGCAGGGGTTAAGACAATAGATGTGGAGAATTCACATTAAGTTGGGCCCTAAATTGTCCTGTTATGGGAACATAGACTGAATAGATAAGGATGAGAAAAAAGGGGGAGGGAGGGGGGAGCAGGGGAGAGACTGGAGCAGGACATAGTGAGATGCAAAAGAGAACACAGTGCAGGTTATAAGAGAATCCAGTATATAGAAAAGGTTATAAAACCTCAGGGAGAGGACACCTCTTCAGGTGTAATGGAGATTCAAGTCAGGCCATTTAGCACTCCGCAGGCTTCTGGGTAAAAAAGTATTTAACCCCTTAAGGACCAAGGACGTACCGGTACGTCCTTGGTCCTGCTCCTGTGATATAACGCGAGGTTACACGGTAACCCCGCATCATATCATGGCGGGCCCGGCGTCATAGTGAAGCCGGGACCCGCCGCTAATAGCTCAGAGCTGAGAGCTCAGAGCTGAGCCACACGGCTAAAAGTGAAAGTAAAAAGTGCCGGTTAACTCAGTGGGCTGTTTGGGATAGCCGCAGCGAAATTGCGGCATCCCGAACAGCTTAAAGGACAGAGGGAGGGTCCCTACCTGCCTCCTCGCTGTCCGAACGCCGAATGACTGCTCAGTGCCTGAGATCCAGGCATGAGCAGTCATGCGGCAGAATCGTTGATCACTGGTTTCTTATGAGAAACCAGTGATCAATGATGAAGATCAGTGTGTGCAGTGTCATAGGTCCCTATGGGAGCTATAACACTGCAAAAAAAAAAGTGAAAACAAAAGTGAATGAATATCATTTAACACCTCCCCTATTAAAAGTTTGAATCACCCCCCTTTTCCCATAAAAAAAACACAGTGTAAATAAAAATAAAAATAAACATATATGGTATCACCGCATGTGGAAATGTCCAAATTATAAAAATATATTGTTAATTAAACCGCTCGGTCAATGGCGTACGCGCAAAAAAATTCCAAAGTCCAAAATAGTGCATTTTTGGTCACTTTTTATATAATTTAAAAATGAATAAAAAGCGATCAATAAGTCCTATCAATGCAAAAATGGTACCGTTAAAAACTTAAGATCACGGCGCAAAAAATGAGCCTTCATACCGCTCCATACACGGAAAAATAAAAAAGTTATAGGGGTCAGAAGATGACAATTTTAAACGTATTAATTTTCCGGCATGTAGTTATGATTTTTTCCAGAAGACAACAAAATCAAACCTATATAAGTAGGGTATCATTTTAATCGTATGGACCTACAGAATAAAGATAAGGTGTCATTTTTACCGAAAAATTTACTACTTAGAAACGGAAGCCCCCAAAAGTCGCACAATGATTTTTTCACCGTAGATTTTTGGGCAAAAAATTGTCATTTGTCATTACAAAGTAGAATTGGTGGCACAAAAAATAAGCAATCATATGGATTTTTAGGTGCAAAATTGAAAGAGTTACGATTTTTTAAGGCAAGGAGCAAAAAACGAAAATGCAAAAACGGAAAAAACCCCGGTCCTTAAGGGGTTAAATTTGCTCACCACACCACCTTCACAGGTAGTGTGTCCTGCAAAACAGCTTAGGCTACAGTTAAGAAGTCTCCGAACTGATTGGGATTTATGCCAAGCCAGAACTCTCTCCAGAAGGAAAGAGAACCCATCTGCAGATAGCTGTTTCAGGGTGTTTGCCCCTTATCAGTACAGAGCAGGGTGATCTGGCTTGGCTGTGGTGAGAGGCCTGTGGCTTTAAACGGGGTCAGTACTTTCCTCAGGGAGAGGACACCTCTTCAGGTGTAACGGAGATTCAAGTTAGGCCATTTAGCACTCCGCAGGCTTCTGGAGAGGGTTCTGGCTTGGCATAAATCCCACTAAGTTCTGAGACTTCTTAACTGGAGCCTGAGCTATTTTGCAGGACACTGTGAAGGTCGTGTGGTGAGCTAATTTAAATACTCTTTTACCCAGAAGCCCGCGGAGTGCTAAATGGCCTAACTTGAATCTCCGTTACACCTGAAGAGGTGTCCTCTCCCTGAGGAAAGTACTGACCCTGTTTAAAGCCACAGGCCTCTCACCACTGCCAAGCCAGATCACCCTGCTCTGTACTGACGAGGGGCAAACACCCTGAAACAGCTGTCAGCAGATGGGTTATCTTTCCTTCTGGAGAGAGTTCTGGCTTGGCATTAATCCCAATCAGTTCTGAGACTTCTTAACTGGAGCCTGAGCTGTTTTGCAGGACACACTACCTGTAAAGGTGGTGTGGTGAGCTAATTTAAATTATAAATATATATATATATATATATATATATATATATATATATATACACACAAAATATCCCACCAATACCCAACATTTACAGTTTAGACTTTCTGATCAATGCTCATCACGGCATCTAAAGTATTAAATCATATATCCCTATATCCCGGATAGCTCAGCGGGCTAATCGGATGCAATTTGGCTGTGGGGGACCAATGAGCTAAAGAGACTAGGGTCCCCTTACCTGGTTCCTGCCTCTCAATCCCTGTTTAACTCGTGTGCAATTGTCCACAATATTAAAATATTATGTTTATGAGCCTGAATGATAAATAACTTGAACGTAAATAAAATACCAAACACCAAAAAAACACCAAAAAAAAAAATTGTCACATCATATATAAAAAATAATAATAAAAAGGATCAAAAAGTTTCATCAACACAAAAATGGTACGGAATAACCTACATATCTGTTCCATTTAAATAAAAAAGTAAAAAAGTTTCAGGGATCAGAATAGGATAATTTTAGGCTTACTGATTTTGTTAAAAAAAAAAGTTTATAAAACGTATTACAATCATAGAAAACTATATTAATAAGGCATCATTTTAATCACATTATTCTACAGAATAAATATAATGTGTCATTTTATCATTAAGTACGCTAGGCACAAACCAAACCCTCCAAAAATGTTTAAATTGTAGTCTCCTAATCTAATTTCCCCCCACAAATATATATTTTTTGTTTAGTGCTTCATTGCACATTTTCTGGTAAGATGAAAAGTGTCATTACAAAGTACAATTGATTGTGCAAAAAATATGCCTGCTTATGGCATCCCAGCTTTGAAATCATGAGAATATATGAAAAAAAAAACAATGCCATACTTGTTGTTTTTTTAGTTACCTCACCTACCAAAATGGCACCAATAAAAACTTTTGTTCACCCTCACAAAAAAAACTAAACTAAACTAAAGTACTCATTAAATACACAGGAAAAAAAAGTTTCTTTGCAAGAAGTAAACCATATTCAAAATTAAATGAATTGAAAAGATAGATCTTGCCTTACAAAAGAAAACAAGCCCTCAAGCACATGAAAGACAAGGATAATTTTTTTTTTAATAAAGTGCCTTGACAAAAAACAAACAAGCAAACAAACACTCCAGAGTGAAGAAGAAAAAATAGTGTCAAGATTGCCAGATCTTTTTATAAGAACAGGTTAAATGATCTGTAGATACGCCACTTGTACTTACATCTATGTACATCGACACAACAATGTAAACAAATCCTTTAGCTGGTGTCAACTCTGCTCCCAGGAACTGAATATGTATAGCCTTAATAATGTGAATAAACCCTTAATAATGAGAAGCAAAGTTCAAAGTTAAGTTGTCTGACAACCTGATATTACAGAAATAAGCCGGTGATAGGTAGAATGGTAACTTATTTAGTAGGATATCTTTGAAGTGTCAGTAGTAGGTAAGAGTGAAATGATATAATAAAGGATATATATATGAGAAAAATGACACAATGAATGAATCCATTCTGCAGCGACGCGGTTTCTATCGCCTTAATTACAACTTAGTCCCAGCATCAATCTTCTCTTTCTCCCACCTTCCAACACTGAAGTGGAAAATGCAGCCTGAACAGACAGAAAAAGAGCTTATCACAGAAACAAACCTTTTCGACGAATTGCAGGAGGGCAGCCAGGGGGCATCAAAGTCACAGTCCTATTTAGACGGATCTCAGATACTGGAGTTCTCGCTCACACACAGCCTTCTCTTGTCCTTTTTTTTTCTCTCTCATTACGTACTATGCTGGCAATCCTTTATGTAGCTATCGATATCTGGGAAATATTGATGTTTCACTGTGTTACGTATATTGTCACCATACTGAATTGTTCTGTGGAAGGTTTCTAACTCAGTTCAAATCAATGCAACCTTGAAGTTACTTGTAAATTCTTCAGTGTAACTGGAAACCACAATCAATCTTTGAATACTTTTGGGATCATTTGTCAAGGTATGCCAGGTGCAAAAACAGTGCATTGGCTGCTGCAACTGTACAATGGCCAGACCAGGTTGAAAAATTAGGTAAAAAATGTGTCCTGCGTTGCAGTGCTACTAAAGGATTATTTACCATTTATATGATATCATGAAGGCAAATAACCAAGGTTCTTACATCAATTAGTTGTTAAAAATAGGGACGATTTTTTTAATTTTTTTTGGACCTTTTTGAATATTTTTCTTACTATCATTAAAGCCTAACTTAAACATATATATATATATATATATATATATATATATATATATATATTTATTTATTTTTTAACCCCTTAAGGACCAAGGCGAAATCGTGGCATCCCGAACAGCTTGCAGGACAGCCGGAGGGTCCCTACCTGCCTCCTTGCTGTCTGATCGCCGAATGACTGCTCAGTGCCTGAGATCCAGGCATGAGCAGTCAAGCGGCAGAATGATCGATCACTAGTTTCCTATGAGAAACCAGTGACCAATGCGAAAGATCAGTGTGTGCAGTGTTATAGGTCCCTATGGGAGCTATAACACTGCAAAAAAAAAGTTTAAAAAAAAAAGTGAATAAAGATCATTTAACCCCTCCCCTATTAAAAGTTTGAATCACCCCCCTTTTCCCTTAAAAAAAAAAACACAGTGTAAATAAAAATAAACATATATGGTATCACCGCGTGGGGAAATGTCCGAATTATAAAAATATATTGTTAATTAAACCGCTCTGTCAATGGCGTACGCGCAAGATATATTCCAAAGTCCAAAATAGTGCATTTTTGGTCACTAAGTCCTATCAATGCACAAATGGAACCGTTAAAAACTTCAGATCACGGCGCAAAAAATGAGCCCTCATACCGTCCCATACGCGGAAAAATAAAAAAGTTATAGGGGTCAGAAGATTTTAAACGTATTAATTTTCCTGCATGTAGTTATGATTTTTTCCAGAAGTACGACAAAATCAAACCTATATAAGTAGGGTATCATTTTAATTGTATGGACCTACAGAATAAAGATAAGGTGTCATTTTTACCGAAAAATGTACTACGCAGAAACGGAAGCCCCCAAAATTTACAAACAGCGTTTTTTTTTTTTTCAATTTTGTCGCACAATGATTTTTTTTCTCGTTTCACCGTAGATTTTTGGGCAAAATGACTGACGTCATTACAAAGTGGAATTAGTGGCACAAAAAATAAGCAATAATATGGATTTTAAGGTGCAAAATTTAAAGAGTAATGATTTTTTAAAAACAAGGAGCAAAAAACGAAAATGCAAAAGTGGAAAAAACCCCGGTCCTTAAGGGGTTAAACATGTAGCACGTAACCCATAGTTATCTGTGAAAGATTTTATTTTCATTCCCACTCCAATTTATCTGGTCACGGGAAATGTTATAAGCCCACTCTGTGTTACAGCTTTGTGCTAGTCTTCTGTAAAACTGTACCTAGTGTGAGACCCTGAACCATTACATTGTGCTAGGTATGTTTACCTAGGAGGCCAGCGTGAGGCTGCAGCACAAAGCGCACTAATAACATTTGTTGGGACTAGCCGAATTGGAGCAGGAATTTAAAAAAAGAAAAAAAAAGGTCACTCAGAACAGGTATCTGGAGCAAGAATTTTGGGCTTCATGACTGATTAAAAAAAAAGAAAAGAAAAAGAAAAAATAAATAAATGAATAAAATAAAAATTGGAAGTTGCACTTTCAGGGTAGGGTCATGTGCGGTATTTTGCAGCAAATTTGCAGCTGTGAATTTTCTACCCATTGAAGTAATTGGTAGCAAAATCAGCTGCATATTTTGCTACCCACTGATTTAAATGGGTAGAGAAATACACAGCAGAATGCCAATTCCCAGTCTGTGAATCTGAGCAGAAAATACAGAGCAATATCAAGGTAGAGCACAAAAAAAATAATAAAAATAAAGGCAGGGGTTGGTTTATAATGATGGGGGCAGTGAACTGGGAGGATTATAAAATTGAATATGTCTGCCAAGCTTGTAGTAAACTCTGATCTTGGCAATTAACAAGAACATGGGAATTTTCTGGTACCCATAAAATGAAATTATGTGAGAATTGGTCATTACGTCACAATCATGCCCCTTGTGACATCACGCTACGCCCCCTCCATTCATATCTATGCCAAGCCCCCTTTATTCATGTCACAATCACAGATGACCGCTTCAAGTGTTCTAAAGAAAATGTTCAGAAAGCTGGGGCACAGGAGTAACCCTTAAAGACCTAAAGAACCTGTGGATGGAGGGTTAATTATACACTTTTTCAAACACAGTTGATCTGTAAGTGATCACAAAACCCCTAGTTTTCCCATTCACTAATAATTACTTTAAATTATAATGTTTTATTGAGCCTAAATGGTTAAAAAAAAAACCTTAATCCACTGATCTCATTGGTATAAACTGTATATTTTTTTAAAGCATTCAACTGCTAAACTAAAGTGCATATATAGAGGTATCGTGGCTGCAGTTCACAACTACCAAGATGAGCGAGTTGGTGATTATTAAAACCTAACAACACATCACATACCCAACGTTTCACCACAGACAGGGGCTTTTTCAAGGGCTTTAGGGCAAATGACATGTGAACTAGCATTTATAGGTTTTTTTTATAACCTCCTAATTGTGATGTCACTAATGGGACATGCCTACTTTTTCCTTTTTTCAAAAAGCATCATCAATGGTGAAATTAAGACTGACAATCTTTCCAACCCATCACAATCCAGAGTGAATGCCAATCAACAACTACCACAATGCCTTGCACATAAAATGTCAAGGCTGACACCTTACACTACCAATAAAAACCTCCTTTAACTTGTCGGAGGAATACGTTTGGGTGCCTCAGCATCTGAGCCCGTTCGCAGATGAAGCTGCGCTTACTGATAGACCCTAAAGGCCAGACCATCAGGCTTCATTGTGCATGCTCCAGTCTGTGTGTAGACAAAGCTGTGCTAGCTTGTGGACTCTGAGAGCTGGACCTCTAGGTTCAAATGCACACAAGCTGATCGCACGGTGCAGAGAACCCAGTGCTGACTCTTAGTAAAAACACACAGCAATCTGTGGCATTGTCCTATCTTTATATCACAGTTCAAATTTGTGTTGCGTAAGACTGGGCTGGGCAGAAGACCTGAATGTACCTGAATACAATATATACTATTTGACATATAGATTTCACATTCAGGTGTTCTAAGTCCCAGCACAGCCCAGTCACACGCAACACAAACTTGAACTGTTATATACAGATAGGAGAATGCCACGTATTGGCAGTGTTTTTACTAAGAGGTAGCTTTTGAAAAAAGTAGCCATGTCCCACCAGTGACATCACAAATAGGAGGTTATAAGAACCCCATAATGGCTAGTTCACACACCATTTGCCCTAAACCCCTTGAGAAAGTTACTTGTTGGGTGGGTGATGTGTTGTTAGGTTTTAATAATCACCCATTCACATCTAGGTAGTTGTGGACTGCAGCCAAGACATCTCCATCTGTGCAATTTAGTTTGACATGCAGTTGCATGCTTTAAAAAAAAAAATGTATTATGTTTATACGATGAGACCAGTGAGTTGAGGTTTTTAACCATTTAGGCCAAAACATAAGTTATGTTTTAAATCAATATTAGTGGATGGGAATACTAGAGTGCTTAGTGATCAACTGTGTTTGCCAAAGTATTGAAGCCTTGCCCCTGCCTTCTTTCTCGTGCCAGGGCCCAATGTGTCACATTGCCGCTCAGTCAATCACTGCCTAAAACGGGACACTGCTGTGCCCAGGGATTCACTGAGCTGCACTGTGGCTGATCGCACCATGGCACCAGGAAGAGAATTGAACCAGAAACCGGAAGCAGGATGCAAGACATTGTGAGAGCACAAGAGGTAGAAAAGTATAGCATAGTTAAGGAACAAAAACTACCACCAGAGTATCCTTTTAAAGAGAACTTATCAGGTGATTTTTCCTGCCCTATCTGATGGCAGCTTATGATTGATGGACTAAAGCCTATCTGTGTGGTAGGTTTATATTGTTTTGAACAGGATTTTTTTTTATTTTTCATTTTTTTTTGTACAAAACAATGAAAATCCTTCCAAGGCCTCTTGGAGAGACTGTGGAGAGACTTCTTTGTAATCACAAATACAGGGAAAGCAATCAACATGTCAGCATGGTAAGCAGGACTCACTGCCTCTTCTGGAAATCCTTCTCCAAATCATATAAAACAATATATCATAGAGCTCAGCTTCTATCTTTCTTTTATATACTGCTTTGAGAAAGGATAGCAACAATAGCAACAACAATGTTTGTCATGTTAACTTTGCAGTAAAGAAGAGAAAGGTGGTAAAAGTTCTTATCACTCAGACAGATAGGGTGAAGTTAGCTTGATGTGGAGCCATCCTTTTTAAAGCTAAACTGGTTCCTGGCCCCTGAATTCTTCCTGCTGCCAGGGCCCAATTTGTCACTTTGTCGCTCAGTCAATCACTGCAAATACAGTGAAGGAGTTTAAACATGCATGGGATAAGCATAAGGCTATCTTTCATATAAGATAAAGATAGATATAAGGCTATCCCTCATATAAGATAGGGCCAGGGACTATTGATAGGATTCAGTTTATTGGGCAGACTAGATAGGTCAAATGGTTGTTATCTGTCGATGTTTCTATCCATACCAACTAATTTAATACATGTTCTTATTTTTTGGAGAACTGCCAAAGGCACAGACAGGAGATGTATACATTGCAACATGCGACAGCAAATATATTTCATAATTCCCTCTTTTGCACATGTAAGATATTCCCTCAACTGCATGTCCCCTTCTCCCTAAGATACAATTTTTGATAGCGGCACCCAAGTTCCACATGTATATAAAGTGTTTATGTCAACTCCAGACAACTAGTTTAATATAAGAAAGAGAATAAGCCATCTGCTCCTGCGGAAAAGTTGTTACAAAATAAAAGAAATAATGTCAAGCGGAAAGCATGTAAGAACGACAAGCAAGTTGAAATAAATTTGCCCACGGAATAAGTTTTGTTATGTCTTGTTATTTGTCTGAGCTTTGGCTATGTTTAGTGTTCGTACAAGGTTTTCTAAGTCCATGTATATGGTGGAAAGCTAAGACGGCCTTCAGCTAAACATCTGCTGCCCTGTTCCATTGCAGGCAATGTATTTGTCTTGTAAATTCATGGTCGTGTTTGCCATGCTGTTTTCAACAGTATTATCATTTTTTGTGGAGCCCCCTTCCTTTCTGTAAGAAAATTTTACAGAAGGGCTTATTCTGCTGATTAGTTTTTCTCATTTTCTATAGCTTATACCTATCCATTGAGTCCCCAATGCTTGATGTGGCATGTACACAATACTGCACCCGTCCATAGTGGTTAATTGTCTTCATGATCTACAACTTCTATTTATGTGGCTGGCACAAACAGAAAATGATGCTCACAACTTAATAATGTTCATCACACTCAGCTAAAAGCTCTTTATATTTTATAAACAGTGTTAGGAAAAGTTCCTCTTAAAAAATAAAAAATAAATAAAAAAGTAGTACAATCTCCTTCCCACTTAAAATCTAAACTTGAAGCCAATTACCAAGTCCAACTATTCATGCAGGGGAATGATCAAAGGCAAATGACCAAACTACTAAAGAAAGCTATGGCAACTTAATACATAGACATGGACCACCCTGAAAACTCTACCTCATTATTTTAAAGCACAATAGTTACATAAAAAGTTATGATACTGTAATGTAAACCAACTGAGGAAAAATACCTAAATATCTATTTTTTGTTTTTCTAAAATATTAAATGTTATGGTTTAAAAGGCTTAAGAAAGAGCATGGTTTTCATTTATAAAGTTAGGAGATGAGGGAATCGAAGAATTTTCCCCCCCAAAAAAAAATCAGTTCAGTCCGAATTTATGTGCGGCAAATCTGTAATAACCCCTTAAGGACGTGGATTTTTCCATTTTCATTTTTTCCTCATCACCTTCTAAAAATCATAATGCTTTCAATTTTGCACATAAAATTCCATATGATGGCTTATTTTTGGCACCACCAATTCTACTTTGCAGTGACATCAGTCATTTTACCCAAAAATCCATGGCGAAACGGGAAAAAAAATTCATTGTGCGACAAAATTGAAGAAAAAGTGTCATTTTGTAACTTTTGGGGGCCAACTTCAGGCTGTTTCATTCAGCCACTGTATGGTCTCCTCATGCTGCCGCTAACTCCAGGCTGTTTCAATAAGCCACTATATGGTCTCCTCATGCTGCCGCCAACTCCAGGCTGTGTCATTCAGCTACTAGATGGTCTGCTCTTGCTGCCACCAACTCCAGGCTGTGTCATTCAGCCACTATATGGTCTCCTCATTCTTCCGCCACCTCCAGGCGGTGCACTGTACCCCCATGAGGTCTCCTCATGCTGCTGGCACATTAAATAAAACTTTTTAGGTTCATCTTTTTTAAATCTTCAATTTAGATGTTTAAAAATATCTTTAATCTTTTCAATTGTGAGGCCCTATGGTCTCGTCAGGCTGTTGTCACCTCCAGGCTGGGTCATTCAGCCAATATATGGGCACCTCATGCTGCTGCCATCTACAGACTGTGTCATTCAGCCACTTTATGGACTCCTCATGCTGCTGCAAACTCCAGGCTGTGTCATTCAGGCACTATATGGTCTCCTCATACTAATGCCACCTCCAGGCTATGTCATTGTTCCGCTCTGTGACACTGATTCTAATAGAGACTCCTTGTCATACTGAATAACAGTATTATTTCACTAACCCAGTACACACCCTATGCGTGTTACAGCTACACCCCTTTTGAGGCTCTCTGTAGGCCAGAAATAGTCATTTTTAACCTAAGGACGTAGGGCGTAGATGAAGCAGTGGAATGACGTTGTTCATCTTGCAATCCTGGTGACTGACTAATAAAGTGGCTTCCTCAAAGGTCCTGAGCAAACGGCAGGTGTCACATATGAGCTGCCACTGGGTGACATTGAAGTTGCACAGAGGAGTCCCCCTATCCACTTAGATCATCATGAAATAGTTGATGGCTTTTCTCTGTTCATATAGTCGGTCCACCATGGGGAGTGTGGAATTTCAACATGTGGAATTGTTGGAATGTTGGGCAATACAATTCTGACGCTGCAGTTCAAGAAGGGTGTGCTTTGCAGCTTACAAGTGCATGCAAGTTTTCTTCCCATTGTTAGGATGTCTTGCAGATGGGGAGAACATTTCAGGTACCGCTTGACAACCAGATTGAACACATGTGCCATGCAAGGCACATGGCTCAGGTTACTTTGTTGCAGCGCAGACAAGATGTTCTTCCTGCTGTCGGTCACCATGGTTCCCATTTCCAGTTTTTGTGGAGTAAGCCATGATTCGATTTCTTGATTAATGACTTTTAGCATTTCCTCCTCTGTGTGACTCCGTTCACCAAGGCAAACCATGTAAAGAACAGCGTGACACGGCCGTGTCCTACACACATGGTAAGCTGAAGGGGCACTGAGACTTGTCTGTGCAGTGGAGCTGAGGACATGGTGGAGGTGGAGTCGCACACTGTCACAGGCCAAACGGCCAAACGGAAATGGCATAACCTGTCCAAGTTGCTGTTGTGGCTGTGCAGGAACCACCGCTGTGCTGTAAAGGTCATGTATTGCCCCTGACCGTAGTTACAGCTCCACACATCGACACTGCCGTGCACTTTGGTACATACTGACAGGCTCAAGGACTGGCCTCCCTTCTGTTCCACAAAAATGTGCAGGGCTGGTACTAACGGCTTGGGATTCTCCACCTCTGCTCGGCACAAGCCATCAGTTCTCTGAAAGGTGCAGAGTCCACCACTTGAAAAGGGGGGGACTTCAGCACCAGCAACTTGGACAGGCGCACATTCAGCTTCTGCACTGTTGGATGAGTGGGCGCATACTGTTGTCTCTTGGACATGGCTTCGCTGATGGATTGCAGGTGGAATGACTGACTCAAAGTAGGAGGAGCAGGAGCATCTGGAGTGACAGAAGAGGGGTATGACACACAACTCCCTTCAGCTGAGGTGGTAGAGCCTTAGCTGGCTGAAACAAAGAGCGGCGTGCCACTGGATGATGCAGCAGGCTGGACCCCCACATTGGAGCCACGGTTCTCCCAGGCCGCTTTATGGTGACACTGCATGTGTTGACACAGGGCCGTGGTGCCAACAATGGGACCCTGGCCACGCTTCATCTTCTGCCGACACATCTTGCATGTGGCCCTGTTAACCTCCTCCGGATGCTTTATGAAAAACTGCCACACTGCTGAGTAGGTAATTTTCCAACCAACAGTCCGCACTGATTGACTGCTACTGCCAACTATGTTTCCCTTCTTCCTGGGTAGGTAGGCTGCCGCAAAGAAGGTGGTCTATCCCAGACACGTTTTACTCCAGACTATCCACTTCTGTCACCATGCTGACTGCCAACCATGCTACCACCTTGCTGGCTGAGCTGCCGCCTCACGGGCAACCTGCAACTCTCTTCTTCTGATGATGATGAAGGCCCTTATGCACATGGCTCCAAAGTATGATCGGTTTCATCATCATCAAGTTGTGTCTGCACGTCACTAATGTCCTCCTCAGGTTCCTCAACAGTGTCTGCTTCAGGAGCCTGAACGCTCGCAACACCACCTCCCACACCACTTTCCTCATCCCTACTTGCCTGCCTAGTGGAGGAAGCGGCCCATGTCTCCTCCACTTCTTGGCTGGGCAATAGCTGCTGACTGTCCTCTAGTAGATCGTCCTCACTAAATAGTGAAGCTGAACCCACAGCATAAGATACTTCTGTGGGGGAGGGAACAGCACATGACAGAGGCAATGGGAGGACAGGGACTGCTCCTGGGTCATGCCAACTGAGGGTTGTATCAAAGGAACCCAACAACTGTTGACTGGGGATGTCAGATGTCACTTGTGAGGAAGTGGATGACCGTGTTAACCAATCAATGATGGCAGATGGTTTTTTTTTGGTCGATCTTGGAAGCCTGAGGAGAATATCCTCTACTGTTACCTTCTCAGAAGTCGAAAAAGGAGGGGGAGACTAAAGGGGGGGTACTGTTACATTATGCGCTCCGGCCACACACGCATGGTCCCTTTACCTGCTGCCGGTAGAGCTGGAACTCGCATCGAGCCCTAGTCTATCACTCACCTGGTGCTTCTCCTGCCCGTCAAGCCTCTGCCTCACTGCTCCGGTGCCTGTGTACCCGTCCCCTAGAGTGCATGTGTGCCGGAGCTTTAAGATTTAACCCCTTAAGGATGCAGGACGTAAATGTACGTCCTGGTGAGGTGGTACTTAACGCACCAGAACGTACATTTACGTCCTGTGCATAACCGCGGGCATCGGAGCGATGCCCGTGTCATGCGCGGCTGATCCCGGCTGCTGATCGCAGCCAGGGACCCGCCGGTAATGGCCGACGCCCTCGATCTCGCGGGCGTCCGCCATTAACTCCTCAGGTGTCGGGATCAATACAGATCCCGGCATCTGCAGCAGTGCGCGATTTGAATGAATGATTGGATCGCCCGCTGCTGCGGGGATCCGATCATTCATAACGCCGCACGGAGGTCCCCTCTCCTTCCTCCGTCCGGCTCCCGGCGTCTCCTGCTCTGGTCTGAGATCGAGCAGACCAGAGCAGAAGATCCTATACATGTCCTATACATAGAACAGATCAGTATTAGCAATCATGGTATTGCTATGAATAGTCCCCTATGGGGACTATTCAAGTGTAAAAAAAAATGTAAAAGTAAAAGTAAAAAAAAAGTGAAAAATCCCCTCCCCCAATAAAAAGTAAAACGTCAGTTTTTTCCTATTTTACCCCCAAAAAGCGTAAAAAAAAATTTATACACATATTTGGTATCGCCGCGTGCGTAAATGTTCGAACTATTAAAATAAAATGTTAATGATCCCGTATGGTGAAAAGCGTGAACGAAAAAAAAAAAGTCCAAAATTCCTACTTTTTTAATACATTGTACAGATCATGGCGCAAAAAATGAGCCCCCATACCGCCGCTTATACGGAAAAATAAAAAAGTTAGAGGTCATCAAAATAAAGGGATTATAAACGTACTAATTTGGTTAAAAAGTTTGTGATTTTTTTTAAGCGCAACAATACGTTGTAATGTACGTAATAATGGGTATCATTTTAATTGTATTGATCCTCAGAATAAAGAACACATGTCATTTTTACAATAAATTGTACGGCATGAAAACGAAACCTTCCAAAATTAGCAAAATTGCGTTTTTCGTTTTAATTTCCCGACAAAAATAGTGTTTTTTGGTTGCGCCATACATTTTATGATATAATGAGTAATGTCATTACAAAGGACAACTGGTCGCGCAAAAAACAAGCCCTCATACTAGTCTGTGGATGAAAATATAAAAGAGTTATGATTTTTAAAAGGCGAGGAGGAAAAAATTTAAACGTAAAAATTTAATTGTCCTTAAGTCCTTAAGGCCAAAATGGGCTGAGTCCTTAAGGGGTTAAAGGGCCAGTGCGCTTATTAGTGTGATTCATCTGTGGCTTATTTATATATTCCTCCACCCTCCTCACTCCCCTGATGTATCTTTGTTGTTGATTTGAACCTGAGAGAAAGCATTCCTGTTTCTGCTATGTCCTGACTACGCAACCGTGCCACCTGCCCTGACCTTCTGCTATCCAGACTACAAGCTACCTTCTCCCTTCTGTGCCTCGCATCTTCTCAGCCACCTGTGTGTTCGAGCCGTGCCAGGGGTAGCGACCTGGGTGCCTCCTGCCGCAGCAAGTCCATCCCGCTTTGCGGAGGGCTCTGGTGAAAACCAGCTGCACCTCATACTCCGCTCCCTGGTACGGTCCGAGTCATCTGCCACACAGGTCCAGCGGATCCAAATCCACCGGGGTTCCTGTCTTCTGAAACGTGAGTGTTACATTAGGTTTTGTGCTGCCCTTGGCCTGACTGAACTTCTGAACCCCTGTAGTCTAGCTCATCACTTCTTATCTAGACCCCTTTTCTATTTAAAACCTACCTTTCACTTTTAACCTCACCACTTCCTCCTCTGGGCCCACATTTTCTCTTTATGCTCCACCCTTTCCTATTTGGGCTCCACTGTATGTGTATATTGTTGTTTTCTGTATTTCAAATGTTTAATCTTTTATTTTAACCCCTTAAGAACCACAGGTTTTGTCATTTTTGCACTTTTGCTTTTTCCTCCTCACCTTCTAAAAATCAAAACCCTTTAAATTTTCAACCTACAGACCAATATGAGGGCTTGTTTTTTTGCACCACCAAATGTACTTTGTAATACCATCAATAATGTCACCACAAAATCTACAGCAAAACCAGAAAACAAAAATATGTGTGTGGCAAAATTGAAAAAAAAAAAAAAAAACGCCATTTTGAAAATTTTGGAGGCTTCCCATTCTACGCAGAAAACTTTTCGGTTAAATGGCACCTTTCCTTTATTCTGTAGGTCAATATGATTAAATTGATACCCAACTTATATAAGTTTGATTCTCTTCTACTATTGTTAAAAAATTTTAACTTTTTGCACCAAAATTAGTAAATTAAAAAATTTCCTCTTCTGACCTCTATAACTTTATTTTTTCTGCATAAGGGGAGGTATGAGGGCCCTTTTTTGCGCCATGATCTGTAGTTTTTATCAGAAACATTTTTGTTTTGATGGGGCACTTTGATCCCTTATTTTAGGGTATACAAAGTGACCAAAAATATGTAATTTTGGACTTTTTATTTATTTATTTATTTATTTTTTTAATGTAAAAACGCCTATGACAATGTGGTTTAACCCCTTAACGCTCCAGGAAGTAATTTTTTTTTTTTTAAATTTTGCCCCACATATTTTTTTTCTGCTTTCGCTGTAGATTTTGTGGTGAAATTATTGATGGTATTACAAAGTACATTTGGTGGCACAATAAACAAGCCCTCATATTGGTCTGTAGGTGGAAAAGGGTTTTGATTTTTAGAAGGTGAGGAGGAAAAAAAACGAAAGTGCAAAAATGAAAAAACCTGTGGTCCTTAAGGGGTTAAAATAAAAGATTAAACATTTGAAATAAAGAAAACAACAATATACACATATAGTAGAGCGAAAATAGGAAAGGGTGGAGCATAAAGAGTAAAGGTAGGGCCAGAGGAGGAAGTGGTGAGGTTAAAAGTGAAAGGTAGGTTTTAAATAGAAAAAGTGGGGTCTAGATAAGAAGTGATGAGCTAATGTAGACTACAGGGGCTCAGAAGTTCAGTCAGGCCAAGGGCAGTACAAATCCTAAATACACCACTGCCTTTCCTGCTCCTCAGACAACCCTTTTATAAAAATTTGGGAATATATGTAGATAGTAAATGTAACTGTGGAACGGGTGACAAAAAGTGGCTTCCAAAGGATGCATAAAAAGGTGCCTAGATACCCACATGAGAACATAGCTTTACTGTCATCACGCCCCTTCCCATAGAGATGAATGGAGGGGACTTGGCGTGACGTCATGTCCCCAGTCCCAGGAAACCCGGACATTTCAGAAAATGGAGACGCAGCTCTCGCATAGAATGCGGGTGCTGCAGGGAGATCACAGGAGGCCTACTGCTGGGAACCCCCGTGATCTCCTGGCAGCACCCGCATTCAGACATCTCATCCCCTATCCTTTGGATTTTTGTTGCCTGGAATACCTCTTTAAAGTTCCATACAAGTCTATGGGAAATATATGTTACTGCATAACTTCCAAATGGCTGTAGATATTTCGATAATACTTGGTCACATGTTACTTATATGTCCACTTAAAATATAGGATCGTTTATTTATCCCTTAACTACCCCCATTTGTGAGGGTCGGGGTTTTGTGTTTAAAGTCCCATGCAAATCAATGGAAAATGTATGTTCCCACATAACTTCCGTACGGCTGGATATATTTCAATAATACCTGGTACACATATTACTTATATGTCAAATAAAAATATATGTTAGTTAAATTAACCCTTACCTACACCCTTATATAAAAGATGGGTTTTTGTTTCAAGTCCCATGCAAGTATATGGGATTTCCAGTACATTACTACACAAGCTCCGCTCTGCATTTCCTGGTAAATGTGTCAGTCTTGCTTGCAAGCCGCACCCCATCTCACAAAGACACGTCCACTCTTTAAGCCCCACCCCTTTTACCCATACCCTTTTTTTTGCATCGGTCTGGCTTGCAAATCACACCCAGTCCCACAAAGCCACGTCCTCTTCTATTTTCAGCTTACGATATCTTCATCACAAATCAGTCCCACCTGAGGTCAGGATAAGAGGATGGGATATGAGGACGGGATATGAGGACGGTATATGAGGTTGGGATAGGAAGACGGGATGTGAGGACGGGATATGAGGTTGAGTTAGGAGGATGGGAAATGAGGTTGAGATGGGAGGTCGGGATATTAGGACGGGATTTGAGGATGGAATGTGAGGTTGAGATATGAGGACAGAATATGAGGACGGGATATGAGGACACAATATGAGGATTAGATATGGGGACGGGATATGAGGCCAGGATATGAGGACAGGATATGAGGATGGGATATGAGGATTAGATATGGGGATGGGATATGGGGACGGGATATGAGGTTGGGATATGAGGTCGGGATATGAGGACGGAATGTGAGGATGGGATAGTAAAATAGCTCATAAGGTCAAAAAAAGACCAGAGTCCATCAAGTTCAACCTATAACCCTAATGAGTCCCTCTTGAGTTGATCCAGAAGAATGCAAAAAATCCCTCATACTCGAGGTAAAAATTCATTCCCGACTCCAAATATGGCATCAGAATATATCCCTGAATCGGATCAACCTTCTGTCCCTATAGATCAATAATTCATAACCTGTAATGTTATTATTCTCCAAAAATGCCTTTGCATTTTATGACCCAACTGTGTATGTGGCACCGTATCAAATGCTTTGGAAATATCCAGATATATCATCGAGCGATTGCCCCCGGTCCAGTCTGGAGCTCACCTCCTCATATAAGCTGATCAGGTTAGTTTGACAGGATCGAGCCCTCATAAAGCCATGCTCATATGGGGTCACACATTTATTTTTATCAAGATACTCCAAAATAGCATTCCTTAGAAAACCCTCAAACAATTTACATACAAGGGAGGTTAAACTAACAGGTTTATAATTCCCGGGGTCACCTTTTGACCTCTTTTTAAATATTGGCACCACATTTGCCATGCGCCAGTCCTGGGGAACAGTCCCTGTTACTATAGAGTCCCTGAATATAAGAAATAGGGGTCTGTCTATTACATTACTTAATTCTTTTAGATCACGGGGGTGAATGCCATCTGGACCTGGCGATTTGTCTATTCAGATTTTTTGTAGATGGCACTGTACTTTTTCCTGGGTTAGACAGGTGACCTGTACTGGGGAGTTTACCTTATCACACTGTATTTCACCTGGCATTTCATTTTCCTTGATGAATACAGTGGAAAATAATTTGTTTAATATATTTCTCCTCATCATTTTTTAAAGGGCCAACACTTTCATTTTTAACCTTTTTGCTATTTATATAGTTAAAAAACATTTTGGGGTTAGTTTTACTCTCTTTGGCAATGAGTCTTTCTGTCTCTATTTTTGCGGCTTTTAACTGTTTTTTATATATGTTAAATTTTTCTCTATAGCTTTTTAATGATTTTTCATTGCCATCCTGTTTTAGTAGTTTAAATGCTTTTCCCCCTTAACATTTTTATTCATTCATATTTGTTTTCTTTAATTTCTGACCCTTTTATTCTCATAAGGTATATACATCTTACAGTGAGAATTTAAGATATTTTTTAATAATATGATTAGATATGGGGACGGATATTAGGTCGGAATATGAGGAGGGGATTTGGGGTCAGGATATGAGGAGGGGACATGGGGTCAAGACATGAGGAGGGGATATAGGGGTCAGGATTTAAGGACAGGTTATGAGGACAAAAGCTTCCTCTTTTGTTGCCCCCCCCCCCCCCCCCACAAGTATAAGGTAGGAAATAAATGGCAGCGCCGGTCACTCAGCTAGTGTTCTATATTAGCCAGAGCAGATAACCACTTCAAAACACTGGAGCAGAGTTAAATATTCAAAACGTTCAAAGTTAAAAGTGTTGTTTATATTCATGGTTTAGTATTAATGATTGGTTGAACTGTGCTTAAGACAGATTTTTGTACCTTAGGCAAGTTACTCCCTGGGATACATATAGCCAAATGATGCTGTAAGTGGTTTGGCCTATGAGTTATGATGCTTGAGATAATGTTTGCATTGCACAGCAGGGTCTGATTATAAATAAGAATTAATTATTATTGGTATGTACTGTCATCTTTACAAGGTAATGTTCAGCGGCCCAGGAATACAGTGTGGCATATAATGTTGCATGGTATGTGCATATTAGATTTTTTTCTGTGTTCATGTGTTCCCTTTTGTTTTGTACCTCTTCACAAATAAAATAAAATTCAGTGTTAGGTTTTGTTTACAGTATGGAATTTACGAGCGTAATTCTGAAATTATGTCTGTAAATTCAAATGCAGCACAGTCCTATTGTTGCTTATGGGATTTTGGTGCACAGTGCACACTATGGAATGAATCCGCCCATGAAATTTCACTGCCAAGTAAATGATCTTAGTCATTGTTTCAGCGGAATACGTGCGGAATACATTCCTGTTTATAGGGATTGCAATGATTGTGCTTTCCTAGTGCCTAGTGATTAATTCAATGTCGGTCTCCCTTGGAATCTCTGGCCATTATATTTCTGGTGAAGATACCTCTATTTGAACCTAGCCTTTTAAATACCTCTATTTGAACATAGATTTTTTTTTACTGATATACAAAAAAAAGTGTGAAGAGGGTGATGTATTTAATGTTCTTCAGAATAGGTGTGGGAAACACTAAGCTGTACCCTGCTTGCAATAGTGAAAACAAAATAAAGTCAGGACACTGCTCTTTCCTGATCTAGTTCTGAAAATTGGGTGAGATTTTCACTTGAACTGGATAGATACAACTGGATCCACCAATGTACAGATGGGACTAGTTACATACTTTATATCTCACTTATATAGCCAATGAATACAATTTTTAGATACAAGTACTAAGATAAGCAAATAGTCTCCCCCTCCCATTGCATTTTTCTCTCTTTAAAGGGGTACTTCAGAGAAGTGTAATTATATATATATATATATATATATATATATATATATATATATATATATATAAAACAAAAAGCTCCAAAGCCACCACACTTCCTAGTTAACTAGTTTACTGTTAACTATCCTGCCTGAAATGCATGGCTCCTGTGGCCTCTGTTGTCTTTTATGGCTTCTTGACATTCTTTGCCACCCTCCTATCCCCTTGTCTACATCTACAAGCAATCAATGCAGCTCTGCTCTGCCAGTCTTCACCCTCCTTCTCTGAGCAGCAGAGATAGGTTCAGTGTCTGATTGGCTTAGGCTGCACACACCTCCCAGTTCTCAGCACTTAAGGGAGCATGACTCCTCAGTGCGGGACAGAAACCATAGAAACAGAAACTGGCCTGTGTCTCTAAGGAGAGTAAGGGCTCATTTCAGAGAGGAATTAGACAGAGACAGAGTGGATGGCTGGATGGTGTAATTCCCTCACTATATGCATGTAAGTGAAAACCAAAGAAGGGAAACTGTTCTATATATTTAATAAATAATAATTTGGGCAATTAAATAGATTAATGAGAAGGAAAGCATGGGCTATGGGTTTAGTTCCCCAGAGTACCCATTTAAGGGTTATCCCAAATTTATAACATGTTGTTACGGAGCTGGATGTGGATCCAAGGCAAGAAAGGCAGGATGGGCTTGCTGCGGCAGGTGACACCCAGGTCGCTACCCCCAACACGGCTCTACCACATGGGTAGCTGGGCAAAGCGAGGTACCAAAGGATAAGGCAGTAGCATAGTCAGACGTAGCAGAAGGTCAAGACAGGTGGCAAAGGTGCGAAGTCAAATAACGTAGCAGGATGGTCTGGATACATGGAAAAGGCAAACAGGCAATATGAAATGCTTAATCTCAGGCTAGAGGCACTGAAGATGTGGCAGGGAAGTGGGGAAGGTGCAGGGGTGCAGGAACTTTTTAATGTAGTGACAGGTGTGACAGTAATTATGGGCATACTGGCCCTTTAAATTTCAGAGCTCCGGCGCGCACGCCCTGGGAGACGGGGACGTGCACCGGAGCTGAGGCACAGCGTAGGAGGTGGCAGCAGAGTATGGTGACGGAGACAAAGGGACTCTGCGCTCACGGCCGATGCTTGCGGCCAGAGCGCAGAGTGTAACAGTATCCCCCCCTTTGGTCTCCCCCTCTTTTTGGAGGACAAGAACTTCTTGATTAGGTCACAGTCTAGAAAATTATCTTGTGGCTCCCAAGACCTTTCCTCCTGTCCGATTCCTTCCCAATCTACAAGGAAGAAACGTATTCCTCTGATAAGTTTGGAATCCAGAATTTCCTTGACAGTAAAAAGCTTCAGGGGTACCAGTGATGAGAGTAGAAGAAATGCCCTTTTTACAGAAGCGGTTGTGGATGACAGTTTTCAAGAGGGAGACATGAAAAGAATTCGGGATCCAGAGGGAGGAAGGCAGATGAAGAGAATAAGCCACTGGATTTAGACGTTTCTTGACCCTGAAAGGACCCAAATAGCGAGGACCCAGTTTATAGCAGGGTACTTTGAAGCAGATATATTTAGATGACAACCACACTCTGTCTCCTGGAGAGAATTCGGGAGTAGAACACCTTTTCTTGTCCGCTTGAGATTTCATACGGGTTGTGGCATATAAGAGGAAGAGACAAATCTTCTTCCAGATAGAGGTGAAATTCTGTACTAGTTTATCTGCCATAGGGACACCGGACGGAGAAGACAAAGGAAGGGGTGGAAGTGGATGAAGTCCATAGACTACATGGAACTCCCGGTGGATTATGAAGTCCCAGTGGATTCAGAATCCCTATGGTTGTAAGAAAACTCGGCCCAGGGAAGTCAATCTGTCCAATCATCCTGACGAGCCGAAACAAAATGGCAAAGGTAGTCTCCCAAGACTTGGTTCACCCTTTCGACTTGTCCATTAGATTGAGGGTGATAAGCCCAAAAAAATTTGTATTTGACTTGGAGACGTGAGCAGAGGGCCCTCTAGAATTTTGGGACGAATTGAACTCCCCGGTCGGACACAATATGGGTAGGCAATCTATGTAAGTGGAAGATGTGGTGGAGAAAAAGTTTAGCAAGATGCGGTGCCGATGGCAATCCTGGCAGGGGTACAAAATGAGCCATTTTAGAGAATCGGTCTACTACAACCCAAATGACTGTATTGCCGCCAGAGGAAGGTCGGTAATAAAGTCCATGGCAATATCGGTCCAAGGTCACTCTGGAACTGGCAAAGGTTGTAGAAGTCCTGCAGGTCTGGAACGAAGGGTCTTGTCCCGGGCAAAGACTGAACAGGACCGGACAAAGTCAACTATGTCCTGTTTTAAAGATGGCCACCAATACTGTTGGGAAATGAGTTGTAAGGATTTACGGATGCATGACCGGTCAACAATGAGGAATGACCCCATTTGAAGACTCGAAGGGAGACGGGGAGTTACGAAAGTCTTTCCAGGAGGCAGGTGCTGAAGAGTTGCTGGTGCTGCAGAAATGAGACAATTAGGAGGTATAATATGTTGAGGATGGAATTCTTGGCCTTGTACATCGGAGGATCTAGACAGAGCATCCGCCCAAAGATTCTTCTCTGCTGGACGAAAGTGAATAAAAAATATGGAGAAGAACAGAGACCAGTGAGCCTGACGAGGGTGGAGGCGATGAGCAGTCTGTAGATAGAGCAAGTTCTTGTGATCTGTACAAATAAAGATTGGGTGTATAGAGCCCTCCAAGAGATGATGCCATTCTTCCAAGATAACTTTATAGCCAAGAGCTTGCAATCTCCTATGGCACAATTTCTCTCTGCAGAAGAGAAGGTCTTAGAGAAAAAAACGCAAGTTACAGTTTTACCTTTGAACGACTTTTGTGTCAAAACTGCACTTGCACCAACTGAAGATGCATCCACTTCCAGAATAAATGGCTTGCCTGGATCGGGTCTTGATAACACAGGAGCAGAAGTGAAGGCAGACTTTAATTGTTTGAAAGCTTCTTCAGCCTTTGGAGTCCAGACTTTTGGATTAGCAGCCATCTTGGTAAGCAAAACAATGGGAGCTACCAGAGTGGAGTAGTGAGGAATGAATTGCCGATAGTAATTGGCAAAGCTGAGGAAGCGCTGAATCGCTTTCAGACCAGTAGGTCGTGGCCAGTCCAGAACTGCAGATAACTTGTTGGGATCCATTTAAAGACCTTGACTGGTAACAATATAATCCACAAAAGGGAGGCTAGTCTTTCAAAAGTAAATTTTTCCAGTTTAGCATAGAGATGATTTTCACGGAGACGCTGTAACACTTGGTGGAGTTGAAAGCATTGAGACTGGACATTGGGTGAGTAGATGAGAATGTCATCCAAATAGACAATGACACAGGAGTACAGGAGGTCACAGAAAATATAATTGACAAACTCCTGTACCTGCATTGACAACAGTTCTGTGTGATAACTCCTGTACCTGCATTGACAACAGTTCTGTGCGATATAGCACGGTACAGTCCAGTTTTTCTCTGTTTACTGTAGAGATGTACACAGACGGGACACAGGCAGATGATACTTACGTACTAGGGAGGCATCAATAAAATTTCCCGCTGGGCCAGAGTCCAGAAAGGCAAGAACGGAGACTATCTCTTTGGAGGGTATAAAAAGCAGGACCGTCAAATTTATAGCTGGATAGGTGGTATTCACACCTAGGGAGGCCTAGGTGCAAGCGTTTCCCTGTGACTGTGGACGCAGAGGACAATCCTTGAGGAAATGGCTTACACTGGCGCAGTATAGGCATAGATTCTCATTTCGTCTCCGAGTTCTTTCCTGCAGGGTCAGGCGAGACCGATACACTGCGGGAGGCAATGTTGAAGTTTGTGGTGGTTGCTGGAAGACATATCCTGGATCTCACTTGATAATCCTCTCTTGAAGGTAGCGCAAAGAGCTTCATTATTCCATGACAACTCTGATGCCAGAGTATGAAATTGTATGGCATACTCGCCCACAAAAGGAATTGCCCTGAGGTAGACTCAGCAATGCCGACTCAGCGGAGGGAGCTTGCGCTGCTTCTTCGAAGACACCTCAAAATTCTGAAAGGAATGTCTGCAGATTAGTAGGGAGAGCATCACTGCGATCCCAAAGCGGAGTTGCCCAGGCCAAAGCCCTTCCAGTTAAGAGACTGATGATGAAGGCCACCTTTGCTCATTCCATAGGGAACTGTTCCGCCATGAGTTCTATGTGCATGGAACCACAACAGGACTTGGGATCCCCCTCATATTTCTCTGGAAGTAACTGCTGCATCATGACGGACAACTGCCTCAACTGCTGTATCTTTTGGGCCAACTGCTGTGACTGGAGCGCCACGATGGAAGCGAGATCCAGGTTATCTGGCAGAGGAACCCCAGCGGGATCCATGGCCGGATCTTGCAGTTACGGAGCTGGATGTGGCTGATAACTTGGACTGTATCGGGGAGCAGTGTCTAAGGTGCCTCTGATCTTCACCAGAGCTTGCCTCAAGGCAGGATGGGCTTGCTTCAGCAGGCGACACCCAGGTCGCTACCCCAACACGGCTCAACCACACATGTAGCTGGGCAAGGCGAGATAACAATAGGATAAGGCAATAGCGTAGTCAGACGTAGCAGAAGGTCAAAACAGGTGGTAAAGGTGCAAATAGCGTAGCAGAAGGTCTGGATACACGGATAAGGCAAACCGGCAATATGAAATGCTTAATCTCAGGCTAGAGGCACTGAAGATCTGGCAGGGAAGTGGGGGAGGTGCAGGAACTTAAAAATGTAGTGACAGGTGTGACAGTACTCATGGGCGTACTGGCCCTTTAAATTTCAGAGCTCCGGCGTGTGCGCTCTAGGAGACGGGGACACGCACGTCGGAGCTGAGGCACAGAGGAGGAGGCGGCAGCGGAGCATGGTGAGCGACGGGCTGGGATTCGCTTTCTCCCTTAGGACAATTTCAACTTTACAAAATGTATTATATTGTTGCCCATTTTTTTCATTTTACACCATACATTGAGTGAGCAGAATCTCCAGCCGGCACCAAGACCGCTTGGACATTATCATCCCCATAGGCCACAATGTATTCCCTGTGGCATTCCTCCAAAAGAATAACCGAGTTCATTCATAAGGCGGATGAATTTCAGAAGCAGAAAGCTTGGCTGCTGAAATTCTATCATGTACAATTAGACACATCATCAAAAACTTTGGAGCCCCTTACTGCTGGAGTGCCTGGGCCCCCCTTCCCACACACACACTCTTACCTGTCCCTGTCTCATACATATAATATAGCTATTATATCTTTATTAGGGCTGTATTAGGACATGATTTTTTGTGGAATGGGTCATATTGGGGTACCTATAATTTATTTAAAAAAAATTGTTGTGTAGGGTGTGAATGTGATTGGCATATAAGATATGTAAGAGCAGAATAATGACTGCTGCTCTGTTGGTGACTGAAGGAAAATACATAAGAGCAGAATAGTGAGTGCAGCTCTGAAGGTGACTTGATAATAGCATATGATGTAACAGCAGATAGAGAGTGCAGCTCTGGAGTATAAGACATGATGTACCAGCAGAATAGTGAGTGCAGTTCTGTAGGTGACTGGAGGAAAATGAATGATGTAAGCCGAATAGTGAGTGCAGCTCTGAAGGTGACTGGAGAATAAGACACAATGTAACAGAAGAATAGGGCCTGGAAGTAACTGGAGGATAAGACATGATTTAGCAGCAGAATAGTGAGTGAAGCTCTGGAGATGACTACAGGATAGGACATGATGTAACAGCAGATAGTCACTGCAGTTTTGGAGGATAAGACATGACTTGACAGCAAAATAATGAGTGCAGCTCTGGAGGTGACTGGGGGATAAGACATGAGGTAACAGCAGAATAGTGAGTGCAACTCTGGAGATGACTGGAGGATAAGACATGATGTAACAGTAGAATAGTCAGTAAAGCTTTGGAGGTGACTGGAGGATAAGAAATTATGTAGCAGCAGAATAGTGAGTGCAGCTCTGGAAGGGACTAGAGGATAAGGCATAATTGCACACACACACACACACACACACACACAGACATTCATTATACACACAGCTAACTAGCCTGTCCTCTTCCTGTGCACATTGTTGTAGGACCTGCAAGGTCATGTGGCTCACAGGAAGATCCTTAACCCCTATGTTGTATAGCGGTGAAGGGAAGACTGCTCTGCACAGTTTCCTTCCTATAAGGGAGGAGGGTGGTGGCAGCAATGGGCCCTTTATTTGTTTTTAACTCACCTGGGCCCCTGATGGCTGTACTGCCTGTGCTGCGCTGATGGAGGCCCTGTCTACACTATGCATCAAAATCTAATTGACAGCAGAGAGTCTCTGCTGCCCTGGAATTTCAGAGTGGAATTCCCCTTGAAGATTCTGTAGTGTGAACCCCCAGCCTAAATGTGTCTAAAAAGTCAGAGCCATAAAACTGTGCAAACTGTGCCAAAAAAGCAGGTGCAATAGCAGTCATATAAATGTACAGAATTTTAGCTACGTAGGGCTTTATTGTTTAAATAGAGACTATGCACTAAAAACATGCATTAGGAAATAGCAAGCATAGTGTATAGTGAAAAGTGTAGATGCAAGGTGGCAGTACAGTTTCATGTTACATGCATTAGCAAGTAAAAGCATTAGATGTGATGTGCTATTCAAGACCTGTTTATGAAATGGTATAGAACCCTGATGGACTTATTGCTGCTACTACTTGGAGATGAGACCCTTCTTTTCTGTGCCCCTGCTTATCAGTTTATCTGAGATTTGTCAACCAGCTTAGGCTATTACTGCAGTTTCCATGGGTTTGTAACATATTGCAGCCTCCTCTGGCGAGCCAATGTCTTTTTCCTCCTTGGTACAGTAGGGAGCAGGCTTACAGTACAAGCCCACAGCTAATAGCCTGCCTCCACTGTGAGACGTCTTTCCTTTGAATTTTTACATTTGATTTGTTGAAAAATTACCAAGATCCTCAGTTGGCCATCACAGCTTTCTTATTCACTGTGTCCCTTCTTTGTGGGGGTAAAATAGACTTTTTTGCAGCCCCCCAGATAGCGAGAAACAACACCATTCTATTTTTTTCTTGGGATTTTTTTTCCTATTATTTACAGGAGTCACACACAGCTCAGACCACAATATTGCTGGCAAGAAAGCCCAGCTAATGAAGCTGTAAGTTCATTAGTGTTTGCAATCAGCAGCAAGCAGACACCCTCATCAGGGCAGGAGGCTGCAAAGAGCCATTCATCAGCATGAAGTGTTATTCATGGATGACCCCTAAATCATTGCACTAGTAGTAGATGCACTGATTGGACACAGCATGGGAGCATTGGTACTTTGCATTAGCAGACGCAGACAGGGGGAGTGAGAAAGGGATAGGCAAACCATGGGGAAATCCTGCAAACAGCAGCACAAATAAAATATGCCTGGCTTGTCTTAAGACGTGTATACAGTATATATATCTATAAGCACACATATTTCCTCCCTCTTCGATAAGGACGTATAAAAGTAGCATTCCTGCTGAGCAGCCGAGGAAGATTATAAATATGCAGGCTGGTGGTTGCAGTGTTTAGAGGATGCTGGGCTCCCCCCTTGCTCTGTACTGGGGAGGAGCATGGTAAGCTGCTGGGTAGAAGCAGAAACAGCAGCTGCTTCACGTGTATGCCTGGCAGTGGCTGCTGGAGCTGCTCCCAGCCTGGACAACTACTCTCAGCCATACTGTTACATCGCTCTCTCAGCTTGCAATATGACCTAGTGGAGATAGGTCTATAGAAGGGGGTGTGTATGTGCGTTCCCAGGCTCGAAGAAACAACTCCCATACAGGACCAAAAAAGAAGCATGGACCAGCTGCTGGCATAACTGCAACAGGATAAGTGGCTGCTGGAACTGAGCACAAGTTGCACCCTTTCAATTCATCCCCCTGCTTGTATTGATCTTCCAGTTCAGCATCCCAAAAAAACCCGAAAAACTTGTATGATGTTTGGATCCCCAAAGAGAGAACAGCTAGGACAGAGAAGGTAAGTGGAATATTTACTTTAGCATGTGCACATTGTTTACGTTTCAGATACATTGTAGCACATGCAGAGTGTCATCACCTGTCAGTGGATGTTTGCTCTTGTGATGGGATCAGGTAAAGGTGGTCATCTGCTCTCAGACACTTCCTCCATCCTTCTGTAAGTGCAGGAGTAGTCTGCGTTCATGGGTGGATGGTAGGGACAGATGGTGCCATTGATCTTTCTGACATTTCCAAACCAAAGGGCAGGAGAGATGCCAAATGACACGAAACTCTTTATAAAAAGAAATCAGATAGATGTGTATGTTTGGGAATTATCACAAAGTGGTAGAAACCTGTAGCCTCTCCACGTTGGCTTAAGCTTGCTGCAACTCTGGAAAGGATACCTAACCACCTGCTATGAAAACTCAGTACACAATACAGCACATGGAGCTCAACTCAAGGGAGCTACTAGTAAGAAAAAGCAACTCTTCACAAATCTCCTGCTACAGGACATGACATTTCTAGCAAATATCTTTTCTCATCTTCCATACTAAGTGAATGATTTAAAAAAAAAAAATCACCAGTAGTTCTCAGAGAGGTAAATCAACCAAATTTTCTGCAGATCTAGAACCTAGGGGATTGATTCTACAGTCTTTAGTGTCAACTTGAATGGAAAAAAATAAACACAAGGCAAAAAAGCTTTATAATTCCCATTTCATAACATATATAACAGGCTTTGGCTATGTAGCAGCCAGGAAGAGGTTAACATAGCAGTTAACTGGCTTTCTAGTCAATAAGAGACTGCAAGGAGTAGATGTCAGCATGTGATCATCCCGACCTTAACCCTGCTGGGAAGAGATGTGTCAATATCACCACAGCTGCTGCTTTCTTGCCAAAAAGTTCATTTCCTTCTATGTAGGACAAAAGGGGATTTTATTGTGAAAGCAGCCTTGACATCGCCGCTTGATTTCTGTTAATTGCAGTAAAACAGTGCTGATTTAGAAAGAACTAGTGTATTTTGTCAACACAGCACTAGTCGGATGATTGGTGTGGGAGAGGGAAGTCGTACTTGTTTTTGTTCCGGAACAAGGGAACAAATCAATCTGTAGGGAGCGCACGCAGTGTTAATATAACCAGACTTAACCTGTCAGCTTTATTACAAGTGGGACTGTATACCGCCATACCATTAGGCAGGTCACATGTGCAGGACAACAATCAGCACGCCTCTGTGTATTATTATATGTAATGCTGCACCTCTTAACACTTGATCTTGGCTAAGCCATTCTTTAAAGTCTACTGTGTCTTCTCTGCTTCTCAAAAGGTCCCAGCCCTACACCATAATAGTGAGGCTTCAGATAAAAACTTCCATTAGCT